>NC_090208.1:20965000-21630000 GCF_033026475.1 Channa argus
CTGTCTCATTTATTTTGAAAACACACATTTAAATAGACACACACGACATCAAACTCTTGACACAAACACAGCAGCATAGCATTAGATGTCGTGCTCATTGCAGCGTCACACAAACACTTTTTGACTTTTCTCTTATTAGACATTTGGTATTACTTGTCTCCCTCAGGACCACCCTGAGGCCTCTGACTGTCATGTCTTCTCTCCCTCTCTGTTTCCCCCCCACACTGTCCCATTTCCCTTGCCTCCAGTTTCACCCTTTAATGAGACCATCTTTTCTTTTTGGACTAGTTATAAACCAATAAAAAAGAAAAAAAAAGCAGTTGTGTTTGTAGACTTCAGATAGTGAAGACAGCATGCAATACACATAGACAAGATAAGTAGTGAGATTTGTTGACACTGTATATGTAGTGTATATGACTGTTGGATATAAAGGGAATACTGTACAATGATCCAGTTGTAATATTTTATTGATCCTATATAATTAATATAAAGTATATGACTAAAAGTTTAGTAATAAACTTCCAACTTCTGCTGAACTGCAGCTGTTTTTTGGTTTTATTTGTGGTGAAGACTTCACTTTTTTTAAAACCTCTACTTGGGTGCAACACTTTTAACTCTTCCTTAGGTTTTATTTCTCATGAGTGTGGTTGGTTGTGTAATGTTTCTTCCAGACTTCCAGGCTTTTTGAGCACTTGTTTCACATTCATTTGTAATGAAAAGTGTCAATTATTTACTCCTGCGAATATTTTTTTGCGATGTAATGTGTTTTAAGTGAAGTGAATTGGACAGACAGGGTTTAAAGGTGCAGCTTTGCCTTTACACTCTTTAATTTAAAGAGAGTTTTTGCCAAGAAACCAGCTTAAAGATACAAAGCACACCATAGTTTCTAGGGTTATAAAAAGCACGAAACTATAGTTGTGCATTGCTTTTACTGCACTAATTGTATTTCAGTAGTTAAGCTCTTTATTTCTGCTAATCTAAAAAAAAAAAAAAAAAGAGCAAAGAGAGATGTTGTCTCCAACATGTGTACAGTAAGTTAGAGAAGCAGTTTGTGTATTGAAGCATATTTTTTATTAAGTTTATGATAAAATGTTCTTTTGAGGAAGAAGAAATGGTACATTACAAACTGAGAATGTGTAGAATCCAATACCATAAATATGATAAGCTTAATGTATATACCAGTCGAGCGACCCTCAACACGAGAATGCAGCTTGAAGTTTACATGGGTGTGATCTGGAGCAGGATTCCTGATGGACCAGCTGGGCCAGGAATAAATGTGGTGGAGATGGGTTCTGCCAACTGGACTTTGACTTGAACTTGGCTGCTTGAACTGTAGAGGAAAATATAAATAAAGCATAGAAAGATATTCATTACTCTATATTTACTTATTTTTACAGCTTTTCTGTAGCCTAGCCTGACCTCTGTCCTCCGTAGAAAGAAAGTGAGAAAAGATAATTTTCCCATGGGGACATTTTCAGTATGATTATAATAATTGGAGCAGACAGAAGAAAGAGCCTGTAGTAGCTGGTCTTTGTGAAAAACACATTGGAATGAAGAGTACAGTACATTCTCTCTTATCAAATAGCTTACGTGAACACCTCAGCGGACATTCAGGATCATAAATGTCAGTTATTGCTCTCTCTGAAATTGCCTGTTTCCATTCAAAATGACGGACGAGTTCAGTGTTATTGCTCTGATGTATCATCCTGAGACGGAAGCTCCAACACTTTCCTCTTTAACATGACACTGTGGAGCTGTTGCAGTGTGTGCATGTTTGTTCCCTGCTTGTTGATCTCTAGCTCCTGGGTGGCTTTGTGTTCTCATTTGATACTGTACCATGACCTACTTGCGCACACTCACATACTGCACTTACATGCAAATACACAAGGGACTGTTTTTGAGACAATGAATATACAAAGAAAAGAAGTGAAACCATTAGCTGCTGTTGTGTTTTTAACTCGGCTGGACGAGCTTTATCTTCAGTTTCCTCTCACTGTTTCTTCCTCACTCATCCCTCGCTGCTACTGGGCAATGTCACAAAGGTTAGTTTGAGAATATAATCCACCACAGATCACTGATTACCTGCTGCAAATCCTCAGTAATCTGTGGCACAATAGCGTGTCAGAGGCGGCAATTGGTTTGAGAGATTATGCAGATTTCATCCAGATTCAGTAATGTATTGTGATAATCACCTGCGTCATTTCAGAATGTTCACAACCTCATAAACAAATTGCTACATCTGTTTTCTGGCATGCATTGTTCTGTCTTACCTGCTCATGCGAACCATCACCTTTTCCCCCCCCCATTTCCTCCTTTGGCTTCCTGTTTGCCTAAAGTTTGCCTATTTTCTCTCAGTTTAAGCTGCTACTGACTCCGACTGCTTTCTCTCTTTGACTGCATCTGATTCTTTTTGTCCGTTCCTCTCTCAGTCTGTCTTTATCCCCTTTACCCTCTCTTCAGTCTGTGCATCGCCCTCTTTCTCTCCCCTTCAATTCATTGCTGTTTATTATCCGTTCACAACTCTCCAAAGTGCACTCTACATTCATTCTCTGTGTTCTCTCTGTCCATTTTGTTTTATTTTTTTATGGATCCATTAAGTCAATAATGTTTTTTAAAATCTGATTTGTTTTAACAATTAACTAGCAGTAGCATGATAGTCAATGTCTATTATGAAGTTCAACCCCATCAAAATAGTCTGAAGAAACATTCAAAATAAGAATTAGACATAATGTGGAAGTCATTTTATTGGACCTTTTAAGCTGCCGTAGTTAAGATTTATACACCAACAATGGAACAAATAATCATGTGTATAGCAGCACTTTAGTGCTTTTCAGCTTATTGTTTTGGTTTAGTGATCCAAAACTTAACCATCTTGGTTCTGTCCTGGTGCTGCTGAAAGATTTTTCTAAAACAGTGTTAATAGCAAAGTGATTATAATTATAAAAAACTGATCTTAGAATGCTAATGTTGCTCTGTATCTGCTGGGGCTGTAAACTACAGAAGCCAAGAATGGGGGAGATGATACGTATACAAATATATTCAGTGTTGAAAATCAGCAAATATCAGGTTTGATCAAATGAACCAGATGCTAATTTTGATTTTGATACAGTAAATGACTTAGAAAACTAACTTTGTTTTCCCTGATAAATTATCTCGTAATCATGAGAATTGTTCAAGATCAAGAAATAGCATAAATACCGCAACTGCAATGGTGTTCTATTCTCAGCTTCAGAAGTTAAAGAAAATACAAACACATTTACTGCAACAGGTTTAGAAGGTGATTAAAACCTGTCAATGATGTTCTAGTTGCTGTGCCACCAAGTGACCAAAAACAACTATGAGACTGAAATGCTGTTAGTTGGTTTGTGGGCTACATGGCGATTATCAACTCATTTTGTCATCTCCTATTATCCATAAAATATGAATGATGCGTGATATAAATAATGTTTTTCTAACAGAAAATGTGCCGGGGATGTGCATGCATACTCAAATGACTAAAAGCTCCTTTTGTGGTAGATAAAAACAAACAAAAAAAAAACTTATATACATTTCTTTACTTTCTTACCTTAAATATTTCACTCTTTTTCTTTTCCAAAAACTTCTTTAAACGTATTGAATCATTGTGCAGCAATCTTAAAGGAGCCTATCTTCCAGAATGCATTTCTGCTGTGATTTTGCAGAAGTAATTTTCAAATGTGAATGTTATTTTGTGACACTAAGAAAATACAATTTAACCTATTTAGTCACATCCAGTAAGAATACTTAAAGAAAGAGACAAATATGGTATTTTTATCAATCATAAACCTACTGTTGTGCTGTTTTTTTGGCTCCTCTCATGTTTGTATACGACAGAAGCAGAACTTTTCCTCCTTGATGAGAAACAACACTTTGTTTGGTGAATGCTAATGGGAGGTTGTTTGTTAAACCCGCAGAGCCAATTAACCGACTAAGAAGTGTCAAAGTCAGTTTATGCGTGGAGGCAAACATTTGGACTCAAGAGATGCGAGGTGATCAATGTAGCATGTCACTGCTCGTCTTCTTCCTCATCCCACAGGATGAGCACCGGCTCCGTCACATCTTTCTCACGCCTCGATTTGTGTATTGCTTCCTCTCTGTGTCTGTCTAAAATCTCATCACATTCACACTCCACCCTCTCTGGCTGCTTTCTTTCCCTTTTCTTTCTCACCCATTATGTGGCTCTCAATCATTTTAGCTGTCTGTCTCTTTTCGTTTCTCTCGCCTTGTTCCTTCTCCTCCTCCACTCCTCCTGTCCCTCCCTCAGGACTGCTGTGTTTACTCCTTGTCTCGTTCTCCTCCAGTGGAGGATGGACACGTGTCTCGCCGCTGTGGTTACTGCAGGGTTGCTGAGGGAATAACAGCTGCCACTTCATTGTTCAGAAACTGACAGAGTTGAACGAGAAAGGTAAAAAAAAAAATGCAACACGCAAAACATAAAGTGTTTCAAACATCTAACTTAAAGTTTGAGTTGTTCTTCCCTTTAATTGGGTCAATCTGAGAAAGTGAGTGTAATTATGAATAGACACACACCCACACGTGGGGTGAAAGCTCTCTCACCTGCCTTTCTTGTCTGCTATTCCCAAAGTGCTGTAGAACAAATCACGGTTCACTGTAGAGCTGTTTATTGGTCTAACGGAGCAACACAGGGGTTGTGCTGATCATGTCCCAGGTGTACGTGTGCATGTTGGTTTATATGCGTGGGAGTATAAACCAACAACCGCTCCCCTCTGGCCAGTGCTATAAATATGAGTGTTTCTCATGTTGCCAGGTTAGATAACAGCTAAACACACACTGATGAATGCTGATGAGATAATTAACTCTAAGGCTGTTTCATCAGCTTACTGAGAATGACGTAAAAACATAAATGTATGAACAAGAAGCTTTTGCACGTTGACGTCATCCCACACAACAAAGCATTTCATAGACACTCAGTGATATAGGTGCATGATGACATCTTACGTAAACCAATTAATGGTGAGTTTTAAACTTTATGTATGTCTTTGCAAATAGCTCTGAACAAGAACTGACACAGGCACAAATCAAAATAAATTTATCTGGACCTACTCAAAGTACTTATCATTAATAGTTTCTTTAAAGGGCAACAAAGAATCATACTAATACAAATGTGCTTCTATGTATTATGATTAAAAAATGTTGTTTGCACAGTGAACATATTAAATATTTTAAGGTATTTTAAGGTCCTATATTTCCTATAACAGACCAAAATATAGATTTAGGACTGGCTTTCTAAAGAAAGCTCATTTCATTAATGTCATGTACCGTAGATGAGAAACCTGGTGTTCACAGTCAGGGTAAGGGGTTTAATAATCCAGGTAGCTGGCTCTTGAAGAATTTAACATTCTCTCAATTAATTTAGGCTACACAGAATTAGGTTACTAGCTTTTAAAAGTACAAAGAAGAAAAGCCACAAAGCACTATTTTCTTTATACAGGTAAAATCTGAGCTATGCTTCCAGAATAAGTCAGAGGTGCTTGATAAATCGGAACCAAATGACTGAAGTTGTGAGCCATAAAATCACAACAACATGCTAAAAGAGGATAAAAAAATGTGCAGTGAGCTCCAGAGTGTGAACTTAATTCTCTGAGTTTGTCACTTCACCAACCACATTCCAATTTTACATATCCATTTCGCACATTAACGTAAGAATACTAAAGCTTTAAAACAGAAGAATGAGTGTTAATGTACAGCAGCCAATTAGCACAGTCCTTCATAAAAATGACTTTGTACTGTCACATTTCCATTGTCATTAAATTTTAAACAGAGCTGTTATATCCAAAACTGACATGAACATGAAACATGAACCTTTGATCTATTCAGGTCAGAACCTCTTCCACCTTTATCACTCAGATATATTTTATTTTTGGGATGCCCGCTTGAATTACATATACACAGTTAATTTAAACCTTTTGGGATGTTGATTTGACCTTTTCATTGCTTTACACCAGAGAGTAAATTCTTGAAAATACACACTAATCCCCTGTTAAGACAGCAAGAGAGTGTGTCTTAGTATATTCCATTTGATGTGTGCATTCAGAAGTTCAAACAGTCCTAGCTGAATCACTGCCACAGGTTAATCAGAGGATGCTCTTTTCTGTCTTTTTTTCTCTTCTTTTCATTTACACTGACTGTTGTGCTAATATCAAAGAACGAGGTGAGAGAGGAGCAGCGTACTTGTTATAATGTAGCAAAGGGCCTCTTCGTTTGACTGGTATCAGCTGGATTAATGCGTGGCTTTAAGCTATATCCTCTTTTGTGAGTGGTGGGACATATTTGACAAAAAGCTTTTTATTTAACCTCCATCCACCAACACCCATACCCACTGTATATATCACCAATGATGAATTGCTGTAAGCCCCTTTTAAGGGGCACTCCAGAAGATTACTACTGGTTTCCCATAAAGCTCAGTCCTCAGCCTATGAAAGTCTGAGTACAGTTGCTCTTCAGTTATGTATTGGTATTGAAACTAATTCTATCAGTCAATGTTCAGGCAGAACAAAACGTAACAAATTCTGTACATGTGAAATTTGTTGGTTGATGCAGCAGGTGCAGCAGAAACTGGATTATGCAAAAAACATTTTTGTATTGAATTTTTCCATTAAAAATCAAATATAGGTTAAAAGGATTTTTAAAAAATTATATAATAAATGATGTGTAGAAAAACGTGTCAATTGTAACAAGGGAGAGGTAAAACTCGAATCTTAGGACAATCTGGCTTGTTGTAAACTGTGACGAAACACATGAATACTCAATACTAAAAATAACTATATATTTTTAAATTATTTCTGATTATTTATTTCTGCCTTACATTTGGTCAGTTCTTCTAGTGGTTACATTTCTACTGCCCTGTCTTGTGCTGCCCCTCTGGCCCCACTCCCTGCACTCCACTGTCTGTATGTTAATTATTTTTAACAAACTGATATGTCTTGTGGTTTTGCATCCGAGTCCTTCTTTTGATGCTGAGCCGTTACAACGTGGTGCTTAAAAGTAACCTTGTACCAGATTTGGCAAATCCAGATAATGTAAAGGTCATCTGATTTTCAGACTGAATTCTTAAGGCAAATGAGGGTGAGGTTGTGAGTCATCAGTCTTTGCAGTCCAACTAATCTTTGCTTTCACCCTGTGAGTGTTTGAAGAAAGTGTGGAAAGTTGTCCTTAGGTCTCCGTCAGATGTGAGTCACCTTTAAATATGCATCAGAGGAAGGATGGCTGAAAATACAAGTGTGGCTGTTTTATGACAAGCTAATCTATTAAATGTATTTATGATTACATACTGCAGTCCATTTGATAATTGCTGAGCATTTAATGCTTAGCAATTAGCCTCTTAATTAAAAGAAATATATCTCAGCTGAGACCAGACATGATTTTCTTCAGTAGATAAGTCACAGACACATTTCTGAGCATTTGCCAGTCAAGTTTTATTCATTTTTGAGAAAAGAAAGAGAAAAGTTTGGTCTTTGTAAACATCTATATCATTTTTCATGTCATATCAGTTTCAGCTTTTAAAAATCTACTACGACATTTCCAATATTGACACAGTATGCAGAATGAGTTTATTTCATGCGCTAACACACTCATGGATGGAATGACATGAAGAAATGCTCGCAAACACACACACACACACACACCCACACACACACACACACACACACACACACACACACACACACACACAGTACATGGATAAGAGCACGCTCACTGTAATTTGTTACTATGCTAATTTACTGTTCTACTCTCTGAGGGCTTTTTAACTTACAAATCACCAATAACGTCACTAACAATGGAACCAAATGCAACAAAAAGTAAAATAATAAATTGAATGGAAAATTGCAAATTAATAGTATCATATATTTATATCAAAAGCACTTGGTGACCTCATAAATCGGGCCGCTTGATATATTAGGAGAAGTGATGCAAAGTACAAATATTTGGGACAGAGCAAAATGGTGGCTGCTAAATGAGAGAAAACCAAAAACAAGGACAATAAACCCGCTGATCAATAAATGCAGGTTGATAAACACAGGTTTGAGGGTCTAAAACTCTGATCAATATTTCTTATATCAAGAAACCAAATTCTTTACATAATCTTCTATACCAGTTTACCAGTTGAGACTGTCCCTCGCACACCGAAGCAGAAACAACATTTCCGACTTGCTTTATTTAGACTCAAGTAAAGTTGTGATGCATCATGTACAACATGTTAATAGACAAAGATCACATTCTGATTTGTTTGAGCGATCAGGCATAAAGCCATACTGGAGCAGAGTAGGCAGGTGAAGTAAACTAGTGGTTAGTTTCACACATCAAAAGTAGGTAACATTTATTCCCATATCGTTGACAGTGCTCTTGTTAACAGGTTCCACAAAACAATTTTTTTTTCACTTTTTCGTGTTTTTCGTGTGAACACAACACACAAAGAAGCACTTCTTATCGTTGATGCTACTGTCTCGAGCTGTGTTTCGCTCATGTGTGGACCCTGTCTCTGTTCATATCAGATATGTATACATACATGTTGCTTGCAGGAAACAGAATGCGTGACATACTTATTATGTTTAACGTGATGCACAAAAAGGTTTAATGTTTAATTTAAATGATTTGGTAAATGTGCAAAACAGTATTCTGCTCATCCACTACTATTATTTGGGAGACAATATGCAGTGTTTTCACCGTGTGTGTCATACTGGACATCCCATTAAATGTCATGCCTCTAATTCCGAAACACAGGCAGCTGTATAAAAAGATTACTGGAGTCTTAGAGTTTAGTGTAAAAACCTAAAAATTAAAGAAGCTCAGACTTAACACCAAAGAATTGCCATTTAACAAAGACTAATGTCAAGTTGTAACACTTCAAGGACTTGATGGGAGCAAAGTTAAAATATTAAACCACAATATTTCCTGTTTTTAGGGCACTATTATAGTTATTTTTTAACTCTTATCAAGTATTACATTTTTGCAATCTATACTTTTTCACATTTTATTTCCAGAACATAGAGACTCAAAAAGCTTAAAGAGAAAAAGAATTGCATCAGTGTGAATCAGTCAATCAGAGGATGAGGAGCCAAAAACCTAAATTTATGACAGTAGCACACACACACAGAGCTTAATGTTAACTTTTTTGCTCACCAGCTACTGTGGCTAGTTCCAAAGTTACTAGACACTCAGCATTTTATACTGGCCACCTTGCAGAGCACCTTTCTGACAAAACACAGATCTGCTTCTCAGAGACAGTGCAGGTTGGGTGTGTTAATGTCAAGCCCCGCATTATACACACACACAAACACAAACGCACGCACATGCGCACACACACTTCTTCAAATAAAGCAAGACAATCTATCACCAGTTTCGATCAATAGTCAGGTCTAGATTATATCTCTAATCTTAATTGACAGGTAGACACACACACACACACACACAAAGACACAAGGGAGGGAATCCAATTTCCAGGCATTTTTCTGTGGGTCAGGTTGGCATTCTAATTCATTAATCTAGCATATGAGACTCATGCAGGAACACAAAGGGCGAGCCCTTATAAGGAGATTACAATGGCAGCCAATACACACAGTGGCACAAATACACATGTAGCTGTGCAAACTAAGGAGAGACATGCATGTAAGGGGAGGCACAGGGAACATAAAGGAAAATAAAAACATTAACATTTGTTCACAAAAGGTGAACAAATGTTGGGATTTACAGGGAAGGAGAAGACACATGAAAAAGAAACTGTTCTGTGACATTTGATGGAAGAAGAATAAACAGACAAAATGAGAATGCATCAGAAATGACACACACACATGCGCACGTGCACACGGACACAGAAACACGCACACACACAGAGCATCTCAAACACACCAGCAACAGTCAAGAAAACAACGGCTTGCAGATAAATGGTCGCTAAGCAACAGGCAAGAGACTAAAAATATGGCTGCACTTCTTCACACACACGCACATACACACAGACACACATACACACACACACAAACACAGACCAACGTCCTCTAGCAAAGGCTTATCAACCTTTAAAAAGCTTCCATTTCTAAATCAGTCCCACTCTGTGCTTGTGTTCCTGTGGCGTCAGCAGTACTATTATCCTGCCCACTCATTCTTAAACTGGCTACTGTTACGGAAACTTCATTGAGTCATTGAGAAAAAGAGTTTGGCCCAGCAGGCATCCTGGCATGTCAGCGGGCCAGGAGCCATGCCAACATGTGAGTAGTGTCGCAACTGGCAGATGACCTCTGTTACGACAGCATTCATATCTGGGTTTAAAGATACTTGATGAAACAGAAGTGACTAAGGAAACTGAGACAACTGAGACAAACATCTGGGCAGTTAGTAAGTCATCATGTCAGGCATAGTGGAAACACGAGGTTCCTTATCCTCATAGGGTTTGACACATTTGAAGGTAACAGGGGTTAGTGTTCCACAGGTGAAGCTGCATCAATGAGAAGTTGTTTTTGCTTTTAGTTTGGCTGCTGGTATGGACCTCGTATTAACACAGTCAGTAGCTGAAACTGTGACACACCGCTAATAGAGGTGGTTAGGATACAACCTTATAGCTGCACAGAGCATCAAAACAGTCAAAACCGACAGACAGACACCAAATCCAAATTGTGTTTTCATTGTAACTCACACTAAATCACAGTATTATTATCTCCATATGTCTATCCCCATAAATCTACTCTGAAAGCAGAAATAATGACCTCCAGGTTACTCCAGAGATTGACGACCCTTCGTTTTTATTAGTACCAAAGTAATCGAGTGATGGGGGCCAAAATCTAAACAAATATAGGCTTAAGAGCAGCAACGAAGATGTGCTCCTCAATGTACTCACTGAAACCATGGCAACAGTGAATGGCGGCTGTGGCTTAGGGGTTAGAATGAATTGTTCCTTAAGTGCAAGGTCAGCTATTTGAGCCCTGTCATATAACCCCAGTCTGATTACAACCACCCTTAAATTTGACCCTTTTACAAACTTTAGTTTTCATCTCTGGAGGATGGAGGTGCACTAACTTGGGCACAAGACGCTAAATGTCTACGAGCTGCAGGTCAGCTCTTTTTTGACTCTGGACATGTTTTAGTGATTAATTTCAGTGTTCAGTATTAACAGCCAGGAAATATTCTTTTGACAAGTATCTTGGCAGATGCTCAAACTTCCTTTATCACTGAATCTGTGCTGTGCCTGGGTGGAAAACAGCTGTTTATTAAATCACTGAAGCGTTCCATGCTGCTTTTCAGATTTTCGACAATAACAGAAAAATATTGCATTCACCTTTGCTTTATAGCTGTCACAAAACCAAAAAGAACGGGCATGGCAATTAAAGCGTCACATTTAAGGAAGGGGGGCATTTGTTCCCCCCACAGGTTGATGCCCCTCCAGATCTCCCATTATCTCCCATTAGTACGAGCACTGACCTTGACAAGGCTGCGTTGGAAAAGCTTGAGAGTGCTTAGCCTGGTCACAACTGAGCTGCCATATTAAACAAGGCAGACGGTGGGCAGGTAAATTGTTGATTTCAGTCCCTTTTTACTTTTCATGAAGAGTGGTATAACAAAAAGCAAAATTATTGTTTTCTCCTGGACCATTTTCCTTGTAGTTTGGAATCAGCATCACGGGCAGTTAAGAGGAAAACCATTCAGTTCCTGCAGAGCTGTTTCTTCTGCGATGCTGTTAACAAGGGAGACCCAGTAATCTGGACTGACAAGCCATATGCTATCCCTTCTGTCCAGCTTCAGTCAGGCCTTTGGGCAGAGCAGGGGTAATAACACAAACGTAATGTAATTTTGCACTTGCACACTTTCTCACACAGACAAAGAATAACAGAGGAGTTGACTTCATATGATATGTGACACACAATTCTCTTTTTAAGCTTATTTGATATCCAACTTTTAGAGACATCACGCCTGAATCAACAGCCTTTAACAAAATTTATAAAGTTTTCATACAGGTCCATATCCATAAAAAAAACAATGATGGTTACCATGGTTAGGCATGTAACTACCACTGGCAGCTAGTGGGACAGTAAAGCTGGATGCTAAAAATGAATGCCTCTCTATCTTTGAAGTGATCTGTGACAGTGGTGTTCCATCAAATCTTTGGAGACTTATGGAGTTTTGCTGTGTCTAGTGCTGCACAACGGTCACGTGATATTGTAGAAATGCCGTACAGCATTTCCGTCAGCATTTGACTTTTCCTGTCTGTGGGTCATCTGGTTTCACAGCAGGTTCACTACCTTACAGATGTTTCTCCACTTCAGAGGGAAACGGGTCGAGGGTAGACGTCAGTTTTTGCACACACATGGATAAAGGTTTCTTATATTATCTTGTACAGTTAGAAACACTGGGTACGGTCATAGTTTTGATTTGTCAACAACACTGTCCTCGGCATCAATTTCATGGTCGTCATGGTCACACACAATTACATGCTTCATTCTGATTGGTCGTTGCCATGCCATTGTTTTGTGGTTGTCACTAGTTGTTCACATTCCCCTACTATGTTACAGAAACATTAGAGCACAAACAGTGTACTTTGCCATGTGTGGTGCTCGATGCTGCGTTTATGCAGGAATAAAAGCCATTATCCAGTGGACTACTTGCTCGTTTGCTGCAAACCTTTTCATTTTGGTGACCACTTTTCAAACACTCCTCATGCTCGTCCAGTGTTTTTGTTTTTCAGTTGCTAATCCATCATCTTAATCTGCAAAGTCATACCTCATCTTGCTGACAGCTTTCTTCATCCGTATCTCATCATACTGTATTTACAGTAAATGTCTTTTTTCTTTTTTCTTTTTTTACAATTGCACTGTAACAACATCAACACGTGACGCCATTGAAAAGGTTAAAAAAAAGGTGGGGTATGGATAATTAATGGTTAAGGTATAAATGAGGCTGTTGACTGGCTTTAAAAGGATCAGGGCTTGGCATTGGCTCAGTAAAAGAGAGGGCTGATTGGTGGAGACTACGGCTTTTCATTATCACAACTTTAAGACGATTCCTACAGGGGACACAAGAGTAAGGCAAGAGGGAGGGATGAAGGGGTGTGTACAGTCTTTATAGTGGAAAGGGGCTGTACAGTGTGTGTGCGTGTGTATGTGTCTGTGTGCTTGGTTGTGTGTGTGAGATGGGAATGAAATAGACTATTTCGCACAGTGTATTCAAAAAGAGAGGAATTAAAGGAAATAAATAGGTTGTCAGTTTTTATCTCATGGTCCTCTGTTGCACAATCACCTGAGGGCCCCAAAGTCTGTGTGTGTATGTGTGTGTGTGTGTTTGTGATTGATTGTGTGTGTTTACACTTAATGGAGGGGGGTTAAAAGTCATAAGTCACATCATAGTATTTAGACACTGTTCAAAAGGTATGATGGGAGAATCCACTGTTCCCAAGACAACAAGTTGCAGGTACGTGAGAAGACAAAATAGAGAGTGAGGAGGAGATGTAGAATATCTTGGCCGTTCATTCTACTTACAATTCTTCTTCTTCTCTAGTCTCTCTATCGTCCTTATGCAGACTCCAGTGTCTGCTCTCAACATTTGTTTATCTCTCTCCTTTTTCCATCCTCCTCGCCTTCCTTTTGAGAAGTGAAATTCTGAATACTGAATGTTTCCAAACCTCTTTATCACTGGACGGTGGATGAGCGAGCTGCTAAAGCTAAGAAAAATAATTTGTTTAGACATCATTAGAGAGTTTTGGTGATTCATGGTGTTATTTTCAGAACATTTGAACATGATGACTCCATGAAAATATCAGCCCATATTGATCCACCTCCAGTCCCCATCTGCTCTGTCTCTGTCGGAAGGCTCCCCCATTCCCCCCTCTCTCTTAATTTTGACAGGGGATCTCTCATCCTCCCATCTCCGTTCCATTTAAAACAAAGGTATATGGCAGTAGGCCTCCAGTGAAGCCAGCAGGATGTAAATCAGCCACAGCGTGACAAACAGCAGCGACGTTACCACCTTGCAAGTCCGCGGCCCACCAAGCTCGCCCCCAGCTACATTTGCCCGCCGCCGGTACAGCAGTATTATCACACAAACCACGGCCAGGATGGTGAAGAGGGTGACGGAAAAGGCCAAGTTTCCCGGGTCCACTTTGAATGACTCGCCTTTGGAGCGCCAGGCGATGGCAGCGATGGTCCACGCCACGCCGATGCCCAAGAAGACATTGACAGCATTGGAACCTGTGACGTTGCCGATGGAGGCGTCAGCGTACTGGTCCTGGATGGCTGCGACCTTGCTGGCAAATGTGTCTGGATGGAATAGACAAAAAAAAGATAGTGTTTTTTTCAACATAAAGTTAAACTAAAAATGACATTTACTCAAACTGCAAATGATAATGAATTGGGGGACTGGTGGCTCATGGGTAGAGCACTGGGATAGGATCCAGAACGCAGCAGGGTCAAATACTGCCTCACCAACGGCGACCTTGATGCCGTTCCCAAGCCCAGATAAAATGGGAGGGTTGCGGCAGGCAGGGTATCCGGCATAAAAACTCATTCCAAGTTAACTAGACGACATGCTCCGCTGTGGTGTCCCCTGAAGAGACAAGCCAAAAGCCGTTGATCTTTGATTCAATCTGCTAATGACCAAGTTAAAAGTTTTTTTTTAATCAATGTTCTGAAAAATCAACATAAAAAAATTTACTTCACATTTCGTCCTCTAAATTGTAGAACATATAAAAATAAAATGCTGTAGGTGCAGCTGTTTGGTGCATTTTGAGGAGAAATTGGATGAGAAGTGCAGAGAATGGGTAGGCTGGGAATACCAGGAAAACAGCTGCCGGTTACTGTACGCGTGTCTCGGCTTATTTCTATTTATAGACAGGCTAGTAAGATGAGTCTGATTTCTCACTTGAATGTCAGTGAGATTAGTTAAAATTCATAAATCAACATGAAAACCCTCCAAAGATGTTTGTGTTTGTGTGTTTCCACATGGATGAACAACTACAGTGATTAATAATCACTAATGACAGCTAGGAGGAGTTTGTGTGTAAATATGCTATCGTTGGAGTTGCTGAAGAGCATATTCCTCATTTTTAGGTAGCAGCCAACCCGATGTTTACTTTTACATTTAATCTTTTATTTGTGTGCATTAGCCTCATTGTCTTAGTTTATAACGTCCTAAACCCTCATTTGGTCTGACTTGTTGTCAACTTCTGTCCTGTTTTCTTGTTTTGTGTCCATTGTTATCAGTGATTTGTTTTGATCTTTTTTTGTCTGATGTGTTTCCTCAACTTTTCAATCCTGTGTAAAGCACTTTAAATTACACTAATCTGCATTAAAAGATGTTTTATAAATACATTTTTAATTGATTAAATATTTATCTCACACACACAAGATTGGACAGTTCATGAAGGGATGTACAGTGTTTTGTGCGAGGCAACACCTTTTTACTCAACAGGAGAAAAATACACAGAATTTTTTATGGAGTCCAACAAAACAATTGTTTGTTTCAAATCAGCAGCTTCAAATAATTAGTGTGCAACTAAAGTGTCTCTTCCTAGGCCTGATTGGTACGTGAGCCCATGTAACAGTGTCCAATGTAGTAATCTTCTGCATGTCTATTTATTAATGTCTTTAAAATGATACATAAATGTTACTAAGTCGGACCTAGTAAGATCACAGTTGTGACTTTTGTTGAAAAGGAAGTTCATTCAGACATGAAGCTGACAAAAGTGTGGGTCATGTAGCGACACCAATTATCATCAACTTACCGACAGAAAAATGTAATCAGCCTGTAGAAAACATTAGCTACAGCAGTTTTCGTCCACTTCAAAATGATGGCAGCCATATATCGGTAGAAGCCAATATTTGTTTTGTTGACTGGCATCAGCCTATTGGCAAATCATGTGGCATTTGCTAGGGTACAATAATAACCTTCCCCTAACTCAAACAGGTTAGACAATGACAGCATTGTGCTGGGCTGATTATTGAAACAAAAAAAGTCAGTTAAAAGCTGTTCTGGAAAGACCATGTCCATGTACTTGAATTTTACTGCCGTGGAGGGAGAAATTACGAAGACACATACAGTCCAGGCTTGGATGTATAAAACCAAAAAGTGTTGGAAAGTTTAATAACACTTGGATTGAATGAGAAGTGCATCATTTAAAAGGTCAAGACTCTCTCAGTTCATGTAGAGATGAATTCTCTGCTGTACCACGAATGTGTGAGATCAGACTCTGGAGATGAATCTGTGATCTGTGCAAGACTTCTTCCCCGCCAACGCAGAAAGGAAACTACACTGATACAATTTTAATAGTTCAGATGGTTACAAATGAGCTCCATAAACCTCTTAAACAGCCAGAAACACACAGTAGTTTCCAGCACTTTAACAAAGCCTCTGCTCAGCATTTGCCTCTAATTGCCTGAATCGGCAAATCTGGTGTAAATTGGCCCAATAATCCTTGAGTGTGCCTCCGATATAATAATGCAGAAATGCTTTCATAAATCTGGAGCAGAGCTGAGAGGAAGGAGGTGGGTGAGGGCACACGTCAGAGACTGGGAAGCAAGAGCAGAGATGAATGTTTCCAACAGTTTTTAAGGAGATCACAATCACAGGTACACATGCGAGAGCACACACTCCCTTTGGAAGTTGTAATGACCTGTCACACACACCTGGGTACCAAAGCACACACAGGTCAGAATGATGAATGATACAATAGTTAAAACACAACAACCAGTAGGAGAAAGGCAGAGACACAGAGAAGCAAGGTAACACCAACTCGGAATAATAAATTGACTGGGATGGAGCACAATAGCCAGATAAGTGAGGTGGAATATGAGAGAGTGGGACCAACTGATAAAGAGACGGAGAAAGGGAAGAGAAAATGGTGAATTTGGATGAAAGAGATTAAAACAAAGCCGGATGATAGAGATTCAGACGAGGCAAAAGCAAGAAAAACAAATACCGACATGTCTGGTGGCAAGAAGCACACACCATTAATGGATATCAAATCTGCATTTACTGCTTCCAATTCCAACACGCAACCCAATATGGCTGTCGAAGGAATTGATTCAAATGCTACTTTCCAAAGACCTCGCCACAAGCCATCAAAGTTACTGCCTGGAAGAGTAGCAAAGCAACTACGTATTTCTATAAATCATACGGAGGGGCAACAATAAAACGGTTGATGAGAGGAATGAGAAAGGGAATTGAATTAAAGCCCTGGGATGATGTGTCCCCTCCGGGCGGAGACAAGCTCAGGCTGAAGGCTGTGATGAAGCTGAGGCTTTACAATTCAATTTTGATTTCCAGGCTGCTTACTGAGGGCGTCTGGTATTGAAATGAGATGGAGGAAAAAGGATCAGCAGTCCTCCTTTTATTTGTTTATTCACTTGTCTGTCACATGTGAAATGTGGGGGAAACATGCATCTTATTTCAGCTTTACTGCTGTTTAAAGTTGTCTGTTTAATTTAAAGCCAACCTGAACAAAAATTCCCCTGTTTGGGTGAAGAAACCTAAATAAACAACTATTTACATCCTTGTTGTGGCTATGCAGAATCACTTTCCATTCCAGAAAATTGGACATTTTCCATTTTTGGTTATTTGTGGACAGATTTTCTAAGCAAATTGAGTTCAGGGGTAATTGGTGATTAGTGCACATCACAGCAGATGAATGTGGGAATGTGGAATCCAGCAACATAGGTAAACTTGCTTCTGCACAAACAGTTCAAACAAGTGAAATGAGCTTGTGATGGCACAGTGGAGGAGTGGTTAGTACTGTTGCCTCACATTTTTGTTGCCAGCTATCTGAGCTCTTTCTGTGTGAAGTTTGCATGTTGTCCCAGTGCATGCATGGGTTTCCTCTAATTACTCCGTTTTCTTCCCTCAAACTAAAGATATGCAGTGATTGATTGGTGACTGTGGGGAATGGCTTGGTCTTGTACATGTCTCTGTGTTGTGTAAGAAAGAATGGCGACCTGCCCAGGCGTACCCTGCCTTTAGCCAAATAACAGCTGGGATAGGCTCCAACACATGGGCCTGAACTGGTATAAATAACTGATGGATGGATAACTGATGAATTAGCTGATCTAGCACTGATGTTACTTTTTGTTGAGGTCATTGCAGCTGTGCTAGTCAAATCAAATAAAAAATACATTTTCATTCTCTTCCTATGAAGGGATCTGACACATGGACAACAATCACTCACCTGGCACTGATGTGCCCAGCGCCACAAACACCACAGCCGTCACTGAGTCCTTCAGGCCAACTGTGCAGCCAAAGTGTGAAGCCAGGTCACCAGTGACTGCTGTCAGGATGCCGATGAGCGATATGGACACGATGAAGCAGGCCCAGCCATTCCAGTACTCCGTGGGTGGGACGAAAGCGAACAGAACCTTCCAGAAGACTGTGAGGAAGTGCATGATGTAGTCAAAACAGGACGGCAGCCGCTCCTCACCACTCTCCTCCTCATCGTCATCCCCTGTGGTGGATGATTGAAAGCGAAGAAGACAGTAAACGGTAGAGAGTGACGTTTGAGAGAAGGGTCAAGAGACAAGTGAGTGTAGACAGATTTTTAATTAAATAAAACAGGATAAAACCAGTCGTAAGAAAGAAAGAGTCCAACATTTAGGCAAAACTTTTTAATTTGCCACCTCTGAGAAGATAAGACTGAAACCAATCTACTATGTTTAGATCTATAAATTAGCTGGGAAGTGATTAGCTTAGGTAATACAAACAGCTCAGTAATGAGTGTCACCAAAAAGAAGTTGATGATAGAACATACAAGTCTTGGTAAAAGCACAATTGATTTACATTTTTGTCTGTGTACACAAAGACAATTGGTGAACTTCAGAAATGTTAACACTTACGTAAGTCGGATAATTAGAGGAGGAGGCCTACCGTTACGAGAACACTACACTGTTTTTCTCTGTCAAACTAGACTACCAGACCAAGAATATTTAAAATACATGTGCGAAAGGTTCAAAAGAAACATGCAAATGCAAATATTAGGGAAATGATCATTTTCATCATATTTTCAAAATGAACCTGAGAAATGTGTCAAAACACGGATGATGTGATTTGTCCTGTGTGTGTCTTACCTGCACTCACAGTAACAGCACTGACAAACTGCTCCCTCCAGCTGCTGCTGCCCACCACCAAGGCCAGGTTCGTCTTCTTGATCAACTTATCTACTGTACTCTACACACAGATTGTACACATGCAGGCACACACACACACACACACACACACACACACACACACACACACACACACACACACGCACACACACACACACAAACAGACGGAAAATAGGCAAGAGGATACAGAGCAGGCAGAATATAGGAAAGACCCAAACGAGAGAATTTGTGTCACTTGCAGCCACACAGAAAGGGGAAAATTCAGATTTAAAGCCTGTCAATTAGCTCCCACATTGCAAAGATACTTAAACAAAAAAGTAAAGGTAATTTAAAAAGTAAGCATTTCATAACACTGAAGTGAGGCACAGAATGTGCTAATTAAGTTAAGGCTGTTAACCAGACTGAGGCTCTCAGTGAAATCTAGGAATAGCCTTTAGGCAGCCTGCGTTTCTGTTTAAAGCAGCAGGAAAGATAAACTGTTGCCCATAAAATTGGAATAATTTTGTTTTCAGACACATTCCTCTTTTTTGCAAAGGTTAACTGTGATTTCATTTTCACTCTGATAAGTTTGGAAGAGATTGATCAATAAAGTTTTGAGAAGACATAGACCTTATCTATCAAGAATAAATAACATTGTCACAATAATTTCATGATAATATTTTATTCCAACTTAATGGGCAACAGTGTACTATACAGCAACTATAGAGAATGCACCAGCAGTAATTATCGTAACTCAGCTGAATTTGTGAAAAGACAATCCTGGATCTAATAATTGAAAGACAACATTGAATGTAATTGAACAATCTCAGTGAGCGAAAGCACAAACTGGTCCTTGTGATGACTAAGGATTTAAAGACCAGGATGTGATGCACGACCAAGACACCATTACATTTCATTTTTGTACAGTAGCAGTTAGAAGAGCTAACACTGCATGCAAAGACACACTGAAGAGTGAGAAAGGTAACCTTTTTAGTGCCCAAGAAAAGTGCATGTACTGCTTCCTGCACACGCACCCATACACACACACACACACACACACACACACACACACACACAAAATGATACAAATGGACAAATGAGTGAATGAGACGTGCAGACAACAGGCAAACTGATGTAATGAGCAGAATACTATTTAATAATAATAATTGATCATGAGACAGACACTTCAAATTTGTCAAGCTGTGTCTCTTGTGCTTTACACAAGAAATGTCAAGCTGTAATGATCCACGGCTAAATAACAAACCGATCAAATTTGAAAATGCATTTCTTCTAATAAAAAGTATTTATTAAATGACTCAGCTGATACTAATTTGCTGGATGAATGTTCAACTGTTCCAGCAAACTTTTGTCTTTTAAGGCCAGTTTTGTGCTGAAACCAAATGGCAACTCACACTTCCCATGTGTCCCATCAAAATGACAAGCATCTCATTAGAGAGTCCATTAAATCCTAACAAAATGAATCATTCATCCTACCGACTGGGGCAGCTGACATTCACTTTAAATCATTTCAGATTCAATTTGCATTTTAAGTCAGTTTACTCTTAGGTGACATTTAACACGGCTGTGAAAGTGGTGCTTATTATGATCCTCAGAAAGACTAAATATATCTCTGATTAGGTGCTGACATATTCTGTAAAACTTCTTTAGCACAAAAGTATGGTCTCACATGCACATGAAATATATCTGCAAACACACACACACGCACAGATAAACATACACACACACTCACTGACCTTGAACTCATAGGACTCTTCTATGACCACTTCTAGTTGAGTGTGTTCACCCAGACTAGGACAGCCCATTTTGGCCACTTCTTCTTCTTCTGCTCCCACCAACGGCTTGTTCTCATTGGAGTCACCTAGGAAACCACAGAGATGAGTAGATTAGTGGACACGTGCTGCAAGGATTTCTCGAGCCAGACTTATTGACATGCCTAAACTGTATGTATGTGTCACTAACAAGTCTGTAACTAACTTACTTACCACACTGACACTAAGGGTTTTCACCTGGACTTTGCTAACATACTTACATATTTAGTAAACACAGATATAGTAAATAAGAAGTATCTACAGTGTTACTAAAGTATGTATGTCAGACTTTTTTATTTTTTTATTAATTTTTATTTAGTCTTAAATTTACATGTGTTTTAGGCAATATCTTTTCATACAGATATGTTCAGTGCTGTTGACCTACAGGATGCCGGTGAAAACTGGCCTACTGTTGATCGAAGAAGCAGGAGGAAGGCGTGTTTGTAGGCAGAGAGAGAAGAAGAAACCCAAGAGTGTAGGACTGAAAGTAGGGACTTTTAATGTTGTTTAATGACTATGATAGGGAAGGCTAGAGAGTTGGTTGACATGATGCAGAGAAGGAAGGTGGACATACTGTGTGTCCAGGAGACCAGATGGAAAGGTAGCAAGGCTTAAAGCTTAGGAGCAGGGTTCAAGTGTTTTTTTACCATGAATTGAATAGGAAGAGAAATGGAGTAGGAGTTATCCTGAAAGAGGAGTTTGGTGCAGATGTTAATGGACTGCATGTCCATTGAAGTGAAGGGAACAGAGGTGATGAGAATGTGATGGGCAGGTTTGGTCTTCAGGACAGGAACGCAGAAGGAGAGATGGTGGTAGACTTTGCAAAGAGGATGGAAATGGCTGTAGTGAACACTTTCTTCCAGAAGAGGCAGGAACATAGGGTGACATAAAAGAGCGGAGGGAGAAGCACTCAGGTGGACTACATCTTGTGTTGACTCTAATTTGAAAGACATCAGTGACTGCAAGTATTGGTAGTGGAGAGTGTAGCCAGACAACACAGGATGGTGGTGTGTAAAATGACCCTGGTGGTGAGGATGATGAAGAGGACAAAGGCAGAGAAGAGGACGAGGTGGTGGAAGTTGAGATGAGGAGATGGAGATGAGGAGTTGAGACAGGCTCGGGGAAGTCAGGAGGTGCTTCCACATGACTGGACCACTAAAGCTAAGATGATCGGGGAGACAGGTAGGATGGTACTCAGTGTGTCATTGGGAAAGAGGAGTAAGACAGAATACATGTGTGAATGAGAGGGACCCAGGTGGAACAGTGAGGTTACAGGGAGCAGAGGTGAAGAAGATGCAGGACTTTAAGTACTTAGGGTCAACGGTTCAGAGCAACGGAGAGTGTGAAAAAGAGGTGAAGAGGCGAGTGCAGGCAGGTTGGAACGGGTGGAGAAAAGTGTCAGGTGTGTTGTGTGATAAAAGAGTCTCAGCGAGAATGAAAGGAAAGGTGTTCAAAATGGTGGTGAGACCAGAGATGTTGTTTGGATTAGAGACAGTGGGACTGAAGAAAAGACAGGAGGCAAAGCTGGAGGTAGCAGAGCTTAGGATGTTGGGGTTCTCTTTGGGAGTAACGAGGATGGACAGGATCAGGAATGAGGACATCAGAGGGACAGCTCATGTTAGATGTTTTGGAGATAAAGTCAGAGAGGCCAGATTGAGGTGGTTTGGGCAGAGAAACTGTGAATATATCGGTAGAAGGATGCCGACGTTGGAGCTGCCAGGCAGGAGGTCTAGAGGAAGATCAAAGAGGAGATTTATGGATGTAGTGAGAGAGGACATGAAGTTAGTTGGTGTGAGTGAAGAGGATGCAGAGGACAGAGTTAGATGGAGGCACATGATTCGCTGTGGTGACCCCTGAAAGGGAACAGCCCAAAGGAAAAGAGGACTTGCACTGTAGTTTTAGCAAATATTATTATATTATACATTTTGTCAAATCCGGCACTTGTATCTCTCTATAAAGATTTTTGGATTACGATGATGATCAAAATATCAGTTGTTTCATTAGTGTAAAACAGCATGAATTATTATAATAGTTTTGATGACATTTAATTTCAGAAGATACATGCAATCAGCAGTGAAAGACTATAATGTTAATTCTAATGTTCAAGCACTGCTGTGCCACATGGAAATTTAAAATATCAAACAGCCCACGCCATTAGAAATATGAATATCACACAACCAATGTATCATTTCCCATAAAACGACCCATCCATATGTCTCCTCACTCACTCATCACACAGAGTGAGTCATTCAGTGAGCTGTTAGTACAGTGTACAGTATGTTACACGGTGTGTGTGTGCAAATGTCATTCTACACACTCTGTAGCACTGTTATTAAAACCAATTATGCAGAAATGATAAAACATGCCCTAAGCTGTTGGCTTCTTGTGTCTTCACTCCGTGTTTTTGTGTGAGTCTGTGTGTGTTAGGACAGATTAAAAGATATAAAACACGCATCCACTGTAGTGGAGTCTTGTGGTTTAATTTCTGACGGCGGTGTGTCCAACTTGGCTTGAAAAAAAAAAAGGTGGGGGGGGTTTGTCCACCACTATTCTTCAGGGGAAGGGACCTGATAAGAGATCATGTCCATGTACTGGTTGGTTGGGACTCCTAAAGAAAGAATGTGATTTGATAGAGGCATCTACTCCATGTTGACTTGAATAAGTTCGAGGCTTTTTACAGTCTCCAAAGGTCAACGTTAAGATTCAACATTTAGGAAGATCACATGTAAACAGTCACAATATTGACTCTGTGAGGCTGCAGAAAGTACTGTGAGCTATACTGTAGGCTGTAGTCTAAGTTACCGTGCTGATGTTTTGCTTGTTGATTAACTACTGTCTCTGTTTACTGTGCTTCCATTTGTTGCATGTTGTTAAACTACACGCAGGCTGAGGGCAATTTCATACGTTTGTTTCCATGACATTTTGTCATAAACCAAAGGACTGAGCAAAATCAAAACACTGACTGATAACACCATATTAATAGATTTCTTACAATACATCCTGGAAGGTTGAATGTCACAAATTTCACTCCGTTAGTCAGTACATGACATTTTGCTAGAAACCCCAAATGTCAACCTCATAGTAGCACTGTAGGTAAAGTCAGGGGATTATTCCTCTGGCAACCATGAGTGTCTGTGCGAATGTTGGTGGTTATCCATTCTGTAGATATTGGTCTTCATCCACTGAATGTCAATACAGAATTTCATCGCAGTAAAAATGATTGACCAACTGCCATTGCCTACTCTCAGTAGGACTAGCTGTGACTTTGATCTGTGTTGCCCTGGTGACCGGGGCAGGGTAACTCACCTCAAAGAGAGTTTAATTATTGTATTTTCAGAGGGCTAAAAAAAGAATTTCAACCCCAGACACATCCAGTGACACCCCAGATCGGGAACCGCTGTTAGAGGTTAGATGTATGCATGACACAAAATGCAAATACACAGTGCTGCAATTAAGAGTCAATTAGCAAGGGCTAGAAACAAGAAATGATGCAAACGAACAAACAGAGTAAAATACAGTCCAATGATACCAAGAAAATGTCTCACTTAGGAAAATTGCTAAAGTTACTCAAGTAAATGTTTCATTCTGTGGGAATTCCTTTGAACATGTTAAATAAGAAAAGCAGCAGACTTTCAGAGTTGGTTGAGTCACCTGGTAGAAATTAGCTTGCTGTCTGGTGTAATGAGCTTTTTAAATTTTCAACAAGGCTTGATACATTCTTAAAAAAAAGCTTAGATCTTTTAGATACTGACTTTTGAGATTTTTGGTATGGTACTATGGGGATTTCAAAAGTAGGAAATGAAAGTCCAGAGCTCCCACTGAGAAAAGAACTTGATCAAAATAGTTCCTTAGGCAGGAATGACATTAAATTATTTAGTCTGCTGAGTTTTTGTTGTTCATTGACATCAATCAGCCCCAATATTAAAGGCACATTGTGGTTTAATTGTTGTGGTGGACACTGGGAAAAATCTACAGATGGACATGACCGACACGAGTCAGAAGACATGGGACATCCCATACATGCATTAATGGTGTATGAGACATGAGAACAAAGTGGACCAAATACCGACTGGGACCTATTTTTATTCCTGATGTTCTGTTTTCAATGTGATCTGACATGAACGTCCCCATTTCAGAAACACTTGAAAGCTTGACTCCGGTACTTTTCAAAGCTGCGTCCTGTTCTCAGTGGTTCAAAGTAAAATGTTTCCCAAGTTAATCCTAGTTTCGATTAAGGCTTGAGACAATCAATATAAAGCAGGTCTCACCCTGCTTACAAGAAACAGGTGTGTAGGAGGCCTTAGACTCTGTTGGTGCTTAAACAATGACTCACTTCAGCCTTTTATTCTCTCCTTGTTTTAGCTTCGTCTCATCAATTCTTTATATTCTCTCTGAAAATCAGTACAAACACATTGGAATAAACCCCGGGTAGACTCACCGTGTTTCTGACCTATCTCCAACAGTACAGGTTCTCCCAGCTCAATGGTGAAGGTCTTGTTCTTCTCATATTCTTCATCATCAATAATCTTCACCTCTATGATCTTTCTGTTAAAGAGAGAAGGGAGAGATGGGCCTGAGTGAATGGATTCCAGATAGTTAACCTTCTAGGTTTAGAACTCCCTTGCATCTCCAGCAGTCTGTTAAAACTCGGGAAGTCTCATCCCGACAAGCTGTAATAAGAGAAAAGGTCATTTCTACTGCTCAAACACAAAGCACAATGACTTGGGTAAGCACTTCTACATGACCTTCATTACTATCAAAACTAATTTCTAACAAACTAACAAATGATAATGTCACAAAAAACTAAAATATACAGGATTATTTTCGCTCTCTTCCGTTTGCTCCTGCAAAAGATGATGAGGAACTGTTGCAAAGTTGAAGGTTGCTGCCCAAGTTGACATTGTTCAGTTGGACACTACATGAGGCTGCTGACGTTTGCCCCCAGGCCCTGATACATTCTTTTTGTCCTCAGCTGACAATGGTGCAACGTACAGCACAGACACTGCTGACACATTTTCAATTAGGAGCCCCCAAGAGAGACCCCACAATACAGCACAGAGGTTTAGGGGACAGCCAAACTTAACTATTAATTAAAAAAATATATGGAGATATTCAAATTATTAGTGTGTACATTGTGAACTGTGTATTAGTAGACTAAGAAATACAATTAGATGCTACTTTTGCCTGTATTGATATAAGATATATAAGTGTATTTTATGAATTTTTTTTTATAACTATTGAAAAAAAATGTTAAAGAAAAGTCAGAATAAATATGTACAAATTTACACATTTTGGTGCTTTAAAAACGAATATCAATTTTCAACTTGTTTCCTATAGATCTGCTTTGGAGAGTAAACATTAGCTTTTTCTACGGTAAAAACGCTGGCATCTGGTTAACCTGCTCCTCCAGAACTCATCTGAACTAAATAATTTCTCCAGGTGATGTCACCCAGAAGAGATTCCCACTGAAATGCAAAGTGATTTTATTATTATTTTATATAATCAATCAGTCCCAACAGTATTACCACCTGGTGGTTTTAAAATAAAAATATGATTTGGTTGTATAAAAACATTATGAACTAATAAATGCTGATGTATCATTCTGTGTTAACCCCCTGTCAGCACACAATGTGGTTAAAATCCACTCCACCTTCACCAACATCTTAGACCCTTATTTTTATTAACTGGTGAAAGTGGTGAATTTTTATTTATTGATTTTATTTAGGCCATAACTTAAGTTTATGTACTACTATTTCTTCACATTTTGCTGTGTATGGGGCTGCAATCTGCTCAGAGTGACCATGCTGACCCATAAAAATTATTAATACGTGGTAATGTTGCAGCTGATCAGTGTGTACAGTATTTTATAGGACAGTGGAACTTGATCTCTGTTAATTCTCCAACATTCCAATATTAAAACTCTTTGGACGCTGAAATGTTGATGACATAGTGTATTAATTTTGCTGGCTTTGTGGAAATCCCATCAGTTTCTTTCTAGCCTGTTTCCCTCAGAACATATAATCTTCATCTCAACAATTCATCTGTACCTGACAGGCAGAGAGGAAGAGAGAGAGTTTATTTCCATCTGCTCATGTCATCACATGCTTCACTGTCAGCCATATTGACTCTGATGCTGCAAATAGGCTTCGGTTCAACAGAGAAAAACAGGGACGGAGAGATATGGGGGGAGCGTACCTGAGAGGACGGAGAGATGTTAGAGAGTAATGAAGGTTTGGAGAAGTCGAAGTGCATTATATTCATTGGTGAGCTGTCACAGCAACAGTGGATAAAACTGGCTGCATTCCCTATTTCCAGCATCAGCCTGAGTGGCCAACTATGAGCAATGTTGGGAATTAAATTATAATATTGTTTAGTCAGATGTGAAACAAAAGAGGCAAAAAAATACTTCACAACTAAATGAATTCAGAGGACTAGAGGGAAGGAAGAGAGCCAAGCGATGTAAAATCATCCCATAATTTATAGCTTACAGTTTCCAGCAATTTTCCTGTAGTATTACCTTTACCACAGTAACATACAGTAGTAGGCTACTATTACTGAACAGAAATTAGTCACGGGGCGCATGTTGTCACAGTACACATATCTAAAAAGCATATCTTTTTTAAACTTTCTAAGACTAAACAACACAGGTGTAAACTAAGGAGCAGACAGTGGGTTTATCTGTTCAGCTTGTGCTCCTGAACAGGTTACAACCTAGTAACCTAAGATTACTTCTTAGTAATGTCATTTGAAAGCGAACAAAACTGTTAGAAGAGTACGACTAACTAGCTGCGGAAAACATCTGGAAAAATAAAAGCCAAGCGAAGACAACATGTGTAACTGGCTCAATGAGACAAGGGGAGAAGAGAGTTTAGAAAGAAATGTTCATGGAGCATAACTAGAAAGGTGGGGGGGGGGGGGCGGAAGGAAAAAGACAGAGAGGATGAACTAGGGGTCTGAGTAATACAAAGACTCTACTGAGATGTGAAGGGTTACGACTCAATACACATCAAGTTTGCTGGAGGGGACAAGAAGGCACACACACACACAGTAGATGCACATCACACACATTGTTGTTTGTATGAACAGACAGCCATTCCCCTATGCACTCATGCTTAACTGAAAGTTCACTAATGAAACACACAAAATCAGCTTAATGTACAGAACACAAACATTGAAGGCATGGTCCAACTAAACATTTGGGAGATTCATAACCATATGCATGCATTAATCTGGCCAATTTACACATGTAGACAACATGTGAGTAAACACACACACACACACAAACACACACACACTGGGGGGTTTTAATTATTCATTGTTGGTTCTGGATGGAACAGCAATCCCGTCTGTGCTCTCCTCTCTCCATCTCTGTCTCGTTCCTTGTTAATTCTTGACCTCTTCCTCTCCCTCACTTGTTTTACTCAGTATTGACTAATTTTATTATTTTTTCCGCTGGTAATGAAGTCATCCATCCATTCATTTTTATAAATATCTCATTCTGCTCAGGGTCACAGGAGGCTAACATCTACCTCAGCATCAGTCTTTAATCAAACTCTACATGCAAATAAATCCTAACTGGTATAAGGACTTAGGTATGTACCAAAACTGTTCCCATAGGATGCATCCAGTATCCCTGCAAAACACGCAACAATTACCTTTAAATGGGGGCCATACAGCCTAGTGAAGGTCATGAGTTTTAGATGCTCTGCGTTACGTTTATTTGCCTCTACAAGCATGAGGAGACTAGATCATACACAACAACAAACGGTGATACCAAAATTATGATCCTTAATTAAAGAATAAACATATAAGAGTCTTGCAGAGAAAGAAATGAAACTATACATCCAGCAGTGCCATGGCTAAGAATGACATTTAAAGTATAAATGGGGGGGGTAAGCTATCACAAGTTTACTCTAAGCCATAATTTGAAGTTCTTATAAAAATCTTCTGGTTAGTCATTTTCAGCTGTGCAAATGTTCACTTTCTGGAACGAGATCCTAACTAAATGAGTGCCCTCAGTGAGCACAGCTCAGCATCAGTTAGTCTGTCATTCAGGATTTATTTCATAATACCACATCATTCAGGACAAACTTTTGGATTCGAGTACAGCACCACCCGACCAGCTTGTTCTTTTTTTGTGTGTTTTTAACAGTACGTTATGTCGTCTGCGATATGAAGGGTACTAAATCATTATGGATTTGCTATGTTAGCTTCCTGCAATAACGGAATTTTCCATCATCAAATACACAAGATATTGTAGAAATGTATGAAATAAAAGTGTAGAGACTAATTATTTGTGTGTGATAAAAAGTTAACAGAAAAGCATGTAGATTGTAACTTTGTTACCTCTCGCCTCTCTCGATTCCTCACTCCCTCTTTCTGTCTCACCTTTTCTCTATATTTCTACCTTGTTACTTTTTGACACCTGCTCCCCAGAAAGTTCCTCTGTCAGACAGTAGCCTCTTGCTCCGGTCTGTCAACACACTGACACAAAACACAGACACACCTGAACACGGAGCTCGCAGTGCTAGAAATAGACTGAGGAAGGCAGAGGAAAAAAGAAAGTGACAGAGTAAAACAAGCAACAAAAGGCAGAGTTGATTGAAACGCCGGCGAGCAGAATCAAGCGAGCTGTAAATCAGTTTAATGGATAAGTTGTGTATTCCTGCAGAGTGTGTGGCTTCAAACTTCTTATAGAAATGAATGATTGAGTGACAGTTTGATTTGATTAGTCAGAACCATAACGCATTACTTAATGGACAAAACCTCTTTTTATATTTTGGTCTCCATCTCTTTCCATTTACTTCTGGCTCCAGTTCCTTAAATTTACAACCACCAGAGGCCCCGTGTGTGTGTGTGTGTGTTTGTGTGTGTGTTTGTGTCTGTGCATGCATATGTTTTCGGTTTCGGTTATATGATGGTCTGCCCATCATATTTTTAGGTGTTGTGACCGTGTGTGTGTAGGTGTGTGTGTGTGTGTGTGTGTGTGTGTGTGTGTGTGTGTGTGTGTGTGTGTGTGTGTGTGTGTGTGTGTGTGTGTGTGTGTGTGTGAGACAAAGAAGCAGCAGCAAACAACTCATTTTCTTGAGTGAGGTTGATTTATACACACACTTCAGCTTTACTGTTTCTGCATCTAGAAGAACCTCTAAATGTCTCACATGGAGTTGTGACAGAACAGCTGCGACAAAGGAAAATTGTAAAGAGAGTGTAAAACTTGAACTATGTTTTTGTCCACTAGGTCACCATTTTCCTAAAGCAAAGCCTTTTTTTTCCACAATTAACTGTTGGAGCTAAGAGCCTGTGATGAACACGCAGACACAAAGCCACATAGCCATTTATTTAGAGTTGTGTATGTGTTACTAACTACAGTAACATTCAGAATCTGTGTAGCTTCTTTCTCCACCATCTGAGATTTATCTTTAGCTGCTACAGTAAGTCCTGTATATATTTATAATGAGGTTGACGAAGTTGTTGAGAGTAAACAAAGTGGAAAAATGCTAGGCTATATGACTTATGATAATAAAACTTTATTTGTAAATGACCATGTGCAATAACGAACAAAAAGTTTACCATTTGATGTATTGTACGGGATTTCGCTACCAAAATACCATAATGTCTGATCCCTTTCACACTAGATGTAATTATTGAGGTGGCCTGGCACAGGTAGCTCAATGGGTGGATCATCAGCCTGGGATGCAGAGGCCTGCAGTATCAAGTCCCAGCTTACTCACAGGGTGTGTTCTTAAGGGAGACACTCATCACTAGCTCCTGGGCAGCCACTGTGGTGGCCCACTGCTCCCCCAGAAATGGGTTAATTTATTGTAATGTACACAGGAAAATGTATATGGGCTCCATGACGACCAATACAGATTCTATTTTATAACATTAGCATTAGCATTATAATTAGCATTAATTATACTGTAGCCACTTATACAGCATTTATCTTCAGAAAAGAAAACAAGCTTCATGAATTTCACTACAGCAACTTCTAAGCTAGTTAGTCGCTGTAAGTTAGACTAGTTTAACTGGTCTTAATCACAACTGGCTTTGCTGTCTTACAGTATTTATAGTAGTCTATAACAAATGGTTATTACAACAATATGAAGGAATTAAAAAAGACAAAAACAAAAAGTGGGAACTCAGGGTTCAATGTCTTAATCAGGCACATGTGGACAAAAGGAACAGGGAATTGAACCACTGGCCCTGTGGTTAGTGGAAAAACGCTCTACTGAGCAACAGCTACTATCAGGAGGGACTTCAAAAGTAAAGAAATCAGTGTGAAAACTGCTAAAATAATAGTTAATAGGATTCTGGGCAAGAGCAGCATTTACATTTTTAGAGATAGAAGAGTGCACCAAGGCAAAAATGTAGAGCTGAGTGCGATCAAGCGATATGAGCTGGTCTGAATCCTTCTCGCTGATGCACACGCACACACACACACACACGCACACACACACACACACACACACACACACACACACACACACACACACACACACATGCACACAGACACACATGCAGCTGCAGCAGCAAACATGAAGGAGCATGCAAACCAGGCAGAGTAGGGAAGTGAGTGTGTGTCACTTGCAGACACACAGAACAGGGAGATTCAAAACAAGCAGGTGGGATAAAATAAAACCTGTGTTCAGGTCTTCTTGTCTGAGTTGTGACAACTCAAACAAAACAGTTTGATGGAGGCCAACAGAGAGAGCAAGGCAGTAATATTGCCCCTCCTAATGATATCATGGGTGCATAATGAGTGAACTGCACAAAACACACACCCTGTCTCTCACCCACGTACACACTTGTGATAAGTGGTCTCCAGCTGTGGTGAGTAATAAACTTGTATCTCGGGTGTGTGTGGGAAGACAGAGCTGGATAGGCACTGGAGAGATGGAAAGAAGACGATTAGCCTATAAGATAGGAGAAAACGGGATAGGACCGGAAAATGAGGAAGGGGCTAGAAAATAAAGTAGGAGAAAAACGAAACAACTGAGGTAACAGCTCAGACAGAGGATGTGCTGCCTCTCACACAGGAAATTCAGTTGCATCAGTGCACAGGTTACCTTACAACGCTTAAAAAAGTGTTGGAAGGTTTCTAGTTTTCTCCCAAAAGAGGTTTTGTTTACAGGGCTTCCTGCTCTCTCCTCTACAATCTCACCTGTTATAAAGCCACAATAGTCCACATGAAAGCAGCATGTTTTGGAATAATGGTGTGTCTATACAAAAGAATATGTGTCTGATAGAACAGATAAGCTCCAATTTTAATCATTTCAGCTACAGTATCTTCATATGAGGCAATGCCACATATTTCCCTCCCTCTCTGTCCTAAAGCATTCTATATTTTTTCACACTTCAATTATAGTTTCCATGACAGGTAGCTGGAAAGAAACCAACTGTTCAGACGACAATGCACAATGCATTATTCCCACATATAATGTTTATCTCAGTAAAAATTTAAATAGAGAGATTTTTGCATTTTTCAGCTGTAAGAAAGGCCCGACATTCAACTATAATCCAGCCCCTACACAATAGAGATCTACTGCGTAGTGGAACCCCCAGAACAACTTAGCAGAGAGGCACAAATTCAGGTCACCCCCTATAGTGACCACCAGTATTCAATCCCATTAATGACACTTGAGAGATGTTGTTTTTTAATGGCCAAATCTATGGTTTTAGTGCCTGAACCAGACACTATTTACTGTAGACTATATACAAGACTCTGCGCTGAGCAGGAAGAGAGGAACAAGGGTTTGGAAGACTGACAGATGAGAGAGGATGGAGGGAGGAATGGTGTTAGAATCTGGCACACTCTTGGTTTAAACAGTAAGAAGGATAATACGGTTGGCATGGAAACCATAGTGACAGAAAGATGAAGTACAGACACATAAATACTATAAAGTTGCCTATAGCCTACACCTCATAAGCTGCACATGTTTATTTGTTTTTTGTGCATACACACATGCATCCAGGCCAATGCCTCACTATTTGACTTGAGTTATGTATAATTAAAGTCTTTTGGGTGGAGAAAAAAAGGGGGAGCAGATAGGAAGATAGACCGATGAGAAAATAGTGTTTGCAAGAAATACGGAAATAATAATGAAGTTAAACTGAAGAGGGAAGAGAAGATAAAGGAAGAAGAACAAAGAACTGACAATGTTTGATTTTGTTGGTCATTTGAAGGCTGGATTACGTTGGAAAAGCATGTAAGCACGACTGTGACTTTTCCCACTGGGTTTAAACTAGAGTAGCGCAGATAGGAGCTGACACACACAGAGTGGCAACATATAGGGCACGTTATGCATAGTTGCATGAGAGTACACACGCAAAGCATGCTCTCTCTTGATGATCATCAGTACCCCGCAATTTTCTCCCCCTCCCCCCTTCGCAGTCACATGCAAATGAAGGGCTGTTTGGTATTAGGCATTTATATCAGATTTTCAGGGAAATATTTAATCTACATCTGATTATTTTTTAGGTTATTTAGATATAAATGTGCACTCACATTAAGAGTGCAATGTACAAATGAATATATTTTGCATTAATAAAAACCCCCCAGAAAGTTACAGTACAAGGAAGTGAGATTGAGAGCTTCCTGTAGTTTATGTAGATTAGAGGCTCATGACTTCAATCATATGAGAAAGACAGATCCAGACTCTTGCCATTTTACATGGCAGTTTTCCCTCCTAGTGCAATTTGTGACAGCGAGAAAACTAATACAGCAGGATCCCAGTTTCATAGTCTGAAGGGGTTTTGGGCACAGACAAATCACAGTTTGCCTCCAAAGGGAACGGCCCGTCCTCATGAGAGCACATGAATCTGTGAGTCAGCTGAGAGTTTTCCGATGCGGCTCGTTCATTATGGGTCAGGGGCTTGACCAAACACTTTATGTAATAGTTTATGTAACAGCGTGTGTTGTCAGCCATTTTGCATCCTTCCCAGGAAGAGCATTTCACTCATGGACAATGGTGGAATACGAGAAAAATGAAGTGAAGTGCACGAGGCTGCAATTAATTTTGTATGATTGTTGAATGAGAAACAGGCCTAAATGTGAACTTAAATCTACTCTTTTTATCAAATCTGTTTCTAAATGTTAATGGGCTGATTGGAAGCATTTTAAAGCCATATTAGACATTTTAAATGTAATGTTAAATCTTTAATTGGAATCATATAACTGCATAAAGGGCGCAGTACACACCACCAGCCTCAGACTCTTTGGCTTAACGCTCTCAAAGTTGGAAGCCACCACAGCCACCATGTCCTAGTGACGTTTTTGTTGAGTTCCAGAAAATGTTGTTTAAAGGTTAAGGCTGCCAGTTCTGCTCTGCCTCCTACCTCAAAGCCTTAATTATACATTACCATTAGCATTTCTCCCAGATGCACAGATATACGAGTAGATGATTAAATATGAGGATAGATGGGAGGGGAAAGAAAGGTACGTAAGAGAAAACCAAAAGATAAACTGAGACAGGAGGAGCGAGGGAATCACATACAGAAATAAAGAAACAAGCCTTTAAATGTAATGAAGACCAGTAAGGAGGGACCTGCAGGTGAAGAGATTAAAGTCAAAATGAGTAAAAGGCAAACTAGAGAAAATGTTTTCAAAGAAAGTGAGGGCTGCAGGAGACTAAGGAGAGACTCAGAAAACACAGACACATGAATTCATCTACAACCCAGCAAGATCCATCGGGCTCGATGATCTGACGGATCATAGAGCTCGTTTCTTTTAGAGGCACCAAAGGTCAAATAGAAATGCTCAGCCCTATATTATGGGTCTTTTTTTTGTGTGTCTAAGGTATTTTGGTCAACAGGACACTGCTTTTAAAGTGCTGTATAATTACACTTGAAATGACTTGATCGTAAAATACTCATCCATCCTTTTGTATCATGGGTGAAAAAGCGATGGGAAACAAGCTGACAATGATAAATAAATAAGGGACTCATCCTTCCTCTTTCTTTGGTGTCATCGCTTGTTCTTTATCTTCCACTGCTCTCTCTTTCTCTCTCATCTCTATGTTTTCATGTACGTTTTAACGCTGCTCATCATATATTTATGCTCTGGTCAAATAGGGGTTTCCCATCAAGAACTAAGCTGTTTGAAAACGGTTCACAGTACAGTTCCATGTCACATGCCTCTGTGTTGTGACGTTTAATCTCCGTATTTTTTCCCCACAAGTAGCTTAAAACTTGTATTCCACACTCTTTCGAATTTTATAATTATTCTGTTCAGTATTTTTGTAAATCTTTATTGAATCTATTTACATAACCTTTCTCACTGCATTTTGTATGTGCATTTTGCTGTTTGTCTTGCGCATGATTTCACAGTTTCAAAGAAGTTCCAAATGGCTAGAAAGTGTGCAACTTGGAAGTTAGGAAAAGGGAAAAAACAATTATGTAAAAGTATTTTTTTTCTCTATATATCTATAGTAAAATATTAAATAAAATATTTATAGAAAAGCTGGGAAAAATTTATTTTTTGGAACAAAAAATCATTCTGAATTTTGAGGCAGCAACAAATCTAAAAGAAGTTGGGACAAGTGCAACATAAGGCTAGAAATGTTGCATAATGTGGGGCTGTTGTCCACTTTATCCATTTAGCAATCCAGTCCTGATCTTCAAGGAACTTTAAAACAAATGTTTAGACAGTACTTTGCTGCACAGTATGAGTTTGTGATGGCTGACCCACTGGTGGACGGCCACAGAATGGATGGTTAGTAGCAGTCCTCACAAGAAGGGACAACTTTGGCTAATGACACCTTAGTTTGAGTGACTGGCATCAGCAGCTCACGCTGAGGGCCTTTAAGAGTGGGATAGATATACATTTTTCATCATGGCAACCACTGCCAACAGACACACACACACACACACACACACACACACGCCAAATCGCTCACTGCCCCCGGCACAGAATAAATTACCACTCCTCTCTTTCCCTCCCCTAAATCTCCTTCACTCTGCAGGGAACAGTTGGTCTTACCAATTGAAGTCGTTCTCATCGTTGTTCTTTCCTCCCTTCTTCCTCTCCCATTTACCTATTTCGTATCCCTCCTTCCAGCCATTAATTGTTCCCATTGTCTCTCTTTCCACTTCCACCTGCCCTTTCCTCTCCTTCTTGTCCTGTCAACCAGTGATTCACAGGGTGATATCTCTTTTCCCTGTGACCTGGTCCCTGTCTGTCTTTCTGCCTCGCCCACCTCCTTTGACCATTTGTCTTTCTCCTTCTCTCTTTCCTGTGGTCTCATTTACTGCCAGTCCATTAGCCTATTCATCTTCCTCTGACACCTTCACTCTCTTCCTGTGCCCCCTTCGTCCATCTATCGTCTTTTATCTCTCCCTCACAAAACCTGTAAATGTGTTTATAACCTGAAGGTCATGAGAGTTTTTTTGTTTTTATCATCAGGGGAAATTAAGGTAAAGGTGAAGCTACATCCAATAAAACTGTGTCTACATTTTCTCATCACAGATCCCAACATGGCAAAAGCAAACAAAAACAAACTTGAGTCCAGCTCTGTAAGATGTTTTACAGTATGCTTGTCAGACATGTATGACAATGTCATGACAATGACATGTATATATTTCATTGTCATGATATATGCAAATAAATGCATATATCATTTTAATTAGTTCATATTTTTCCATTCCTTCTCATGCATATTTATCTCCCCTGATACCCTCACCTGCAATTTTGCCATGTATTAGTTTTTACTGACCATTAAACTGAAAGTTGTCTCTTTACAAAACTTTACTGTGCCATAAATGCATTGACATTAAACAATAAAAAGACAAAGCAAACGAATGGTGTACACTAGCAACTGCTTATGAAAAAAGTGTGAGCTTTTAAACGCTCTATAAAATGCCCATTGTTAAACCTTCAGCTGGAATTAAAATTCACACACGGAAACACACACAAGAAGGAAGAAGAGCGATAAAGAATTTAGAGCAAAGAAGGATGAAAAAGTGATAGAGTGGAGTGCAAACGTTAACGTGTCATGAAGAAGCGTTGAAGCAAAATAGAGCAAAAGAGGTGAGAAGTAACAGATTGGGTGAATGATTAAACAGCAAGGGATTATGTATCATCATGTAAAATGAAGTGGGAGATATCTGCAATAAGAAGAATAAAAGTGTAAAGATGACAGGGTGGAAAGATGAATCAAACTGAGTTGGAGAGCAGAAAGAAATAGAGAGATTAATACAGGAGAAGAAGGATAAGTGACGGATAGAGAAATGTTGAGGAAAGGCAGCAGCTCAAGGCAGAGTGTTAGGATGGAGAGGATGGGAGTTTGGAGAAAAACCTGATGAGAGAGGGAGTGAATAGGATACATTCATAGGACAGAAAGATGACAGTAAGACAGTGAGTTGAATGGAATCAGATGGAGGAAAGACAATGACAAAGAAGAGCTGTACTGGAAAGAGAGAGGAAGGGGTGAGACATGTGAGTTAAGATGAAGCGCTTGTGTGAGTCGCATTGTCTGCTCCGCAAGCTATCAGTGATTTAATCACTCTGACATCACTGTGTGTACCACGTTTGTACATGTGTGTGCGCACGCGGGGATCATACCAGACTACCCTGAGCTAGTTTAGAGAGGAACTGGCTCATCTTCCATGGCACTGTGCATCCATCATGTCAGAGTCATTTCTCAATCTATGGGCTGACATCCAATCAGGTGGGTCTCCTCTAGACTGATGTGAGTCGTTACCGATCTCTGTCCTCTGTGAGATGGATATTAGCAAAGTGATAAACTTTGTAACCGAGAATATGACAGAGCGGCTGTGCAAAGAGAAAACAGTGTTGTATTGTATTTCATTGCATTGTAGCGTTGTATTGTATTGTATCATTTCCAGGCTGGTTAGCATGTTAGCAGATCTCTGGCCACCCAATAGTTTTCAAACTACAACAGCGAGTAATCTTGAAGGCCATGATAAACCAAGCCGTCTTCGAAGAACTAACACCAACCAAGTCCAATTTGGCAAAAAGTGGCCAACAGGGGTCTGACTAGCACCGACAGTGTGCGACACGTGACAAAGACTAGGCTGACAGATGCTCTCTGATGGCTCTGTCCAACCACCGACCATCATCTTGGTCCAACAAGACCATCCTTCAAGAAACAAGCATTTTTTTAAAAGCAACACACATTAATTTTGCTGTGTCACTCTTTATATTGAAGGTTGCTGCTTTACTCCATCTTATTTCCTGCAATACATTTTCCTTCAGAACCTGAATGGAAAACTGTAATTATTTTAGTTATTTTAGTGCAAAAATACAGTGATGGAATAAAGGCACTGTGAATAAAATACTGCTGATTGAACACTGTCATTATCGTCACCTACATCTAGAATTAACCTCTTTTCAGAGACTAAAATATAGGAAATTGTTTTATTCAACATCCAACCACCCTTTTTTAAACTGCACTTTAATCTGATTGCACCTGACTGCATCACATTAACCATTTTTTGCAATCTGAAAATGGGTTATATTTGGTGTAAAATCTTTAGATATACCTTACAGTGTGAACCTACATTATTTTTTCAGTGTGGTTAGTTTAATATTGCCAGCAGTTGTCACTATGTACAAAGAGGAATCACTACTCTAATTGAATGTGATGATGCCGTGTTGTATGTCAAAAACAATAATCAAAGCAATATGTTTAAATTTTAGCACCTGGCAACCGAGGACAAGAAATGGGAACCATAAAAGAGAATCTCAAATGAGTAGCTAGAATTTTATATCTGAATCTGTGAACCTTGTTCAAAGATCCTATTTCTTATTTTTAAAAGAGGTGAACACAACCACATAAATTTAAATAGAGGGGTTGTGCATCCAGTACACATGGAGCTAAAATCTGTCTTTTTTAATGGCAGATCTTGGCAGGATAGAAGAGCTATTTAAAAAAAACACACACACTTCAAGTTTATCTTAGAAACACAACACACCCAGAGGAAACTGTGGATTTATGGGAGCCTGTTCACAACAGAAACGGTGGTGTAAAACAGAAGCTACCACTCATCACAAACATGCCCGATGGGTTTAGAGGTATAAAACTGGGATATTATAAAATCCCTAGAACCCATTCCATGCATGCGGCAGTTAATTCAGTCATCCTGCTGAGAAAGCGTTAAAAACTGGGCACAGTGGCAGTCATACTAAATACATAGAAAAGCAGTTCTCCAGCTGACCCACCCTGGAGCTTCTACTCCGGCCTCAGTGGTTAGGGAACCCAGCACTGAGGCCTTTAATGTGGTCTTGGCGTGGCAGGGTGGGGGCATGGTAGGGGGTGGTATAGCTAGTGTCTCTGTCCCCTGTTGTAAGCTTCAATCATGGGCATGGGAGGGCGGCGGACCAGCAGACTGTTACTGCAGCTCAGGGTGTGATTACAGGGTGTGTGCAGTCCACAGGGGTTTGATCACAGGGACTCACTGACAAGAGTCAGTGTGTACAAGTACTACTGTGCGTGTGTGTGAGGGCATGATCGACTCTGACCACAGGGTGTGTTTAGAGGAGTGTGTGTATGCTTGGCAGAGAAAATTGCTGCGACTGCAAGGCTGAAAAAACAACCACAGGGGAAAATCCAGGGCCAAGAGGCACAAAATGAGACACGAAAAGAGAACAGAGACAGGGAGTGACAGGGATGCTAAATGGAAGAACTGTATAACAAAGAGAAAGAGAGAAATGGGAAACAACAACAGCAGGTAAAAAAAAAAAAAGGCAGCCAGACACAGGCAGAGGCGGCAAGGTTAGCATTTCAAAGCATTTCCACTGAAAGGTGTTTTGTTTGTTAGCCTCGCAACAACTTTACCTTTCAGTCTACCTGTCTAATCCAGTACTGTAAAATCCTTAACTGCTGCCTCAACTGTCAGGTTGTAGGTTTCGTCTTAGACCCACAAATCAATTGAATTTTCTGCTATTCAACAGCAGCTCTCCAAAACAAAGAAACTGAGAGGGAGGCAGAGAGACAAGAGCCAGAGGCAGGGATTAGAAATGAGTTAAAATTGTGTTTAGAGGGAGCCAGAGGTGCCCGGGAGTTGTGTATGCAAGTGAGGAAACGGCAGCTGAATTACTGTAGTACAGAGAATAACATCAATAGGCAAACAACAGAAGGAGGCTGCCACACTGGTTTACATACACATCTGAAATATAATAATGCACACAGGCCAACACACATGAAGAGAAACGAATGCACACACGCAGGAAATCTTTCAAAGTGTTTAAGGATGTTGACTTAAGCTACTTAACGTTGACTGCTCTGACATTAGAGGAGAAGAAGCGTAAAAGTGTGTGTGTGTGTGTGTGTGTGTGTGTGTGTGTGTGTGTGTGTGTGTGTGTGTGTGTGTGTGTGTGTGTGTGTGTGTGTGTGTGTGTGTGTGATGGGGTGTCGAAGAGAGAAAAAAAAGAGAGGAAAAGAGGAACAATACAAAGAAATTATGGATTATACTTTCCTTTATTTGTATCTTTCACTGTTATGCAGACCATGACTGTCGAGAAATGTGATGTTAATCTATATAATTTACAGTATTTGACCAATGAATGTTTTCCTTTATTAATTGAACAAAAAACAATGGCTGTGCATCATGGTGGCAGATGTTTAGACTCTCAGAATAAAAGCAAGACGAATGGAATAAGAGATGAAGTCGAGGGGAGGAGAGAAACACTGTGGAGTGTAATAACACCATTCTCAGCATTAAACGTTGCAGTGCAGAAACATGGCATTAGAAAAAAACAATCCTTAGAACAAAATGACAGCAAAGCTCCCTTTCTACTCCCATAATTTCCCCTTTTTTATTCTCTATCTTTCTTTCTGTTTTTCATCTCTTTTTGTGTCGTCTCTTCTTTGTCGCCCTTACAATGGGAGGGATCAAAAGTTACTACGGCAACAAACAAGGAGAAGAAGAGAAGAAAAACTGTCATTCTTAGACAGAGACAACGTTCTGATTTTAAGGAGAATAGAGAGACAAGTGGAAGGCAACGAGACAGAGGGTGATGGTGGTGGTGGTGGTGGTGGTGGTGGTGGTGGTGGTGGGGGTTTCAAAGTGTTTATCTGCCTATTTTCAGGCTGCTACAGTATTTGTACCTGAAAAGAGAGGGGTGTGTAGAGGACAAGTGAAGATGCCAGAAATGTACAGTTTGCCTCCCAATAATGTCATTCATTTTAACCTGTATTATGCAATATATTGTATGTGAAGTTTACAATATACTGGCGCTGGGATTTTTCTAGACCGGCTCCAGACTGAAAAACTGTAAAGGTATCGCGATATAAAACAAAACACAAACTGGAGTCATCTCATCTCAAATTCCTGTGTTCTTACTCATCCAAAGCCTTTAAATAACATCAACAAATGCAACTTAAAAAAGTTACACTTGAGAGATTTATCATGCAATAAATTTTTGTTTTTATGTTTTTAGGTTATAAATGTGGAAATAAAACATCCAACATCATGAACCTCAGAATTTCAAGATGTATTGTAGGAGGTTGTTTTTAACTATGGTAAAGGGTTTTATTTTGTAATGCCAACTCTGCTGCATCAATATGCAAAGCAGAAAGCAGTGTCCACACTAACTAAGCGGATGCCATGCTGTTTTTGTGACAAACGTCAACCCACCACCTGACATTTTTAAAGTGTGACATTCGTGCAAGTCTTATAATAACATAAGACTAATAAGTGTTTTCAGCATTACATTTGTGTTTTTCTACTTTACAATTGGTTAATTGCACCATTACTCATGACACACAGCAGTTAGACTGATGAATTCTGCTGTCTAGTAAACAACACGTGGAATCTAAGCTGCTGTCTCATACTAATTTAATCTCACTATAATGATTAACAATTTATGAAATAGTGCACTAATAAATACGAAGGGCACAATGTGCAGACATGCGGATAGTTTGCAGAATGCTAAGGAGTGTGTGCTTGTTGGTGTGTGTGTGAGACACTGGTTAGATGAGCAACAAACGTGACTGTGTGGAAATATAATCACATACATAGATGCACCTGCAGCAGCACGCAAGCTCAAACGCTTACCCGGGCATGAATGCATCTGTATGTGCACGCTCAGAAGGACACACACACTTGAATGCGCACTCATTATTCCACACCCTATGCACACATAGAGAGCATAGCTCTTGGGGATTTGGAGTTCAAAGGATGTTTTATTTTGGGAACAGCTTTGGGTTAGTCACCCTACTTTGGTGACAGACGGAGAAACAGGTTGCAAATATCAAATAGTTTACAAGCACAGTGACACGCGCACACACCCGCCCACACATACACAAAAACAGAGGCTCGCACTCTAACACTTTCCTTGTATTTCCTGTGTATCTCTCAATTCCAAAAAGCATCTCGCCAAAGGGAGAAAGTGTTGTTTAAAACGTACAGGCAGACTTCTTCTTCACCAGCAGCTAATGTATGATCACAGCTCTTCTGACAGCTTTGTCAGAAACACTAAGCAGTTGTGTTTAGGCTTCATTAACACATAACACAACATGGCAGGATGCTGGGATTACAGTAGATAAAATTCAATATTGTAAAGTGGTAATTCGGCTTGTGCACTTGAGGGAGTGTTTCAGTGAGCTATATCATCCAGTTAGAAAGCCAACGAACAGATTGTGTCTCCCTGAGTGAAGGCTTCCAGTTGAATTGTGCCTTTGTCTGCACTGCATATAGAAGGTTCTCCAAATGACCACCAAAGCTTGCCTCCCCCTACTTTGACTGACAGCCATAGATGAATTAAAGAGCCTCAAATTCAGAAAGAAACTGCTTTTTTCAGCATAATTAAATATGCAACATCTGAGGATTGAGGGAGCAGTGGCTACAGGAGGCCTGCCTAGTGTGTGAAATGGAGGGTCAGGGGACACAAGGGAGGCTGACCACCCCTTACGCTTGCAAGTGGCAAGTTAGCAGGTAGAGCAGTTGTCCAGTCAGTCAAAGCACTTTTTGGTCAGTTGGAGAAAGCCATGGTGTGGATACCTGTAGCTGAACTGGCTCTGCCACAACTGTCCTGCTGTTTTTCCACAGGTAACATTATTGTTGCCAGAGAGCACACTTAATGTTGGGTCAATGTGTTGACTCTAACTGCAGAGGAATAAATCTCGTTTATATGCCGTACCCCATTTTTGGCACTTATGCTGTCTGGCTTTCTAACATTGCCCGCATTATCATAAGGCATATTTGAGGGTTTCATTGGTGTAAAAAGGGCAACTACAGTTATACACACAATATGAATTTAAGTGTTAAGAAATTCAAAAATAATTATCAAATAGATATCTATAAAACTTGACAAGATCCCTCAAATTGCAAATAAGCTTAGGTTTTGATCTTCAGTGCACTAAGGTTTTACACTGGTAAACATGTCCCCAGAGTTTAGGAAATAGTTTTGTGAAGTCATGGCAAAGCAGGGTTTTTGCCTGTGGGGGAAACACAACTTGTGTGTATGTGTCAGGGGACACACAATTCAGGAGCAATTCCAGAAGCTAAAAAACTTGTGTCATGCACCAGGTGAGCAATTCTTTATTCAAGTGAGCAGGTGCCATCTTTGGGTCCAGTATATTTAAGGACCAATACTCAAGCTATGCAGCTCAAGATTTAGATTTCAGTGCATGTGGAAGAGATGTGCATTGGGCATGTTGAAAGTTTTTTGTGCTCACTGGAGATATTCTTGTTATGTAAAGTGAGTACACATACATACACACACACACACACACACACACACACACACACACACACACACACAGGGCAAAACCATAATTGAATGGGTGTTGACACAGTTTGGTGGCAACACCTGTTTGAAATTTATAATGAGCAGCCAGGGGACAGGACCACACACACACACACACACACACACAAATGCAAACACATAGTTGTCAGTGTCTGGGCTGTAACGCTGTGCTGAGCTGCAGGTCAGAGGAAGGCTAAGAATAAACAGGACCTGCTGAGCCTGTCTCTCTCTGTTACACACACACACATACACTTCACATTGTCTTCGACTCTGCCCTCTGATTTACTAAAGACCTAAGAAGTCAGACAGAGAAAGAGAGACAACAGAGACTCACTGGCTCTGTTCGTGAACAAAGGAGGGGTAAATAAAAAAGCAATAATTTGGCTAAACAGAGATAATATTAATTCATCCCTGCAGTATATAATAAGAGTCCAGCGAGTGAGTAAATATATATTATATATATATATATATATATATATATATATATATATATATATATATATATATATATATATTCACAGTGCTGTATATGTATATTTATGATTTCCCACAGAGTGACACTGCAAAAAGTGAGAAAATGATGTACTTGGACACACAGATTTATTGTGTCTCCCCATCACTTCTACTCTTGCTTCCTTACTAAGTTATAAAACAGACATCTTCCTTTCTCTTCCCTCCTTATGGCTCTGAATTCTCCCACTCTTCCCTCTACTCCTTCCGTTGAATGTGTAGTTATGGACTAATGGATTGTTTTATTATTGATATCACAATTTAACAATTTTAAAATCCAAAGCTCTTTATTCAATTTAAAAAATGTAGATCAACATCTTTCGGCTTATCCCGTTAGGGGTCGAGACAGCAGAACGTGTTCCGCACGTTGACTTGGCATGAGTTTTTACGTGAGTAAAACTCACTAGATTTGGCATAAGTTGGATGTCCTTTCTGCTGAGACCCTCCTATTTAGTTCAGGCTTGGCACCGGCATCATGGTGGCCCGTGGTAGCTGGGCAGGACGACACCTGGTGGGGTGGGATTAAACTAAGGAAGGAAATAATTGCAATGTTGCTCGGAAATGACAATTAGATTTTTTCCTATTTAGGTCAGGCCCACAGTCTGAATATAAAAACATACAATAAAAAATGTACAGTACACATAAATATTCATCCTCAATTTCTGCTACACTACATTTATCATTTTTTGAATGACAGGGGTGGTGCACTGCTCTTGAGTTGGGGAATTCAAATAATGTGCAAATGTAAAGGCACAAAGACCAAAATATCCACACTTGTTAATGAGTGCTGTCCATGGTTCTGAAGATGATGTTGAATACAGTCTTCAGTAAGGGCTTTCAATTCCTGCACTACCTACTGTTGATTACCTGGATCGGGTGTGTTCAGTCAACCAGAAGCTCACCTAAGATAGTATCTTCTAGCTTCCCAGAGTAAACACACCCGATCCAGATAATCAGCAGTGGGTAGTCCAGGGTTAGCTGTAAAAACAAGCGGTAACTTCAGTTGTTTAACTGTCCATGTCCCTGATCATCAAGGTTTCAAAGCCACACTAGACATTCAGCAGTCCCTCTATGACCAATCATCAGACATTTACATTTAATATTGGTTACTACCCCCTTTAAATGCAAATTTCTACTGTGCTTAAGTAGAAATGAACATCATGTCAAGTCTCTTTCAGCTGCAGGGAGCACTCAGCTTAAGCCTAGCTTCTGACCATGTAGGGAAACAGAGGGAAAAGGAATTTTTTTTTCTTTGTTAAGCGAAATGTCCTTTTTTTCCTCTTCCTTCTTTATTCTCTTTCTCTCATCTTTCTCAGTTCTGCTCCAGCACCTTTTAGAATCTGACAAATATTTTAGCAGCACATTGTTCACCCTATCTTTATCCAACACCTCAGACAGCTTGTTCCACAAAACATGAGGGGTTATAATGGAGATGCATTATGGCATAAAATAGACCAAGTTGTAAATAAAACTGTTATGACTGAGTAAAACAAAAGATACGTAGGGCAGGACTAACAAGAGAGAATAGATTTATGTATGTGTGGCATTCCAGCTAAATTGCCTTGGCAGTAAGTCCCTTTTCTTTAAGTAAAGGGTCAGACAAAGATGAATGAATGGATAAGACGAGAAGATGGATCAAATAAGGAAGGGGAAAGAGGTGAAGAGGAGGAAGTTGAGAAAGATGAAAATATGTCAGGTGGAATGGGGAGGAAATAGGGGGAGAGAAGTCAGAGCATGTTAAAAAATAAATAAGGTGACGGTAGAAGGGCGGAAGATGCAAATGAAGAGGAGTCAGGGATGTGTTTAAGGGCAAAGGATAACAGGAGGGAGGAGAGACATGAGATGACAGGAAGGTAATCGTAGAAAGAAGGTTAGGAAGAGAGGGAACAAGCGGGAAATCAACTTGCGTGGAAGAGAAAGGAAATTGAAGGTCAAAAAAAAAAAATTAATGAGACAATGAAATGTAAATGGAGTGAGGGCAGACACAGATGAGCGAAGCAGATCAAAGTAAATTTACATTAATCTGGGGGAAGGAGGGGGGGGGAGGGATTTGAGTAAGATGAGGAGAGGAGTAAAAGCAAGAAAAGACATGAGGAAATAAACATAATGAAGGTAATGAATATAATGAAAGAGAGCAGTGTGAATGAGTGGAGACATAGATTAGGGAAATGAGAAATGAAGGCAAACAACAACAACAAGAGCTTGTGGGATGTTGATAATGAGGGAGGTAGTAAGCCACCTTAAGCCTGCATGCAAGAGCTCTCTGGAGCAATGCAGCAATTCTGTGAGACTGTGAGATAAATGCAAATGTTGGCATGTTAAAACGTTCACAAGCATACTTACATTTGCTAATCTGCATTAAAAGCTTTGGTTTGGTTGTTTTGCTTAATGCTGCAGGTATTTGGTCATAAAACTAAATATTGGACATTTTTATCTGTATGGTCTTTTATAAAAACATCATGCTATAACGGAACTACAGATATTTGTACCTACGTTTATTCATGTTTTTATTCTTTCCGTTGTTGTTGAGCTGTATCAGTCTGGAACAAAATTAATCGTCCAACTGACAGAATGACAGTGGCATAGGTGATGCCATTAGTGTGTCTTTAAAAGTGACTGAGAGAGAATTTCTTGGCAGCTTAATTTTGTTCTTTTGCAAGATTTGACAAACTTCATTTAGTTTGTGGACAAACCTGGCAAACACCGAATGTGTCTCATTCAAGAGTTCTTCAAGAGTTCAATCCCCATCACTACCAATTCACATTTCAAAAACCAGAGTTGCTCCTCTGTGCACACTGTGCACAATATTTGTTAATTTCTTAGGAGAATATTTTTTTGCTAAATGTTTGTCATTGTAATGTGTTGAATTCATTGTAATCACTAGGTTTTACACAAACACTGCTTGGTGAAGTGTCCTAATCAAACCGCAGTAAGACTTAGGAATGGACATGTATTTGATAACCCTGGCATTGATAACCCACACACATCCGAGGAAGTGAAAAGTGTTGCTTATTTTTTCGTTGTTTTGCAAGGATTCCATGTCATAGGGGTTAAAAAATCTTTAGAATCCCACAGCCGGCAGTTCCCACTAATCTAATCTGCTGCAGTCTCAGCCTCATTCACATCAGCCTTTTATGTCGTTTCCTGTACTGACACAACAGCTACAGCCTAGTACCGAGTTACCAGAGGGCAGCCTTGATTCTGAAGTATATCTTCCTCTTATCTCTCACTCCTCTCCACCTCTGTCCATTTCTACACAGTACCCCCCCTGGTGGTATCAGACGGAAGGCTTCTTGTCCATTAAACCATTAACTGAATTCCAGTCTGGCACACGCACACACACAAACACACCATGCGATTTGTGTGAAAATTCACTGTTTCTACTGTAGCACCTATCAATCCAAACTATAGTACATACCGAACAGCAGCCCTTAACCTTCACGTTGACTTGCCCTGGTTAACAAAGTTGCACATTTACAGTTGCTGCTCCTGGGGACGCAGCAGAAACCCAGCGGGAGAAAACGTGGGTAGAGGCTCACACAATGCGTCTAAATATTCCTCTGAGGAATAACTTAACAAAGAGGAACGTCAGCTGCCAGTATGTTGTTTTACAAGAAGCCATCAAGCCATCGAGATGTTCAGGGATTAGTTTTTTTACCCTAATCCTTTAGACAGTACAGACAACAACAGGTGATCTCAGCTGCAGTCAGATGGTTGGTAGAATCTGGAACAGCAGCGATCTACTTCACTGTCTTCTACAAATCTTATGATCACTCATTTTTGAACCATTTACACCCCCACGTCAGGGTGTCTGTCTCCTGTTAACATGGAGAAGCTCAGTGAAGCTAATTGTGCTCATAACCCAAGCACCCTTCTTTACTGTAAGCACAACAGGAGCAGTGAGAGTTAAAGACCTAAAACACTGAGCTGTCAGAGTCAATCCTTTCTGTTCCCTTCAGGGAGTCAGAAGTTAATTTTAGGTTGAGAGTAACTCCTCAGTTCCTAACCTGAACTCACAGCATATTAAATTATTACTTCACAACTATAATTAACGGTGTGTGTATCTGATTAAACTACTTGATTTACTGTCAGATTTTTTAAATAGAGGAGTTTAATATTTCAGAGTAAATGACGAATGAGGATAGAGGAGACATGAATCAGAGAAAAATTTAGGTTGTATGTAGGAGAAGATCCTGCAGCAGAGGCCAGGTGGTGATTGGGAAAGAAAGCAGTCATAGCAAAAGGGAGGGTTTGGTCCTTTTTTTGTTACCAATTTTATGGTGAAAAGATGACGTTGAATAGATTCTACATCTAATAATCCTGGTTCTAGTTCTTTAATGAAAACAAAGTAGAACGTTAATCCTGTGAGGTGCCGGTTGACCAATATAATAATCCGTGCATATATAAGTGATTCTGTAAATATATGGTGAGGAAAACTTTTGTTAATCGGGTTCATCATTCTGAATAATACTCTAAATCAATTCGAATGTAAGTTATTCATTTTTTATAGATATTGTTTTGACAGTGTAAAAATGAATTGTCAAATACCAGTTCACTTGTACAATAAAATTGTATGATGTGGTTTATTGTAAGATTCTTGGTACTTTCTGGTTGAATACATGTTACTATAGCAACAGCTTATACTGTAAATAATGTATGTGTGGTGTGTTAGAATCTTTGTATGTGCCCTTTTTAATTTTGATTAACTGCCCCTAAAGGTCTCTCCACAGCCCTGAAAGGAAGACACACAACTTATCATCTTAGTCGTTCCCTAAAGGAAAGATACAGATGAGCAGCTTTTAAGTGGCCCTGCCACACTTGCCATCCTTTGAATCACAAGCACAAATACACGCACTCACACACACATACGCATTTTATGGTATTGTTTATGGTATTAAGATACTTATTGATACTCAAATATTTTGTCTGTCTTAATCTTAATCATTTAGCACTGATTGCTGTTAAAGACCAACCTCAACTGTATTTCTAACTCTGTCAATGATGCAGCATCATAAGGAAGCTAAAAGCTCCCCACTTTGCATTTATGTCCTCACTCCTTCCATCTGAAAGTCTAATTGGTCCTCAGATACATAAGACCACACACTCACTCCATCACACACACGCATACACACGCACGCACGCACGCACGCATGCACGCACACACACACACACACACACACACACACACACACACACACACACACACACACACACACACAGTGAGCACTTGCTTTATAGGCCCCAGGAGGTGCTGAGGAACTGCATTCCCAACCACTTTATGTACTGGTCAATTTAACACTGCTAGCATCAGCATATTAAAAACGCCCAAGGACGTGACAGACATTTTGTAAATGTGTATGTGTGTACAAACATGTACGCAAGTATTTTAATGCAAGTAGATTACCTAGAAAACAGGAATTTTTACTATTATGTCTAGAGCCATTTAGAGTGTGATTGCATGTAAAAAAAAAATCAATTACCTACACATACATTTCTAAATTAGAGTCAGACAGAGAGGAAAGACAGAGAGGGAAGTGTCATTAGCTATCCAAATACATGTCAGTCACCTTTCAGTAATAGATAACCAATCTTTTTGAATGCAACAGGTTTTTATCCAAGGTCTCCTGCTGGTCACCTTTGCTAGTAACAACATCACCCTAGCAGCCTGTGCAAACTGTCTCTACATACAAATTTAAAATAGTAAGATACACCACTTCTTCACATCAGAGAAGCATTCAAATGTCAAGAATGAGCTGAGACAACGGTCATAGACCACATCGCTCTACTTACATAGTCTCATCGTTCTGAAACTCCAGCTTTCCTGCAGCCAACTCGTAGTCCTCCCCTCCTTTAGCAGTGCCATCCACAGTACGATAGGGGACTGCTACCAGGCCTCTGGCCCCCGAAGTCCTGAGCACCTTCACCTCCATAATGCCTACACTCTCACTCACCCTTTCACTGGCACTCTCAAAGGTAAAGATACCTGGGAAAGAAAAAGCAACAACAGTACTTTACAAGAGCGAAACACTAGAAAGACATCAAAGATGGGGTTGATGGACACCTACACTCTCACTTGCAAGCTTGCTCTCCAAGGTACACAGTATATATAGTGAGAGGATAATAGATTGCCACCCACTCTCTCTAGATAAAAGATAATAAGCATTAGATAAACGCCTCCTCTCCTCTGATTCTCCCGCACTTTAATTCTCTGTGGATGTTATCAAAGTCCTGCAAATGAAAATGTGGCACCGTTGAGATTTTGTAATACCTTTTAGTGAATATCCACAGGGTACACAGTGTAACAAAGCAACAGATTCACGTGGATTCAAAATTAAGATCAAGCAAAACAGGATTGCAAATGGTTCCGTTTAATGTGCATATTTAAAAAAATGTACATTTTACGCTTCAGATGTCTGAGTTAATCTCACAAAGTTGGTCTTTTTGCTAAAAAAAAATCCCTCTTTGTGTGTCTCTAACAGAGCTTCCTTTTTGAGTTACTATGGAGGTAGATTAACAAAAGAAGGGAATTTATACTAAAAAGAATTAAACTTTGGAACTAGAATTAGACCTGCGTTAACCAAAGTAATGATCACAGTTCATATGGACACCTGATTTAGACATAAATGTTTTGGAACAACTCGGTACTTCTACTCCAACCACCATACAGGCAGTTAGCTTTTACTGTTTGTGTGATCCTACCTGCCTTACTTTTACATGGTGAACCTCAAAGAGCCGAGGTTACACAGCTTCCTGCTGCTTTGAGCTTTGACTGACTAACTTGCTTAATTAGATAACCGACAACATATTTAACAGTGTGATAGAATATTGTAAAGGAAAATGCAATGGCAAATACATAATAAGAAGAGAGGTAATCTCTGAATACAAAATATAAAGGCATGAAAAAGTTACAGAACAAAAAAACATTTGCACTTGTTTTTACCTGCGTGATCGTCATCATAGATGGTCACTGTTGCTGTGTGGTTGTTACCAAGGACGGCTTTGGGGGTGGCACTGGCATCCAGGGGGGCAGTGCCAATCTCAGGATAACTAACCACACGAGGGTTACTGAGATGGACGTAGAAATACTCATCTTCCTCAAAGATGTCATCATCAATAACTCCCACTGTGATCTCTGAAAAAATAATTTTCATACAGAGCAGTTATGATGGTGGCTTGAAATAAATAAAAAATAAACCAAACAAAGTGTTTGTTTTTTTGTTTTTTTTACATCTGAGCCTCAGTCTCAAAGACATGTGTTTTCAAAACATGTCATAAATTCTAGCTGTCACTGTCTTTTACCTTTGAGAGTCTCTCCAGGCTTAAAGAGCAGTGTCCCCTCTGCAAACTCATAATCTGAACCTGCGTTTGCTGTGCCGTCCTCTGTGCGATAATCCACCTGGGGGAGATATGAGTGCATAGATAGGAAATGGTATGAGATGAGGGGGGAGAGACACAGTGGGGAAAAAAAGCCATTAAAGATGAATCAGAAGTGAACAGATATGAAAAGGACAGATAAACATAAAGGGAGAGAAGAGAAAAGAAGAGAGAGATAGAGGGGACCACATTTGGGGAGATGGAAACAGAGGGTGAAAGAACAAGAAAAACAGCTTCATTAAACTGAACCCTCTGGTCAGATAGAGCCAGATAATAAACACTTTGAAGATAAAAACTTTCGCTGTATCCTGTCCTTTCTCCGTCCTCTCTCCAGAGGACTGGTTTTAACCCCTCCAACTAACACAAAGGTTTAAAAACTGATCTGTTTTACTTATACTGAGATAATAGTGATCAAATTCAGGCAGCTGTTATATAAACGGAGAAAACATTCAGATTACTTCAAAATAATCTGTGGCTGCTGATGGGCAAAGCTGAATCTGTGACTCAGTGTTGGTGGTGCTCTGTGGCTCTGCTCTATTTTAAGCTCTTCATGAAATGTGTATAAGCAACACAGCTCTAAAGATCTTTTTCGAATGCAGCCATTAAGCAGGTTGATATTGCTGGGACTGCTGTATACTGGGGTTTAATTTAAAAAAGAAAATGCAGATGTATCAGGCAGGATGAGTGTTGGTTTTAAAATTGTAGATTAAAAATGGGCCTAAATACATCGCATGATAATAAAAGTATGTGAAGACGTTGTGTTGTCTTTAACCTTGGAAATGTGGAAATGTGTGTTGTCTCAAAAATTTAATGAATGTTTTCACCATTTAAATTACAGATACATCACAGTGTTGGTCCTTGCAACCTCTGTTTTCTACAATAAAGCATTACCAAGCTCTTCTGGATATAAGGAGCACATTTAATATTTTGGTATTATGATGGTTTTATTGGTGGTTTCTCCAAATGTTCCTTTTCAGTTACCAGCTAATCCAGTCAACCTACCATTATTATGTTTTATGTAGCATTATCATGTAAACCTAAAAGGGGAAAGAAATGGAAATAGTGAAACCTGTCAACCCTCAGTGAATCACTTGACTTCACTCGTGGCCACTCTTTGTGTGGCATTTTAGCTCATTGCTTTACTTTTCCAGGTTAAAACTTTGCTGCTCTGTCTCAGACCTGAATTTCAGTTTAAGCTGTGTTCAACAACACTGAAGACCCACTGTACTGTACACCATCAGCCCAATGGCTGCTGACAACTCCAGTAACTAACACAGTGGAGCACTTGGCTTTGACGTTTTCCTCTGGAGTCACTATAGTGCAATTCAAAGGGGACTGAATATTGCATTCATTGTGCAAATTTTGTAAAACCTTTTATGAAGATCAGTGGCTATGTGCATTACTTTGATTTGTGTTTTTTAAAATGGAGACAATGAGAAGACTCGAGGAGACACAGCCTTGCAAAGCCTCTGCAGCAATAGTGAACAAATCAGATATCATTCCACTGAAACAGACTTTCTGCAGGAGACTTGAAAGAAAACCTCCTATTCAGGCTACTGCTAAGTCCTGGATCAATGAGCCTTTGCAAATAGTTATGTTTTCTTTGGGTTAAATCCTGAGCTGAAATCTAAAAATCTGGAAAGTGTTTACTACTGTGTTTACTATCCACACATTTCTACCCCTTTAGCAGCATCCAACCGCAAAGAGAACAGGGAAGCGCAAAGCCTCTAGATTCGAGAACATGTGAGGAGTGAGATGCAACCCTGACTAGGAAATGTGCCAAAGATGTGAGTCCAATGAATTTTTGTTTCCTCTGGTGTCTGCTTCTGTCTGACCGAGTGTTTCTTGGCATCTCTACCTCAAACACACAGATTTTCGTTCAATATAAATTTTGTTCTGAATGGTCTTTGATGCATTATTACAGTGATACACACACACTACACGCACACACACGTACACACACACACCTTTACAGTAACTCCAGGGTCTCCTCCGTGTCTGGCAACGGACAGTTTCAGGGAGCCACAGTTTTCAAAACACTGGTACAAAGAGGGCTCAAACTCCATCCTGATGGTGTGGGGGTCGTCCTCCTGGGCCTGGGTCTCATGGCTGCTCACCACCTAAAAAACACACATACACCCACAATATAAGCATACAATGTCAGGTGCAATGTGATCCTAAGATGTCAATTTCAGGTGTGTGGGTATATGTGTGGGTGGGTGCACGTGTGTGTGCTTGTGTGTAGGTATATGAGGGGATCTCACCTTGCGGGCCTGGTCAGCGGCATGCTTCTTGAGGATGTTGCCGGCTCCGATCATCATCCTGGTTGCCTGGATACGGTAAAACGCTCTGCTCTTCTGTTGCTGCATCAGGACCTGATCAACAAAACAAATCAGTTAACAAAGCAGATCTATTGTGCCCATCGCCTTAATGTATAGCTAATTAGTTTTCCCAGATCTGGCTTTTACCTAAATACTGACAGCTGTGGCTTAAAGATCACACAAAAAAACTCTCGAAGGAAATTCTTCTTTGGCTCCACAGGGACCTTTGAGGTCACAGGATTAGCATTGATTTACTGAGGCATTTAAGGACCCATCAAAAGAATGGATTTTTTAGGTTTGAGTCTGACTATTAGATAACTGGAGAGACAGTGTAGTGATTTAACATGTTGATGCAGATTGTCTTAGCTGCAAACATCTAATGACGCATATCAATCTACCCTACGGGATTTCAATAATTTATCATGTATCAATAGCAATTTAATATCATAATAATGCAACATTTTGAAAACAAACTCTTGCCACGGAGATCATTAGATCAAATGTGGCCTCAGAGCTGGGAATGCAAACATTTATTTAAATTTAAGGGATGTTAGTGGACAGAGATCTGCATCTCATTAGACAGAATGACTCAATAAATATCACTTTAGTTAAAAGATGGATGTGTTTGTGCTGAGCATATTGTACTAACTTAATGAACAACCAATCCCCCTGATCACTGAGTAAGAAAACGATTTCATTTTTTTATTCATTGACTTATTACAACCATAAAAACCTTAATTTACGTAGTCGAGTTTGATCTACAAGTCATATGTCATTTTTGTTTACAGCACAAAGCTGAGCTACAAGAGAAGGAAGGCTTCAACGGATATATACATCAGAGTTGCCCAGTGTACCCAAGGTACAGTGGGCACACTGCTAAACACCTTTCTTTCCTTTTTTCTCTGCCATGAGAGGAGAGAGGAGGCAAAAGAAGGAGGAGGGGACACAGAAAAAGGGAGAGCAGCTTCTAAGCTTCTGCAGCTTCTAAGTGTACAAAAGGAAAAAATATGTGCAGTGGGTAAAGATGTGGAATCCTACCTGCCCTGCTATGATAATGAACATTTTCCTACATTCTAATCAAGTCTTGGGAATATTACAACTAGGCGGTGTGTGTATGACAACCATCTAGTAGCAGCTTCAATCTGTCACCGACTACATACAGCACATACTATAAATAACTTTCAATAAAAATACACAAAACTAAATAACCCAAACAAATCTTATCTCGAGGTCCACTTGCTAGCTTTTTATTAAGATTTCAACTGCATCTCTCCTTAAATTATGAAACATGTGGGATGCAACTTAAAGCGAAAATAAAGAAATAAATAAAACCAGAGCCAGTTGACCTTGAGTTAAAATTTTTTTCGTCAGGGAACGACTTCCCAGCACAAGTATGAACACTCACATATCAACATTTATATAACTTACCGGGCTTAAAACCACCTGGATGGCAGAAGGGTTACATGTTACAGTCAAGTCACTCAATAGCTTCCTTTCTGCGGACTAGTGGTTTAGTCTGCACATAACTCTACATAAAAAAAATAAATAAATCCTGTGTTTAAGTTGAGAAAGTGACTTATATAGCTAAACTAGCTTCCCCATAACTTCTGTATTTAGTGCATGTTTGCAAAGTTTGCTGTCAAATAAATATCGCAACCAAAGACATAAATAGGGAGAATAATGTTAATCAAATTTATAAATTAAGCCGTGTGCTTATTTGTTAACAGCTTGGGAGTCGCACTCAAACATTTTGATATGTTCTCTGTCACAGCTGCTGTGTACTGTCACCTCCAAGAACTGTCGTACCTGCTACTGCCTCAGGCACCTTGTTAACAATCAAAGCAGGGGTGGAAGTAACGAATCACATGCAGTTTTTTAGGTGTGTGTAATTGTACTTTGGAATTTTTGTTTTAAAAACTTATTTTACTTAAAAAAAAGAAAGAAAAAAGCCTTATATAATTTCTGCTTCCAGACTTTTTTGGATGATAAAAAGTTGTCCCTACTCTTTACTTGTCTATAAGTATAGGAAGACAACAAATCAGATGTCAATTCTTTGGCAGGTGGTAAACATGAAATAGCCTGCCCCAGGAATGAACTAGAGGAAGTCTTCACACACCTATGTATGAGGTGTGTGAAAAGACTGGAGAAATGAGGAAAACAGGTTCCCTCAAAAATTAATAACTTTGTCTACTGTACCTTAAATAATTGTGTATGTTCTTCTAACCTGATAATTAGCCAACTCAATAAGCTGCTCCATGTCTTTATCTGGGTGTCTCTGCTTCAGGTCCTTCAGTGTCCTCGCCATCTCCCTCCTGGCCTCGTCCTCCTCATCCTTCGCTCCTCCCTCTTCCATCAGTCCTCCGTCCATCCCGCTGTGACAGTTCAAAGCCATCTGTCCATCCAGCTCCAGCATGTCCATTTTTGTGAACCCACCGAGACCCAGTGCTCCCCCTCCTCCTCCATCCATTCCTCCCATCCCTCCATCCGCTCCTCCTTCGGTCTCAATGATGATGCCTCGGTTTTTGTCGGCACGGTAACGCTTCCGGACATACTTGTAGAAGAGGAGGCGCCGGTCGGCCACCCAGGCTTGGACCACACAGAGAGGGAAGCAGAGGAAGGTCAGAACTGCTTCCCATACCTAAAGAAAAGAGGACACAGGGTTAACACCTTTACCCATCCCTTCTTTTTTCTTGCCCCCAAAATATCCTTCCTTCATTTTACTCCTTCCTCACCTCCACCTCTCCAGGCGAGAAGACACTCAGAATAAGGTAGAGCCAGATATAGGCAAAAATACTCCATGCCGCTGTGACGAAAAACACCCGAAGGTGTTTGATTTTGCGCGTCTCTCCATCCGGAACCACATACACACACAGGGCGATGATGACAAACATGTTGAAGGCAGCACTGCCCACGATGGTGCTGGGGCCCAGAGCACCAGCCTCAAAATTGTGACCGCAAACCTACAGACAGGGCGCAAATCAGATTAGCGGTTTCCCATTACATTCTATATCAGTTAATCTAATGTGTAACCACCCGGCTGATATTGTACTGACCTCAATAACAGACAGCAGTATCTCAGGAGCACTAGAACCCAAGGCCATTAGAGTGAGATTAGAAACAGTCTCGTTCCAGATCCTGACTGTGGCCGTGGTGGTCTCACCATTCGGCTTCTTGATGGTGATCTCTTTTTCCTGGGAGGTTATGACCTAGAAAAGAGAGAAGAGGAGAGAAGCAGTGAGAGGAGAAGAGAAAGGTGAAGCAAAGAGAGGAAAGGAAAGGTAATGACAGTGATTAGGAAAGGAGAGGCAAAGAAATAAAAGAGAAGCAAGAAAGGATCGGTGGAGGAGGTAAACGTTCAATAGTCAAAGTGTGTGGTTGTTTATGTATTACCTACCTCTATGGACGACATAAATCTGTCCGCTATGATGCTCATGCCCAGGAACATGTAGATGAGTGCTACAAAGTAAACAATGGCTCGTGCCACTTTGTCCCCAACAGAAGGGTTCTGAGGGTTCCACACAGGCAGCACGACTCCTGAAAATAATCATCAGAAAGCATTTTGCAGCAAAAACTAAAAACAACAAAAAACGAACAAAAACAATTTTGTATAATAACCTCACTAATCTCTGCCTCTGTAATCTTATATGGCGTGTCACTGAGGGCACAGTGCAATGTGATTAAGGATTACAATAAGTGAGAGCTTATGGGGCCATTTGTTCTACTAAAACATATTGAAATGCGTACAAGTCTCGTGGTCACAAATTGGCACAATAAACTGATAACTCACCATTGAAACTCTCTTTGCTCAAGAAGAAGTTATTTAAAACTTGATTATGTTTAGCTGATAAAAGTTCATTGTAGCAGCAGCTTACATGGCTGGTACGCAGATAAGCATTAACCCTTCACTTTCTTCAACGGGCTGCACTTTTTGAAAGGGTTAAGCCCAGAAATCGATCCGATCTACAATAAATCCTTTTTAATATGCATTAAACTGCAGTGTGCTCATGCATATGACTGACCCACCTTCCTGACATGCGTCTCCAAGAGCTGAACAGTTCTTCTCAGGCGAGGTTGCGTGGACTGATCCAGAACATGAGAGTAGCAGAAGAAAGGAGAGGAAGAAGAGGAGAAGAGGGGAGGAGAGGCAAGATGGGCGAAGGGAGGGGAGAGAGGATGGGGGGACAGACATTTCTGCCAGTGCTGCCAGGCCTTCACTGCGCTCCACTGGGTTCTACTGGTTCAGCTCGAAGAGAGGAGATGTCCAAATACTGATGCGAGACAGAGAAAAGGAAGAAACAGAACAATGTTATTAGACCATTTATTCACAGTTCTTAATGGACTCGTGTGAATTGTTGAAGTTGGTTTTAAGTCACTGCAAAAGCACCTTGTGCCCCTTTTAAATAAGCTCAAGTACATTTAATCAATGTATGTGCAAAGTAGTTAAACTTGGAGGTAAAAGCAACAGGTCATGAGGAAATCACCCTTGGCTCGCTCAGGTGGCCTATCAGCAAAACCCTGTACTGGTAGCAAAGAGTTCCAGCATTACTAATCTTTAAAGGGACTCAGTAGAAAGAGGCTGCAAAGTGCTTTATGGTAAATTAAAAGCAGAATTAATTCAATGAAAGTCATAGTAAAAGATTGTTAGTCCATGAACAGACTCTGAAGAAGCTCTGTAAATGATTGTACTCTTTTAATAAAGTTAAAATCATACATCTGAAATAGATTAAGCCGATCTTCTCAGGAGCTCTGATGAAAAAACTGTTTTGAATCTGTACTGCAGAACAAACAATATGAGCCTCTTTTTTTAGCTGGACCACAGAGCACTTTGTCTCATGGACTTTCAGAGCACCTCAGTGTAGTTTTGTGCCATGACTGGGAACTCAGATGACCAATGTAAAATTTAACCGGGTTGATGTAAGCTGTGCAAGGGCAAAGCTGTAGTATCGCAATGCTTGGAAGGAGCTACAGTAAGTGGAGTGGTGTCACAGCACCTGGCAGTAAACATAAGCTGAGCTGTGAACAACCAGGAGACAGAAGCGAAACAACTGCCACATGTCGCAATGATAACGGGGCAAAGTGGCTCCTCAGTTGCACCGGAGTTAATATGTTGTGAGTGAAAATAGACCAACTGGCAGTGTTAGGTCAAACACACACACAGAGAACATAGATCCACAGTGTCGGTCAGCCTTGCAGTGCAGAAGTTGCTGACCTTGTACTCACATACTTTCATAAACACACTCTTCTCAATGCTGAGACACAAATACTCCACACTCAGCCTTGGATGAAAAATTGCTGACCCTTTCTTCACACCAACACATACTGTAAGCGCGCACACTAACACACACACACACACACACACACACACACACACACCTATACCCAAATAGCCACAGTTAGTCATCTGTCGCGACATTAGCAGGGAGTTGCTGACCCTGTCTTCATCTATCTTCCAGGGTCTCACTGCTCTGACAACAACCTGTCACTTCAATCCTCTGCTTGCTTTTCTCCTCGACCGTCTATCCCGCTGCTGCTTCCCTCTTCTCAGCTTCCCTCCTCTGTATTCTTTTCTGTCTTTTATTTTTCTGACTTTTAAGTCAGGAGTTACGCTTCCCGTTATTATCACAGGCAGTCGTAGTAGGCGTTTTTTAATTTTTTCAATAGTGGCGAAATGTAATCTTTTTCTCATTAACTACATTTGTACGCAGATGATACAGACACATTCAACTTCCCTTAACCCTCTAGACCGGTATAGGGCAAAAACTCTCTGTGGGTAAATTAGCTTGTAGCTACTTATTAAATTGATTAAGCACTATATGTGCACAAGATAGATTGGCATTAAATTAGGATTTTATATAGGAGCAATCAATAATATGATGCCTCAACATTTTCACTGATTAGTTTTAAGTAAGCATTTTACTCCTATAACATAATCAGACTCACAATTCAGTCTTTGTACTTTTCACGTATGCAGTAGTATTACCCAAGATGATGGTGATTTCTTTGATCCAGGTAAAGTGTGATTTTTTTTTTTTTTGTATTATAACCCAAAAAATGCAGCTAGTCAAAGTATTACAAACTACATACCTCACAGTAAAGCTGGAGCTCTCAGAGGCCCTGAGCACTCTGTACTTGCTCTGCCCTTTTTGGAATCCAGCTTTCATATTGTTTAGGCTCATTTCAGATGGTGTACAGCACAAACAAACAACAGCTACTATATGTGCTGATGAGGATTTAGAAGTGATTTAACATAATAATTCCCACTTAAAGTCAATAAACTAACTCATTCAGACATGGAAGTTATTGCAAATGAGCAAACTTGGTCAAGTTATGATTATAGAAAGAAAAATTTGAGCTGAGCTTGTCATGGATTAACGTTTGAAACACAGTCCTTGGACATGACGATAGTTACATCCAGTTTCATGTGATCTTCTGATGAGAGAAATTGATTTATACCTTAAAGTTTGATTTATTTTGTCAAATAAAATCCTCAGACAACAATGCAAAACTCAACTGTCAGAAAATGCCCCCAAAACCACTTAGTATTTCCTCTTACCTTTTTCCTTTTTGACACTCTTTCCAAACCTTCTCCATCTCCACTTGCCTCTTTGTCAGGTTTGCTCACCTCCTTCTCATCCTCCCATCCCCACTTCTCCTGCGTCAATGTGCATAAGTTACTGTCCTGTCGTTTTCAGTCTCATTCTCTTCGCCTACATACACCACATTCACCACTTCACAGTCTCTAGCACCTCTCGAACATCCCCCGCTCACTCTCTTTTCACACCTATTCTTGGTCCATACTCACCCGTTAACAAATCTGTGGTTAATTTAGTGTATAATATGTACTATATAAATGCTGTTACAAACAAGGAAAACTGTAGTAAAATCATTAATGGCTTATTGTTCTTTTTTAGAATTTGGCTGAATACACATTTCTATGAAAACTAAGAAGATGTGACGAGATTTCAACTTATACGATAGTTATTTATAACTTTCAGTAATGCATTTATGCCTATAAAAGCTTTTAGCCTTTTCTTGGGATGAGTTAAGCTGGTCTTTATTTTCCAGAGTTGACTGAAATGATACTGTGCAAGACTGCGTGACAGAAAGACATCTGTTCACTGAGCAAATGAACACATAAAGAAAAGCTGAAAGCTGCAGAATATTAGCTAAGAAATGTAGTGTAAAACTGATCTTAAGGAAGATAAAACATGCTTTTATTTTATAAAATTATCCAACTAGAGGAAGCTGCATATTTTACCTTATTTCTCTTTGTAGATTCCATGAATTTTACAGTCTTAACACAATTACTAAGCTCAACCCACAGGAAATTTATGATGCTTTTTTTAAAACTTTTAACTCTTTTTAACCACTAGGTCTCCATATATGCAATTGAAAACACAGTTTCTCAATCGTGGTGCATTTATAGTGTGTGTGTGTGTGTGTGTGTGTGTGTGTGTGTGTGTGTGTGTGTGTGTGTGTGTGTGTGTGTGTGTGTGTGTGTGTATCCCTAATGTCCCCAAGGCTTTCTCTTGTAAAACATGAATCATTCTGACAGCTCTTTCACAAACATACAAAACACACAATGACCTGTTGACTTTCCTCACGACTGTCCGCGGTGCTCATGCATGTGTGTGCATGTATGTAAGGATATATGTGCATGTACATATACACACTTAACCAAATAATATGTTGTACAATCCACTCACCACAAAAACACACACCTGTCAATTTGTTAATTTGTTCTGCTGAAACCAGAACAAATGTGTGTGTTTGTGTTTATTTAGGCCAGAGGTTTGTGCAGTGGATTGCTCACATTTACATTAGGATTAACCATTTTGCAAATCATTTCTATCAGCTGGGAGCATTAATTTGATGCAATTAATATTATATATATATTATAATATATTAATACAAAAATGTTTTGGCAAAGTAAGTAAAAAAAACTTTTGCTGTGCTAAGAATGTGATGACGAAGATAAAGAGGATCCTAGTTTCATTAAATGCATTGTAGCAGTTGATAAAAAGTGTTAAGCCCAGGGATTGTATTAGGCATTTCTAAACATCCATTATCTTTATGCAACAAAATGAAAAAATCTTACCCCGAAAATAAACAGATCTTAAGAAGCCTACACGAAGGACAGCTAAACAAACCAAAACAACAAAATATTAAGTATATCAAGTTCCAGAGGGGGCTGCAGATAAGATGAAGGCCGACAACGCACACATTAACACCCACTGTATAGCACATCACACATGCACACAAGCTCTGACCCGGTTGAACAAAGTAAGAGCACTGACCATGGCTGTTGATTCATTTCACATCGGTAGTGCTTCACTTCATTTAACGCTATGAATCACAGTTCACATATGCACGCGCACACAAATACTGCAGGGTTTAATGAAATTTGATTCATCACATCTTCCAAGGCTCGGCCAGCATGCCTACTTTCATTAGTCCACCCTAACTCAACTCTTTTTACGCCATCTATTAATCCTCTCAAACTAAACACTGCCATTAAGTAAATTATTTGATAAGATGGGCAGTTTTATTATCCCATGTCTCTATTTTTTTCTGTATATTATTTCACTCTGAGCTAAGCATTTTATAAATGTATGGCTCTTTTTATTATGGTTGATTACAGAAAGACGTCATCTTTCACTAATCCCTAACAAATTATCTCTTCTCCCCACAAACACAGAAAAAACAACATGAGGCCAGCATGACACACTGATTTTTAGCGTGTGTGTATGAGCATATGTGAATATGTTTATGTGTAAGCCAACTGTTTCCTGAAAATGTACTGCTGGTGTGCTCTGTGGGAGAGTTTGTTGGGTGTCAGCATGTGCATTGGAAAAGTGTGTACACGTGCATGTGTGGCTGATCTCCAGGCTATGGGCTTAATGGGGGAGCTCTGGGTGAGCAACAAGGCAGCAAAGGCATCCCAGCAGGGAGCAGTTTTGCTGCCTGTGGTATCCAGAGCTCAAATGGCTTGGTCACTTGGTCAGGACAGAATTAGAGGGGGGATAACAAAATGACAAATAGAGAGAGGGGAGGGGGAATTAAAAAGAAAGCTAGTGAGAAAAAGAGGCTCTTAGACAAAAAAAAAAAAAAAAAAAAGCAGAGAGAAGATGCATCGAGGTAAAGGAAGAAGTGGGGAATAAGAGGCAGCACATAAGTTTGTGTGGCTTTGGGATTACAGCTATCGAATGGCTGAAGGGCTGATGAGATGTGTAATTAGGCAGATTTAAGGGCGATAGTGAAGGCGCCTCACTGGGCTGTTAATACAGCTGTCCGAGCATGTTAGAGAGTGTTGCAGAGTGCTGCCCATACTCCAGAGCACAGTGCAGATGCAAGGGAATAGTGAACACAGCCCAGTGTAATGAAAAGAAAGACCTCAGGGATTTGCCCTGGCTTTCTACAGCGTTAAAGGTTGCAGAATGCTGCAACTTTTAACCTCATACCTACTAGCTCACAGACTGTATGTAATGTATAGAAAATGAAACCCTTATCTCAGAAAACTGTTCCAATTGAAAATGTTTTGGTATTCACATGCTTATTGTTTGTCTTTGCACTGGAACAACACAAAAAAAAACAAGGACAAAAGTAAAAATTGATAAGAATTCACACAGAGCCCATAAAATGCATAGTAAGGTAACACAACGTAATATTTAGTAGCAGCCCCTTTTGGAAAAAATAACTGAAATCAATCGCCTCCAGTCACCATGAATGAGTTTCTTACACCTCTCTGCTGGAATTATGACTGTAGGGACTGTGTTCTTTTCTTTAAAGGCCTCATTTCTTTTTCTGTCAACAGTGCCATGATGTCTTTTACCAAAAAGCTCTACTTTTGTCTCGTCTGTCCACAGTACGTTCTCCCAGAAGGACTTTTGGCAAACTCCAGTCTTGCTTTTTTATGCATTTGTGTCAGCAGTGGTGTCCTCCTGGGTCTCCTACCATAGTGTCCCTTTTCAATCAGATGGCGACAGATAGTGAGAGCTGACACTGCTGTACCTTGTTTCTGCAGATCAGCTTGAATTTGTTTGGAAGTTAATCAGGGTTCTATATACACAATTCCAATAATCCTTTGTTGTCATTTTTCATTAATTTAGCTCTTCTGCCCATGTCCAGAAAGGTTATAGCTACAGTGGTTGCAGTAACATTAAGATCTCTGGAGGTGGACTTGTAGCCATGTTTTTAGTGTTTTTCAATGATTTCTTTTCTCTCAAATCCACAGACACCGCTTTACACTTCTTTCAATACAAAGCTTGAGTGAACTTTTCTCCATTTTAACTGGTTGCAAGTCTGACTACTACATTGTCCACAGATGTTACTTGCCACAGGTGTGTGTAAATACAAATTTCAGGAGCATCACATGTTTGAAAAGAAATTATTTCTTACAAATTAGACAAGGTGCCAATAATTTTGTTGAGTTGATTTTTGAGTTCTGTGTGACTTTTCTTCCCAGTTTTTTGTAATGTTCCAGTGCAAACAAAAACAACAAACAACAATGTGAGTAGCAAAACATTTGCAATTGGAACAATTTTCTGAGAGAAGAGTTGCATTTTCGGACAGAATTGCAAGGGTGCCGTAATTTTTGAAGAAGTAGAAGCACAATATATGTATCCGAGATGTAGAGAAGTCCAAGTACTTTCCACCACTGTCAACTATTCTTTGCTCTATTTCTTAAAGAATCTCTTGATAATTTGAAAACCCCTGCTGTTTTTTTTTTTATATGGCTGTGCAGTAGGATGGTTTATTGCAGAATAATGTTATACGAATAGGAAAAGGTAAAGTGAAGTTCATGGGTAGAGTCCTGCTGTTCTCTGCTCCCAGGAGAGTCTGCCATCTTCATTGGTAGCATGCAAATTCACCACACGCTACCAAGTCAGTGTGGGTGAATAATATCCTGTCTATGGCAATAACACTTCTCCCCTCTTTTCTTTCCCCTTTATGTCTTATTCTTTCTCTTTGGGAATGTTTTATCTTCCATGCGGGACTCTATTAAGTGTAGTTTTTATGTCATGTGAAACTACATAAAGTACAAAGACATGGGCCTGCAGCCAAAGTTCTCACTTCTTTAATAATATTTTCTTTCTGTCTAGCTGTCCCTCATTAGCATGCTGCATTAACATGGAGAAGTTTGCGTAGGCGAGGACATCAGCCAAATAAGGTTAAAAGAGTTTTAATGGACTGTGACATTAATATGAGAGAAGATGATGCATTATATGATGAGACTGGCTGTGACTGGAGTTTGTGTGTGTTCTGTGTGACCTTTAAGGGTTTTGTGCATGTAATGCATGTGTGCAGTTAATCAAGCAAAATGCAAAGACTAATAACATGCCACATGACGCTTCAGGTTACATCCAAGTGCGAGTCTTTATTACACCTCATTAGAGAAGGTGAAAGTTGCATATGGAACTGGTTTTTCACGAGCAATATCTAGGCATTAAAATAACTGATTCCAGATCCCAGAGAGTTACTGTATAAAGCCATTTATGGAAATATTCATACATATAAGTCATCATCGCAGACTTAAAGCTCCTCTAATGCTTTTATTTTTATAGGTTAATGTCACTAAAATAGACTTTTAAGTTTTCCCTGGGTGTTTGGAGAGGAAGTTGTCCTGCTAAGTTCTTATTGCCCTCTATCATCGCCTTTGTTTGTTAGTGGGTTTTGTTACTTTAATAAATATTTTTTTATTTGGTTAAATACATGTGTTTCTCTTCCTTCTTTATCAGAACCATGAGCCGTGTTTTGACAGTAGATCCTTCAGGTCTGCAGCAGTCTTCTTCTCTATACATTTTTTTGAGCATAATGCATCAAGATCAGCCAAACTAACAGTGGCACATACTGTATCGTGTGCAGAACAGCAGCAAACAGAGGCCTGCATGTAAAATCATTGCCGGAGAGAATTCTTTCAGCTACTAGTGGTCACAAACTCCACAGGGTGACTTTAATTGGCTCTGGGAATACATGTTATGACAGAGCACCGTACAATAGCTAGTTAATTTTCAAACCAAAGTCGCTGAAAAGGCAGCCAATCCAACACTCCCAGGAGATTAATAAAATGAATAAAGTAATTCTTTATTACATTATAGTGCTGGACCAGATACAGTGCTAATAAACATGTGATTTAGTAGCATGGGCATTTCACACAGCTTTAAACTTTTTACAAATAAGGACGTGAGTGTTTAAGTGCATGGGTCTGTGAATGTTTGTCTGCCAAAGTTAGCAAAGGGTGAAATGTTTGTCATAAAGATCCTTCTCTTGCCCCAGGCCTATTTAAGATGAATGATGCAAGTTGCTTTGGCTTCCTTTGGCCCATTTCCCCCATTGTTTTCACCCGTTTCTCCCCTGCTGCTTTGCTCTCCCTTTTCCTCTTTCTTACCTCCCGCTGCTCCTCTTTACCCTCTCACTCATACATTTAAAACATCTTCCTCTTGCTCTTTCGCTTTTCATCCAATCCCCTCTTCCATCCTCTATCTCCCTTGTGTGACAAATAACAGCAATCTTAATAAAAAGGCTAAAGAAAATCCCCTTGTCACCAAGAGCTTAGGGGAAATCGAGAGAAAGGGACAGAGGGCGTTTGCTCACACGTGTGTGTGTTTTCCAAAGATAATATGGAGAAAAGTGTAGAGAGAAAGGGGAGGCAGCCAAAGCAGAAAAGGACACAAACACAGAAACAATAATTACAAGCTGTTTTAATCCCGACTGATCTGTCTTTTATACCTGTTAGCTTGCACACAGAAACACCTTTCATTTTTTCATGTCACACTCTGTCTTTTCACTCTGTCTGCACGAGAACTCTTTCTTTCAAACACACACTTTCTCATTCTCAATCTTTTTACTCACTGTCACCCACTCTCGTCAAGCTAGAGAGATAACTATGGTGTCCCATTAGTCACTGTGGTAACAGCATGAGGCCAATCATGTTCTTTAGGCCCGCCATTTTTCACACTCTGAAGCATCTTGTTGACACTTTTCAGTTTCTATATATGGGATGTGTCTATTTCTCTGTTTCTCTCCACTCTGTCCATGAAAAATGGCTGGCCTAAAGAACATGATTTCATTCATTGCCTGTTGCCCATTGATGGATCACCGAACAGGCAAAAACAAACTCACAGTAACAAGATGCAAAAACACAAACAGATGAGAAAAGAGAGAAAAGAAAATTTAAAACAGGCACAAAGAAACTTAAAACAACAATTTAATGCAAAACCACTACAAAAAGACTCAATTAAACATATTTTTTCTTTGTCTTTTTATAAAATATTAAAATTTTTATTTTGTGGTTTCAGCTTATTCCGTGAGTTCAGGGTCATTGTCCGCATGTTGATTTGGCACAGTTTTTACACCGGATGCCCTTCCTGATGTACTCCCCAATTTCCACCAGGCTTGGACCGGCAATGCACAGCTTGGGAGGAGAATGGGGTGTTAGGGGTTCAGTGTCTTGCCCAGAGACACTTTGACATATAGTCAGGGCCGAGGATTGAACCACTGAGCCTGTGGTTTGTGGACGACTGAGCTACACTGAGAGAAAACCACCACAAACTACAATAAAGAATTCAAAAAAACTAAAAATCACCATCAGAGGCAAAGATTCTGAAAAACATGCAACGGAACTACAAAGACACAGAATAAGAATGAAGGACAAAAGGGTTGCAAATTAGCATTATTAGGCATTGCTGTTCATATGTAACAAAACCGTGAGGGACTTTTTACATACGTCTGTGTGCACTCTGGATTATAAATATCACCAGCTGGATTCCCATTCTATTTTAAAAACACTTAAATATATTGGTTTTCTGTAAAAGGAGAAAATATTCTATCACACTGCAAAGAAATATTGTTTAAAATAAAATATGTTTCGTCATTACAGTTATTATTGGCAGATTAATTAAAATGTAAACTACAGGCTAGGAACACATACATACTCGGATGAAGTTAGGGTTCAGTGTTTTGGGCAAAGACACCTTTACACTTGAGTTTGGAAGAGCAAGGGATTGAACCACCAACCCTAGAATTTGCCTTGAGGCACTCTTAGTGAAGACATTCCTTACTAAAAAGCTAATAAGCTGCAGGTGTTCAAAGGATAATTTGAACATAGAAAAAATGTTTGAAGTCATCAACTGTCATCAATTTCTTTTTTTAATTTGTTTGTTTGTTTGTTTGTTTCACACATCAAAGCTGTTTCTCTTTGTGGTGTTGTTTTATTAAAATATAAAATGTTTGTCATAGTCAGATAAAATGATGACAAAAAACCTCTAATTTTAGTGCTTCAAATACTTTTTGCTCTAATACTGAATAATTAGTTGGACTTAATTTAAGTGCAGTGTAAAAGGAACTAACATGGCATATTACTAATCTTCAAGGCATATAACTTGCGGGATAATCAGAGATAATAAGGAGCAAAACAGGCCTTGGTGCTCGGTGCTGTTTTGGTGCTACCACTGCGATTAATGAGTCAGGACAGTTATTATCATTATCATTATGAATGTAAAATGAGCAGGTGTGTGTGTGTGTGTGTGTGTGCGCGCGCGCATCAGCCACATAGGAGAAACCCCAGAGTTATGTCAGCAGATTATTCATACGGGTGACATTAACTAAATCAATTAAATAGGAGGGTTTTCCTCATAAATCAGAGGCTTAAACTCAGTGGGAGTTTGGGCCATATTTAATGCATTGTGTAAAGAGATAAAAATACACCTAAAACTACATACAGGCATACTGACATACAGGTATAGACATTTACTAATACTGTATGTTATGCTGTGTTGTCCAACCTGTTTGTACACTATAGATGTTTCAACTGACTTACATTCGCTAATAAATAAGTTATACACTTATTTGGGTAACAAGCATGTTATAAACCGTTTATTACCTTCCATTAAACATATTAAAAGAATAAATGAAACATTTAAAAGCACTAAAAAATTAAACTTTTTTTTAAATTTTAATACAGGGGGGAAAAGAAAACAAATCAAGACAAATAAATATATACTCTTGACAGCAGAACTGTTTATAGATGTCACAGTAGCCAAATTTGATCCCCAGATGAAAATAATGCTTTAGACTTTCAGACAGTCTGTCACTGAAGGGCATTTAGGGTATTGCACTGGAACACAGAGTACATAGACTTTGCAAAGAGAATGGAAATGGTTGGTGGTGAGGATGAAGAGGACTAAGGCAGAGGAAAGGATGAAGTGGTGGAAGTTGAAAAAGGAAGAATGTTGTTTAGTTCTCAGGGAGGAGATGATACAGGCTCTGGGTGGTCAGGACGTGCTTCCACATGACTGGACAACTACAGCTAATGTGATCAGGGAGACTGGTAGGATGGTACTCAGTGTGTCATTGGGAAAGAGGAAAGTGAAAGTGGACACTGAGAGGACTAAAGAGAGTAGACAGGAGTACAGGGAGATGCAGCGTAAGGTGAGGGTAGAGGTGGCAAAGGCCAAACAATGAGCATATTAGGACTTGTATGCTAGGTTGAACAGTAAGGAGTACAGGGTGGTGAGGCAGAAAATTAGAGATTGAAAGGATGTACCGCAGGTTAGAGTGATTAAAGTCAAGGATGGAACTGTATTTACAGGTTCCATAAGTGTGATGGGAAGATGGAAGGAGTTTGAAAAGTTGATGAATGAGGAAAATGAAAGGGAACGAAGTGTAGAAGAGGCGACTGGTGTGAAGCAGGAAGTAGCAACTATTAGTAAGAATGAAGTGAGGAGGACATTGAAGAGGATGAAGAGTGGAAAGGCAGTTGGTCCTGATGACATACCTGTGGAGGTATGGAAGTGTCTAGGACAGGTGGCAGTAGAGTTTCTGACTAGTTTGTTTAACAAGATCTTGGAGAGTGATAGGATGTAAGAGGAATGGAGGAGAAGTGTACTGGTGCCCATTTTTAAGAACAAGGGAGATGTACAGAGCTGTGGCAACTACAGAGGAATAAAGCTGATGAGCCAAACAATGAAGCTGTGGGAAAGAGTAGTGGAAGCTCGGCTAAGGGCAGAGGTGAACATTTGTGAGCAGCAATATGGTTTCATGCCTAGAAAGAGTCCAACTGATGCAGTATTTGCTTTGAGGATGCTGATGGAGAAGTACAGAGAAGGTCATAGGGAGTTGCATTGTGTCTTCACAGATTTAGAGAAAGTGTGTGACAGGGTGCAGAGAGAGCAGCTGTGGTATTGTATGAGGACGACTGGAGTGGCAGAGAAGTATGTTAGAGTGGTGCAGGACATGTATGAGAGCTGTAAGACAGTGGTGAGGTGTGCTGTAGGTGTGACAGAGGAGTTCAAGGTGGAGGTGGGTCTTCATCAAGGATCATCTCTGAGCCCCTTCTTGTTTGCTCTGGTGATGGACAGGCTGACAGATGAGGTTAGACAGGAATATCCATCGTCTATGATGTTTGCACTTGACATTGTGATTTGTAGAGAGAGCAGGGAGCAGGTGGAGGAAAATCTACAGAGGTGGAGGTCTTCTCTGGAAAACAGGAATGAAGCTTAGCCGCAGCAAGACAGAATACATGTCTGAATGAGAGGGACCCAGGTGGAACGGTGAGGTTACAGGGAGCAGAGGTGAAGAAGATGCAGTACTTTAAGTACTTAGGGTCAACGGTTCAAAGCAACGGAGAGTGTGAAAAAGAGGTGAAGAGGCGAGTGCAGGCAGGTTGGAACGGGTGGAGAAAAGTGTCAGGTGTGTTGTGTGCTAAAAGAGTATCAGCAAGAATGAAAGGAAAGGTGTTCAAGACGGTGGTGAGACCAGTGATGTTGTTCGGCTTAGAGACAGTGGCACTGAAGAAAAAACAGGAGGCAGAGCTGGAGGTAGCAGAGCTTAAGATGTTGAGGTTCTCTTTGGGAGGGACGATGATGGACAGGATCAGGAATGAGGACGTTAGAGGGACAGCTCATGTTAGATGTGTTGGAGATAAAGTCAGAGAGGCCAGATTGAGGTGGTTTGGACATGTTCAGAGGAGAAACTGTGAATATATCGGTAGGAGGATGCTGAGGTTGGAGCTGCCAGGCAGGAGGTCTAGAGGAAGACCAAAGAGGAGATTTATGGATGTAGTGCGAGAGGACATGAAGTTAGTCGGTGTGAGAGAAGAGGATGTAGAGGACAGAGTTAGATGGAGGCACATGACACCTAAAAGGTGTTGCTACATTATGTTTATTGTCTAGCTGCTGTTGCTGTTCCAGACACGAGCTTGAGGTCACAGAAATATCTGAAAATGACTGATAGGTTTCTTCTATAATTTTTACCTGTAAAGGTATTTTGCACAAATTTGGACTAAACTTTTATCCTACCAAAAGCATGAAAGTGAGCACCTGTTCTTTTTTGTCCTTTAAGAAGAATTTCAGCCTTTTAAACTTGAGTAAAGATTTAGTACTCTGTACGTGGTAGGGCAGTTGTCTTTTACTGATCTATTTATACAATTTCCCTTGTCTTTAAAACTCTTAAGCCTTCCCAGATACCAGGATCCAAAACATGCATCTGCGCTCACAATCTGCCTAAACCTGCTAATAAAACCAGTGAAAATTTCCCTGCTGTAATTATGAGTGGGAGGGTTGCCTTATTTGTGTGTATGACAGTTTGTGTGGGTGTGTGAGTGGGTGGGCATATGCACTGGTAGTGAGAGGAGAGGGAGCTCTAGTATTTCACTGAGGCATTCACAATTAATCATTCACACAAACACACACAGACACACACACACACACACACACACACACACACACACACACACACACACACACACACACACACACACACACACACAATAACATGCTTGTTAAACACAATGTAAAGTAGCTGGAATAAACCAGGCTGGAAAGCTGCTGGTTGGCTTGAGCTGTAACAGGTACACACAGACACACATATCAGTTTATATCCAGAAACAATGAATGTTAATGCTCTTGCTTTTATGCAAATGAATGCGGATAGTCCATTCTCATCAGTGCTGTAATGACTAGGACAGATAGGAAATGAGGTTGGCAGGAGTTTTAGGTGCAATTAGTCAATACCACACACTCATATAAACACACATGTTGAATACATCCACAACAATGAGGAGCAGCCTTAGCCACTGACGAGTGAGGTGGTGTGATAAATTCAGTTGGGGAACAATCTATAAGGCACGGGAAGAGACAGAGAGAGGGAGAAGAAGAGACCACAAAGTGAGAGAGGAGGAGATTTAGATTAGGAGGTGAGAACTTTTTGGCTTGACAGCAAATTAATTCACAGAATTATTAGTAGTGAGGCCTGGCAATCTTACCTCAAGGTCACACACCGACCCACCTACGCACACACATTTGCACACAAATAGAATTGGGCAGCAGAAAGAAACGTCATGGACGTAGCACTGCTTCTAGGGATGTACAATTTCAACATGCTGTCTCAGTGTCAGACAGGTTCTCCCTTTCTAGATTCACCGTTGGGTGCTCAGCCTTCAAATGATATCAATATTTCTACTGTCTCCTCAATATTTTCATCATAGTGTAGGTCTGAGCATAATGGTATTGTGGGTCTTCTCAGCATTTGGATTCTTCTGAATAGGCTGGTTACTTCTGTAAGGCGTGATTACCTAACCCCGTGATCACCTATGTATACAGATGGTGCCCTATGCTAACAGAAAACAGTTGTACATACATATTTCTCCATCACACTATCCTACAACAACCATAATGCATTGCACACAGTGCCTGCCAGGCAGCTCCCAGGTTCCTATTTCTATCCACAACGTAACATTCACTGAGATACCTAAAGGCAAGTTTGTGACATTATAAGCTTTGAACAGAAACATTGTAGTTGGTGAGTAAAAACACCATCACTGCAGCTCCAGCCAAAACACCTTTCACTACCCCCTTTATGGTGACTTGTTGCTCTTGCAACAGGATATGTGGAAAATGTCTAACACAGGTGACATCTTTCACTTTGTCGAAAAGAACTACAGACAACAATCTGTTGGCAGAATGGCTCTAAATGCACCACCGTCTGCAATATCCAGGGTTTAATCAACACTAAAATCAATTAAGGGGAAGGAGCTGATGTTGCCTGTGTGCAGCACAAAAACACAGTCAAGTATAAATGCTGAGAATTGTAGGATTGTGTGTGGGGTGTACATTGAGTCGGCATACTGACATGATGAAAAGACAGTTTTGTTCGCATCTGCAGTTCTGATGCCACCACAATCACAATACACACAAAAATACATACAAAATGTGTCCTTTATTTACTAGAAACACTTTGTTTTATGAGGTATTTCTGAAGGCTTCACATTCAGGAGCTCACCCAATAATGGTCTTTTGGCCGCAAGAAAAATTTGCCAGCAGAACCAACTATTTTCCAGCCGTTTGGTAAAACCTCCCTTGGGGGTTACGGCTATACAGCTGCAGTCTAGCTCAAATCACCCTTGGTGCAATGGAGAGGCAGTGTGGTCTGAGTACAGTTGGATTATTCTGACCTCATGTTTGAATGTCTTTGCGAAGAATCGCCAGAGGTTGTTCTCATGACTGGAACAAGTTAATCAGTGTTAGGCTCATCAGAAATAAATTCCGTTAATTAATAGGAGCTGCAATTGATAGAGGAAGAGGCCGAGAGAGAAGAGGTAATTAGTAATTAGAAAACAACAGTTTATATTTATGATGTGCCTGAAAAAAGAAGGAGGGAGAACATATCAAGTGCAGCAGTGAGGAGAGGAAATGAGGGAGTCTTATGAAAAAGGAGAAGTTGGAAACTAAAGGAGATATATAGCCTGACTAATATGCACGATGTGGACTTTCATTTTAACCTTGAGGAGGAATAAAATTCCTTTGCGCACACACACAACCGCAGAGACAGATGCACACAGTCTTGACTTGTGGCCAGTATAAGCCTGTTGTTAGATTCTCTATTCTGCACGAAATCTTTAAAGCCCCAAATAGTCCGTGTAGTGGCCACATCATACTTTCATTGTTCTATGAAATACGTGGTCCTGATATAGTCTGAAATCTCTCACATTTAAGATCCAGGCAAAAAAGGAGAGAGAGAAATAAGCAAGACATGTTCAAGTACAATCTGTGAAGTTGATTGGTATACAGGCAGGGATCAATTTCAGCACCAGCCATGGAGGCTGATTTGGCTCTGGCTGTCACTGGGGCTCCATTAACCCAGACTGGAGTAGTGGGGCGAAAATTTCAGCCAGTTTGTTTAGCTTGAAATGCATTGATTTCTGACTAGCAGGGGGGCTCAGTATTTTTTGATTTTGAAATGAACTCTATTCCAGATTATCCTTTGCAATGTGACAGGTTGTGTGTTAAAGGCAGCTATAACCTTCATATCTTTATAAAAGCAATGGATTAAATTATTATCTTTATTGTAAACTTGTAATGGTTAACTCATGGATAATTATTTTCCATCTTAAGTATCTTTTAGCTCAATGTCTTCTTTTTATGTTCCTGTGACATCATAGTATTGGTTCATTCTTACCATTCTCATAGCATTGTTTGTAGCAACCGCAGCCCCCCCCCCCAGACAGATTCAGACTTCAGCTTGTGAACATAGTGGGGCATTTAGATGCTGAAGAGCCTGATATTCCTCACAGGAGACAGTTTAATTTTGCATTGCATTTGTTACTGACTTGGTCATTATTTCAAAGAGTTAATTATTTTTTATGTCACGTCCAAAGTCTGTGAATGCTACAGTTTCTTACTACCACCAATACACTTATTTACAGGAAATAGACTGTGTGTAGCATCTGCATCTGTGTCAACATGCTTGTAAAATAGAAAATATGTCAGCATAACAGTTCTAGACAATATAATTTAAATTGTTGTTTTTTTAAAGAACTTAATACTTAGTCTTTGCAGACAGTGTAAATCTTAAGGTTACAAAAAAGTTTTTATAACCTTAGAGGCCAGCAAAACCTGCATCTTGTAAATTGTCAAAAACAACCTTGGAATAAAAGGAGCAATTTCAGTTAACCTGATTTGTGCTCTAAATTACCACGATGTCCCTTACCAATGCCCATGAACTTACAATCTTCAGTAAGAGGAAAGGTTTCCTGTTACACTCATGTCAGTACAGAGCTAGTGAATGTTGCTTTCATCTCTGAAAAAAGCTGAGTTTTCTCCTAGACACTTGACGATGCAGGAACTAATTGTCCATTATGCGGGTAGGAACGTCTGATCCCACCTCGTTTCTGTAATGATAATGGCTTCTTGCAGTTAGCTGTTAATTGCTGCTGCTGCCCACATGTATCTAAATGTGTGTGTGTGTTCATTCATTATGCTAAGCACACTCTAAAAGTTTGTGCAGCCATGGGTGAAACCGACCCTCTACTGGTGCAGAAAGGCAAAGAAAAAAAGGTAGACAAAAAGTTATTTAGACTCCCTTTAAAACAGGTGTGGTTTGTCCCTGAGTCTCCCTGACCTTATGACTGGTCTGCCAGCATACCCAAATCTGTACAGACACACACACACACACACTCACACACTCACAGATATAGAGTGTGCCTGTTGATTTTAATGGCCTGCACTTGATACCACCATCTGGCTTAGCGGCAAAGAACCAGACACAAACACACACAAACACACACACACACACACACACACACATTTGTGACACTAACTGCACATAGATTGATCATAAGCACTCAAATGCACACTCTGTTACTTTACGAACACAGAAGAAACATTTACAGTCATAACAACATGTCACACAGACACCATGCACACCAACCACTAATACCCGCTCATGTTTCCAACACATGAATAATTTATATTCATATAAATGTAAAAATATCCAGCCTCAAATCAATTAAGATGCAGAAGCTCTTGCCACACACAGCACCATAACTAATCTCCGCTGTGTCACCTTGTCTTTGCCCGAGAGTAAAACACACGAGTGTCTGGAGCTCTCCACCAAGCCCTTTATTAAATTACCAGCACTGAAAATCTGCAAGCATTTTAAAGAGTGTAAACATCGGAATATGGAGCTATGGTGACTGCAAAGTCTTTCCCCGAATCAGGTTACCAGTGTCTTTTTCTTTAACTTTAACTGCATTCGCACTGAAAAAAGTGACCACAATCAACACACACACACAGCTGTATGTGTGATTTCAAGTGTGCAAAACATATTGGTTTTCAGTTTAAGTTGTTGCTTGTACAAAATACAAATGTATTTCCTGCATGTTAACTGCAAAGAAACAGCTACCATAAGTACATTATGTAGTATATTAAACAGATTGAGTTAGGAAACAAATCAAGTGAAACAGCAAAGGAGAGAGCCTTTAAGTAAAAGCACTATCAGTAAGCACAGAGCAGTAAAATGGACATCTACATTAAAAAATGTCAACCTTCATTACTTTAACCTTCAGCTGCAAAAGGTTGACTGTGGTGATGGCGGCGGCTGAAGGAGGACAAAGTGTGTGTCTCCTTGTCTCTGCCTGTCCAGACACCTCAGCTTCTCCTGGGATTCAAACTGATAATCTTGCGGTTGCCGTCTCACCTTATTAACCACCGGCCCCCAGTCGTCTCTGCGGGAATGACTTTTGTGCGATCATGTTGCCGGGCTGGGGCTAAATGTTGTATTAAATCTAATATAGAGGCTACTTCAGATTCACCTCCATTAAATTCCAATATTCCACCCAACAGTGGTGGGAAGGTAATAGCATGTGCTTATTTCCATGCATGGCTGTGCAGACTGTAGAGCAGAGCATTTACTGGACTGTCGGATTTGAAGTGGTGTTGCAGCTGAAAATTCGCTAGGAGAAAGACCAGAGATTGGTTAAGCCTTCTTTTGCTTTATTCGGCTGTGAAGGCCCTAGATACAAACACACAGCTTTAAAGTTGGTTAATACTTTGTGTGCTACCTATTTTGCAGACAGAAACTAAAAAATATAAGCTGGTTATCAGCCACACGTCGAGGCATTAGAAATACATGTATGCCTATGAAGGCTGACCAAAACTCTGAAACCAAAGCTTGAATCAGGCATAGCCACGGTATACAAATGTTGTGGTCAACCCCGCAAAAAACAAACATTGTAATCCATGGAGCCAGCATGTTCCCGTCTGGCCTCTCTGGCTTTTCTTTTCTCCTTTTAAAAAAACTATTCATCTCTGTTGTGCTGGAAGAAGGCACTTTTTCTTTAACACGCTTTCCTCTGTCTTTCCTCTCCACTGCTAATTGTCATGATTCACTTCCTCTCTCATCTCTTAATGTGGCATCTCACAGGCAGAATCATTTCAGACTTCCGGATGCAACATCTCTGAGTCGTTTTATCCATTTTAATCTGTCTTTTCTATCTCCACCTCATTGCACTTCTCTTCATTACTAGCTTTCCCTGCCATTGTTATACACTGCTCCATCCTCCCTTTTGTTCTGTTGTCCTTCTGTTGTCATAACTTTTTGTCTTGTTTCGTGTCTTTGCTCAAGGTCCACTTAATCGATTACATTGTTAAACAGCATTTTTCAATACAATTCCTTTGGTTAGAATCAGAGTTATTCTTTATTAAAGAACTATACTGCCTCTATTCTTTATTTCCACCATAATGGCTTCCATCCATTCGTTTCACCTTACAGAGCCATTATAATGTTCTAATTAGGTTTAATCTTGTCCCACACTTAATCTCCATAGCAATCATCCATCCATTCTCCACCTCCTGCAGCACTTTGCATCGGGTTCTCATCTGCACTGCTTTTCTCGCCTTTTTTAACTTCTCCACCTTTTCACCTCTATCTGCCATCTGCATTTTCTTCTCTACACTCTCTAGCTCATCCTGTCAAATCAGCCTGCAGACACTTACTGGTGTTGCTCTATTTGTCCGCGTTTCATGCTCTTCTTTTATTTTCCTCCATCTTTGTGCCTCTGTGTCTTTTTGGCCATTCGTCTTTTCATCACTCACCCACTTCCGCTTGCCATGATTTTTTTCTTATTTCCTGTTTCTTCTCTTAAAGATAACATTGCTTTCCAGTTTCTTCTCCTCCTTTGTCTTTCTAGTTCATTTCTCTTTCACATCCATCTCCCCCTTTCAATCTGTATCGATTTCTTCATTCATCAGTGCAATACAACTGCACCATCTGCACACATCAGCATCTATGAAACATATGGCTACAAATTAGACAGGGGGCAAGTTCTGATCAGCAAAACAAATTATGTCAACACTGGAAATCGTCATGCTCAATGATTTAGAACCAAGGAAGTTATTACTAATTAAATACTGTATATTGGCAGACAGTTTGTAATGTAATGGTTCAGCAAAAGAAAAGAAAAAGAAACCAAGACATAAGGAAAAGAACAACAAAGGATTTTCCCACAGTAGATCAAAGTTTTAGTGAAACCTTAACCTAACCTAACCTTGGCACCTTTTTTGTCTAACTCTAACCAAACCACTATGTTTGGACATAATTAATCCAGCCATTTTGGTGGTTAGTACCAAAAGATGGGTAATTTTTAACAGACACCTGACTCCCTATATGGGGGGTTCTATTTTAAAATGGTTAACGCGCCATATCAGAGGGTAGGGATAAACAACCTGGATGGGTCTTAAGGTTGGAGGCCTCATTGTGAAGTTCGGGACAGAGCAGCATGCTGCACACGCAAGCTCATGCACATAATATGGACATTGTACTAGGGGGCAGGAAGGATAAAGTCTGGCTGACGTTGGGAGCAGCTCACTCGGATATTTTGCATTCTTACATACACCCCCTCCAGTCGCAGTTGCCACAGCCTTAAATATTAATTTTGACTTTGTGACATGGTGGCACAAAATATGCATGGAGCCCACAAAAGGAAGTGATCAGTAATTTAAACAGCTTTGATTTTAATAGAACTATATATAAAGGTTTTAGCACATGAGGTCAACGCCTGTGTTCTCAGTTGCATAGCAAGGTTGTGTTAGTATGTAAAAAGCCATAATAATACTATTGTACTCTAATACAGTCTTTTAATTGATTTTTGTTCTGCTTTTTGGCAGTTGAGTTGTGCATGCTTTGAAAGTGCGAGATGGACTATTTCTGCTTTGGAGCGTGAGAGTTTATTTTCATTTGGAGCATAATCCGGTCTACAGACAATGTGAAGTTATGTAACACCATGTTAACTGTTGAATCCCGAGGCATCCACACTACATTAGTTTGGCTAAAATGTTTAAATTGTTCAAATTTAATGAAGATGATGCAAAGGTAAGGCTGCACCCAGCTGCTGACCTACTATGTTAGAAAAAGACTCAAAATGACACAAATCTTAAAGGTTAAAGGTGGACAGTGTTTATTCATTTGATTTGATTTTTTTTTTGGTTGTTGTTGTTGCTGCTTCACTGTGGGGGGTTTTTATCACTTTCTTTTGCCACAGTATAAATTAAAGATTTAGGAACCCCGCTAATTGTGTTCTTTATGGCAAGTTTCCCAAAAAACAGGAGAGAGAAACAGACAAAGAACTTAAGAAACAAAGAAATCAAGACCTGGTGAAAATATCAAAGAATCAATGAGTCAAACAAGCCAACAAATGAACCAAAGGGCCCCAGAAATGACCTACAGAAAATAAAATAAAGATAAACCAAAGAACCAAAGAAAGAACTACTCAGATGAAGAAAACCCCACATCCTCCACGTTGCCAGCAATAAGCAGCTAATAAAAGGCAGTTTTAATATTCTTCCCCAGTTATGTTAGAAGGACTTCATTTGAATCCCACTCACCTCTCCTCATCCTCTTCAGCAAAGCATTTCAATTACCTACTTATGTATTCATGATTGAAGCTGTGATGAACCAGTGCAAGGATTGAGATTCTGATCAATGTCATAACCCAGAAGCGCAAAACTTATATACTTTATAAATACTCACCCCTTTACATTCAAGTATTAGAGAGCAGGTAATAAACTAGTTGATCACAGCGCTGAGCATTTTAATGATCTTTGAACTGCAGGCAATGAGCAAGCCAGCTGGACAGACATCTCTGTTTTTGTTGTTTGTATTTCTCCCACTTATCTTCACTCTTTTCCTTTAATTCAGTTTTTGACATTTATTTAAATTATACATGAACACATAGAAAGTAGCACAAATTCCACTTTGAAATTAAACATTTATGCCATTTCATCCCTTCTCTCCTAATGTTTCCCTCTCAGTTTGTAATGTTCACAAACACACACACACACACACACACACACACACACACAATGAAACGTGCACTTGGATCTATAGTGAAGCAGCCGTGTGCAGTGGACCAGGGGAATTTCAAAAGGTCAAACAGAAACATGGAGCTAATACCAGCACACAGACACACACACACAACATTCACATTATATCCCGCTTGCCAACACGCAGACAAAGCTTCTGCAACATGGCAGAGAGAGGCAGAAAAAAAACACTGAAATTCAAGCCCACACGTATGTTTGCAAGAAGGCCAGAAGGCAAACATACATGTGCACTCTCACACAGTCTGCCGGAGTCTTGCCTGAGTGGCACCATATAGAGTTGAGGGTGACTGAGTGACTCACTGTTGCAGCTGACTGCCTTTTTGGCTGTCTGCCTTGCCAACAGACACAGGGATTCAATAACCTGCACACACTAAAACACACACACACTAGATGAACACCAAATGTTTTCAAAGGTGTGTAAGTCGGCTGAGTGGATGATTCATACCTGTCTATAGACACTCTTCACAACTGGGAGTTTGACTTTGCCATGACCTTACTATCTGACCTGCTCTGTGCTGGACACTGACAACATGCTATAGGCCTACATATGTAAATGAACCATCAACTGAAGTAAATAAGTCGCTCATGGCCATACTAAGGTTTTTTTCACTCAGCATAGTATTTGTATTTATAGTCCTGCTGATAGGAGCAACTAGGGGCAGAATTTGACATTTTGAGATATACACAGTGGCCCTGAGAGCTCACAGCACTGCAAATAGACAAAAAAAAAGCACATTTTAAAAAAAACTTCATCAATTTGACAACACAGGGACAGCATTAACATTCAGTTCACCATCATTCAACTTATCACAAACAGGTGCACCAGTTGGTTACCCATCATCCAATTTGCCTCGCTGGGACCTTCAGAGGCTCAGTGTTAAGAGTGTTAGGAAAAATGTTGTGAGGTTGTTACAAGAAACGCAGGTCAAGTGGTTATTTGTCATTTCCTATGCTACCCAAACTTCAGTACAACAATAACCACACAACGTGTTGAATTCACCAGAAGTGAAACTAAAAATGTGACATTTATAATAAGTGTAGCTGTTCACTATTTTCTCAGAGCACAGGCTGGCAGATGACATGTCTGCCTGCAGGTCACCTAGTGTTAACTCATGTGCTTAAACCACAATTCGATTTTTATGTTTGCGTGTTAAACTCGTAGTACAGTCTGTAACAGGCCCTGTCAAGCTGGCAGAGGAAAATCTGATGATGCCTCTAATGACAGGTAACCACCAGGTGCACCTGTTTGTAATAAGTTAATTGACTCTCAATGGAGGGTCACAGGAGGCTCAGCTTTTCTGCTGAACCAACCTGTCATGCTCCAAGCAGAACTACTCTCAAACTACTTCACTTGTTATTTAATAAAAGCCACAATGTCAATTTTGTTTTTGAGATATATATACTACAGTATAAGTTTGCTTGTCATTGTTTATCTGAAGATGTTATAAGAAGTCTCTTTCATGTAGTGGTCATTGTGTGCTTTGCTCTGTCGGAAGTCATTTAAGGAGGCTGGTGATCTTGCCTTAGGCACTAAACATGTCAGCACTGTCACTTTCAGCAGCGGAGCCACAGAGAAAAGCTTCACATCAGAGCCTTCACTTACTTCAAACAGAATATGTCTGTGCAGTCCGTCAGAAGAGAAGAAGGACATGTATCAACAACAAAGAAATTAGGTCCAGGAATTGTGGGAAAAATTGCCAGCAGGTTTTTAATGTGGTTGTGAGAGCAGATCTTCTCTAAAGAAACAATCCCACAAAATGATGAGCCCAAGTGACACTACACAGGGTTATGTTCTATTTTTTTAAAGGTCATGTCCAAAAACTCATTCAAGCTTGCGAATTGGTACATTTGAAAAACATGATTGATATTCCACCGTAACAACACCACTCTGGAGTTGTTATAGATTTTCCAGAGTCTCAAATCCCAAATCCTTGGTGTGAGCAGTACCCCCCCACCACACACACACACACACACCTAGCACCCTCAGGAGCACTTTGATTGAAAGTCTTATATTCTGCTACAGCAGGAAAGTATCTGAAGCATATATTCAGCCACAGGACATGAGCTCAGGACTTTGTGATTGAAAGTATCTAAGAATCAACAGTGAATTCCTGCCACTCGGAGGGCAGAGTGGAGGAATGAAAAGTAGAGTAAAATAAAAAAAATATTTAAACTGCAATGGTGCAACTTCGTTACTGTGATATTTATTATGATCTTTATATAATATCATTAGACTTGTCCCACCACTCTGACCGTTATCATGCCATGTTTGGTAAGTAACCAGTCATTATCATATTAAGGCTTGGAAGGTCCCCCACTAACTGCTGACATCCGGATTATGAAAGATATGTGTGAAATACAGACAATATCTAGCAGCCGTAGTAAAATTAAAGGCTCCAGAATTGCACTTGGTGACCTAACTTACACTACAAGTCTTTGTAGGGGGGTGGCCAGGTGGATCACTGGGCACAGCACTTCATACCCATCCAAATTTGCGTTATGGTGGGAATAGGTTTAACAGGCTAGCTATCCCTCTCCCAACCATGTTTTCCTCCGGGGGAATTCTAAGGCATTCTCCACCCAGATGAGAGTTTAATCTCTCCAGCATGGTCTGAGTCTGTCCTGGTGTCTCCTCCGAGTTGGATGTGCCCAGAAAACCTCCAGAGAGCTGCCTAAGGTGCCCCAACCAAAATTGTACCACTTTCTGTGAATAGACTCAATTATGTTTTAGTAAGCAAAGTGATGAAATGCTGTTACAGGAGTCCAGTAACATTTGAACTCCCATTTTCTCTTGCTCAAAGACATGTTTAGCAGTTTTAACTTGCTTTATATCACAGAAGCACACGGTATTTGGTTCAAAATAATTGGTCTGAATTCCTATTATCCAGTAATGTGGGTGACCCTGGGGGAAACACAGAAGATGTTGCACTGCTCTGTTGACAGTGTAAGTGTGGCCCTACAAACTACAAACTCTGTCAAATTCTGTCTTTGTCACGCACTCAGTAGCTCCCACTCTGACAAACACACAAACACACAAATACACATGCAAAAATCACTCAAAATCCTGCAGCACTTCCAGCAGTGACACAATCCAAGCAACAATGAGTGTGCATCAGCAGCATGCCAACTATATCAATAAGTGGTGAATATAGATATAGAGTTGTATAGTGAGAAAGAAAAAAAACACATCATCCCAATGTGTGTGTGTGAGAGATAGCGAGAGAGAGAGAGATAGAGATAAAGAGAGAGAGAGAGAGAGAGAGAGAAAGGGTAAGTAAAACAAAGGATGGGAGAGTATGAAGTAGATCCAATACTGTTGCCATGGTGATTAATGAGATACAAATGTCTTTAATGTTATCATAATGGGTATGAGAGGAGTGGGTGTTTAAGTGTGTGTACTTGTGTGCATGAGAGTTGAGAGCAAAAAGAGCTTCACCAGGGGATAAAGGTAGCAATGGGGACAGACTGGATGTTTGCCAGTTTCAAACACTTGACTGACTTAGTAAAATTGACTAGAGAACATGAATAAATAATGTTCTCCACTGGTCTACTATATGGTGGTTTTGAGCTTGGAATCAAACCCCTAATGCTCAAAGGATTGTGGTTGTGTGATTGACAGCTGTGTAAGAAGCACAAGCAGCCAACTTTCCCTATGTGAAAATTATTTTTTTTTTACATAGGTAAATGATTTTTGATATCATCAAGCATGTTACCTAGGCACTCACTGTTTAATATCCCTTACAGTACAATTCGGCTCAAACACGTTTTCTTTGGATAGGCAATCCTTTTGTTATTTTTTTCCAATATTGAACCGAAATGCTGAAATAAAACTCCCAAGAGCTACTAAAAATCTAAAAAGCTCAAAGCTGCACTACTTAATATTTCAGCAATAGCTCAGCAGTAATGTAAATTGTCAAACCTAAAGGGACTTTTTGGTGAACTCTTTAGTTCCCCTTAGCTCTAAAAACCTTTACTTTAGCCTCTTTCAGCTCATTGTTTTGGTTTTACACAGCTTTAATATACTGATTGATCTTATCCAGCCATATCAGTGTCTTATTCAGCCACAGCAGGTAGTTATTTCAACCTAAAACATTCACTCTTGACTACTTGCTTAGCAATTAAAGCTAGATGCACAGTTAGAAAGTAAAAGTTATGGAGTATTTGGTAGCTGAAGAGATAGATATTTCCCTCAGGAGTTTGTGGAGACTAAAGAGAAAGCAAACATTGAACTGGATAAACCCAGTCTACACTCCCCTTTAGAGCTCTATGAAGTGCTTTATCATTTATAACTTGACTGTTTTGGTTCAGTCTCAATGCTCTCATCAACTTTATTTCCAACTGCAACTGTTTCAAAACAGTCTAATAATTACTGTAAAATGTGCCGGCAGCTTGTTCCACTGCCTCCAAGTGGCAAAAATAACTATCAATGCTGGTTTATACTGGTAACCATCTAAAGTAATTTTGGGGCATCTAAAGCCCCAAAATGGGCTTCATCCATTTTTAATTAAAGTGATTCAAAGAAATATATATTTATAAATGGATGTAGAAAGAAACAATAAGAAAACAAGAATAAAGAAAACACAACTACTAATCTGTTACTACATAGTTCCTACAACTACTTTTGCTACTACATTGCTAAAGAGCCTACCCATTACCATTTATTACATCACTAAAATGTGTGTGTGTTTGCACACGTGTGTGTGTGTTTGTGCATTTGAAATTTCAATTAGGGAGCTCTTGCTTCCCCAAATGACACAAATTAAGGCCGGTCAATCGATCTGCAGATACAGAGGTCGATGCAACATAACTGAGACGGGCATGAAAGAGCTTCTGAAGAGTTTGACTATAGGACCAACATCCTGCTCAACCAGCAGCTCTGACAATAACAAGTATCCATTAGACATTACATAGCCACCTAATGTTTTACTACCTTCACTTTTGACACATTGCTGATGTATATGCATGTTAGCTTTGAGTAATCAATGTGTGTAATGTGGATTTGGGAGTTTGGAGATGTGCATGTGAATATTCAGAGACACTGCACAGCATTTATTTTGTCTTTGAAGCCCATGATGGGCAACAGGCCTATTGTAAGAGCGTGGAAATGCACGCATATGATACCTTCAAGGGTGTGTGTGTCTGTATTAGTGTCTAATATCTACTTTGATCCATCTAAAAGAACGTTTGAAGCTGTGAGATTGAGATACAAGCAAGCAACAAATTGTCGTGCTGGTAATGGCAGGAGACAAGCAAAGCAGTGAAGAAGGACAGACTGTTAGAAGACAGAAAACAGAAAAGCAAAATAAGGGGGATATACATGAAAACTAGTGACATGGATAGGAAGGGAAAAGAGAACAGTGATAAGAGTAATGGCAGAACAATACAGAAGAGGAAATGAGAAAGAAATGAGAAAAGTGTATGTGGGCCCTTTAGGCTGCAAGGGCCAGAGAGGTTTGGAGTAGAATATCACCACTGAGATGAATGGTGAAGTGTGTATGAATGTTTCATTCTAACTCTAGATTAGACCTGTGTTAGAGGATGAATTTAATGAACATGCCCCAGGGACTGGAGGTTAATAACTAATAAAGACATGATCAGCGATCAAAGGAGAAAATAACTGGTTAGACCCAGTCAGGAGGAAAGGGGTCCTTGAGATTGGATGTGTTAATAATGGGCAGCCCTGAATTAGGAGCTGGAGCGGGGTGTCCACTAGTCACAGGGTCAGGGGTTTGATCCCTGACTCCTCCAGTCTATGTGTCAAAGTGTCCTTGGGCAAGACACTTGGCATATATGGATTAACACAACAATAAAATGACAAAAGAGCACTGACTCATCAAGGCATGGACTTAACAAGACCTCTGAAGGTGTCCTCTGGTATTTGGCACCAAGACGTCAGCACCATATCCTTTAAGCCTTTAAATGTAAGCCCTGTAATTTTCGAGGTGGGGCCTCCATTGATCTGACTTGTTTTTCCAGTACATCCTAAAGACGCATAATCAGACTAAGATCTGGGGCTGTTTGGAGACCAAGCAAATACTTTGAACTTGTGGTTTCTCAAACCATCCCTTGACAATTTTTGCACAAGGGCAGAATGCATTGTCTGCAATGTTTAGGGAAATGATGCAGGTCAAAGTAAGATCCCCATAAATACCATGACCCAAGGTTTTAATTCAGTAGAACATTGCCCAGAGCTAGTTTCCACGGTGCAGGATGGTGCCATCTCTTCCCCAGGTAAATAATGCACCTGGCTGTCCACATGATGTAGACCAGGCCACCTTCTTCTATTGCTCCATGGTCTAGATTGGACACTCATGCATGACGTAGGTGCCATTAGCAGTGGACAGGGGTCAGCATGCTTACTCTATGAAGCCTCATCCGTAACCAGCTGATATAAACTCTGTGTTCTGACACCTGTTAATTATCAATTTGTGGTATGTTTGCTCATCTGAGACATCAGACCAGATGGGCTACCCTTCCCTCCCTAGGCACATTAATGAGTCTTGGGCGCCCATGACCCCTGTTGTCCCTCATCGATTCATCATTGATAGGTACTGACCACTGCAACCGAGAACACCCCAGATGACCTGCCATTTTAAAGATGCTTTGACCATCAAAATGTGGTCCTTGTCAGAGTCATTCAGATCCTTACACTTACTTGCCTAATGTATCCCACCTCAGGTACCCTTGTAACAAGATACTAATAGTTTACCTGTCCATGGCTTTAATGTTGTGTTTAATGTCGTCAGGAGACTGGTAGGCCACATATGTATAATAGGTTACAAGGGTATCATTTCTACTGAGGGTAAGGGGATATGTCGCACTCACCTGATTTTGTTAAATCTTTCTGAACATTGTCCTTTTATTGCCCTGCTACCAAAGTTCATTAGATTATACATGTTGCTATGTTGCTACGATGTTCTGAATCTCTTTCACTGCACTGCTCTCTTTCATAGCAGTTAACTTAGAGAGCAGGAGTGGATTTTGCTGGAAGTGCTTAACAGTCTTTAACCTCTCAGGTTACATGCAGGTTGTTCTTCATTTAGGTGAAGGTCACTGATGCTTTGCAGCCAACTAGGTACAGTAGATGTTAAGCAGTTAAATAAGGATGGAGGGTACTGCCCACAACATTTTTCCGATTTTAAAAATAAATTAAATCAACATTTTTTTTACAAGTATGTCCTAAAAAAAGACACTACAATTAAACTGCATCATAATGAAGTCATACCTGATGAAACTTGAACTGATGATGAGAAATTATTGTAAGGTTATTACAGAGGTTTACAAAGCATTTGCAAAGCACAATAATCAATTTAACGATAAATTGTTATTTATTTAGTTAATTTAGTTACATGTATAACATTTAGGCAGAGAATAATAAATGAATGCACTAGGTTTCCACTTACATTTCATTTTGATTCAACACTTCTCTATAAAAGTTTCAATAAAAACTGAACTCTATAAACATGATGAAAAGAGGATTTATTGAGGGAATTGTGTATGCCACTGGTACCTAATGATGTGGCAGCTAAGATCAGGCTCATAATTTTTCCAATTGTGGTTCTCATGATTCCAAATTAATAATTTAGATTTGCAGCAAGCATTATATTTGTGTTTTTGAGCTCTGTGCATGTTTTTACATCAATACTCCTAAAATAGATTATCACCACCTGGTCCAGGCTTCATTAAATCTAATTATATAATATGTGCAACAATTCCTGCTGTCTTTGATCTAAAAGTACATCATGACATGATGTCATGTGTTAATTGGGCTTGCAATAATTTTGCATAATCTAACATATACTAATAATGTTTCTAAACATTTCACGTGATGGTGTGTGCTCATCAACCATATCCATAAACAGAGAGAGACAGAGTGTCCAGGTGTGTTGAGACTTCTAATGAGCTATAAATGCAATAGAAACTCTATAATATCTTCCATCCAGCTGTAAACTGCACATATAAACCTTCCTCTAACTGGTTCTGGCAGTTTGACAAATTTCAAACTGTGGCTCTGGATAATCTCTATAATGTAATGCATGCTATCTCATAATGCATATTACAAGTTTGGTGTTACGCAACACACAATCTGCATAATCTTCCTGTGGCTTCCTACAGATAGGAAGCCATGGATCTGTTTTGTTCACAAACACACACACTCTGCTCTCCCTGAGTGCAAGTCATATTGCAGATGTTCAACACTACTATCTGCCAGCCCACGTTTGTTTGTTTTCTGTGTGTGTGCGCGCGTGTGTGTGTGTGTGTGTGTGTGTGTGTGTGTGTGTGTGTGTGATATTGAGGGATCCTGGCAGGACGGTGCTTAGACTTCCGTCTCTTGCTAATGTCACACACAGAGAGGACAGCAGAGAGCCTGGAGGAGCTAGCACACTAAAGCACACACACGCATACATAATGAAAGGATGTGAACATTGGGAGCAAACATATAAGTATACACACAGTAGTGCACCACGCCTTCAAGCTCGGTGTTCTATACTGTACCTACAGTGACTTGGGGATACACACACACACACACACATCCATACAGCGTTGTTCATTTAGGTGTTGATTTTCTCCTGCTGGGTCCTGAACACTCGCACATCGAAATTTAAAAAAAATCACATCATATCAAAAATCATATATCTTTTTTCTACCATACACGGGATACAAGCCAGGCTGAAGGAATATCAGTCTTTGGATTGTTTGCTCTTCACCAACCCTGGACACCTGTAAACCTCCACCCAAAGCTTCTCCCTTCATTTTTGGTTACAGCAAACCGAGTCACTTGCAGATGTAACTTGAAAACCATAACAGAAATCAAGATTTGAGAGGATGTGCTATCAGTTTATGAATAAAGTTGTGTAAACAGCAGACATAGTTCAGTTTGACTGTTTAGAAATCAGGAAATGTAAGGGACAACTGCAGTTATTAAAAACAAACACATTGGACAAGGAAATAAAGTTCTGTATTCAAAATATTATTTAAAGCCTCAAAAAGCAACTTTTGCCAATGAACTTGAGAACTAACTCAAAATCAATCGAACCTGGGGGTCAAACACTTGTGCTTCATCTGCAGCATCTCATGACGATACTATTAAAAAGATAACCTTTCACATTAGCATTTGACAGCATTTGAACTTTTGTCATTGGTTAAAATATGCCTGCCCTGCTGCCAGTGTTATGAGTCTGTGTCACAGGTGGCTTTGCATTTAAATAATTTATAAAGAATATATGTTTGAAAAAGTTACATAGTGTTTTCTAATGCTCGGTCAAAAATTCAACTCACTCTGATCCACCTAGCCCTTCTTCCCCCTGCTCTGCTACACAACCTGTCCAGCACTTTAGGTCGTGGTAGGAAGTGATTGGAAACGTTAGCCTCACTAAATATTTAGATGTGTATATCTCTGGACTGCCATCAGGGTTGTTGTATGAACCTGGGTCACAGGAGGCTACTACTGTGCAATAGAATTTATTCCCAAGTTACAGTTCAGTAAATCTACACGCTATCGCAACACTACTTACAATGAACAAGGGGACCGAAACATTACAACCACCTCTTAATATAATGCACTCCAATCAGACTCCACCACCCACTATGACCTCAATGATGAAAACTAGAATTATTACCTTTGTGACAGTTTCAACTTAAAAACACAGGTGTACTTAATGTTGAAGCGGATCAGTTTATATCCTCATTATTTCTTTATTTTATCCCACTCTCCTCACACCTCTCCTATGATTCTCTTTCTCCCACCTCCCTCTGATTTATCCAAATCTTACGTTTATGATTTCTTTTAACCATTTCCACTGCCTCACTGCTTTCAACTAGCTAAGAAATAAGTGCACTTTACAAGTCCTTTGGCTCAACACTCAGTCACAATAATAAAGAGATGGCACTCACCAACTCTCTATTTCATCTATTTCTTTCATTTCAAAAGTAAATATCCCTCCAGTGATGAGAAATCACCGCTTCTTTGAATAAAAGCCAAAAAGAGGTGTGTCACACTGTTTAAGTGTGTGTGTGTGTGTGTGTGTGTGTGTGTGTGTGTGTGTGTGTGTGTGTGTAGGCCTGCTAACGATCCCAAGAAGCAGTATAGTTTGATAACAGAGCAGATGGATAACTGGATAATACGACTGTGTTTAATTTGTTTGTGTTCAGGAAATGGGAGCGACAGAGCTGTGGTAAAACTAATGAAGTTAAATGGAACTGAGTCTTTCATTAACTCAATGCTTTCCCGTATGACAAAACCCCCACGCTGCTCTTTTTTTTCTTTTTCTTGTTTTTTCACAGGAGTAGCACAGAGGGGGCTGCAAAAGTGCGCCATGTCTGAAATGTATTTTCAAAACAGGCCATTATTTTCAGGGAATTAAATAAAAAAAAAAAAACATAAAAAAAAACTTTATTTTTAGGTGCACTGACATCTGTGCCCTTTAGAGATCAGACACACTATAACATCTGAGAGGCTCTGAAAGAAAACCAGACTTTCCCAAACTCATAGGTCCAGGATTTGAAAGATTAAAAAAAGATGTGGACATGTGTATGACAACAGAGTATTTCTACATATTATCGATTAAAATGTACCATCTATTACTGTATGATCTTCATCTCTCTCTACCAGAAAATTACCAGACACCGCAGTCCACTACACACACACACACACACACACAAACCACCCGGTCCATTGAAGCTAACACTTGCAAGATTTTGCAGTCTCACATGCATGCACTCATGAACACACCATCACACACACGTTGCAGGATAAAACACCCTGCGGTCATGCATATAACGTGGCTGGACAGCTTGTATGTATGTGCATGGACTCTTACCAGATTATATAAGTTGGGTTTGGGTTTATGCTGCTGTGACAGATGAACTAAAAATGATTTGGAGATAAGACTGGACAGGAGAAGGACAGAAAGAGGCAAATTAAGAAATACAAAGTAACATGATGGCAAGGCAGGACAGGACAAGATCTTTAATATACAGAGGGCTTTGAAAAACAGACAAATACTAAAAACATATGGCAGTGATGGTCGAAATTGAGGGATAAAGCTAGTAAACCACCCAGGAAAGGATATACAGACAGGGGGTGGAGGAGGGTGTGAGGTAGATAGAATATAGAATTTTATGATGGTGCTACATCGTTAAGAGGGTGGAACCCATTTCATCAGTTTCACCAAGAAGACTGGGACTCTCATTAATCATTCAATTAAATCAATCAATTAAAGCTGCACTTATCAGGATTTCTACATCAACAGACTGTTTGACTGTCTGTGTGAAAACACTCCAAGTGTTGAACTCACAAGAATTATCACCAACTCTACAGCTCACCTCAGCTCTCGAGACAGCTGTAGTGTCTTTCAGTTCATTGTTTTGGTTTTAGGGCCTGCAGCTTTAAAGTGCTGGTTCAATCTCATTTAATGATAGTAATACTGTGAGCATTTCACTTGATAGTGAACTATCAAGTAGACTAATCTAAAATGCCAACCATTTTGAATCCTTTGATCTTTTTTACTCAATATCTTCTTATCTCAGCTTTGTGTTGTATAGCAGTTTGTTTGTAAAGTGCTGACTTTAAATTTGAATTTTACAAATGCCTTTATGTACATGTACTGCCATACCCATTGTGCATATTTACATGTTTTGCACTCCACTGAATTCATGCATATCATAAAAAATCATTTTTCTACATAGCCGGACTGTAGGCTGCCTTTTTAGCAGGAAATCTAATTGTAATAAACTGCTGCACCTGAAATTGTTATTCACATATAGGTCTATAACACTGTTTCTGGAGGGAAGCAATAAGAGAACAGAACATGGAAGGAGCAGAGATAGAGAAAATTAAAGAGTGATAGTGCAAAGGGTGGAGAAGGAAGGAGAAAGAAAATAACAGGTGAGTGAAACGAGTGTAAGAGCCAGTGGGAGTTACACACACACAGTGAGAAAGAAAAAACCATCAGGAAATAAATGTGTGCCTGAAAAACAAGTACTTCTCTTCGTCCAAAGAGGCTCCCACTGTCTTCAGTTTTACTTATGGCTTTAGATTTTTGTTTCCAAAGAACACACAGTGCTTTCTGCAACTGATTGCTTCACATGAAGCCTATTCAAGCCTGACCAATCACAGAAGTTTTAAAGGTGTATATATTCCTCATTGGTGCCCCCCTGTTTTCTTTGCTTTTCTTATTTTTGCTTGGTTGTTCTTTTCACAGCTTTTTTTCCGACCTATGAATTCCAACAAGGAGTTTGCATTATATCTGGCCACAGTGAGCTACTAAAAGAAGAACAGAATCTGGGTTTAACTTCCTATTTTCTCTTCCTCTGGTTTTTGTAAATCCTGACAACCTCATAGTCACTTTTCTCCACTTAGCACAATCTCAAGCCATCCCTGAAATGTAATTTAAAGCAACAAAAACATCCCTGACAACAAAAATAACATCTCTAGGACCGTCTGGCCTGTAAATTATCACACACATACAGCTACAGACACAGAGAAAGACAGATTCACAGACACTGTCACTATCTCTCACAAACACTGTTGCCAGTTCAAGTGTGTGTCATATGCTGAGGTTATTCATAAAACAAATGCCTCCCCTCTATCTTGCTGCTATCTATTCTTGGGAGCAACAGGGTGAGTGTCTGAGCATATCAATGCCCAGCTCATCTTTAAACATTACCTGGTGTGATGACAACAATGATGGCATCATCTAGCATCATCGAGTGTCTTAGCCTCTGGAAATTTGCATCCATCGCGATTTATTTTTAAAAAGATCTGTGGTAATGTTGCTTGATGACATAAGGTGCACATTATTTTTATTGAAACTGGGATGTTCATTGAAACTACATGATGAACCAAAGATTCAGAAATGAGCAACAGGCATGTGTGATTTATTTAATCTTTTGCGATCAATGCGATAACCTGGTCAGAGGAACCTGGTAACTGCCACTATGACTGATTCTGGATCAGAATAATTACCCAACATCTGTACATGACTGACAACAAAGACATTCTGTATAAAGCTGTAGCGTTTCTATTTCAGTTATAATATAATCTAAACTGCGTTCACCAGTTTGAAACTGATAAACTACTAAATTGATGATGAAATGGGAACATGTACAAATTAATATATTTTATCTAACTAAAGAATTATATTTGAGATTAGAGTATTTTTTATCTATTTGTCAAGAAAATAACACAGTGTTCTAATTACTAACTATATGAAACCACTCCAGGTTCATATTCCACTGCTGTGAATTCACTTGGTTGGGATTGAAGCTAATGGTCACCACTAGCTTTTCATAGTTGACAGTAGAGTCAGTTTGCTGACTTTATGACTCTTTTGGACTTGTTTATCACTATGCTGTAATGCAACAGCAGAGGGTTTTGTCTAGAAAATGTTACAAAGCCTTAAACTAAAAACAAAGATCACAAACAATTATATGAGTACCAACTTATATAAAACTTCATTTTCTACAGCACTTAAGCGATTTGCTTTGTAAGGAATTTTTAAACAGTAAGCATCTCAGGCTTGGCCAGTTAAATAAAAAAGGGGAAGAGACACATTCTTCATAACATTTTTTTAACCTTATGAAAGTGAAGGAATTTTTCCTTGGTAGCTTTGCAGTGCTTTTTTGAAAGACTGGCAAAAGAAAAGGCGCTGTAGTGGTGGGCAGGACTGTTAGTTTTTGCCTATGTGGAGAAGAAGATTATTATGTTAAGTTTCTGGGATCCCTTTTTTGAGTGTATCTTGTATCCAACATTATAAATAGAAACAATGTGCTGCTTAGCAGTCACATAAGCTAGAGAAATATGGTAGGTTGCTTTTTTAAAAATATATCTGCTAATGAGCATACACCTGCATCAATGAGGTAATATTGCTGGATTTGTTCACTTGCATTGGGATTTTTATGATTTTGTTTGTTTGTTTGTTTGTTTGTTTGTTTGTACTTGATTTAAATTCCTCGTGGTCCACTCACTTTTCCCTCCCCCTATGTGCGGCTACTTCTACTTCCCCTTAAACCCACACAATTCTGGCAACCATATTGCATTTTAATGAAGCAACTGTCAATAGATAGTAGGTTCCTCCTTTATGCCTTGTATACATACAGTAAATATAAATTTATTATCCTTGTGCTCCAAGAAGGCTTTAGTAACACGCAGTCTTGGCTGTAGCTGTGCTTTTCACCCTTCATATGTTTCATATGTTTAAATATATTTTAGAAGATGCTTGTGGTATGAGTTGACACATGCAGTGTGATAAATAAGAGTATCTTCAAACAATAATTAACGCTTAACTTTGCTGAGAGAAAAGTAATACAACACGATCCCTTTGATCTGATCAACGCCACTTCAAACACACTGTTATTGTCCATGCCGGGCTCCTAAAAAAAAAAAAAAACATTCCAGTGACATGAAAAACTTCCACAAAGTTGCACTGACTTCAAGTGCCTGCAGAAGCTGGTGCTGAGATCCATTAACAGTTGCCACAGACCTTTGGCAGTTTGCCTACCACCACAGTGGGTCAGTGGATGATAGACTAGCCTTTGTCCTTCCCTTTCCCCTTGAACATTTGGACTCAAATAAAAACACCAGTGTGTGTCTGCTCTTTCAGCTCAGGCTTCAGGACAGTCCAACCCACTGCTGAGAAACTGGCAGACGCTGGGCTGCCCACCTCCACCTGTAACTGGACACTGGAGTTTTAACAGACAGACTATGGACGTTGAATGTGGGAATAGGAAAACAGCTGAGATCACACTGAGTACAGGAACCCCCCCCAGGCTTATGTTTAAACTATTCTCACTGTGGACTTTCAGGCTGCAGCCCCTGACTATAAGTGAGACTAGGGACTACAGACTAATGACTCCCTTCATTTTTAGCTACTTTCCTCTTGAAAGACTAAGCAAGGTACAGAATATTCAGCGCTAAATCACTCTGCTGGGCAAGTGAGATTGCTGTTGGCACATCAGAATCTGCTGCCCAACTTGGAATTCACACTGTTTGGCCATAAACTTGTCAAATGAATTCCTGGAAACTGAGTGGAATGATTGGTGTAAAGGGCCGAGCCAACCTTTTGATATAAAGTGATATTACATTGGCACTGCCTATTTTTATTGTTTTTTTTAATCTCCTAGGGTGTTTCATCCAGAATATATATGAAATTTATATTGTTCCAGCTCTCTGTGTAAATTATTATTGATTATTGTATTTAGTGTCCTTTGATATTTCATAGTGGTGCAATAATTTGATCCTAATGTCTTCAAGGCCTTAATCATCAAGTCCATCCATTATCTGTAACCACTTATCCTGTTCAGGGTCGTAGGGGCCTGGAGCCTATCCCAGCTGTAATTGGCTGAGAGGCGGGGGTACACCCTGGACAGGTCTCAAGTCTGTCTCAGGGCCAATACAAAGAGACATACACAGACAGACAACCATTCGCACTCACATTAACAACTCCAGGCGATTTACAGTCACCAGTTAACCTAATGTGCACATCTTTGGGAGGAAACCGGAGTATCCGGAGGAAACTGACGCAACCATGGGGAGCAACATGCAAACTCCACATAGAAAGGCCACAGCCTGCAGATAGGTTCAAAGGGGACCTTCTCGCTGTAAGGTCGCAGCACTAACCACTTCACCACCATGATGCCAGGCCTTAATTAAATTATCTTAATAACTATTGTAAGTTTTTCTATTATATCAGAGTATTTTATGGCTGGATTTTAACAAATGCTTGTACTGGTACTAACATTTGGGTTTGATAGTATAAGCACCAGCCCTTTGGCTTCTTTCACACAAGTCCAGCAAGTGTTGAGGTGCCAAAATGTGATGTGGCATTTAGCAGAGCAGGCAGTGTGTTGGACACTTACCATGAATCTCAAACAATGCATAAAATAAAACAAGACATGACTCTGTGCTGCAGCCAGAGAAGCGATGAACACTATGATAAATCACTGTCCGCACACTCTTTTTTTATTGTAACTTTATTAATCAACCTGTAGGCAGGAGGCCATAATTTAAACCTCTGGGGGGGCCTTGTAGTTAGGTTGTTGTAGGGTTAATAAAGCCCACTGACATTATCCTGATTAAATGGTAATCTAAAGTTATGAAGGAGAGGGACTGGCTTTTCTAAAAATCTGAAATCAAACCACTTTTCAAGCACAAAGCAAACTAATTAAAATGTTGCTGGTAAGTTTGTAGGAAAGCTCAGGATAAGAGTTGAATGCTTGATGATCACTCTCGAGAAAATGCACAGGAGAACAGGAGGTACTTTTTACACACATTAGACATATGTTTATTATTAAACAAATTAAAAGTAACTGTAATATAAATGAAAACACTAACAACAGAAACAAAGTAAAAAATATGTATTTCACAAACAAATTTGTTCATTTTCAAAAATCTGTCATTGTTAAGAGTTAATTTGACTGAAAAGCAGCTAGCTGATACTAACAGCCTCTTCACTTACATACTGTATGAGGCTGGTTCATTAATATCTTTTACCCAATTTATAATAACACTGTTTATATTACAATGCCTTCACTGAATTAATATTGACCACACTGAACACCATACTGGCCACGGCCCAAATTTTATGTTAATTATAACTTCCAGAATCAATAGCACTGCCAGGAACTGTCTCAGGCCTGGCGGCTTTTGGGTCAAAAATAAATAATTAGTCACAAATTTTAAAATATTAATGTTATTAGTCAATTCAATTGGCTTTTATCCACTTGTAAAAATAAGGGGACACACCTTTACTTACTTACAACTTACTTTACGGTGCTTTGTTTGGTAAGGAACATCATATAAATTATTGGCATGTCACCTTTAGCTTCGCCCTGCCACACTGTTCACAACTCAGGACACCCAGCCCTCCAGGTCTAACAATCCCTTACTGACCCTTCATACAGCATGTTACACTCATACACGCACACACACAAATAAATACACACACAGGAGAGAAGGGGATTATAACCACAGGGACTCTCCTGTCCCTCCCAGCCAATGGACTAAAGTGTTATGCCGACAGTAGCGGGATCCCTGCGTACAGTAACCAGTAACAACACACGTAACTAGAGGCTGGTGCCTGAGATACACATAACCAGATTAATTTGGACAAGAATAGAGGCCATGATGTGGGTTACCACCTTCTCTAGCGGATGTGATTGTGTTGTTGTAGTCATTAATGGATTAGTTGAGGATGGAGTCACCGGGAAGGAAGAGACAGATAGAGACAGGGAAAGTCTTGGCTATTTTTGGCACCGACACAAACACACAGAGACTTAGCAGGTACAGAGGCAGCATGTATTATGTACATAAAAAAACAAACCTAGCAGTGGACTATTAATGTGACAGCATGACCAAATCAGTGTCAATGTTGACATTTCCAGGATTAGGTCTCTCTAATGCATGTGTATTTAGTTCGAAACACCTAGTTTATGCGCTTGCACTCATTCACAGTCCCAGCCTCGCTTAAGCTGAGTAACTGGAAGGATGGAACCAAATAAAGAAGAACAAATATGTACACAAATACATAAAAAACAGGTTGGTTCTTATTTATTTTTTTATTTTTTAACTAGAGCTGAATTACTAATGATCCTTCATTCACTTTCATTTCATCTCAAAAAGCATGGAAGTTGAAATATGAAAGCTTTTTAGCAATTAAACTCAAGAAAGTGCCCTAATATGTTCTCTTATTAATTATATAATTTACCATAGCTCCCAGGAAACACTGAAACAAATTCCTGACCTATCGCATATCTGAATTGCCTCATGTATCACCACCTTGCAGACATGGCCCACACTGGCTTTTTCAGCAACCAGCTAGAAGGAATCAAAGGTGCTTAAGACAAAGACTTATTGTTGCAGATGTCAGCTGGAAAATGGTTTGAGATTGCAATTGCAAATGAATCTATAACCTACATTTCCTTAGACAGCTTGGGTTGGTGAATTATTGAGCAGGCGACATATCTTTGGGTTAATTATTTAGCATTGTTGGAAAAGTCCTCATCACCATTACTGCCATTAGATTTGCAATCATGACCACCAGCACCATGACCCTGATCATGTTTATCACCATAACCACACTTTACTAGCACTTTTCATCTTCACCATCAGAATCATCCCGGTGGTGTAGTCATCATCATCATTATGGTGCCATTATTAACATCATCATAACTACCACCAGCATCATCTTCCGGCTGTTCTCCTCCTCACCATCACCCCAATAGCCTTAATCATGAATACCTCCATCGTAATACGTTTGCAATTATTAATCAGTAGCCTAGGAAATAATAAGAAAAATAAATTTGTGCTTTTCAATTTCTAGTCTCAGCATAGTTACTTTCCTCTCGGTCAGTCTCAGACTTCACTGTCCATATGTTTTCTACATGGCTGTAATTCCATGACCCGGTGCGCATGAAGTCCCTGCACTCGGGTGTGTTCACTATTCCTAACCCTAATCCAATCTTCTATCACCGGCCACTGGCTTCACCGCCTGCATAGTCCTTAACCTAAGTATTAACCCTGCAGTTCTGGGCAAAAACCATTCGCCGTTTTCCACTCTCCCAGCACCTGTCTGCTGGAGAGGATGGAGACCCTGGCTATGGTCGAAGACTGCTCAAGATTCCCGGTTTGCCCACTTATCTTGTTTTTCATTAAAGGAGACTGTGCGCTCGGTAAATGCTAATTGGAACCGGACGGTACATGGGTCTGTTGCGTCGCACACACGAGACATGAGACACCCATGGTCTGTGGCTCAGACAGCTTTTGTGTTTCATATTTACGCACCAGTCTGAACAAAACACACCACGTTCAGCAACTAACGGAACTGTTAAAGTGATTTTCCCTCAAGCTTCACATCTCTGCACACTTTTTACGCAAAACGGGAGTTCACCGTCTCACACACAGCTCGAATATGAGCAACTAAATAATTATAATAAATGCATATAAATGTATAGTAATATCAGTAATGGTACACACAGTCTTCTTACCGGTTAAGTACTCTGAAGAAGCCCAGGTCTGGATCGGTTCATTCATTCAGTCAGACATCGCTCTGTCTGGTCATCCTATCCTTCCGTTTCGTTTCTCATTCAGCAGCTGAAAAAACTGCTCTCCTCCTCTCCAGCGGCGGCGGCGGCGACAGAGCAGGCGCACTTTACCCGGTCTATGTCGCTCTCTTCTGTGCAGAAGAACACAAGAGAGAGAGAGAGAGAGAGAGAGAGAGAGAGAGAGAGAGAGAGAGAGAGGGAGAGAGAGATGATGGGACTGAAAAAAAAAGAAGAAGGAAAAAAGAGATGGAGGGTGAGAAAGGATGAGCAAGAGTGTGGGGGATAAACACAGAGCTAGACATCAGCGATTACTGTGTGTATGTGCCTGTGTGTAAGTGTGTTGGGGGGTTAAGGGATGAATGTGAACCAAAGGAGCATGCACTCCAAGCAGCATCACTCCTGCACTAATAATCACAAAGAGAATTGAAGAGAACTGCAATCAATAATTGTTTTCTTTATTTTCTTCAATCAAGTAATTTAGTCTTTGAAAAGTCAAAAATTAAAAGAGATAACGTTGATAATTTAGTTTAGAATTCAAACAGTATCTGAAAATATTTAATACACTGACAGAAACTGTCAGTTTGCAATTCTGTGGTAACAATCAAATGATTCACTGAGAACCCAGGGGTTAAGACACCGATGTAAGACACAGTGTTCCTTGTGTGCGTATGACCAGGGTCATGTTGTTCCTCATCTCATCGCTCATCTTATTTCCTCTAATGAAAAAAACTTCCAAGAAATAGAAATGCATGAGAATGCATTTGCATTTCTGCCCGCAGCTCTCTCACACCACTGCCACCATGCATGATTTGATGGTATGATAATCTTATACTGTTGTCTTTGGTATCCATCAAACTGGATCCCTTTCTTCCAAATAGTTCCACCTTCGGATTCTGTCCATTGAACCTACTTCCAAATGGTTTGAGGTCATCTTGTTAAAACTGAGATGAGCCTTCACATTCCTCTGTGTGTAAGCAATGGGAGGGCTCCCCTTGGCTCTAGTGTGACTTTTGGACTTTACAGAGAGTTTCAGAAGGCTGTTATTGCTGCAAAAATACAGAAGGGCTGTGAGAATGTAGAAAAAATGGACGAGGAGACACAAAAGTGCAGCGAAGGACAGGTAGTAGAAATGAGAACAGGAAGTGGGAGACTTGAAGGCAATGAAAGAGATGGGTGGGATGGGTGTTGCGAAAAAGGGAAGAGGAGCAGTTTAGAGAGAATGATGCTGCTGGGGCCTGTGTGACTAATGAGAGAAAGGAAAGGAGTAGTTTTACATTATCCATCTTTTGGACACAGTTGATCAGAGTTCTGTCTTGGCGTGAAGCATGGCCATAACACTGCAAAGTAATTCACACACATCTCACACACATAAACATCAAACAACTCTTACCTACTCTGAGAGAATACATCAACACAGAGACATAAGAATTTGCGTCCCAATGTATTCCAGCTACTGCAAATTCATATGGTGCACAACAAAGCATATTTGCACACACAACAGTACAAAATCCTAAAATGTGCATAAAAGAACAAGACACATAAGCACACATGCAGATACCAAAACATCTGCCACGCCCACACAGAGATTCTTTTAGCTGCTGAGAAAAGTAAAGTCTACAAATAGATACAACTGAGGATTCTGTGAATGGCTGTGCTTTCCTAATGAATAACATGCTGGCAGTGTTTGAAAATGGGGAACTATTCTGTCAGAATACTAAAACGGCAAACACACTCCTCTCTTGTCCTTCATCTCATGTGTTATTTAAGATTAAGGCTTACAATATTCTGCATTTTTGTTATTGTGTAGAAAGGACCACAAGCAAATGTTTCTGGTCCTTATCATCATGGACATGTACAAAGGAAATTTAAACTATTTTCCAAAATTTATATATAGTAAACCGAAATGTACATATACCTATTATCATTGTCTGGGGCCGGGTGGTTCAGTGGTAGAGTATTAAGTTGGGATGCAAAGGTGCAGGTTCAAATTCAGGTTCAAATTCCACCCCACCAGGTGTGGGCCCACCCAGCCGCCAAGGGCTACCTTAGTGCCGGTCCCAAGCCCGGATAAAATGGGAGGGTTGCGGCAGGGAGGGCATCCGGCGTAAAAACCCATGCAAAATCAACGTGTGGAATATGTTCTGCTGTGGAGACCCCTGAGGGGACAAGCCGAAAGCTGTTGATCTTTCACCTATTATTAATATTATTATTATCTCCCTGTTTGACATTTACACAAGACTTTCGCTGCTTAGCTTTTTAAATGAAGCGTTGGGCTGTACATTGAACATTAACATATGGTTTGTTGTTGAGGCATCAACTGAGGACAAAACTGGCAAAGACATTAGAGGGTTGGTTCATGTTGAGAGGGGCACCTTTGACTAATTTTGGGGAAGGCCAGTGGCTTGAGCCCCCAGGGATACCCCCTCTGTATATGCCTTCTTTCAGTCATTTATGATGTGTGGCATTGTAGTTAATCATAAGTATGTAATAGGGAATATTTTCAATCCACATTTGCTGCTAGGGAGTGTTTACATTGGTAGAACACTGCACTGTATGTGACTCAAAATAAACCCATGCTCATGCTAATGAAGGAACATGTAACCTCAGTGCAGCGGAGTGACGCACTGGTGTGTTACAGTTAGTGGAAAACAATGGGGCCCCATGACGCAGCAATAATAAGCAAGATCAGACTTTGCCTGCACACAGCTGTTTGCAGAATCAATTAACTGTTGGTTCTGACTTTTCATAAGATTTTCTGACATTAAAAAGACACATTACCAAATGTACTGTAATATTTAAGGCACAGAAACCAGAACAGGAAGCTAAAAAATCCCTAACATTCTCCTTATGTTGGAATTTTTATATCTGTGAGTGCCAGTTTATTTTTTGATGAAATGGTTTAACTTGCACTCATCATACCTTCTTTTCTGGAATTTCTTTGTATTGACATAATGAAATAACGTGGTTCTATTGATTTTGGCTATAGTAGCATATGTTCTAAACTAGTGTATGTTTTCCACTGTCATGATACTGTCCTATAAAGAAGTATGAGCAACCAAAAGATATGTATTTCCATTTGCGGATGTCTAAGAGAAACATAATCCATCTATAGGCCTGATAAAGTTTATAAAGTGGAGGTTGGCGTGGATGGGTCAACACAGCCCAGGATTTTCCCACGGCAGACAGAAGTTTGAGTCCAGGGTAAAACTACTGCTATTACTGTCGCGTGACATGCATCATAAAAGATGAAGGTCGCACAAATTTTTAAGGTAAAACACTAACTCCCACCATATTTATCTAACCCTGTAAACGTAACCATGGAAACATCTAACCATAACCACGTAAATCACCATTCTTTTCCGTTCTGATGCTTGGTTTGAACCTCAGACATTCGTCTTGACCTAAGTGGTCTGAGCTGCTGCCATGTGATTGGCTCATAAGGTATTTGCGTTCATGAGCAGTGGAACAGTTGTACTCGCTTTGTTATGGCAGGCTATAATATTAACAATAAATATTAACAATGTAAACATCCTTTTTGACAACAGTTTTCAGTTCAGACATTTCCTAACAACCATAGTTTTCAGGCTGACTTTGCTCTTACTCCGTAAATGAACAAAGCACGCTGCTCACTGTCATGTTTTTCACAGAGTTTGGCAGACAATCAGTTGCCTCAACACAAACACCAGTTATAAACTGGCTTTTGCTAGTTCTTCGTCACAGTGATTTGGCCTCCATAGCTGTTCCCTACACACAACTCCTTTGTGGTTCATATTCCTTTGTGATCCATATTCCTTTGTGGTCCTGCACTGATGATATTTAGTGTAACAAATTGAACAGAAAGTGCCAACACACTTGCTACTGTGTTGTATTCACAAATATATCACATTTCTTATTCAAAATATATTTGTTGTTTTGTGTGTAATATTATTATTGTGACATTATTTGTACCAATAGAGCATCTAGTTTAAATGGCTTAAAGAAAAATCTGACATTCGAGTAAATATGATGATTTGTATTCTTGCAGAGAATAGAGAAGAGTGATACCAGACTGCAGCCAATTAGCTTGCTTAGCACAAAGACTGAAAACAGTAGAAACCACAAAGTTGGCTTTGACCATAGTCCAGCTATAATGTAAAGCACATTAAATGTGAGATCCACTTATGTATAGTCATTTTTAAAAAAAATGGCTGTTGTAGGGACATGCACCTATTTAAACCTTGAAAATTTGGACTGCTTAGGTACATCATTGAAATCATGAGTTAACATATGTGATAGTGTAGCTGACCAGCACTGTGTTTGCGGTTGGCTGCTCTTAAAAGAGGAAATACAGTTACGTATAAAGCAGCAGGCAGAGATGGTATTGAGACATTCTGTATACATCTTGAAGTCACTCGGACTTCTTCCTATTCAAATCTGATTCAAGAAAAACACCTCCAATGTGTTTTTTAAAGTTATTGTTGTAATATCGACATTTTGGGAAATACTCCTAATTACTTAGTTGCAAAGAGTTTCAGTGGGGAATATAAACCTACCACCAGCAGCCAGGTAACTTAAATAAGCATGAAAACTGGAAACAGAGAAATAGCCACTCTGGCTCTAGCTTTAGCCTGCTTTTAATCTATTTTCCACAATTCGTAGCTTTTTTACACCAGGTACTAGTTGACAATTACCTTCATATCGTTTGTACAAACTGTATTTCACAATAACCTTCTAAATATGTACAACCATGCTTCCAGTTTTATTCTTCAATCACATCACTTTCACGGATATCCATATTTTACTGCTCTACAAAACTAAACCAAAAGTACAACCACGGACTGATACAAGTATTTTTACAGGATTATGTTGGTGGTGTGATTATAGAAACTACCAACAAGTAAATAAAGGCTAATAGAGGCTAAATTCCTTAAATCCCATTTCAGAATCCTCTCATGTATTCAGGTAGACAAATGAAATATTGGACATGATTACACAGTAGCCTACTAATCAAGTCATTCTGCTTTATCTCTGACCTTATAAAGCATTGTTGGCTCCTGATTATTCATGAGTCGCCTCAGACTCATTGTGTCAGATCACCAAAGCAATTGTAAGTCATGCTGAGACTGGTCCATAGGGGAGCCATGAAACAGAACTAAATGATGATGAGGAGGATTGCAAGCAAATGAGGCTTGATAATTTGAAATAGAAAAGATAAATTTCACAGCCACACTACACTGTTTCTCTCTCATACACTTTGAAATATGCACACTCGTTAAAATATGTAGTGCATTCTTGCCTCCTTGTACTCACAGTCCAGGCACACGAGAGGACACAAAAGGATTCAGAATTGCAGAAACAGGCATACTCCCACACCCACTGGTTGATTTGCTTTAAGTCCACTTGAGATTGTTATGGAGCTAATGGCCACACGAGTGCATTAAAGCATCTGTTGCTTTGTCAATCTGGCCATTAGGTGCATCATCAGTCACAATTAAACTCTGGAGCAGAGTGTCATGCACACAATGCACTCACCACACTGCAGCCTGGCTGTGTCCATCCTCTGAAATAAATACACACAGTTTTAAACATTCAAAGTGGGTGATTATTCAACATGATGCACATGAACACTCACAGCATATACACTACATATTCAGATGGAAGGTGGACCACCTCCATCAGTCCGCTGCATATTTGATCAGTCTTGAAATGGAACAGCTGATTAATCAGGACGCAGAAACAAATGAAATCCAGGACAGACACACACACACACACACATGCACAAATAAAAAGCCATTGTGTAGCATGGTAGCATTAATTCCTGAAAAAGTGAAATGGAAAATGCCCCCTGTAGGCCAGATGATACCTGCATCACCTTAGGTGGTGCTGAGTTCGCATCTGATACTAAACGTAACAAGAAAAGTATTTTCAATAATCTATGGTGTAAATGTTAACCACAGAGACAATGGAAACTGCCTAATCATGCTTGAGCTTCTTCTGCACCTTTTTCTGCAGTTTGTTTCGTAATTCGACCCTAAAACTTAAAAAACAAGAAGTTGCTGCAAATGAAATGGGTCATAGCTGTGAGTTTCACTTTACAGACTGCAGTGTAACGGAGAGCACTATGCAGTTTTGAACCATGCACGCTGATTTATAAATGTAAAGTGTAATAAAGCCAACCATTGGATTTATTACACTATACATTTATTACACGTGCAGTACATACTCTTTAAACTTTAAAAGTGTGAGTCATAAGCACATCTTACTGATTCACACTTATGCACACTATGAAAATTGAAAGACAGAAAAAATCAATAATAAATATTAAAGAGAAACATACATACACACACACATCATCTATTCACATGTACCTGCACATTTCCCCCCATGTCTTATAGACACATTCACACAGTTCAATATAACCCGGGTCGTTACGAGAAAAGTGGTCACACAAAATGCAATTCATCATTTCTGTCTCCTCTGTTTCTTCTCCCCTTAAGCAATACTGACCCTTCACTGTGATTTATATCATTACACACAAGCACACACACACTAACACAGGCACTCATAGACACATAAACATAGTTTAGTGTCCACACGTTTAGCTTTTCTCTATTTATTCCCTATGTTAACACCTTGATGCACTGAGAGGTGCTTGATAATTTATCAAAATTAAGATAAATTCCTTTTTGCAAAAAATTTGAGTTGTTGGAAATCCAACTAGCCTTAAGCGGGCACTGAACACACAAGGATGTACTTTAACTGCTGAGTTAAATATGGTCAGCTGTAAGATAAAAAAAATGCATTGCAGCATTGGCAAATGTTTTCCAGATCCTTTTTCTGTAATGATGGCCATCTATCACAGTCTTTACTTTATTATTTGTATGCAGATTTATATTGTTATGCTAATGTCACAGTTACTATCCATTTCTGTTCTGCTGACTGGAGAAAGCTAGAGCCAGCAGTCAGTGTAAGTTCTCATTAGTAGGAACGGTTTGTTAATGTAATCCTGCTGCTCCTTCTACAGTATTTACAGCACTTTTCTAACTTTGCTAAAAGTGCGTCAGAATTAAGCAAATGTTATCACTAATGAGCTACGCCATTCCATAACCCCCGCTCCTGCGTGATAGAGAACAACATCCAAATGCTAAATTACTCTTGAATTACGGTGTTCTTGTGTCTGGTGAGGCTTTTAAGATTTCGTTACCACCTGACTGAATCCAACATGCAGCTTTATTCTATCAAACAACATCAATTAAACAATGGCAATGACGGCCTCAGCTGGCAAGCTCCACAAGAACTAGTTCGAGGCAGAAATGAGGGAGAGAGAAAGGGGTGTATAAAAGAAATTGTGAAAAAGTGGGAGGTAGAAACATAGAGGGTGAGGGGAGTGCAGGAATGACAGATCTGACAAAAAGGAAGAAAATAAAAAGAGAAATCCACCGATGGATAGAAAGTGATGGAGACACAAGGGCGGAGGAAACGAAAACGAAGATGTTGAGTGTTTGTGAATAGGTGAAATGAAAAAGACGGAGGAGAGGATTAAAGCAATGAGGGAAACAGATCTACTAATGCAGATCCCATGTACTTTCATTTGGGATGAAAATGTGGCGTGTGTTTGTATCGTGTTGTGCCTCACCATCCAATTTCCTGCCTCTCATCACTGTCAAAAGAAGACAAATAAAATCTTTAAGGAGGATGGATTACCCACTCTTCTGGTGAAGGATGGAGAGGAAAGCAAGAGCGGGGAGCAGAGCCACTGGGTGTCACCTGACATTATAACTGATATACACAGTAATAATAATGTTGCCATAATGACTGTTATTAGCATGATGATAGGCAGAAAGGTACTCGACAAATATAATATCACAATGTTATAGAAAGATAATTACAAGGCACTGAGGCAGAAAAGACAGCAATCATTTTCTTTTGTAATTACTCTAGGTTATTATAGGTTATTACTTAATTAAAGGAATGTATTAATTGCTGTGTTACAACCATGCATTTGGGAATAAACAACAATCTTTTCAATTTGGACAATAAGACTGATCTATTCAAATTTGAGAAATCCAAACTACCATTGAAAAATATCATGCATGATTCTCTCTAATGCTGATATTTTCTCTCCTCGTTCTCTACTTTTATTTCCCATTTGATGCTGTCCTTGTCACTTCTAAATGCACAGTATTTTTGTGATATTTTAAGCTCCCCAGTCACAGAGCAGTGAAGCAATACAGAGGCTGAATCTTAACACCCAAGGTAGAGAATGACTTTTTCTGATAGAACTGTTTAATTTTGTCTAATTTAAAGTCTATTCAAACTTTTACAAGAAAATGCTATAACTTTCCAGAGAGAACTTCATTATTTTTATGCAACCAATCATATTTAGCAGACGCAGATAAATAGGATTAAGTTATGATTTTATTAGTCAAGCCATTAGAAATGGCTTTAATGTATTGCACTGTAGGCTACGGTATGGCAGCTCTACTGTGAGAACTAATGGAGCATGAATTATGTTTTGTGCACACTAGTAAATATGAACTGATTAGCCAACCAAAACACAAAAAGAGCTGCAGACACGACGACCATACTGAGGGCAATGCTTACTTAAAGATGTGTTATTGACATAGAATATATATTTCCATAAAGATTTAGACAGTTTCACAATCTTAATTTTTCTTCTTTTCAATACTACAGTGGATTTGTAAATGAACATTCAAGATTTGCTGAATGTATAGACCATCAGCATGGTTTGATTGAAAATATTGGAGGAACTATACAAGTATGAAATTTATAGATCCCTAATTTTAGTGGCTCATGAATATTTGGACAGATCAAAGGGAAGTTGTTCCACAGCTATGTATTTTTGTGTGTGTGTCTGTGTGTGTTTTATATCCTCTTTAGTTAATTTACAAGTAAACAGATTCAAATTTATTCAGGTGCTCTATTGAAATATGGGTGAGATTTTCTATTTGAAAAGTGCCTATTCATCTTATGAAGGTTCTTAATGCAATAGCTCATTTGGTAAAGTGAGTGAAATGTGAAATGATTCATTTCAGCACCTGTGACTTTAGGGCTCCTCATTTTCCACCCGCTGTGTTCTGATTGACCCATAATATGGCCTCTTTAACCTCCAATACGAAGTCCAAAGAGCTGTCACTGCTGGTAAGTAAAGTCATCATTAGGATGAAAAAAAAAAACATGACAAATCCATCAGAGAGAAATAAAAACATTAGGTGACAACTGTGATGGATGACAAAATAATTCTTTCCCTGGTGAAGAAAAAATACTGGTTGGTTGGGAGAAAGAAACGCCATCCAGGAAGTGGGTCAAAGTCAAGAATCAAGAGAAAACTTTGCAAGAGAAATACAGAAGGATTATACAAGATGTCAACATTGGAAAATCTGAAAAGCTGGAAAAAAAAACATGTGTTCTGGAACAACATGGTGAAGTGTGGTGGAAGTGGTGTTATGGCGTGGGCATCTATGGCTGAAAAAGGAAATGATTGTCTGTATGTTTTGACGACCAAAGTAGCAGGAAGACTTTTGAACTTTTTAGGGCTATAATATCTGCTCAGATTCAGCCACATGCTTAAAACTCATTATACTCTGTTTGTCCTGCAGCCGTACTACAAAAGGACCCAAAAGGAGGAGACTTTTTTGCTCCAATTCACTTGCATGTAATTCCTACAGATTTAAGAAACAGATCATATTAAAATCATTTATGGTCTTCTTTCCACTGCCTGAGCAAGTCACAGAGCCCTTTTAATGTGAAAAAAATACTCATTACCTATCATCAGACAATGTAATGACAGACATATACACGTACAGTATATATGTTAATGTTCACATATTGAGTACATATGTTCCAGACCAGTATGTCTACAGTACCACTCCAACCACATTAAAACAGCCCAACTGAGGGTAGGGCTGGACAAGAGTATGTGGCCTGTAAGTTTGCAAGATAGGGAAGTGTGTGTCCAGTAGAGTCAAAGCAGATTTTCTAGTTTTTGACCTTTAGACCATTTAAAATACTCTTCCTTCCCATCTAGTGGAATTTTTTTATTTATTTTTTTCAGAGTTATAATTTTACCTTACTCTACTGCTATAAAGACATAGCTGAAGTTGGAGTGTTAGATTAGATGATCACTTAGTATGGCAAACATGTGAAGCTCTACCCAGGATATAGTAGTTTAGCTAAAGCTTATACAGTAACATGTAAACTAGTGACATTTAGTGCTTGTGGTAGGTACAGATTTAACCAGAATAGAATACCTGCTGCAGACTGTAGATCCTTATTTAATGAATCTGAGGGTTAATAAGCTCACAGCAAGACAGCACTTTTTCCAAATTGTCAATCTAATAATTTAAGTTTGTTTGGGAATTGTCAAGAAACAGGAGTTGGCATCTTGTAATAACTTTATTTGCACTGGGCAAAAGAGAGTTTCCTCAACCCTGCACGTTTTTTTGTTTGTTTTTTTATTTATGCTTTTTTCTGTTATATGAAGAGAAAGGTTTTAGCACCAGATCAAATGTCTAGTTGAACTGGACATTTTATCCACTGGAGGAAAAGCCAGCAGCCCATTTTTAGTCCCAAACTTTAGTTAAGTAGAGCTGGGTTATAAGAGCGGCGGGCTACACAAGGGTGGAGTGGATCAAATTAGAAAGCTGCCATATGTCGACCTTGTGATCACAGAGATACTCTAGTTATACAGCGAGGGAGCGGCCTGTATATAATGAGCACATACTGAGAGTCGTGATGAAAGGGCTCAAGTTGAATCAGCAGACTGGAGGGGTGTATTCACTCTGATGTAGGTTACGTTTGCTCTTTCCATGTTCCTGTCTTTTCCACATGTGCTTTTACTCTTATTCCGGCCTCCTAGACTGTTCTTAATTCTTTGCCTCTCTTCTAAGAGTTTTACATTTATTACCACATTTGCCACTCTTCTATTAACATAGTCCTCTGTCTGCACTCTGACATGTCATTCAACTCTCGGACTGTCCTTACTCTAGATTCCCTATAACCAGCTCCTTTGTCTATGTCTCTGTATTTTGGATTTGCTTCTAATCTTTTTCAGAATTGGGAAACCAAATTATCCCTTTTTTCACCCAGTTTTTTTTTTTTATTCACTCTGCTCTCCAACTTCAAATAATACAAAACCTGCTCTGCTTCCTTTTTTTGCTCCCATGTTGAGCTGACTGACTGAACCTGGGTCTTCAGAGAGGGGAAAATATTTGAAAGGACAGTGAGTGAAGCTGTGGAGGCAGTTGCAGACAGGCAGCGTCCCAGCACTTAAATGGATGGAACATTTCAGGAGTCACTTCAAAACACTGCCACATCTGCTCTCAAACAGCAACACAGACCCACACATCCACACATAGGCACACACCACTGAGTGGTGGTTTGGAGACAGTGTGGGAGTGCATATCCCTCTGTTTCCTAAAATAAGCTCAAGATGAGGGGGCAGAGAGGCAGGGCGAGGTTGGTACAAGGAGATATAAATGGATGCTAATTGTATAGCTCCTTCAGATTACAATCACATCCATCAGATCTGTGCACAAACTCTTCCTGTCCATGTATTTGTGTGAAAATAATCCTGCCTGATCCACCTGCCTCTTATGGTTGATACTTTTATGGTTCTTGAATGCTACACTCATGCCTTTACTCAGTTTCAAACATACACACAGCACACACAGATTAAGATGATTAATAAGTGTATGGGTCTCCCATCCATTATTTCTATAATCCTTCCAAATATAGAGTTCAATAAAAGCGGTTATTTACTTGAGCTACTCCATCCTTACACCACTCTATGAAAAGCTGCCTGTGCTGACATTGGTTTGCATGTTTGTCTGAGCTTAGAGGCTTGTATTAGTTCTATTTGGATGCACTGAATTAAAAGAAGCTGCACAGTTCGCCTCTTTGCAAAAAGCAGCACTTCTTCTACTCAAATGTCACTTATAGATTTTGCAACTAAAAACTAATTTTGGTTATAATCTCAGAAGTGTCGCATTAAGAGTCTCTAAATACAGATGAGAGGAGAGAGAAGAATGACATGAAGGAGAAAAAGAGGAGTAGAGGCAGCTTGAGATATAAATGGCAGATAATTACATGGATGACTTTCCAGCTCGATGGGAGAAAAGTGCAGAGAAGCAAAGTGGGAAACAAATACTAGAAGATATTCAGAACAGTGCTACAAACATCCTCACATACACTACTGCCCTGTTGTCAGGGTTTTATACAAACAATAAGGGACACAAGCACTAAATCTTTGCAGTAACTGCCTCTCAGGAAGTGAGAAACAAAGCAAGTTGCAAGCATTGTTACTGTCCGTCGTGACTGCAACCAAACCAGACCTTGGGGCTTTTTCCTATTTTTCACAAGATACTACACCACCTGTGACAGCAATGAACTGTGACTGAAGACTAACACAGCTCAGCTAAACTCAGAGCAGCTCAGTTTTTAGTCCTGCTTCTCCACCTGCTGCTTACACAGGGTATGACAATCAAATGGGCAGTAGGATTTTCCATCCTCTCCTTCTCTGACTTCTAGGTCAGAGGAAAGAAGCAAAGAAAGGAGAAGACAAACTTTTGTCTTCATGTTCAGTTTGAAACACAGTACCTTAAGTGTGTTAACACATGTCTTAAGCCCCACCCTCTTCTTATCAGACAACATCTGCCAAATGAAAATCTCACATAACTGGTCTTGCTGTTTCTCCTTTTTGATTCACCTTTAGCCCTTATTTTCTGGTGTTTACAAATCCCTTTGCAAAAGAAAAAAAGTCCTTAGGAAGACTTACTTCCAAGAATAACAACAGGCAACCTAACATAAGCCAAACATGTATTTCGACTAATGTTGATCTGTTCGTAAGCATTTGTTTATGTTTTGTCAAATGCTCTTTAAACCCCATGAATAGAAAACTCAACTTTTAAACTTATGTGAATGACCATTTCTTAAAATGCCAAGAAAATCTGATTTTTTAATTTATTTTGTTGCAGAAAGCACCAGAGCAAATACTTTGTTGCCATCTGAAGCTCCCACTTGGCTGTATTTAAATTGTCATGACACGTTCATTTAATTGAATATCTTCACATAAAGGGGGTCACTGTATTCAACAAAGCCTGTATTCCAAGCCTCCTCCTGAATTGTTTTTCAATGTGACTTAAAGTCATTGAGTTAATACTACTTTTATGATGCAAAGTCTGCCCACATTTCCGCTGCTCTACACAGACATTTAGACCTTAATGACTCACACATACCTTCAGTTTCTTTATCGCTCATGTCTCCCCCTTTCTCTCTTTACTAACACAGTGTTTCTGTTAGTGAGACTCTCCTCAGCTGTTTTTTGTAATACATACAATATTTCTACGTAGCTGTACCCCCCTTGTCTATTCATATCTCCCTCTCTCCTTTTCTCCATCCCTGTTTCTTTTAATCCATCTCTTCTATCATTCATCCTGGTTATAAGTTTCCCCTGCTCTGCTGTTTAAAAATCACCCTAACAGCATGGTTTATTTCTTCTTTTCTACATTGCTCCCATTCATTATACCTCCATTCCGTCTTTCCTTCTGTTGTCCTTAATCATTTCTTTCTTGCTTTATTTTATTATTATTTTATTTATTTTATTTAGTTCCTTTCTTTCCCACCCCTTGTTTGTACATCTTTCATTACTTTCCACTTTCCACTACTTTCCCCTTCCCTCCTTTCCAGTTCAAATGAAAGCAACACATTTTTTTTCAAATGATTTAGTTTGTTATTGTTATCAGTTATTGGCTATTTGTATTCCCATTGCTAGTGTATAAGACACCACAATTTCTTGAAAGACTTGTTAGGACTTGTTAGATGGACAATAGATGTGGTGGGAGTAGGGGGATGTTTGTTGGGATAGAACAGTCACGGCTCCTCCAGACACTCATCTCCATATCTAACAATGCAAGGAACTGTGAGGTGTGGCCCCCTAGGGATGTGTGAAGCCATCTTATTCTTCCGGGGGTTGTGTGAAACTGTCCATTTAGGCCGGCTGGGGGAAAAAAGGACCACCCTGGAGCATATAACTTACTTTCCCTGAAGAAACTATTTGGGTGAGTAGCAAAAAATTTCCAACCAAAAAGAAATAAGTCCAGTTGAATTGACTCGACCTCCAGATCACCAAACCTGTGTCACTGAGAACGTTCAAAGAATTTTCACGTAAAGTAAAGAATTTGACAGGGTACTAAATACCACACACTTCTCGACACCCTTGTTCTGTAATAAATCCCGTTGCGCCTATGCATGTTTTACTACGGTAAGATGGTTAGGGAAAAACAAGGCCCCAGCCCAGTCCTAGCTCGCAACAGTGACGTCAGCGCGCAGCGGCGGTGCAGTGACGCGCGACGATTGGGTGAGCGCGGAGCTGAACTGTATGCTACACTAAAAAGCTAAGACACCGACATTAACAACCGCGGCTGCCGCGTGAGGTGAACCAAAGACATACTCGCTGCTTTCGTCCACACACTGTAAAGACTTCGGGTAAGGAAACCAATTTCCCAGCCGGGTTCTTAAAAAAAAACTTGCGTTAATAGAACCCCACAGGAGCTTCCGCCCTGTAGGAAGTTTCTTTTGTCCTCTTCAGTCAACAACAACAAAAAAGCCTACTCCGTGTTTTGGCCAGAGGATAAGGTGCTTTGGTTTGTTTAGTAACAGTGTAGAAAGAAATTGTTAATGTTATTAAATACGGGTCTGTGTTGTCAAAACAAGTCGACTTCCTGGCGGATAGTTACACTGTGAATAAGTTACCTTTGGACTAGCAACATCAGGGAGAGCAAAGTGAATTAGGTCGCTTGCTGGGTGTGTTAGATACGCGCAGCATCACCCATACAATGGATGATGCTGTTTTATTATCATTGGAAAATTAGCTATTGTGCTGTTTGATAGTAAATTGCACAGCTGCCATATTCACACTTGGTCATTATTTGTAGGGACAGCATACCTTATTTTTGTTTTTGTCATTTTTCCAGACATATTAAGTGGAGGGCAACGCTCACACTGACTTTTGTAATATGTGCATCCAAGTATGGGCATTTGCTTGACTGTAAGCACAGTCATTTTGGATTTTTACTGTACTCGTTTCTAATCTCTCTTGAATCTTAATTCAACAGATGTCGCGATGGCTGCAAAATTCACCATTTCAGACAGTGACTCAGAGCCATCGGAGGAAGTAGAGGAAAGAGAAGACAACCATCCATCAACTGGGCAAGAACAGCATGTTCCTCAATGCCACAACCTTACTTTACCTGAGCTCCGAAAGGCAGGTAGGAAACCACAAAACATTACAGGAACCAGGCAGCACTAGTGATGGTTCAAAAATAAAAAAAACTCTTCACAGAAAGTTTGGCAGCAGTGCCACAAAGGATGCCATGGTAGGTTGTACTTTGAGTTGCTAAAACTTATAGCAGCCCTATTGCATAAGATGTGGGTGAATACAGAAAACACTTTCAGACAGGAAGACACCACAGAAGGTTTGTTCTATTACTGTTTCAGTTGTTGATGGTAAATCCTTAACATTACTATTTCATTCAAGATACCCAAGTATTTTAACTGGAAATGCCGTTCTGTCAGATCGACAGACATAAATCTCATGCTAGTTTTTGTAGGAAAAAAAGTAATCTTTTATGCGTCTAGAATAGCTATAATTAAAGAAGCTAATGATTTTAGTGATATATAAATTTACTCTATTCCTGCTTAATGTTCTTGTTGCCCCATGATGATATAATATTGCTCCTATGAAGCAATATGAAGAATAACAATTCTCTAACCGTCTCTCTCCCAGTGCCTGGTCGAATCAGGTTGAACTCAGAGTCCAACGCTTTCACTGTCTCCAGAGATGAGGAGCTCCAGGCCAAGGGGGATGAGGAGGCTGGTACACCCACAGATGGAGCTCCATTTCGTGGACGGTCCAAGTCCGCTCCCCCTGCCCTGTGGGCTGCCAAGAAATACGGGCAGCAGCTCAGAAGGATGAGTGATGAATTTGACAGCCTTCTAGACAAAGGGGTGAGAATTATGGTTCAGAACAGTTTACAAGGGTTAAAAGGAAGATCAAGCCCTACATGTTTATACAACATGGTTAAGAGGGGGGGGAGAGGGATAGAGGATATGATTTGAATGGTGATAAGGGATTTTTGGGGTGTTTTGAGTAAAGGAAAATAATCATGTTATGTTAGAATATGATGATGTAAAATGTTCCCAAGAATTAGGCAATTAAACAAACATTTGCATTTTGCTTACATTATGTGTTTTTTTTGTTTGTTTGTTTGTTTGTTTTTGCAGGAGATGAGGAAGGTGAAGAGCGCTGGGACGGCCAGACAGATGCACCACTCTAAAAGCTGGTGGAGCTACCTCTTTAGTCACCAGGAGACAGAAGGCGAGAACATCCACCACGAAAGCCGCACAAACCGCAACGAGTAGGCTCTGATAGAGGAGAGGTCCAAATGGGTGACAGTAATAGGTTTGGGAGGTTATTGGGAGGGAGTGGGCAAAAACAACTAAGGGGAAACACTGAGAAGTGCTCTGAGCAGTAACACAGGAAAAGTTCATCTACAAGAAACATCCACATACACAAAGATGTGGCTAGTGGGACAAAACTAGCACTCAAGTCCAAGTCATTTTTACACAATAACTACGTTTATATACCTTTGTATTTGTGTTGGTCGTGATGTGAGCAGCGTTGTTTGGCAGCCCACTACAAATTGGTAAGAAGCGCGCCAAGCACGAGGACAGGACGCTATCTGCACCCCATAAAAAGAGGAGTGAAGGATTAGCCAAGACAGGAGAGATTAGCATTTTAAACAAATTATAAATAATATAATAATAATAATAATAATAATTATTATTATTATTATTATTATTATTATTATTATTATTATAATAAGGGCGTTTAGAACACAGTAGAACTCTAAGTTAATAGCTGCTTACCATTCAAGTTCTCTCTCACGTCAACACTATGCATTATTCTGTAAATGGAGAGATACGTGGACTCTAGTCAAGAAACCCAGCTATTTCAGATCAACTTGAATGCTGTTTGAATTTCCTTCCTTCCTTTCATTTGCTTGGGGAAATCACACGTCAATGTAGCCTCTTTCATAAGTCAACTCCGGGCAGTGTCCGGAGAAATCAGCCACAAATCTCCCGAATCTCAAGTATTCAACTTAGGGCTTTATTCAGCTTCCTGTTCTACTACTTGTGAGCCAGTACCATCAAACCACTGTACTGAACTATCATAAACTGCTTGTGTCAATTTTATCAATAGTTAAACAATCGTGTACAAGGACAATCTATAATGATGCAGAATTAATACATTTTTTTAAACTTCAGGGTTAGATTATGTCTGTAGAAAATGAAATTAAACATATAAAAAGCACAATCCAATATAAATCTTATCACTTTAAATCCTTGGGTGAGCAAAAATAACACACTTTCTGAATTTTTATGTGTAAATAGTTTGTCAATATTTTATCAAATGGTAGGGGTGAGGATTATAAGCAACCTGGTTGAGCCAGAATTATATTATGAAAGTTCCTATTTTACAATGTAACCATGTTATTGAATAAGTCTGGCCAACCCGCAATAGGCAGTGTACAATCTGTGGATGTTGTGATAGATGTTATGTGGGTATTTAAACATGTGGAGATGGATTAGCTGCTGCAATCAGAGACAGCATGCTAGTTTCTGGCACCTTTTACTCTGTACCCCTTGCATAGAGAACATGGATTAAATGTATGCAAAAACTACAAAAATGGAACCCAACTGAGTTTTCTAAATTACATTTAGAGATTCTAAAGGAAATCCATTTACAGTCCTGTTGGGTTCTTTTTTTGTTTGTTTTTTGATTGTTAGTGTTTTTTTTGTTTGTTTTTTTTTTCTTCGCTTGTTTTATCTGCATTGGGGTGTGAATAGAATTGGATCTTACTCTATCAAGCCTCAGGTAAGGAGTACTGCTCTGACACTCGATTTGCTATTTGTGTTTATATGTGTGTATTTGGCACATACTATACACAATATGTGGACATTAGCATTGTTCTTGTTGATTATTTTAAACTAAGATCAGCATCTCTACTCGGTGTGTTAAACATGATTAAGTTGTTTCTTTTTTTAAATCAATGTGTGATTATTGAAAATGGTGATAGGTTAGTTCTACTTGTGTCTTATTCTCTTCCTTTTGACTTGTGGGCTTGAGGTGTAAAGTGCTCGGGTGTACTGGCTGATTTGACTGTATAGTCTTTAATCTTTGCTCCTCACTTTTTAAACTTGCAAAAAATTTCAGAGCAACTGAATGATGCCACATTTTTCTCATCCATGTATACCTGGGTTTGGCAACATATGCTTCATATATTATTGTCTAAGATGAACCGAAAATATTTTGTTATTGGTTTAATATGAATTCGTATCAAAGCTCCCAACACATCTAATACAGTTAGACTATGTGGTTAAATTTAAATTACAAACTGCTCAAAAATGGATGTTATATATGTATTTAATATATCAGATATTAACAGGGTAAGTAGTGGTTTGCATTTTAATGTCACTCTTCAAAGACATACACATACTCTAACACAAGTAGTACAGTTAAAAAAACATTTAAACTGGATTTTGAAAATAGAATTTTATTATTAACTGCCTTGAACATGCTTTAATCTGTGTAACACCACGAAGCCAGCCTTCTCTCTTTACCCAATAACCAACCGCCTTAAACTCTACAGCTTGCTGTCGCATATTATGTGCAAAAAAAAGAACAAAAAAACAAATCAAATAGAAGCACAGTAATGTGGAGGTGTGTTCACTGTGATAACTGCAAGAAAAAAGTAGTAGTCGAGATCTTTCATGCTTTCGATTATTAAACATTTGTGATCAGGAACACACTGCAGAGGAAAAACCTGGGGTTTTACATCCATCCTTGCTACTTGAATCTGGAGATATGTATGGAGAAATTTGGATTTTTTTTATATGTCCTTTTGTTTTTGGGAGGGGGGTCTTTTAATTTTTTTTATTGACTTTTGTAAATGTATTTTCTCTACAGCTGTGAAACTTATGGTATATATGCTGTTCTGAATAAATAACTTAAAGGATGGTTTCTTGAGTAACTCTAATCAAATAATTGATTGATAGGAAATGAATCAGCAGCTGTTTTGATAAATAATTGTTTAGATTGGATATTCTTTTATTGTAAAACGACAAATATTTTCTGGATCCAGCTTTTCAGACGGATTTCTTTTTTTTTGTTATAATACATTTGATATATTGTATATAGAGAATGTGAAATTAAAATTTTAAGCATGTCAGACCGTGCGGAATTCGTGAATGCCATTTTCACTCGTATTTTTATTTTTTATTACATACAATTAATCAAGAAAAATAACTGACAGGTAACTGATACGCAAAACAATCATTAAAATTGTTCTGTACAAAAGACACTGTCAAAAGCTTTTGAGTCTTTTGTAAATGTGTGGTTATTTGTAGCAACTTCAAATTGGAAACCAAAAGCATATAAGCTAAACACTTCTTCATATTATGACAGCAATATGAGTCAACAATAAAGAAAATCGTTTCAAAGTGGTAGCTTGTTTATGTCTGACAACTAACAAAAATTGCGGGTTTTTTTTTGGCTAGCTTTGTCTGGTCATTAAGCTACAAACCTATATGTAATGATATATTTGGAACACAAAAAAGTCGGAAGCTTATCGGTAATTATTAAAAATGTTACCGGAACTCTAATTTATCTATTATATTGAAAATCTTAATTGAAAGTGTTTCAGCAATTTCCCACTTGTCTGCTGAGGTGCACCACATTACTGCCAGTCTGGACTAAAGGATAGGAGCAGTAAAACTACCGTTAAGACTAGTGTCTTATCAAACCACCTCCGATGGATCCCAGCAGTACTTTTGCCCACAGTCCAAAGCTGATAATCTGTTCATGTCTGTTTTGTTCAGTGTGAAGTCAAAAAGCCTGGCATTCTCCTTTATTCTGTCTGGATTTGATGACTTGGGCAGCACTGGGACACCCTGCTGCACTGCCCAGCGCAACAGGACCTGGAGGAGAACAAAAGGCCGACAGGTGTTCCAATTGTTTGTGCTAAACATGCTATATATTCACTGGGAATGTGAAACTGTTCCAAAAAGACTTTGCAGGTGTGATTACCTGTGCAGGTGTACGTTCATTGTTCTTTGCTATCTCCATAACCAGTGGGTCAGTGACCAGCTCTCCTTTCCCTAAGGATGAGTAGGCTTGGAAACACACTCCATATTCGTCACAAACACTCCTCAGCTCTGTCTGGCACAGCCGTGGGTGAAACTCTACCTGAACAGTAACAAATACACACCCTCTGCACCATTTTTTTAAAAAACAGAAGAACACAAAACCTTTTTTTTTTTTTGCATTTGTGTACAATTATATAAATGTTTGTTTCTATGAATTCACTTTTTTTATATTATACCTGCAGCACAGCAGGAAGGACTTTGCAGCTTTGTATCAGTTCTTTCATGTGTGCCGGTGTGTAGTTGGACACTCCTATGGCCCTCAACTTTCCCTGAGCATTCAATTCTTCCAGGGTTGCCCAACTCTGTGCTCGGTTGCCTGCATTCATATATTAATTAGGGCCTCATCCTCACTGATACTTGAGCACAACTACAGGAGGAATGTGGGGAGGTACCTTGAATTTCATCTTATAATTCTGTAATATTTATTTATCAAAACATTATAAACACAGGTATTACAAAACAAAAAGGTAACTGAAATGCTTAAAAATATGTTATGAACTGTAGAGATGTTTCCACTGAAATTTTGGTAAATGAAGAAAAAACTCTGCTAAACATTAAGAACAGTTTGAAAAATCACCTGGGTTGCGTTTGTCATCCACCGCCAGGCCCTGTGTGCCAGGCCAGTGGATCAGGTAGAGATCAATGTAACCCAAATCCAGCTGAGACAGGCTGTGGAGGGCTCCTTCCATCGCCTTACCACCATGATCTTTGGGGCCCAGCTTACTGTATAAAGAAGGTGAGAAGGATGACTGTTAAAAGAATGATTTCCAAATGTACTGTGACTGTAAAGGTCAAACCTCCCTGCTGTATCTCTGAGAAAGAAGCATTTGTTGTGAGTAGGACTAAGCTAACAGAGGCATTCATTGTTTTACTCAGCTACAAGAATAGCATAAACAAAGCATTTTGAGTAAATTAAAGTTTAGAAAAAGTTTGCCATTTTCTGTATCAAATATAATGCCCGAGTGAGACTGATCTATTGACACGATAAGCTCTTTTAGCAGGTATATGCATCACCTGGTTATGAAAACATCCTCTCTTGTCAAGCCGTATTTGGGCAGGAGCTCCTTAAGTGCTCGGCCCAAGTCAGCTTCATTCCGATAGACAGCTGCACTGTCAAATGCCCGGTAACCAGCAGCCAGGGCAGCATCCACAGCCCAGTAGACCTCCTCAGGACCCCACAACTTGTAAGTCCCCAAACCCAGAACAGGCATTTGAACCCCCGTACTCAGAACAACAGAAGAGGGGGAGGACGAGGAGGCCATCTTGTCTAAAATGGATTTACTTTCTTTTTACTGGGGTTGGATCAATAAAAGAGAGAGAGAGATGAGTCAGACATAAATGGGAGATTTTTTTGGAGAACAAAATTCATTTAAATGTATATGGTAGTACTGGGGCGAGTACTATTGAGGTCGAGTGAACAGGTTATACTGATACCTGCAGGTTTCACATAACCCAGTTTAGAAAATGGAATGTTTGCAAATGAACCAAGCCAAACAACTAAAGTGATGATGTTGGAAAGCTAACACAAATATATGTGGCTATGTACAACAATTATTAGAATAGTGAAGTTTTAAGACATTATTACGTCACAATGTGAGTACAATATTGCAGTTTCAGCGCTGCAAGAACAAAATGTATCCGTATTACCTTTATGAGTATAGTACAATTATGTTGAAACGTGACAATGCAGTATGAAAATGTTATTTCTCTTACAAATTACATGTCACAATACAGTTTCCAATATGACAATAAGGATGCAGAGAACTTTGGATTGTGACAAGTGTGAACTGGAACGTCAGAGCTCCATTAGAAAACAGTGTTAACGCGATAAAACAATTATGCAGCCGTTAAAGATAAATGTCTAAACATTCCTCTCACCTTTTATGTCCTTTCACGTGATCATACACATAAATGAAACAAAACTGGATTGAATTAAAAAAAAACAGCAAGTAACTTAAGCTATATTGTAACATTAAACATTTACTTCTGGTTTGCGTTACACGTGGTCAGCTGACCGTCATGTGACTTTGGGCCGTTTTCGCCGTCACCATAGTGACACCTGCTCTGTCTTCTCTGATTGGAAGAAGAGGTAGCTAATCAGCGCAGCTCAATCTTCCAGAAGGCGGGATTGCGCCTTGTCCAAGGAGCATAGAGGCCAGTCGTCTTTTGATTGACAAACACGGATTTAACTGTTGACGTTCTGCTGCTCCGACGGCGAAGTTAACCTAATGAGCTACATACCAATGTATGATCGCCGCTTTCTGTAAACGTTACGGTAATTTTCAGAGCGAAAACGAGAGGGAGAGAGTATTTTCATTCAAAACGTTGTATGTCCTTCTTACAGCAGTAAAGAGAGATTCAACAATTTCAGTTGTTTTTCTTGTTAGCTACCCAAAATGATCCAGCATTTTTCTAATCTATAATCTCATCTATTGCATATTACTACTTTCTGAACCAGTCACTACAACTGCATGAAGTGATTGTTTATTTTCTTTTGTTGGCCACTCAGTTTTAGGTCAGTCATGCCACTAGAGGCCTTCTCCTTCCCTTTCCCTGAAACTCGATTCATCAGAGCTGGTAATCTCATCTACAAGTTCAAGATCAGGGGAGGCAGCAGCTACAGGCAAGACAGGCATAGTTTATTATATCTTCATCTTTCCATTGTTTATGGAGCCCAAGTAGTAGCTATACTACCACAGCAAGACCACTGACCAATCCCAAGACACCAATGTCAAGTTTGGGCTAATTGTAAGACAAAGAGCACAAAGTGGCTCAGTGATAGAGCATTAGGTTGGGATGCAAAGGGCCATGGGTTCAAATCCCACCCCATCAGGTGTGGCTCCACCCAGCCACCAAGGGACACCCTGGTCCCAGTCCAGGTCCTGGATAAAAATGGGAGGGTTGCAGCAGGAAGGGCATCCAGCGTGAAAACTCCTGCCAAATCAATGTTCAGAACACGTTCTGCTGTGGGAACCCTAAAGGGATAGCTGAAAGCTGTCTATAGCTTGAGCTTTCTTTATTTTAATTCATAACAAGAAATAAAATCATTTGAATGGTTCACTTTTTACCTGGGACCAAGCTTGACACATCTACAGTTCAAGGCTAAAATTTTAAATAATTTGAGACCAGTTTGAAACAGTGTAGGCTCTAGATTACGCAACTAAAGATGTGACAAATGTTCTTCTCTTGTTTACATTTTTTTTCTTCAAAGCAGCAAAAGATCATATGCCTATAATCTATTACATATACAGAACAATCATTCCACTACTAAATCCATTTTGTCCTCAATATTCAATATTAAATGTTATTCAGTCTAAAAAGCAGCTTGTGAGATAAGTGAGCTTCAAGCAGGAAAGGAAACACTGATCTTTTCTCCTCCCTTTTAACCCCTAACTCTACACCTATAATGGCTACTGTGCCTTGATCTAATGTGTGTTACCGTAGTTCGTCTTGTCATTTCATTTCATCAGCAAAAAAAAACAACAAAAAAACAAGGATCTAAGACGTGCAGGATCTGTCTGCTTTTGTTCAGGGATAAGAGTTGCTGACTGATCCTGGAATGCCTTAGAGAATTTTTTTTCCTGGTGACTAAAGAAAGCTCTTTTTAATGTATTTGACACTAGAGGATTAGCAGCATCCATCGTTCCCATTTGAGTTCAATAGTCAAAGCCTTTTAATCCATATGTGCTGAATCGCCAAAATGCAGATACTGATTAATACAGTGCTTTACAATGGAATCAGTTCTACAGCATTTGAAAAGCGCTATAGGTGCTGCAAAGGTACAAATGTGTAATAAAAATGTTATAACGTGTACATTAATGTATATTTCATCAGTGGAAATGAGAAAATGGAGGGAAGCTTCAGTCAGGAACTGGAGGTAATTTTGAATGTTGTTTCCCAGCATTCACATTTGTTGTGTTTTCACTGTAATTAACACTTTTTGGAGCTGTAGTTTCTCTTATTGCTTATTCTCACACTTTATTTTCTCTCTTTGTTTTCAGAACATTATCAGAACTGTTATCGGTAACCTGGACAGTCTTCAGCCCTTCTCTACTACCCACGTCAACGTCTTCCCCTGTTTCCTTTAGAGTTACTTCATTAGTTTGTCCCATTGCTGGAATTATATGTTTGTCAGTGACATGTCACCTTTGTTTGTGTAGCAGACTACGAAGAATGTCCTTGAATAGGACAAAGCAGGGAATGATGTTCAATGACTGATATTCAACATTGTAGTTGTTAGTACAGTAGCTGTTACACGAGTTGTCTTTAAATACTGCAAAATATAGAACAGGGACTTCTATTACTGATCCTAGCACTGGTCAGCTGATTGCATACTGCTGTAGTAAAAAAAACTCCTGTGCCAGTCTGTATGTTATTAACAGTATTTATCAGATAAAAAGCACTGGGAGGGAGTGTCTAAGGTGATGTGCAAACATGGTGAGAAGAAGCTGAGAGTCTACCCTTTTATTCTTATCCTCTATCTGGAGAAAAACTCACGGAATGGTAAGAAAAAAAAACTATTACAGAATGTTTAATGTAATTGTCTGTACAATAGAGTCCTAATTAGCTTGTTATGTATATGTAAATCTTCAGTTTGTTATTCTGTGTAAATCCAAGCCTGCAAAACATAAATGATGTTAGCAGGTATTGTCTTTGTGATAACAAAAGACACTATGGTTCTCGGACAGCATACTGATGTCTCACATGAATTTGTCTTGTTTCAGGAAAGCAAGCAGAGGAGAAGTTGAGCCCAGTGAGTTTTTTTGTTTTTGTTCTCTTACTCATGAAAAAGCAAAAAAAGCGAGGGTTTTGTCTCACAGAGTATGTCACCAGCATTTCTAGTTGCGCAGATGCACAGATTTAAATAACAGTTTTCAGATTGTACTGAACAAATGTAGTGTTTCTATCCCCAGTATTATATGTTTGTGTTTTGGTTTCTAGGAGGACGAGATCTCACATAACCACTGCTGTGTCTCTGAGCCCCAGTCAAAGCGCTTTAGGAGAGATTTACCACTAGAGGACGACACACTCAAGGACTTAACTGAGGATGCAGAAAGCACAGTGTCTGCAGTGGGGTGAGTGCTCAATTCTGCAGATTACTCTGTGTTTGTCACATTTGAAATTAAACATTTCATTTGTGTTATTTGTCTAATGGACAAGGCAACTTTATTCATATATATTAAATTTTCATACACAGGGAAACTCAAACTCAAAAAGCAGGAGATATTCATATAATAGCATAAAAGCATAAAATAAATTTAACATCATTTTCACATCAAAGAAAATAAAAACTAAATGCTGGCTCTCTGTGCTTGGTACTAACCCACAGGACAGTCAGTACACCAGTCCCTGGTGTTCTGAGGATTCTGTTATGTTCATAGTGAACACATCTTTGTGACGTGTATTTACCACCAAAGCCATTAACTGATTTATAATATTTTAATAAATAATTTTTCAAAAATCTTTGTAAATAAATGTTTTGAGTTACTTTGTGTTGACATTATGAAACTCTATGAATACATGAAAACCTAAGAGATTTTGCCAAACTGTATACACTGTTTTATATCTCTGGTGTGGTGGGACGGTGCTGGCACTGTTACAAGTATAACTGAGGAAGACTTATTTAGAACAATATAGTTTTTTGTTGTTTCATTTTGAAATTAAAAACTACAAAAGCAGACACACGGTTCTTTTTTAAATCAATTTCTGCAGTGATTTTCAAAGCATTTAATACTTGCACATTCATACACACTACAGTATACCAACAACTCTATGTGATGTGATTTGTACTGTTAGAGAATTTGTAATTGTTTCCATTTCAGCTCTGTCACTCTGTCTTAGTAGCACTAACTTCAAGATTGTGTTTGTATCATTAGAGCCATCTTGTGACTGTGACATATTTATGTTTTTGTGACAGCAGCCTCATCAGGAACTACAGGGTGGATGGATTGTTGTAAGGGTGGAGATGGGGTTAAAGACAATGAGAGCAATTAGAGGAAGCTTGTTCACACTAGCCTCATACATGTTCATATACAAATGGCGCAGAGATAAAAATAAACATTCATGTTCACAGAATCAATAAGGGATGACAACCATCCTGATTCACTCATACACACATGCACCAGTGATTGCTGAAGTTATGAAACACACAAGAAGCAAATGGGCGCCACCTCAATCACTCTGACTGTCAGATCAGTGGGGCGAAAATTATTATTTAAAATGCACACTGCCAGGAACCTACACACACACACACTCATGTGGTTTTGTCCTCCAACAAGTTTATATTGGACTTATCTAAACACAGTTATCAACTCCTTTCAAACTTAGGGATCACACACTCAGTTGCACAAGCTGTGTAAACATCCTGAAAACAGCAAGGCCTCAAAGATCATAACCAGTTCACAGGAAATCAAGCGTCATTGAGCAATTCTCACTGAATTAGTTTCACCGAATTACATTACATGTCCTTACCGAGGCTACACATAGAAACACAGTGGCACACGTTCATAACCATGTATATCACACATACAATCCTTTTGAAATATAAATACATGCTTTCAGCAGTATGTGCCCTTTCTATTCTTAGTGGCTTCCCACATCCCCACTGCTTCTTCACTGACGCCATTCATCAGTGTGAGAGTGTGTGTCCCTACAGATGGTGCATTTGTGTTGAAGAGAAAAGAGTGAGATTCAAAGATAATGTGTGGATGTAGATCTGACAAAAAGCAACAACTTTGTTTTTGTTCTCAGCACTTTTCTGTTTAACTAAATTTATTGTTACAGATCTAGATGGAATTTTATAACAAAATGAGAATTATGTTGTATCATGTTATGAGAATATTAGTTTTCTTGTGCATTTGTAAGTTGTAAGTAGCAGGGTTGTAGAGAGGAGAAAAGGTAGAGGAAAGTGCAAGAGTCCTGGACAGAAATGGACTGAGAGGGATCCTGGATCAGGATCAGTGTTCTTCTTCACTGTGATTTGGATGAGAAGTCTTGGTACACATGCTGCTCCTGCTCTTACTCAGCTTTTTCTACTTCTGCTGGCTCTCATGTAGAGCCCTGAGGAGACAGCTGCTCAGCCTGGGTAGGAGCAGTCATGACCTCATACATGTCTGCATTTTCTGCCTCGTGTAGAGCTGACGGTTTTCACTAACCTTCCCTCCTTCAAACCGACTTTCACCGCAGTGTCCACAAAAAAAGCAACAAATCCTTGTCTGATTCTTGACCTAAAGCTTTGGCATTTAGGCCCCTTCTCTGCTGAGTATTTAGCTCATCTGTGAAGCTCCTTCTCACAGGCTTTGAGCCTCTTGATGTGCCTTTTTAATTTTAAAGCTGAAGATCAATTGATGTGTTTGGTCCTAGACATTTTGGGTTTTTTCTTAGAAGGATTGACTATCATCTTTATACTGCCATGCCCCATTGTGTAAAGTCTGGATTTTTCAAAGAAAAGCATGTGATTCTTGCAAGAAAACAGTATTTCACTGATTTCTCAAGGATGAAAGACAGGATTCAAGTGAGTATGTTAAACTGTCATGATTCTGAAAAGCACTGCCTTCCACTGCCTTGATGTAACTTTACATTCTCTGTACTGGTGTTAACAGGCCTTAAATACTCAATTCTGAACAAGAGTTTAACAGTTCCCCTACCTGTTAAAAAGAGATCATTTGGTCATTTTCTATATTAGTTGTATGTTCAACCATCCCTACACGAACACTAAAACCAGCAATCGTCTGCTCATCCTCTGCTCATGTTTAGTGTACGTTTTTCTGCAACCTGAATTTGCTTACTCGTCCGTGCCATACATTCTCCATTGTTAAAAAACACACTGCTTAGTAACTTAGTTAGAAACTTAGTTTCTTAGATCAGAAATAAGATAGTCAAGTCCACACAAAAATCTCTAATTAGACTCATGGTTATGATTGTATTAGAGTATGTTCTGCACAAATCTTCAGGACCTTCAAAAGAATACAAAAACCCTATTCTTAGTTAACCTCTAAGAAATATAGAACCTCTATTTAAACAGTTCTCATACACATCATACTTCTCTGTAGAACTTGTGTCACAAAACATTATTTTTAAGAAAAGCTGGAAAAAAAACAAACCACGGTTTAAAATTTGGTTATTGTGTTATTTGTTATTAAGTTATCATATAATAAACTTGTTTGTGTCCAACTTTCAGCCGGCTGCACATGGACAGTCCACCTGCCGAGACAGGGGCTAAAAAAGATCCAGGACATGCTGACAAGGTGATGTTATTCATTTATACGCTTACTCCAGTCATTCACAGTCACAAGAAAAACAAAATGCACAGTTTCCAATGTCCTGGTTATCTGCCTGAACTGGTCACAAAGTGTGGTCTGATCTTCACGAAAGTTACAAATAGCAACAAACCCAATATTTCTAAGCTGATAAAACACAGACAAATAAAACAATTATGATCATCCACTTTTTATTGAACAAACCCATTACACATCCAATGTGATGTTGGAAAAATGAATGGCAACAGTGTTTTAATAACTTGTTGAACTCTTTGGCAGCAATAACCTCACAGAACTGATTCAACTCAGTCATGTTCTTAGGGCTTTCTGGTGTGGACAACTTTCTTAAGGTTTTTCCACAGCATCTTTATTGGGTTGAGGTCTGGGCTCTGACTGGGTAACTTCAAGACGTGCATTTCTGAAGCCATTCTGTAGTAGATTTGCTTTGATGTTTCACTGTCCTGCTGCGTCACCCAGCTCACATTTTTCCAGAAGTGTTGATGAGAGTCATGGTGGGCTTTGGCAAACTTTTGTCATGCAGCAATTAAATTTTTGAAGAGCAATGGCTTCCTCTGTGGTGTCCTGTCAAGGATACAGTGGCTGTTGCATGTTTTCGTATGTTTGACTTATGAACAACGACAGTAACCAACTCCAATAAATCCAGTCTGAAGCTGTTATTCTAGGCTTCTCTTTTACCTCATTGAGCAACCTGTGTTCTGCCTTTGGAGTGATTTTTGCTACGCGCCCAAAGTACCAAATCATCTTTATTTATAGACAGTTAGACAACATGTCTATCCGTGGACTGGTGAACATCGAACGTCTTTAACATTACTCTGTAACTCCTTCTAACTACATGGACATCAAAAATTCTTCATTGTAGGTCCTCTGGGGTCTTCTGGGACCAGCTGATCCTGCTTGTATAGTGACAATGTTGGTATCAACTGATTCCATTAGATGTTTAGTGACATCATGAGCCCAGTGTTGCCATTACTTTTTCCAACATCACTTTGTGTGTTTAAAGGATGTGTTCAATAAAGACATGAAAGATCATGACTTTTTTTGTGTTATCAGCTTATAAATATTGTGTTTGTTCATTTTCATGACTTTGATGAAGATCACATCACCTTTCAGGACCAATTTATTCAAAACACACTTTTGAATTGCAAACAGTCAAGTCAGTCATTTCAGCCAACCGTAAATTCAACAATTCATCTTCCAGTTTCAGTGGTATAACACCCTTTTGTTTCCTTTCTTACCCACACATAAACACACACACACTCACACATACACACTTGTAGCATCTCTGTCTTTATTGGAGCCCTAGGCTAACATTAGTGCAGACAGGTAGGATAACAAGTGTGATTAAGGTTAATAATAGTACTACTTCAGACAGATTGTACTAGTTTCTGTGCAACTGTGTATGTGAGAGAATCCATGTATTTCTTGTGATGTGCTTCAGTTTGATTAGCAACAAAGTCCCCAAATTACCCTCCATCCATTTCCCAACTCAACCGTGGCTCTTCATCTCACCTGATCCTTTTTATCACACTTGTCCACTCTGGCTTTTTTCCACTTCTTCCCTGTCTTGCTTTGCTTTTTTCCCCACATGTGTTTCAAGCGGAAAAAATGATTTAAACTAATTATGTCAGCCCATTGAGTTATTTATTTTCTTAACACTGAGACGGAAGTGACAATTCAAGTCCTCAGAGCATTAAAAGGATTAACTTGAACATTGTGATGATCTTTAAGAGTATGTTATTCTTGCACAAACAAGCTCACAAGGAGAATGGGAATTTTGTATAAATGTATTCTAGCGAACAATGATAATAGTGGGCAGATTTACCCCTTAAAATTTGTCATCATCTTTTTGAAATATAAGACAGATACGCAGGCTCTCTCATCTTCATTTTGTGAATTAGAATTTGTAACTTTTCTAGTTAACTCTAAGAAATCACTTTCTCCAGCTGAGATTTTATTGTTTTCAGCTAACTCATAGTGTGAAACCCCGAGATGAGAAACCCAAAAAGGAGTTTTATGTATTTTCTATTGACTTGGTCCATATAGCTAGTTAGCCAGTGTGTTTTCCTTTTGCCTAAGTAGAAGAAATATACTAAATACTCTAATATTTATTACAATATAATGCCACTTAAACCACTGAGTTGCTTTAGATGGCCTAGCTTTGGCCTCCTGTACTACTGTGAGGATCCTTGGAGTTGGTTTTTGCTTCACACATAAAACACATTTCTAGAACAGACTTTTTTCACCTGTAGAGTTTTGCTAAAATTAGGACCATCTTGTGTCAAAGTGATGCTGATAAACTAGTCTATGTATTTGTTAATTCTAGATTGGACTACTGTAACAGTAGAATGGGAGGCAAACACCCTCTCTACTTCTAAGATTAGGCTTAAAACACTTCTTTGTGATAATGCTTATAGTTAGAGCCGCTCAGTGACTCGGATCCAGCTCTGCTATAGACTTAAACTGCTGGGGGACCAGCAGGGGGGACCCTCTGATCCACTGAGCTCCTCCCCTCCGCTCTCCCCTCTCTCCTCTCCCCTGCATTAACACCATCTTTGTGTCTTCTTACTCCCATAGTTGTCCCACTCCTGGCTTTGGCGCTGTGTGTCCAATGTGCATTTAGTGGTCCTACCTACCTGAAATTGTAGTTATTAAATCAAATCACAGCAAACTGCTTGGAAGAAAAGTTATAGGGTTATACTACTGTAAGTAGTAAACCTGTTAGCTACACACGCTGGCATTAAAGGTTATATTAATGTTTGGAAAAACTCAAACCTGTTAATTACATTTTTATTATTGTTTTATAATTGTTAATATTTCTCTTCCTCAGAAAGAGACCATGGAGTTTCATGAGCTGAAATCAGGTGACAGTGCAGTTACAGGAAGTGAGAGTTCAGGTAAAGTGCAGTCTGGGACAATACAGGACCAAGAAGTAGAGCAGGAGGAGGATGAGGAGGAAGAAAATCCAGATTCAGTCCCTGGGGCACCTGTGAGATCAGGGATTCTGACCCGACTGGCCAGGTTAGTATGACAGCACAGAAGGCAGCAAGTAGCTCCATCTTTAACCTGAGTGTGTTCACAGCAGTCACACCATCAGCAAACCCCATTTCTCTTGCTTTCTACTACTAAAAGCTGAAAAGCTCACATAACAAAAGATTTGCACAAAGCAGCAGTAAGACTCAGATCTGTGCCGATGATGATATGACGAAGATCTAATGTGTAGACTTCTTTTCACCCACAGGAGAGGCAGAATCACATTAGTACAGATCTGCGGTAAAGAGTTGTCAAAGATTTAAATGCATTGGGGAAATCCAGCTAATATATGCACAGAAATGACAATTTTGTGAAATGTGTGTTAAGACAAGCTGAAACAGTAGATGTCCTTAGGCAAAGACTGACAAAGGTAACTCCACGTTGAATGAACATGCCAAACAATCTCGCCAGTGTATTTTTATGGTAACAGAGATATACAGCATTAGCCATATAGAATGAGACCAGGAGCTTACAGTTACATTAATGTGTAGTTTGCTGACTATAATAGTCTGTTAAAGTTCCTCTCTCTCTCTCTCTCTTTCTCTCTCTCTCTCTCTCTCTCTCTCTCTCTCTCTCTCTCTCTCTCTCTCTCCTCTCTCTCTGTCTCTCTCTCTCTCTCTCTCTCTCTCTCTGCAGCCACATCTTCCCTGTCTCCTGGCTCTTTAGAGACCCCTGAGAGTTCAAGAGACTGGAGGGGTCTTACTGATTCTAATACTGTGGAGCTTCACTGCTGGATTCTTTGGTTAAAGCTCTTTTCTGAGCCCAAATATGGGTTTTCGATTTCTCCGGAACCCAATTTTAGAAATTTGTTCATGTAACGTGTTCATTGCCTATTCGTTCTTTTTATGTTGCTAAAATCATCAGGGTTTTTCTTTCCATTGCATGATTTTTCTGCTCTTGTTCTGTTAATGCACATTTGTATTAAATTCATTCTTGCTCAAATATAAAGTATTGCTCAACAGTTTGCTTATAACCATATTTGTTTTGTTGCTTTTCACTAGTATAAATCAATGTAATTGCTTCACTTAACCCAACTATGTTATTTTCCTGCAGATCAGTAAAGCAGTTTATAAAGTTATAACATAAAACGTGCAAAGGCAAGTACAGTTACATCTTTCCACAGCACGCGGACTATCACAGGAGTTCACAAGAACACATTCCAAGACTTTACTCTGGTAATTGTTGTAGACAAAGGTGGCTCTTTCTTAATATTTCCACTCTCCTGTGTGTGTGTGTGTGTGTGTGTGTGTGTGTGTGTGTGTGTGTGTGTGTGTGTGTGTGTGTGTGTGTTTCCTGTAAGTGTACATCTTGAGCTTCAAGGAGTACCAGCTTGTGGAAACTCCACTTTCCTCTTGTCAATCTAAATTAGCCAATTGCTCTATCTGTGTGTGTGTGTGTGTGTGTGTGTGTGTGTGTGTGTGTGTGTGTGTGTGTAGGCCTGCATGTATGTATCCATGTTTCACGTGTGCTTTTATACAATGGCTAAAATGGGTGAACTGGAGTAAAACACCATCTTAGAAACAGGAAAACTTTGCCTAATCTTTTCCTTCTATTGTCATAGAGGCTGAAATTACACACAGACATAATTTATCTTATACTCAAATCTAATTACACACTTTGATCTCACACATACACACACTATCGACATCATATATTTTCATGCGCACACACACCAACACCCACATACATACACACTGTGATTAAAATAACAGAGCAGAAGTGGAAGAGGACACATTAATGATATTATAGTTATTCAAAACGCCATGGTTTCCACGGCAGCCGAGAGCGATGGGGCCAGTAAGCGATACAAACATCAGTCACCCCTCTGAGTCACACTGGAGTAATGTGTGTGTGCATTTTAACTGTACAAGAGAGTCTCCAATTGAACAAAGTTCATTCACATCTCTCCTTCCTGATGAGGTGCTGTGACCCGCTCTGATTTCTAGTCTCTCCCACAGTCTTTCTCTGGTTGGCATGGAATCTGAAGAAACATACACTGCAGCCGTCCGTGCAGCTTGACAATGTATGTGTGTGTGTGCGTGTGAGTGTGTGTGTGTAGGTGGGGGGTTTAAGTGCTGATGTCACACATTCTGTTTTCCATTTACAAAACTGGACTGGGAATGTTTGGGGTAGAGGGGCCATAAGATGATAATTGTGTTTTCCTTAGCAAGTGTGTGTTAAAGATTGTGTGTGAGGGGATGTGCAGCTCTGCCATCCAGCATCCTGCGTTAGTTATGGTAACCTGTTCCTAAAATGCTTTGAAAATTTGCTCTAGAATCAAAAGAATGACACAGTATTCATGTTGTTACTGTAGATGACTATTCAATTCCTTTTTAAATTGAATTTCTTAATAGTATTTTTTTTTGTTTGGAGTTCAGTACATTTTTGAAAGCTAAATCATTACAAGTAACTTATTTTCTAAAGTCAAGTTTATTTTCCACTGCAGTGAGCTGTTCTGTTCTTAATGTTTCATACGGTAACATTTTTATAACAGTTGAGTATTTTTTTTTATGATTTTAAAGCAGATTTGTCATACTTCTTAGGAAGTGAGCTGAGTAAGGCATGAGTCAGATACTGTTGTTTCCTCAGCCAATTACTTCATAGTGCTAATTGTCGAGGTATGAGATGTTCTGACGTTCTGCGTGTGTATTCTGCATTTCTACATTTATTAGATAACTTTAGCTAGTATTTGTTATGGTAATACTCTGGTATAAATTTGGTAAAATAAGCTTAAGTCTTAAATATGATAATGCACAAAAAATATCTATTAAAGCGTATATAGCAAAAATGTTTTTTTTACTCTTGGTAATTCAGTATTTTGTAAGCTTATACTTTTGTGTGTTTATATGGCTTAAATTTCCTTTGGCCTTTTGAGTACATTTTCCTGCACACTTATCAGGTGATGTACAGTATAATGGCTATAAACGAAACACATTCAGTATAACACATTCAGTCACACTGTTTTTGTGGGCTCTACAGACCCATGACAGCCGTGGTTCCCCACACAGCACAAACTCTCTGAGAAGACATGGAAAGACTCATTGAAGAACCAAAAATATTCACATAACCTCAAAAGAGTAACTATCCCTCCTACACACGTACACACAACTCCCCTTCAAATTTCTGGATAACTGTTCCAGCAAGTGAGACATTTGTTCTTTCACCCTAAATCTAGTTTCTAGCAGAGAGCCACTAAAACAGAGCAAGGGAAAACCATTCAGAGTCTTTGGCTTTTTAAAACAGTCGTCAGGGGTCTAAAATGTTGGTTTGAGACCTTGGTGACCTGTGACTGCAGCCTCTACACTGCCCTGCTGTAAAAAACAAATCATCTTTATGTCTATTTTAGCTGCCTTGTCTTTAGTGACTTTAGCTGCTGGAGTTTGGAGAGCATGGTTGCTAAGCTGACTTCCTCTCCTCAAGATGAAGAAGAGAAGCAGAGCCAGCCCTTTACCACATTTACCCACCATGAGCCACTCACACACGCACACACACACTGTGGACCCAAACCCACAATATCTTCTGAGCGTGCCCTGCCTTCCATCCTGCTGCCACAAATGAAAGATCCAGACTGACATTTATGTGTGTGCGTGTAATATTAAGTTAGATTAGTTCACTTATGCTGTGTTTCGGCAAGGCCTAGACTATTATTTTTTGATTGCATGCATCCCTATTTGTGTGCCTTTGTGCAAGTGTGTTCCCGTGCATGTGTGTGAGGTAAAGGCTGTGTGTTTTCTTACTATTGTGGCAGTGCGTTGTTGGAAAACCTATCTAGTTTTCCTCTGTGTCACAGCAGCGGTCCCCCTAAAGGTTCAAACCACAGCGCCAGGATGGGGAGGGTGCAAGAAGATGAGAACACACTCAAGGAGAAAGATCTGCAAGAAAGAAGTTTGAGGAGATTTTAATAGTTATATTTGAATTTCACATGTTTTGCTGCATAGGTAGGTAAGAAAAAGAGCCAGAGGGACCTGGTGAAAAAAAAAAAGATTCAGCTCTCTAATTGTGGGCGTGTCCAGAGCTATAAGTGCCTTCACTCTTACCTGTGTTACTTATATCCCTGCATGAGGCTCCGAACAGACACACTCATTCACACCTGCCCTGCACTCCAGAAGTTAGATTCTCCACTCTACGTCTTCAGGTAAGACCCACCTGTACTTGTACTTATTTGCATAATTTAGAATCTGCATCTTTTTTAAAATATGAATAATTGTAAAAGTCAGATTAAGTTTAAATAAATTTGCATTAGTTTTATGAGCATTTTTTATTTAATTGCCATCACCAAGATAAGATTTGCTTCCTGTGTTGTGGGTAAAATGTTGCAATTTGTGGAGAGAATAGCTGAGGGGTGGGTTGAGGGGTATTTTGAATGCCTTTTAATTCAACTGATAACAGACAAGCATTTCTAGTAAAATAAGCATAATTGTACTGATTGATTGTACTGATCTAAATGATCAAATATATGTATTGTACAAAAATAATTACAGACTAAAAAAAAATATAATAAATGGTAGGGTTGTGTTTTTCTATGTCATTAAAGCTTTATGTTTTGCATTAATACTGGAGAGAAAGTACAATGCTGCATCATACCCTGTTAGACACAACTCAAAGAGTTCAGTATTAAGTAGAACTAAAGCTTTCTGCGTCTTGGCACATGGCAGGTTGTTGTAAATTATATCAACTGCAAAGTCCACCCCATTTCTTGGCCACACATGAACTGTTCAAACAATGTACGTTTAAGAGAATAGAGGAGCTACACTCAACAAACTCAACGATTAAATGTTATGTGATTTTGGTGGCAGATTTCCAGGAGGAAGAAGTTCTTTTAGCAGTTTCGTTGGGAAATATCACAAAAGATGCATAAGCCTAAAACCTGTGCTAGTAGCTTTTGAAACCCGTTTCGACTTTGTGATTTTTTATTGGCAGCATTGATAACAGGGATTTGCCAATTACCATAAATGTTCCAGAGTGTTTATACTCTTCACCCTGTTTTGGTGGTCTTGAATGGCAGCCCTCCCGCTATCACTTCCAAAGTGCTCTGTTACAACCCATTTTCCTCGAACACAAACCAAACCTTCAGGCATGGAAACCTCACATAAGAGGAAAAAGCTGGTCATTTCCTTCTGCCACACCAGCTGACGCAGAGTTAATGTCCTCACACAATCCTGACCAGTTAATTTACTCGTGCTAGCGGCGCTAATGGCGTCCCCGGGGCCCGTACAACATTACCACAGTGATGCTGATTCCCAACGCTCCCATCGGAAGGAAACAGAGCAGGAAAAAGGTGCCACATTAGAGGGCAAGGGTCAGGATCACCAAATTCTCAGAAAAACATTACTTTATTGTTTACACACGTGTTGGGCGTGTGTGTGTGTGTGTGTGTGTGTGTGTGTGTTGGAGAAGACACGACCACATGCATCCATGGACACTCACTCAAAATCATGCACACATGCAAATATGTACATGTGTGTTCATTTTAATGTGGGAAACACGCTGTCACATGTGTAGCTACGCGTACATGTCGGTGTAAGCCAAACTTGTGTACATGCTTGTGTCAGCAGGTAGTTGTTCAATGAGGCAGACTGAAAAGCTGAAGAAGGTATTGTTTGTATCCACATTAGGTTTTACTCAACTGAGTGACATATAGGCAGATGTGCAGGATGGGAAATCACCTCGGTAAAGCAGGGGGCTTAGGGCAATGTTTTCATTTGAGGGGAGAGGACAGCGACTACGGCTTTGTGCTAATGATCAACTATCTTCGTAAAAGCGCTTCAAACAGCTAAATTTCCAGATTTTCTGGTCTGAGAAGTATGACTTCAATGCTTTGCTGTCCTCCAGGCTGCCCTCCTGATGTCACTGTGTTTGACCCCATTCTGCCTGCTGGTCCTACCAGTGATGTCCCTCCTGATATTCTTCTCTCCTATTGGTTGGAGCCAAGATGGCCTCGCCCCAGGCTGTCACCTGTACCGTGAGTTTTGCATACTTCACACTTCCAGAAACACAATTATGTCTCCTTTTTGAAATGAATACAAACTCTCATTCAGATTAGTTTTTTCATGGTGCAACCGAAACCCTCACACTCCTTCTCATCGTCCTCTTCATCCTCCTCTAGCCTTCAACGTCACTATCCGCAGTGATCGTCGTGGCACATGCAAAGGCACCCACCTGGTCAATGCCTGCGTAGGCTACTGTGAGTCAAGTGCCTTCCCATCCAGATACTCTGTGTTGGTGGCCTCCAACTTCACCCACAACATCACCTCTGCTTCACAGTGCTGCACTATCAGCAAGGATGCTAAGGTGAGGGGACGAAGTTCTGCGAGGTGATGAGAGATATACTACAACATTTTTTAACATTTAACATTTAGTGGTGGTTTGTTTTACCCTAGGTAAAAGTGCGTCTGGATTGCCCTCTAGGTCGTCATCATGATGAAATAGAGATCCTGACAGCCAAGGCTTGTCGCTGCGACATGTGCCGCAAGTCCCGCTACTAACACATCACAACAGTTCGCAGCATAACATACATTCACCAGAGACAAACACTGAATTTAGTCAAACAAGCAGAACTTTGGTAAATGAATAAGCTTCAGTGACTATCTAGCAACTATCCTTTTCTATGTTAATTTGTTTTGAATGTTGAAAAAAACTCCACTTTAGCTGATAAAAAAATTAAGTAAAACTGACAGAATGAGACTAAAGACTCGGAGACTCTCTGCAAAACTAGTGATTCTTAACATTTAAAATAAAATCAAGTGTAAATCATTTTGCCATGGTAACACTTGTGCTCAGTACTTTAATATTGAAATGGGAAATTCATTTTTGGTATAACAATGTGCTGTCCGTGAGTGTGTGTGTGTGTTTGTGTAACATGGAATGTAAAACTTGATTAACACATTTGTGTTTAAGGCCATCTAAACTATTCTTTCATGGAAACAGAACTGCTTAATATTTTTGCTTTGAGGTTTGTGAGGTTTGAGGTGCTTTGAGGAAAAAAAAACATTCATACTTAGTGACTCAATAGGAAGTGTCAGTACACAAATATGTCAAAATTATACTCAAAAAAAAGAACGGAATGAAAATTACTTTGCTTTTAAGACAGCTAAGTCATCTGTCATACAGTATACACAAATTGGTTCATTCTTTTGCAATAACCACTAAACAAAAACATGAGACTAAAGAATGTACGAAAAAAATTATTTATATTTATGAATTTGAACTGAAAGACATTTTGTAAATAATATGATGAAATCTAAGAATGTTGAACATGTCAATGAATGAAAAGTGAAAGACTGCACTGTATAGTTTGTGATGAAATTGTATTTCAATAAATTTCTATTCTGCAATTGTAAAGTGGTTTGTGTGGGCATTTTATACACACACACACACGTTGTTCCCCTGTCGGGACTTTCTATTGACTAACGTATTGTATAGGACCATTTTCACTTTCCCACAATGTCCTCGAGTCCTTGGTTTGAAACTCAAACCACTGCATACAATAATGGCTGTACATACACATACACACACAAACACAAACTTGTTTCCCTCGTGTACTTTAGCCATGATCACAGCACCCCCAACTCAATACCAAGTTTGGGCCTTTTAAAGGGACAGTTACATTGTAAGACCCCCACACTGTGACTGATTTACCCAAACACACACACATATGCAAACACATATCCACAACTATGGCTACTTTTATGAAGGTAACAGTTATTCCTTTAACAGTTTGTTGAGAACCAGTGAAAATGATGCAGATGCTATGTTATGTTATGGTAAATGATCTACACTTATATAGCACTTTTCTACCTATTGGCACTCAAAACACTTTACCCTTCTTCTTATTCACCCATTCTAAATCACAATCACACACACTGATGGGGGAGCTGCTATGCAGCTGGCCAACACTCACCAGGAGCAACTAAGCAACTAAGTTGGGGGTCAGTGTCTTGCTCAAGGACACTTCGACATGTGACTGAAGGACCAACAACTGTGAGATTGCAAGACAACCGCTCTACCTTCCTGCGCCACAGTCACCCATGTTCACGTTGCTGGATTAAAAAATAACTGAAGGCTTCCTTTTGACATCATCACTACAATGGAAGTACTTTTATTTAAATTTAAGTCATTTATTTTTTCAGATTTTAGATTATAATCAGAGCTAAAAATATGTATGATCAAATATGGTTTGCATGTTTAGAAATTCAGCTTTAGTAACATCACGACAAAGAATCACAACACACTTATTTCTAAACTTATTTCTTGCTTTATTCATATTGTATATATCTACACACTCATTTTATGTTACTAGCAACTTTTTATTGGGATTTTCTGTTGACAGGAACCTTCTTCTAACAGTTTCTGCTGGAGGTGCAATAAAGTCTCACACTTACTCAAATGTTCTGATTCCATCATTGGAATCAGTATCATATGTATGAGTAAAACATATGGTGGCACTGTTTGCTGTCAGGGTTGTGCTCTCCCCTCAGAATGTTTCACACTCAGTGTCCAGTGTGGAGCAGACAGCACAGTGGCAGTGCAGAGCCACTGGGTAGTGGTAGAGAGGGGAGACGTCAGGCTGGCATCCTGGCAGCCGGGCGCTCACATATCGGGTGCGACTGTACGTACACACACGGTGCTGTCGCTGGATGTAGGGGGGGTCTGGTACTGGTTTCTGCAGGGTTCACACACAATTTTAGTTCACAATGACAATGATTGTACCAGTGAGTATTTGGAAACCATCTCCTTGTTGCACAAAACATGATTAAACAAGTAAATTCAATAAGGTAGATTTTGTGATAAAACCCTGGGAAAATGCCAATAAGTGGCACTGGAGTCATTTTTCTTTCTTACATTTATTAACTAATATTATTTTTTATTTTTCTGATGAGTAAACTCCATTTAGTCCACGGTATGTAGTGGAAACCCCCAAGAAGAAAGCAGAAAGGAAACATTGTTTTTTTCTCTCCTCTAAAGACTTTGACTTTGACTGAGCTCCTCACTAATTAATTTATTTTTATTAGCTCTGAGATGCAATTTAATTCCTGCAAATTAAAACACACTCAGCACAATGTTCAGTAACCCTTGAAGGTTTTTAAGCAGTGTGTATGACAATGACATATGGGTCAATCATTTTATGGTTTAGGGTGGATCCTGGGTCATCATTCACTTAGTTGATGTTTCACAATTTCATTAATTTGGAAGCTTTTTGGAGATGAATGTTATGCATATGTTTGTATATGAATGTTACCTCCCAGGTGTAGCATCGCCCCCAGCAAGCCTCTGTGGTGATGCGCAGTCCCTTGCAGCCAGGCTTCTGGGCCACAAAGGAGAAATCTCGCACTGCGCAGCCACGGAAACCATGGAGCGGGGTGGTCACAGTAACGCACACCGCAGCTTCCCCGGCAACCAGGAGGATGAAGACAGAGAGGGACAGGGGATGTAGATGCATGCTGGGATAGCGTGAAATAAAGAAGAAGTGCTGTTAATGGGGAAAAGTTAATATTCAAGTTATTATTTTCAATATTCTTAAGCTACAAATGGCTGCAGGGGTGTGAAACAGTTGATCACAAGGGGAAAACTTTGTTAATCATAAGTTATCTATTACTGGGTATGAAGGTTCTGCTCTTTTAATAAGCAAGTGGCGCTATTTTACATCTGTAGTAGAAGTTACTAAACTGTGGTAGTGTAACATTAAGCATAACTCACAACTCCCTCTTGTGTCATTTTTTGCTACTGCAGCCAATAACACCACTGCCCTGTTTGCTGTCAAAGATATTTAAAAAAAAAAAATAGTAAATATACTTAAAATTATACAATCTAAAAATATGGCTTAATTTCATTTACACGAAAAGTAGTATTTTTCAATCAGAATCAACAAAAGTTGGTTAATGGAAAACTGATGGTTTTAATCAAACCACTTAAACTTTGCTCACACAAGCCAAAGCATCTCAACTTGGCCTGACTGGGGAATGCTAAGTGTGGTTAAAAATAGCATATTACTCTATAATGTTGCACCCTTTTGTTTTTAAAGCAATCAAACGAGTCTTAAATCAAACCCTAATCCTAATAATTGCAAAAATGTTAATGCTACATTCCTGTGCTACAGTATCTAACAGATGCTGCAGAATTAAAAAGAAAACTCACCTTTTTAGCTGGAGATCTTGCAAAGATTGGAGCTGCTGGACTCTTGTGTCTCTCTGCCCAGACAACAACCAGTGAATGGAACCAATCTGTCCTTGTTGTTGTTTTTAGAACGCCATTAGGGTGGACGGACACTCTGACATCATAGCAATTACAATGAAATACCATTAGAGACCCCAAGCCAGAAATAATGGAGACTCCCTGGAAAAAACTGATGCTTGTCTATGTTTTCCTAACCTCAGACTGTATCTATCAGTGTGTGTGTGTGTGTGTGTGTGTGTGTGTGTGTGCAGTTCTTTATTTAACTTTTGTCTACTAGAGTGTTAGTACCCTGCTCTTACAGGGTTGCTAGTATTGATACAAGTATATATGTTTCTAAACTAGGCAATCTAAAACTTTGATATAGATAGATAAGTGCATACACTTTAATTGACAAGTAATGCAAGTTCCAACAGTTGTTAATTGAATGTGACATCATATGAAGATTAACTGGGCCATAGGATTTAAAGTGATCAAAAACTACAGGTAGCACTTGGAAAAAGTGAGTGTAAAGAAATATTTATGATAAGTGTTAATTTTGTGTTGAACAATCGCCTAAGCAGGTGTTAGGAAATTAAAGCTGCATTATTTCATATTCTGGCCACTACAGAGAAGAAAAACATATACGCCCTGATGAATTTAACTCCAGATTAGATTTAGATTTAGCCTTTTTTTAAAGGTATGATTTGGTCTCCACCACCAGGTCTCCAATATCTGGTTGCTGCTGCTAAATGACTTATCATATTCAACAGCTAGTTGGCCAGTTTTTTTTACATGTTCAGTAGCTTGGTGCTGGGAAGGTAATGTACGATAAAAGTGTTTTTTTTTTAAGGAGTTTGAAAAACAAAACGACTAGAGCAACTGCATGTTTGTAAAAATGCATGACTGCAGTGTAGATCATATATGAAAGAAAGGAGGCAAAAGAGGTGACACGACGAACAACACAAACTCCCAGACTGTTTTCTCAAAGTGAAGTTTCATTTTTAGCACATAGGTTTTTTTCTCCATTCTACACCCCCTTTAATGTTACATACAGTAGTAAGCCTCTCTACATTCAAACCCCCCCACCATTGTGTTGGTCCCCAAAATATACATCTTTTTCTTTTTCTGCATCATCTTTATCATCTTCTCTAAGGTTTTTCTTCAACACTACAAACACAGACCATTGGGCAGACAGTGCAAATCTAGAAATTCAGTGAAATTGCTACGTAATGCGGTTGTAGGTTTCGATAACATTATATTGTCATTCTCTGTTACTGTTGCTCTGACTTATTGCCGTTCTACTGTGTCTAACGCTATGTCTTTTCTTTCCTCTGTCTTTCTCCTCCTCCTCCTCCTTTTTTTATTTTCACTGGCTGCTTTCATCCAATCCATTCACACCTCTCCCCTGATTTTAAGCATTTTAAATTTGGCCACATTGAAGCAGCCACAGAGAGGACATGTAAAGTAAATAAAACCAGCATTTGATGGCTGTCTGTGAGGTGATACCAGAGCTCTCTAAAAACACTCTCTCTCCTCTCACTTCCTGTTCTGGAGCAGTTCTAGAATTGAGGAATATAACTGATGGATATCAGGGAGAACTATAGAATAGTGGGTGCTGGGATTCCATTCCTCCCGAGTCAACCTAACTGACTGACAATAACAATCAAGAGGGTTTGTGAGTACGCTAGCCGAAACAAAAATTATAAAGTAAGCTGAGTTCCATGACACCTAGTTCAGGTTCTGTCTCTGCGGGGTTTTTGAGTTTTACTTGCCTGAATCGAACCAATGTTTGAAATCTAACCAAATGGGAGGCTTCATGCTCTGTCCAGAGTGCCAGCAGGCACAGGTTTAGAGGTGTTCAATCATATGAGGCTGCTTTTACAGAAAAGCACAAAGCAGGGACATGTGTGTGGTTCCCAACTTGGGCATCAGGACCCAACATGGGCACCTCAGATAAATGTGACAGGTCACAGTTTAACTAAAGAGATTGCAGGAGCTGGGGAGTGTATTCCCACTTTATGTTAAAACACAATGAGAAGGAAAAGTAATTTTGTGGTTGACATGAGCTGGCCATAACCTGTCACTAGGGGTAACAAAAGGTCACAAACCAAAACAATTACGGACCATTAACACACATTTAGCAAAACGGTGTTGTGTCTTTACTTGAAGTCCAGTTTGTAGCTTCCAAATATATCTCACTGTTACCACATGATCCAATTCCATACTAAGAACATGTGATAAGCTTTTCTCATGAAAAGTGAGATCCATTAAATGTGTTAGTAAGCTGCAGAAAAAGCTTGTAATAACAATTTGTGTCAGGTTTTGTTTTCAAATGTTCATTCATAAAAAATTATATAAAACGTCAACATGTTGTTTGACCAAAATACTGTAGGTTTTAGAAGTCCTAACCTGGATGTTGGAAGCAACATCTAAATAACTGCCAAGCTGCAGTGTCAACATTCAAAAGCAACAACCTCTTCTGTAAAAAGATGAACTTGTAAATCAGGTCTGACCTCAGCCTAAAAGCAATAGAAAAAGCCAATGAAAAACATTAAGAATTATTTTGATCAGTCATTACCAGCTCACTATAACTTTAATGCCAATCATGAGAGCTGCAAGTGAAATGGATTTCAAAACCTTGTTGATTCAGGCATTGAAGTGGGTGTTTAAAAAAAACAGTTGCTGGTCTGAAGGATTTTTGAATGTTTGGTTACGAAGTTGCCGACAGGTAGCTCTGCGTCAAAAAGACAATCAATTTGTTTTACGATACATTCGGATTCAAACCCTGTCTTTCAGAAAGGAGAAAAGGAGAGAGAGAGAAAAAGAAGCAAAGAGAGAAGAGTTTTCCCTCATTCTCAGTCACTCTGTCTGCACATCTCCTGCTCACCGATTCACTCACTGGACACACACACATACACACACATACAACACACACACACACACACACAACACTTGCGTACTCACACATACACAACCTGACCATCGTTTTCAGATAAGGTTACAGTTCCTGATCAAATAGAAAATAAATAGCATCAGTATCAGTTTTCCACAAATGAACAAGATCATACAAAAACCAAGAAGATAAACAACATAATTACAACGCAAAATCATTTTCATCAAATAAATTTACACAGAAAGTACCTTTAAGACAACGTGAATATCAAGAACGCAACAGGAGTAAAAACAAGAGTGGGGGGTTAACATTTGAGTGTGACACTCACTGGTTAAATCCCCTAAAATCACACAGATTATCCTGAAAGAATGAAAATATTGCTAAAATAATTTTTTTGATTTTTTTTTCACCCTCCCTCATCACATCATCATAATGATCAGATAAGAATAAACAGATTTTTGTTGGTTTACACAAAAAAGAAGTTATCATTGTCATCATGGTCACCATCTAGCAGCATTGGTCTGCTGAGCCTAAAGGAACAGACACTGCGGGTTCAGGTTTCAGCAATCCAATTGGATGACTGTGTTTTTCTTTTGTTTTGAAATACTTGTGGTGCACTTAATTTATCCTCCAGAAATCGCAATGTTGGGTGGAGCTCACTGGTCTGCTTGGAATTTTGTTCCTGACCTCCTGAAAAAATTCAACCTAGGTTATTTGTACATTTGCTAAACTTAGTAACTCTGCATGGTTTTTTAACAACATTAAAGGTAACCCGTGGTGTTTTTGACTGCTAGTAGTGGTATGGAGACATGGTTTTATAAGTGGATGCTTGTGTTTGTGTTTTCTTGCGATTGACGGTTGGGCGCAAAATCGTGCAAAGAAACATACCAAAACACAACTCTTAGCTATAGCAAGCATGGACGCACATACTGCAAAATTGTTTGAAAAATTAGCAATGCATATGTACAATAGTAATAATAATAAATGCATTCAATGCAAAGTGTGTTTTGGTGAGTATATTTAATGCAAAGAAACAATGAAGGTTTGGGGATTTTTGTGAAAAACCGCCCACCGCACCACAAAAACCCAGAATTTCAAAATAAAAGAAAATCCATTCTAGCTCATTACTCCCATTTTCAAGGTTTGTTAAAGGGGAATTCCGCTGAATTTCAGCACTCAAGTTATGGCCTCAAACAGTTAACGTGATGTGAAGTCAGAATTTGAGCCGTCTTTCCCCTTTATGGTATCTGCTACACTAGTGTTTCTCCCATATTACACTACAGAAATATCCAGAGACATATGTATATATATATATATATATGTATATATATATATATAAAAACATTATCATCATCATCATCATCATCATCATCATCAGTAGTACTTAGAGTAGAGTAGTAGTAGTAGAGTAACAAGTAAGAAGAAGGAACATTATTGTACTTTATATCATTATAATCATCTTCATCAGTGGTTATTGAACCTTGAGAGACTTTAGGCTCTTACTTTGGTGGAACCCGACAGAATGGGAGAGAAATGAATGCCAAAACCATCTGTGTTGATGAATATGTATTCGTTTGTGTGTTGGTGTGAACAAAATTGGTGTATAGATCAATTGAGGGAGTGTAAGATTTTGTTTGACCTGGATACACTCTCTGTAGCTCTGTCTTCTCATATTTACAGTACATATGTAACTGCATGTGTGTGTGTGCGTGTGTGTGTGTGTGTGTGTGTGTGTGCGTGCATGTGTGTGTTTGTGGTCTGGTCTTTGTGGCGATAGTTTTGGGACATTTGTGTGAAATTGCTTCTTTTCTTTAATAATGTCTTGCGCCATCCTCACATGAAATAAGCATCTCTGACCAAAAGATTAATATGAACCCACAGTTCAGACCTAGTTGTTGTTTTAAGACGTGTGAAAACCTGGATAGTGTTGCACCAGAAGAGAAGTTTCTTCTCCTATACTGAGGCTGATTTGAAGCAGGCCAGCTACCAAATGTAGGTACTGACCCGCAGTTTAATAAACCAGCTGTTATTTAAAATGACAGCCTGTACTTTTGGACAGTATTCATCTTTTGGTCTGCAACAGAATAAGTGTACAGCAAAAAAGTGAACCAGTTTCACACAACTCTGTCAGGAAAAAGATACAGTTTTACCTTGGATCACCAAGTTGGTGTGCTTTTTAATCAGAAGCTACCACCTCAATGACATCAGGTAGAAAAAACCCTTTGTACCTTTTTCTGTTTCCCAACACTGTCACCATCAACTTCATGTCTTCTCCCAGTCCCCTAACCCCCATGTTATCCAATCTCTGTGGAGTAACACCTAGGTGGTGCTCTCCCCAGCTACAGAGGAGGCCCCGCTTGGTTTCAGCTCGGGTTGATCGGAGAGAGCTGTCTGCGGGGACGAAGGTGTTGGCGGATCCCCCCTCTCGCCTCGTTCCTGGAGGTTGCGCTGGTTCCTAGCGGCCTCTGTGAGCATCTGCATCCGACGGTCCTGGTACTCCTCCAGGCCTCGCCAGAGCTCGGAACGCTCCCGCTCTCGCTTCAGCTCCCTGGAGATGCAGGTTGAGGAGAAGTAGAGAAAAAGAGCACGATGAACACACAAGAACAGAAAACAGAGAGGGAGCCTGGCGAACAATCTATTGTTGCATCCAATAAAGTCATTTCATACACAATTCTCTCCTGTGTCGAATAAAGGTTATAAAACAAATAAGAGACACTAGTAAAGAAGAGATTATTGAAAGAATGGCACAAAAGAATTAATAATGGAAATGTTATGATTGCATTACATTTCCTATAACTCTTAATGAACTATTTAAGATTTTGGCACAATGTTTCCTTTATTTCCAAAATTAAAATGAGAATATCATTACATATCACAATCATCCCCTGTATTTGCACTTCTTCATAGGCTTAGTGCAGCTTTCAGGAATGATATTGCTACTGGGGAGAAGGCTTTGCCTTAGTATCAGGGAACAAAATCACTTGTGTGTAACAAAACATTGCAGATTACATAAAGCCATATTCTACAAGATGGACAGTGACAGATATATGAAGGTATTTCTCTGTAGGTATGACATAAATAAAAACCTCCAAACCCAGAAGTGGATATGTGTCTATGGTTTACCTGAGGGTCCACACCCCCATTTCTCTGCTGTAGAATGACTGAAAACTGTGCTCTAAACCATGATGTGGTCAGAGTTCAAAATATGACATTAGTGATACATACTTACAATGTGAAACATAGTGTTAGAGATAATGGAACAAACACCGTCTAAATAATGACTTAAGAGTTTTCTATTTCTTCCACTTTTGACACAAATACACATAGACACAAAGGCAGTGAGTCATACTCACTTCTGTTTCTCCACTTTATAGGAGGCAGTGAGGTCATCAAACAGCTTGCTGTTCATCTCCATAAAGGTCTTTAGCACATTGTAGATCAGAGACACAATGGTCCTGAGGGAAATAGATCATAGTTAGTCTAGCTGATCATTTGTCCAATGGGACTATCGGTCAGAAGATAGAGGTTGCAGGAAAAGCCGTTGTTTCTAGGGAGACTGAACAACCAGCATGTGTGTGTTGTTATGCATGTGGCCCTGGTGGGTTACTCATTTAACTAAGTTATTTGAATTGAATTGCTTTGGACAGTTTGACTGTGGGGTGTCAAATAACTTCCTTCAATTGACTAAACCTTAAGCTGTTTTCAAACACGCAATAAAACTCGGAACATATTCAGAAATTACCCAGGGGAGTATGTGAGAACGCAAATGGCTGAATCACTTGGCCCAGACATTAAAAGTACATTAGTCTACCAGCTTCCTTGTACAAATTCTGTGTAATGTCAAATTAAGCCCATGTGTGAATAGAACAGGTCACTGTCGGGAGAATTAACAGTAAGCAAGTGGGCATGTTGATGACATTCCCTTTTAGTCAGTTTATTCAGTACAACACCAGAAAGTAAGAGAAACACCATCTAGGCTTTCTGGCACCGTGCTTCCCTTCTCTCTTTCGGGGAACTATCGTTATGTATACATCAAGGGTTCTCAATTTCAGTCTTCATGGACCCCTTTTTCCTGTATGCCTTCCATATATCCCTGCCCTACACACTGCTTGGATAGGTGTGTTCAGTCAATCAGAAGCAGAAAGATACCAATTCAATTTGTCTTCCCCCACTCCGCCCTCAGATAAGATGTTATCTTTCAGCACCGGATTCAATGAACACACGTGATCCAGATAATCAGCAGCAGGTAAAGCAGCCACACATGCACTGAAGTGTAAAAAGAGCATTCTCAACACATTGAGTTCATGTGAGAAGTTCCAGCTCTCCTTAAAATACCCTTCCTTCTTATTGAACAGTCAACAAACTGCAAGTGTTATAAAATGTTGTCATTTTCCCTCCTTTCCTTTCTTCATAGTGCTCAAGCTTATAGACAAATTGACTAGAAGGCGAAACACAAGGGTACATATGTATGGAGTAATGAGTTGTATTAATCTGTGTGTGCCACTAACTGGTTCCAGTGCTCCTTGGAGACTCTGTAGAGGGTGGCGAACACCAGCGGCAGGATGACTTGACAGTTCTCCTCTATCAGACTGAGGATGTATTCATTGTTCCAGAAGTAAAGAGCCCGCTCCGCTACCTAAACCACACACAAAGAGACAATTTGACTCTCATTTATCAAAGCTGAACAGCACTCTCTTTATAAGACTGCTGTTTGTCTGTGACGTTATGTGAATAACTGACTTATTTCTCAAGTGTCCTTCAGCTGATTAGATCTACAATACATAACAAATCTGCTGTTAACAAGATTACAGTAATTACATTTATTTTAATATTGCCTACTCCACAAATAGGTGGTTTTAATGTGGAAGTGATTTGTGTAACTATTCTTTATTCCCTAAGTTTCTTCACCTGGAAATGAGGACTGGAGATGCAAGCTGCGATCTGTCTGAAGAGCGGCTCCTGAACACGGATGAATTGAGATGGCTCAATCACATCCAGTATCTCCTCGATCTCCCCCAGGAACATCACCTGAATCACAGGCACACACTTTTTAACACAGGAGGAAGAGAAAAGGCATTCACACGGCTTCCATGGGTAAATAAAACCTGCTCCCAGGAATAATTTTTAAGTGGGAAACAAAGAGAAAAATAAATTAAATACAGAGGTTGTACCATAACAAGAAATTCATTTTTTATTTATTTTACACGAGAAGATGTTTCAGCTGTTTTTGGTCATTGACTATTGAGAGAAACACCAGCTCTTTTAATGTCAGCAGTCTCACCTCTTTCTGCGTGCAGGTTTTTGGCCAGTACTTGAGCAGCCCTCTGATAATCTGCAGAGAAAATATGAAAGGCATTCATATAGATAACCACTGCCGCCTTTCGCTCAGCAGGGCAGCTGGCTACAATTCGTCTTTACTATCACTACACAAGAACATACAATTCATGTTCATACCGACAAACGGTATGTTGTACTGAGTCTCATTTTTCCTGTATTGATGTCGATAAATAAAAAAGTAGGTTTTGGTGAATACTACTGAACAGCACTTTTCAAAAACATTATTTCAGTTTGTTACTATGTGAGTTAATTTCATTGTTGTATTACTATTTGTTTAGTTATGAAAACAATATTTTTGTTGCTGAGGTCTGATTGTTAGTAATAGTTCCTCAAAACACAGTTTGGGTTAAAATGTTCATGGTTAATGGTCTGCACTTGCCCAATAACACTTACAGTATATGTTATCATATCCCATATGGACAGGGGAAGCAGGGGATCAAACTGCCAACCCACCATAGCTTCCCCCTCATATTGCAAAAAATAAAGTTTCTTGAGCTGACTGGTGCAGTACTCCTCGAAACTCAGTGTACGTTGTACTAAATAGCGCCTCATTAACAGTGTACATTAATAATGCTACTGTTGCTAACAGATTACTGCAATTTTAGAAATCACACAACATTAGCATTAATTTAAGGTGTGTGGCAGCTGTGGTTCAAGAGCTAGAGTGGGTAGTGGGCCACTAATCACAAGGTCGATAATTTATTCAACAGCTCCTTCTGTCCACACATGAAAATTTCCTTGAGCAAAAGATTAAATTCCAGCTCCGCTACCAGATATGAAAAATTACTGTCTTTAACAACAATTGTTCTGAATAGTAAGTAATAAAGTCTTACATATTCAGTGACTGTAGCATCTTTCTCCATAAACTGCACCACACAGTAGGCCAGCTGTAAGGACAGACAAGTGATTAGGATACACACATTAACACAAAAAAACACACACTTACTCAAGGCTTACACACGTTCCCTGAAGCTGTCAAGGAGACATAGGGGATCTTAGCACTTATCCCTTAGGATTACAGCTGCTAAAGATCGGAAATACAAGTTTTCCGAAGGGAGAAGTGTAAGAGAGTTTTACTGGGGTGTGTGTGTCTGCGTGTGTGTGTGTGTGTGTGTGCGCGTGTGTGTCTCTGTCTTTCGGCATCAGCTCTCACCTCCTCTTAGTATATGACCTGCAATCATTCCCTATTATTCAGCGAATGTGTGCGTATGTGTGTGTCCATGTATGTGTTTTTTGGTTGCGCCCCACCACCCAGGTCGGTTGCCGTGGCAAGTGGGCACCGTGGCGACAGAGACTGTGTGTGCGTGTGTTTACTTCGGAAGGAGTGATGTCACACAAATGAAGTCCCTTAAGGGCAATGTGAGATAGAGTTTAGACCTCTTGTCTCTGTCTCTCTGACTTTTCCCGTCTGTCCTACAGTCCTTTTTCTTCTTCCTCATCTTCTTTACTGTACTGACCCATTTTACTACTTTCAGATAAGTGCACTCAAATATCAATAAAATAAAAGTGCTGGATTGACCGATTTTAAAGTAACAGTCAGCAGAGTTTGTGGACTGTCACATTGTTTATGATCTGTTTTTAGGACACATCATTTTTTACTTTGGTTCTTTCATTGTCTTATTCTTGACCTGTAGCTCCATTGTCTTGTCTCTGTGTCTGTCTGTCTTTCACATCATCTCCAGTTTTCATCTTCAATTTTTACTAGGAGGTTATAAAAAGGTACTAGTGGAAGCAGGGATGTTAAACTTAAAGCAGGGGGCAAAGGAGGATTAAAATAAAGGTGCAGAATGTCCAAACTATTTAAAGCATTAGTGAGGCATGGAAGAAACGGTGTAGAGTAAATATGAAGTTGGATTCTGTTGTCAGGCTGGGTTTTGTAGTGGCAGGAGGCCTTTGTTAGACTAAGGATTGTGGGCACTGTAGTCTTTCTAAGGCTTGGATTTTACCAACATTGAATTGTCAATGTGACGGCTCTATTTTTGGAGGTGAAATCATTCTTGAGAGTTTAGGTGTTTTTAATGACCTGCACAACAAAAACTAACCTTGCCCTTGCTGTGGCTTCACAGGTCTGCATATTATATTGTCAGATATAAATTCACAATTTTTAAATAAAACTTAAATTCTGTGCATTTTATATATTTAACCACAGTACAGCCTATAAAGATGTTAGAAAGTTATCCACTAGTGATTTAAGACATCTGTCACCATAAGACATTAAATATTTGCAAGGCCCATCACATTTCACACAGAAAGTGAAAAATAGCAATCTTAAATGTCTAGCTATATATGTCTAGGGATATAGCCAAATATTACAAAACACAAATGTGCTTCATGAGGCCTTTAAACTTAGTTAGCTGCTTACAGTGGTTTTTATTCGCTATTGTTAACTTTAATTCATAAAAGATCATATTTCTTGTTCAGGTTATTTTTAGGATAACACATTTTCTAAATTAATCATATTATTCAAAATGACAAGACAGATGCTTAAACCAACACTTAATTTTCTCTACCAGCCTTTGGTTTGATGTCAGTCTCCAGTCTAGATTAGCTTATTCGTCTATGCCATAGATCTCTGTTGTTGTTCAAATCTACTGAAAACAAATCTGGAGCCTTTGCCAGCTTTGCCAGCAGGTTGCAAGTCTGTGTTAAGGCTAGCACAGACAGACATACTCAGACAGACAACCATTCACACCTATGGGCATTTAGAGTCACCAGATAACCTAACATGCATGTGTCTGGACTGTGGGAGGAAACCGGAGGAAACACAAATGCTCTGAGAACTCTACCATCCATTTCAATTTTAGTTTGGCTATAATTTCATTTACACTTTTGGAGATTACTTGAATCATGCTGTGGCTACACACTATAGCTCAAACAGCTGCTATTACAATTCAGTGACATGAGTATAAAAGCAGAATACATTAAGGTTAATTGACATTTATTTCACACTACTGATCAATCATTAAGATGATTAAGTTAAAAAGGTGCTGCTGGTATATTTTGATATTCAGATCCACAACTGGGTCACATTTAAACAGCCACAACTTCTAAGCGCATAACTCCTGACCACTAGCACCGTTTCCCCCAAGACCCACTCAAACTGAGTGTGTGTTTGAGTGTGTGAATAATGTATGTGTGTGAACCACTGGGAGACAGAGAGGAGAAATGTAGGGCATGTTGATGCTGAGATCAAAATACACGCACACAACTACACACACATCTGTGCACCTACACCCACATGCACACACACACACACACACACCATGCATACCTCAAACCAGTTTGTGTAAAACAAACTGTATCTTCTGCCTAATCAAATACTGTGTGACACAAATAAAATGCTCATGCACACATATACACAACATACCTGCTACCATCAGTGTTGTCAAATATCATCATAATACACATAGCTATGTAGGAGACACACAAACCAAATACACACACACACACTCTGGGTATTTCAAAGGTGATGGCATCACTCTGCAGTATTATCTGTGACTCCACTCTGCCTCCTAGTGGTGTTTTTGGCTCACTGAATAAGATTCTCTGTTAGTTATCTTTACACATACCTACTTTATTTGCACTGTTTATTTGCACAATTTAACTGTTGCATAAAACAGTAGAGATTAATCACTTTTGACATGAGATTTTGAGGGTGATTAGTGAAAGGCCCTCTGTCAGATTACTGCCAGACTGATATGTTTTGTTATTTGTTATGACAAAGGTGACATCAGATTCTATGATGGTTTGGCAAGTCTGTAAAGCCTACAGCAAAGTATAGTTCAATCCCACGAATAACTGCAAATTTACCTAACTACATATAGTGTTTCAAGGTTTCAGTGGCATTTTCACCTTGGCAAATACAATTTGAAATAATTGCTGTAATGATGGTGCAAAATACCAGCACTCAGTATTTGCGTTGCCCTTAAAATACAATACAAACACTCAGAGCAGCTGTAAAGGGCACATTTGCCCTTGCAATTAGATTTTAAATAAAACTACAAGTAAGCAAGATTTTTTTGTTGCATTCTCCCATCAAATGCAGGTTTAGGTTTAGGTTAAGGTTATGAACTACAAAAAAAAAAATATTTTTTAAATATAAAGTAAAGAGGCATGAAGAAAAAAAAGCTAGTCTAATTTGTGAAAAAGAATTTTTCGTGTGTGCTGGATTGGGTCACTCACCTGTGCGTGGAAGATAGAAAGGGACTTTGCTGTGTGTAGCGGGATCAGGACTCGAACCAGGAACTGCTTATGTTCGGCCTTCAGAGGCAAAGCAAAGCCATTTATGATACTGGGGGAGAGAAAAAGGTTTTGTTTTTTAAAAAATGAGAAAAATCCCTTTTTCTGACCATAACATGTTGGTGTCTTTCACTGGAGTAATATTGTCTGTCCTTCAGGTAGAAACATGGGCAAAGCTCAAGGTGACAGGTTAAAATAGAACCAGACGACAGCCTATTTAATTAACAAGTATACACATTTGAGGAGCTTCATAGAAGACGTTTTCAAGTGATTATTGAAATATTGTTGAAGGATTTTTGGTCAGTCAACCAATGTTGTAATTAACTATAGTTTCAACAGCTGTTAAGATTATCATATATTAAAATAATCGTCTACTGCAAACCTTCATGGAGACACTCTGGAAAGCTGCAAAACTGAGATTTATTTCCTTCGAAACACTGTGTATTACATGTGTGTAAGCTTCTGTATTTGTCTGTGTGGTGAAGTCTATTATTGTACTGTGTCAGTTTCCTTGCGACTGGAATAACGTGTGGTCTGCTCACTACTCCACTGACTGCCATAATGATAGTTCAGCCTACGACAGAAAAGTATGAGCAGCAGGAAAGTGGGAACTAAACTTGGGAAGAATCACACTTATTTAGCAGCACACTGGGCCTGTTTGTCTCTTGTTTGTCTTTGTGTCTGTATCAGTGTCAGTCTCTCTACCTGTCTGCCTTCTTTTTCTCCAACAGCATCTTTGTTTAACAGAACATTCCTTCAATAATTTCTCCATCTCGCTGTTCCTCTAATCTGTCTCTCTGTCTCTCTCTCACTGTTGCTCTTAACACCTCTGTCTTCATCCTCTCATCCATCTCTCTTTCCCTGTTTCTGTGTGGGAGGAGCTATAAATACCTCTGTTACCACCAACATGAATATAAACCTCTCTCTCTTCTCCTGCTCTTCCTCCTCCCTGTCCTCCACTTCTGACTCACTGACTGTTGTTCACTAACCCATCCTCCCCCTATCTCCATGTATCCCTCTATCTCTCATCCTTCCATTCATCCCTCTTTTCTCACCTCAACCTTCCTCCATTAAGTCATAATTCCCAAACCTCAAAAGTCATTCCTCCACTTTTAATCTTACTTTTTAATTATTAACAAAGATTCTGAGATGGCGGTGCCAAGGTGGTTAGGAGAAGAGTTTTCATTTGTATATGAATCTCTTTATGTTGAAAAAAACTTAAAGAAAATGAAATAAAACTGATATGAAAGTGCAGAAATGTTCTCACACTTTACTAGTACTGACACAAGACAAACTTTTGCAGTCTCTAAATCTCTTTGAATCAAGAACCCTTTTCAACTCTCTCAACTTTTTTTCTATGTATAACATCAAGATAGATTATTTAAAGGCATTTGTTTTTTATCAGTGTAGGATATGAAAGACAGAGGGTGGCCTGATTCCAGCCTACAGAATGCCCTGAAGAGAAATTAATATTCACTGACACTAATAGGCAACTGATTTGTTTGTTTGCTTTCTGACTTCTACGCTTGCATTTTTGTTTATTTCTTCTTCTTCTCTGTGGCTCTTCATGTCCTCAATCTTTCAGCACTATCCACATGCATCTGTTTATGTAACAGGACTACCAAGCACTGTATTTATTTACTTCTTTGTATCAGACTTGAGCAGGAAGTGATGAAGCTCTGTAAGAGAGTGAAGCAAAGAATCCCACAAACCTGTGCTAACCTCGAGTCTCCTCTGGTTTTATGTATGTCACCTCGCCGACTACTGTAACTAGCTGGACAAGTTAGGCTTCCACATAGCTTGAATTCCAAACTAGGATCACACTAAAAAGCTAGTGTTAACTGTCTTAGCTCATCCTGTTTCTGTTTACTTTTGCCCAGTCTGTTTCTCTACCTCAAGCCAGTTCCTTATCCAGTCACCAGATGACTTCGACTTTTTCCCTTTCCCTCGTCCATCTGCTCACCTTGTCTTGTTTTGCAGAATCACTCCGCCCTGACTCTTACAGTCATCTCACCTGTTCCTCTTTTATTAATAAAGCCCCTAATACACGGTGTATACCAACCAGTTTCCCTGTGTCCTCTGTCACAGTACCTCCTGACTACAGCTCTGTCTAAAGTCTTTTTGTCTCAAATAGAAAGCAACCATGTTTCCCACTATGTTCGAAAATGTTTAAAAAAATTCAATCAGAGCTATAAGAAAAACAAACTACATAATTAAAAATATTTTGTATCGTTTTCTCTCTCTCTCTTTCTTTTTTTATTGCTATCATCTTTCCATTCTTAGTCTCATTGATTTGTGTATGTGCTCCGACAGAGAGCTAACATGTTTGATAACCAATTTGGCTCCCTGACTTGTTCTCCCATCGTTTCTATCATCCTCATATTTCTCTTATGGGCCTCGGAGGCAAAGCAACCAACTAAAAACTCTGAGTCATCTCTTAACAATGTCTTTAATCCCCCTTCTTTTTCTGTCTATTTTTCCTGCCACCCCATCCACCTTTAGTCATCACTCTCACTTCTTCATTCTCTACTTTGGACACGGCAGCAATAGTTTACATGATAACAAGAAATGAAAATAAATACACTGTTTTTATATTTAGCAGTAGTGTTTTTTCTTTCCGACATCTTTCATAATTGCCTGCAGTAATTCCATAGGTTGCCAGCTGCCTCATGAATCGAAGCAGCTGGTCGCATACAGATACTGTATGTGTGCATTAGTATGACTCTGTGCATCTATAATTCAGTGTTACTCTATATTGATTCACAAGCCCATAATGTAAAATAAAGAATACCTTCTTCTGGAGCAGCACAAATGCTCCACAATGTGTCTCTTTATGTGTACAAACCTGCCAAGGATTTCCAGCAGCTCTGCAACCCCATTGAAGTGCTCAGTTTCATATATGAACCTGAAACACACACACACACACACACATGCTGTTACATACATATGATACATCATATGATACATCAAGACATATGAAGCATCAGTAGATCAAACGACAGTTTTGAGATTTGCATACACGGGAGGAACAAACAGAAGGACATGACTTCTGATACCTTGCAGGTATTACTGTCTTTCCTAAAGTGTTTATCGCCTCACTGACATGTCCTGTCAGCAGTACACTTCTTCAACATTTAACAAGAACAACAAGTACAGTAACACTTCAGCAGATATGTGTTCAGATTTTATCATGTAACTGTCTAAAGTAGTGTTGCAGCTCTTCTATGACTGGATTATATTGCAAAAATAAAAATACAACAAAAATAAGCTGCCAATTTAGCCAAACATGATTGTAAATCACAGTATTCCCGTCAGTAGCTGAAAGCTGTCCAACACAAAGATTTAGCTTTCAAGGCTGATGCAGGATGAAGCTTTGTGGCTATCAGTGAGTGTTAGGACTGCAAATGTGCACAGTCATGTTGTCCATGTGTGCCTGTGTGCAGCAGTGGAGGCATTCTGGTTTTTCTCAGCCTCACAACCTAATGCCACATGTAGCATTTTGTGTTTGTTAATTTCGAGGATACATGTTAAAAATTAACCTGTGCTTCACGGTGTGAGTTATTAAATATTGCTTAAATAAGTTTTCTTTTTCACTGAAATGTCAGAAACTCAGAACTAAAAATTAAGGAACTGTGCTGGAACCACAAGTTCCTTCCTGTGTCTCCCACATCTAAAACCCCATGTAAAATTCTCTCAAAATTCTCAGGCTATTAGTTCAGCTAATTATATCCCAGGGCTAACAACCAATGCTGAATTTTGTGTTCTTTTAGGCTTTAAAAGTATTATCGTTTACACCAGTTATGCACAAACCTCAAAAATATAAAACAAAGGTCACACAAGCAGATTTGTTCTTGGTGATGGTTTTTCTAAAAGATTCCAGCATGTACCTGAGGAAGATGTTGTTGATCTGTTTACGGATGTAGGCTCGGAGGCCCAGTAGTTTCCCATAGACACGGTGTAGAATGGTCTTTAGGTACTCTCTCTCCCTGGGGTCCTCGCTGTCAAACAGCTCCAGAAGCTACACACACATACATGAACACATAAAAATACAGCATGTACAAATACTTGCACCAAAACTTAGAAATTAAGCTTTAGAAGCACCTCAGTGAATAAGGAATGTGAGGACTTTAGAAGCATCTCAGCAGCTTTGACAGAAAGAAAATGGAGCAACGATTACCTGCAGGACAAACTTCTGGTCAACGTAGCGTTTGGCCATGGAGGGCTGGAAGTCTGGGCTCTCCAGGAAACGCAGAAAGAACTCATACACCAGCTAATAGAGGCACAAACAACAAAATATTATGCATTATCATTATGCATTATATTATCTCTGTATCATAAAAAAAAGTTTGAGATTTTTGATTCTTAGATTAGAAAAAGACACAAGAATGAAAATGTGACAGTGATAAAGAAAATTAAAACTCAGGGTGCTAACTGAACCTTTCATATAAGGTAGCAAAAGTGAGTCAACAGTGAGTTGGGAAGGTCAAATCAAGCTCATCATGTTTGGTTTGAGTGATTATCCTCCAGCTGGTTCCAAGGAGTTAGCCTAGATTACAATACACAGTGCTGTTTTTGCTCTTCATATATCTCAAGGGATTAAACAAACGAGACATCACATATTAAATAATAAGCTTTAGTAGGACTGTAGGTGGATCTCTTTAACCTTAAGACAGAGTCAGCAGGCTGTATAGCTTCTACCTAACCAGACAGAATGGAGGAGTATCAGTCTTCTCATATAAGTCTTGGCAAGACATTGAATAAGTCTATTTTTCAAAAAATGTGAAGTGCTCTTCAAAGCTGCTCTGAGCTATGTAGGATGATAATTGCTACAAGCAAGACAAGCAGCGGCTTCTTTGACAAAGGTGGTGACACCATAAAATGTTACTTTCTCTAACTTAGAGTTGGTAATATTTTATACCATAAAGATTCAAAGGGAAGGGAAAAATATGTATTTCATGTGACACTTCACGCTTACATTTTGACTCATGTCTTCCTAATGGTGTAAAAGTGATTGTACATCACACCTAAATGTCATCTGGGCAAACTTCAAGCTAATAAAACATATATTTCATGATTTCAAAAAACAGCAGCCTGAGTAAAGGACCTCAGGTACAATATGTTTATGTGCAGATAAATGCTGACTGCTGCAGTCAAAGCAACACCTGGTGGGAGATGTGCATTTTCCGCCTATTGTCTGTTATGTAATATACAGTAAAGCCCATTTGTTTAACTTTAATAACAAAGCGGCTACATCACAGTTATTCTCACACTGTTTTCAGGGGGGTGAAAAAACACAATGTCAAAAATGTTTAATAAACATAATTGTCGGTATTTTCATATGTTTATCAAAGTAATACATAGATGGGTACCTGCAGATGAGGCCATGAGGCTTCCAGTGTCGGCTCATCTTCCTCAGGGTCAAACTCTGGATTCTCACTGGGTGGGAGAGTCCGGAAGATGTTTACAGAGATCTGAAAAGCCACAGCCAAGGAGAGAATAGAGAAGGAATGATGGCAGGAATAAAATATAAAATGGAGAAAATGGAGACAGAATGACTAGAGTCATACTGTACTGTCATTTTTATAGCAAAGACATTTACAGAAATATTTGTTGACTCATTCCTTGATCTCAGTCTTATTTTCATACTGTTCTTGATAGTTTATGCTTCATCAGTCATTTGAAGAGATCTGAGTCACTACCAACAATTTGGCTCTCAAGATAAATACAAGATGAATAACTAAATACTTAATGTCATTGAAGTTTAAATGTGTCAAAGAGTTCTTTTGGGACAATTACAGTAGGCAGTTCACTTTGAATATGTATCTGCAAATGAAATAGGTACAACTTATTGGGTTGGCTTGGTGGCAGTATTGCATTACTATATCAGATGGCAACTGTTGAGTAAGAAGAAGAAGCTGTTGCATCAGGGGAAAAAGTGATGTGGTATTTGGTATCTAGTTTAGGTTTTTGAGTTGTCATAGTCAACTTTAGCTATTTGCAGCCATATCTGACGCAGTTCACAGTCTGTATTATAAGAACCAATAATAAGTAATGCAATCTGACTGCTCACTACACCGTGCCATGATTTATTCAGCAAATGCATTTGTACTGCCCATTTAGAGCATAAGCTACAGTATGCTGAAAACAGCAAACATGGTAAGTCCCATAAAGTTCATAAACTGTTATTATTAAGCAATTTGGCGTGCTTGCAGGGCTGCGACTACTTTTTATTTTTTGGGGGGGGGGGGGGGGTGCTGGCAAAACCAAAGGTACAGGGCAGCTGTAGCTCAGTTGGTAAGGCAGTCGTCCACAGACCAAGGGGTCAGTGGTTTGATCCCTGCTCCCAGATACATGTTGGAAGTGTTCTTGGGCAGGACACTGATGCTCCCGGGCGGTCAGGTGAGCACCTTGCATGGCAGCCACTGCCTTCAGTCTGTGTGTAAATGGGAATCAACATTGTAAAGTAATATGTGGCCATTTACCAAAGCTAATGTTAGTCTGGGGTTGATCCAAAGTATATGCTCTGTATTTTAACTTGCTAAAAATAATAAAGGTGGTAAACATCGCATCTGCTCATCATCTACATGCCACTGTAAGAATGTTAGCATGGTGACATTAGCATTTAGCATGTTTTATAGGTTCCTCTTTTCCTCGGTGTTTCTCCAACATCGCATTCATTTTGTTGTGCTGCACTTTGGTAGTAACCTGTGCGTTTACAGTACTGACTACTGCTTTTATTATCAGTGATCTAATCATTTCTAATAGCCTTTTTTACCGTGTGCCCACACATTAAAGCTTTCCTACACTTTCCTTCCACCTCACCCTCTGTCCTCTCAGCATTTTCTATATCCTTTGGGTGTAGAGACTATAACGTAAGCCTTATCCTCTGCTCATTTCCCCTTCTTCTCTCAATCCTTTCGTCCTCTCCTCTTTATATCCACTGAGGTCTCTGCTCTGTGTTGGTGTCCACACTCTCCACCACACTCCACTCTTGTTCTCATCCTGCTCTTTCTCGCCATCTGTGCAGCCTCTTGCTGCTGCTTAGCACCCTTTGCAAACATTGTCTCTCTTCCTTTCCTCTGCTTATCTATCTAACTATCCCTCCCTTTCTTGCTCCTCTCCTCTCCCCTTTGTTTATAGCCTCTGGTGACTGCACTGAGCTCCTCAGCTGGATACCACACTGTCTGCCTCCTCTCTATTTCTCCTGCTTGTACCCTTTCATCTTCCTCTCCGTATTTTTTCTTGCTGTGGGTAGAGCTTCCAGGCTTTTATTTGATAAGCAAATGTTTTTTCTGGCTATCTATTTCTCCCCCTCCCTCCATCCATTCAGCTATTAATCCATTTGCTAATCCATCATGACCATTGTTTGTCACTGTCTATGCTCAGAAGTTACATTTTTTTGGCTTCTGGATTTTAAGCATTTACATTCTATTTGTCTTTCATCCATTTTATTCACCAATCCCCCCCCCCCCCACACACACACACACACACACGCCCTTTCACCTTTTCTCCCCCTTACCATTTTTATAGCCTCTGGGTAGAGAGGCTCTATGAGGACCCCTCTGCTAGTGGCCACGCTCTCCACCAGCTCATTTAGTGCCGAACGTTTGATCTCCTTCCCCTTCAGGTCGGCCACACAGTCAAGGAAATCAAACAGCACGCAGCACTGCTGCAACTTCTTACAGAACAGGTCATGTAACTCTGCCACATTGGCTTCTGGATGATTGAGAGTTAGGGAGGAAGACAGAGAGAATGACATGTTTTAGACAAAGAGGTTAAAAGTTACAAAAAAGGTCATGCAGCTCAGCAATACTGAAAGTCGCTGGTCAGTAGTGAATCATTTGATAAATTGGGAGTGTGTGAAAACATGAAAGAAATATACAGCGATGTGTTTTATAGGCTAGCTTTCTTCACAAAGGTCACGAGGAAAAGAGAACAGACTATTACTCTACAAACACATTTGTACACACCCACACTCACAGGGGCTAGCATCCATACACACATGTCCACACACACACACCTCTACCCAAGGGGGCTGTATTGTATCTCAGTACCATTACCTGTCAGATTCGCTCTCCAGACCTGTTCGTCACAATAAACAACCTGCTGCTTGCCGTCAAATTAAAACCTTGTGCCTCCAATTTTCTCCACTTTTCGCAGATTCCAGAGAAAGTAACTGATAACCATGGATTAGTGAAGACATACAATGAGTTTTAAATTGATTCCACAGGCCTGGGGGTTGTGAAACTGAGAGCTCAGCTGGTAAAACATTATGCAGTAAGAAATAAAACACAAATGAAGCAAACACTAAAATAAAGAGTTACAAGCTCTGACAGCAGCCAAATGGGAGTACTGGGTTCTTTTTCTGAGTAACCAGATGATTGATGACTCAATAGCTAAATATAGCAAGGAAACAACCATGTTTTAGATTCCTACTTAACTGAAATGTGAAATGTATGTGAACACAAACAGATTGATCTATATTTGGATAAATGGTTTAAACATTAACAGAAAAAATAAAAACTATTCTTCTATGTAAGATATTTTTTAAATTTGTGGTGAAATGAAATTTCGAATGCAATTTTAGTAAATGTGTAAACATCCCACACTGTTTTTGTATTTATGATATGAGCTGCTCTTCATAATTGCAGGGCCACTATTGAACATTCCTTGACTCCTCCATACAATAAGCCACTAAAACACTAAAACAATCTTTGTATTTGACAGGCGAAGACCCAATTCGGCACATACACAGCATTGATGCAATTTATATGTAGTCAAGATACCTATTAAACTATGTAAAGATCCTTTCAGTTCATCTTACATCCTTCAATTATAAAAATTAAAAAGCCTGGAATGAAGACATATAAACTTAACTTTTGTCCTATTGGATCGCACTGGATTATGTAGATGTACCTTATGAACATGTTCTTACAGTTTTGTTCAAAGAGTCTCCCTCTTAATCCCTCTTAAAAAATACAGCTTTACCAATGCTGGGGAATAGTCTAGACTAGCTGTGGAGTTGGAAAGAGGATGATTACACACACACATACACACACACACCCACTGCAGGAGCAGATTAGATTTAACCCTTCTTAACCCCAAAGTGGGAAACACAAGAGGGGTAAGGGTGGCTGAAAGGAGCACTTCCAGCCCCAGACCCCCTCACCTCTTGAGGCACACCAAGACCATCTGCTCCCTTAAGCGCAGAGCTGTAAAACAAAAGATGAGGACAGCCCTTTTGCCTCATGTGTCAGTAAAGCTCTTTTGAAAACAATGAAAATTTTGATTGTGAGGGGGACACATACTTAAAAGACATGATCTAGATTTTTTGTTCTTGAATTGAATTTGAATTAATTTAAATATGGTTATATATAAGTACAGGTGTGTCTTTTAGCCAAAACCTGTGATCAGGGCAAACAATAAGTGGATACGTTGTGGTATTTAGAATACACTATCCACTTATTTTTGGCCCTCTCCCTGAATAAACCTCAAAACATGTGCTGCATACACCTTCACTGTGGTTTTAATATAACCTTCTTGCCTGCCATTAAACTTTAGTTTGTCCATTTTATACCTAGGGTTGACACTTAGAAGCATGACTATTGAACTGTGCGGAGCAGTCAATTAGTTCTTGAATTGCAGCCATTTCTGTGACTGGATAACAGTGTGATTGCAAAGTTCACACAATTCTCTGATGAGAAAAAAAAGCTGAAATGCCAGTGTGAAACGTTTAACAGGGTGAACTGTTTCTTCTGACTTTGCTAGTAGAATGAATGTGAGGCTAAATCTACAATGTGGGCACAAACTCTTTCTGTATTAATGTCTTTTGGCTGCTTTGAGGTATCTGCAGCTTTAGTTTTGCCCTTTATTTTCTTACCTCTGCTCCTTCCCAAATCAACCCCTTTGTATATCCCCTGTTTTTAGCAAAGCCCCCTCTCCTCTCTGTATCTTCCCTTCTTCCCTCCCTCTGTAGGAATCATATTCATTTTTAACAGAGTTACTGTATGTGCCAGGGTGAGACTGAGCAACAACTGAGTGTGCAAAGGGAAAAGACGATAGAAAGAAAAAGTTTTGTGAAGACAGAGCAAGAAAAGAGGTGAGAAAAGGAGAGGGAGGAGGAACAGAATGAGGAGACTTAGAGGGCCATGTCAGTGCAAGTGTGAGAGAGAAGTTGACAAAAAGGACAGAGGCTCAGTTTAAAGCAAAGAAAATTGCTTAAATCACTTCATCAACAATTTTACCTTATTATCAGGTGTCAGACAGGTTAAAAACAGTCCAAAAGGAACAAAATCGGTGCATTATGAGACAGTTGGGAAAACCATAGTGTGATAATACTGAGTGAAGTGAATTTGAGTTTCCTTTTAGTTGTGCTATCATTAGGTCAACACAGGTCGCTCCAGACTAATTTATTCAAAGCAACTTTAAATACAGTCACAGTGCAGTGAATAGAATATGAACTATATTTTAATCACAGGAAGTGAGTCATATATGAGCTATTTTCATGTTTCTGACGATGTAAATTGGCATTTTGAACAACTGCCAAGTCGGCTGTGACGATAAAATTTACAATGCAACATTAAACGCATGTAGTTAAAATCATTTCCTTTTTATTTCATCTTTATTAACTCACAACTGAGATTAAAATGTGTACTGTCTACATCGTACATGGTTACAGCACTGCATTTATAAAAGCATGTTGAAACAAACAGGTAAAGCTGTCAGTGATACACCACACATGCATCATCATTTAAACTATTATAAAGTGTTTGGAGCTTTGTATTACTGTATTATTGTGTCTTCATGCAATGGTGCAGATAAAGAATCTTTTCAAATCTTACAAAAAATAACTAGTCATTATTTGTTTTTTATTCCCCTTTGTCATTGTCAGGAGAAAAAGTTCCATCTTCTAATCAATATTTTCATTAACAGTGAATTTAATGATCACAGGTTTTGTATGAAACTTCTCTGTTAATGACAAACTCACAATTATTACTAGGCTGTGCAGTTCATCTTAGATCTGATGAGTTTAGTGTGTTTCAGCTTATTGTTTTAGTTTTATGGCCTGCAAATTTACTATTTTGGGTCAGCCATATTCATTTCAATATGCTAAAAAGCTCTAAAAACCCACTTTATGCAACCTGCCTGGAGATTCAGACATGTACTTCTCTTCTTAAAGACACTGGAGTTCTGCCTCTGCAGGCGGTAAAAGGGTGGATTTTCCCAGAAAGATGACTACAGTTATAGTATTTCACTTTCCTAGTCCAAAAAACACTTTCTGAGCTTCACCCACAGATGGAAAAACTTGAAATGGCAAAATATCCACTTTACAGTCACAGCATTGTTATTAGTTACAACTAGTTCAACAGCTAAGACTTTAAAAACAAACCTGCATTAAGTTTTAGCCAAACGCAATATTATAAATGGTGTTCCTCTGTACTTTCCAACTGCACACTGGTTCTTACGAAATATACACAAATCTATAAATATGTGCAGAAGAGATACAGTTTCATTTTATTACAAAATAAGCAAGTGGACTAGTTGTTTATTTACATCAGAGCTCTAGGACCCATCAGGCGGTGCATCGATGTAATTTGGGGACGCCCGCTTATTGTTTGCTTTAATATTTAAAGGGACTCGTTAGTTATAAGAAAAAATACAGAACATCTTCACACTTATCTTTTAAACGGACAGAAGAGGAAGAGAGAGAATCTGATCTGGCAAAAAACAGCATGTGACTTGAAAAGATGGTGAGGGGAAAGGACAGGGGTGGAGGGATTTGGTAAAGGGAGCAGCAATATATAAGCTTGAGCAGTGACTCACACAAACAAACACACATACACAGCTGCATGAAACTAAATATAGTCCTGCTGGAGAGAGACGCAGTGAGGAGAAGAAGAATCTGGGGAGGAAACAGGAGGGAGTAGAGGGGAGCAGTATAGGGTTAAAAGATGACATCATCTCCTTCCTCCTCCTCCTCCTCCCCCTGCTTCTCTCTCATCCCTCCATCACTGGATACCTCCCTTCTTTTCCTCCATTCGCCCCTCTCCTCACTCCCTCTATCTTTGCCTTCCTCTCCTCCACCCATCCATTTCTCCAAGGTGCTTTTTTTTATCCTGAAATGAGCAAGCACAGCTCTAGACTTTAAATAACAGTTATTCTGTTTGGGGCTGAGTGTGTGACGGAGAGAGAGAAAGAGAGGAGGGAAGCTTCTGTTTTAGCCACAATCCAAGCCGCCTCTGCACCTCTGCCATTAGGCACACATACACACACGGATGCTCAATGCACAGATACAGTGACGCAGAAAGGAAGAGAGGGAGGGAGGGAGGGGAAAGGGGAGAAGGAGACAGAAAGGGAAAGAGCCAGATAAAGGAGAGAAAGACACTTATAAATAGTAGAAGGGTGCAACAGCACTTATCAGAAGTCAGTACAGTATAAATATCACCTTAACAGGTTTACGTGACGTGCTTTAAGTCCATCTCTAAATAATCTAATCCCCCTAATAACACAGGATCTCTCCATGGCATGACAGACTGTCTAGGAAGCATGTACAACACATTATCCATTATCCTGCTCATAAACAGCATGATTAGAAAAGGGAACGAGGAGGGATGTTATCACATGTGATTGACTACATCCTCTTCTTGTCACAATGCTTCAGATTTTTGAGAAGACTGAAGAGGCAGCACCAATTTACCTGCTGAGAAAGAACAGGACAAATCATTCCGCTGCTTTAAATTAGAGCAGGAAATACTTGGAAGTCATCACTTGGTGATGATACCAAGAATAGATAATGAGACCGTCTGGGTATTAGCATAAAGCATGTAAATAGAGTTGTAATGTACATTCTGTTTCTGATAATCAAGTTATGACAGAAATGGAACGATGAGCAAATGTTTCTCTGCTGAGGATGTGATGTTCGTCTAAGCTCGCCTGTCTATCTGTCAGCAGGACAGATATAGACAGATTCTCATGACATTTGGTGGAGAGATCTTTCTTGGGCAAAGAAACAATACAGTTCCCATCCTACTGTACATACTAAAATAACAAAAACAGACTCTCAAATTCTACAGAAAGTTTTCAGGGTGAAAAACGTCAGCATCACCTAAAATGAGTGTGCGCTCCTAGACTCAACACTTGCACTCAGCTCTATGGAAGCATCTTTGAGCTCATTAAATGGGTTTAATTGAAACTGACCTGACTAGTTTTACAGTTATCATCAGTGCTGTTTTTAACCACAGAAGGCAACTCTCATCAAAAAAACTACATTACTCTACAGTACATCTAGAAAGTATTTGTAACTTTTTGTACATTTTGTTTTGTTGAAAGCTTATTTCAAAATTGATCAAATTCATTATTTTTTCTCAAAACAATAGCATGTACATAAATATTCACTGCCTTTGCTTAATACTTTGTTGAAGCACCTTTAGCCCCAATTACAGCCTCAAGTCTTTTTGTGTATGATGCTACAAGCTTGGCCACCTATTTATGGGCAGTTTCTCCCATTATTCTTTGCTGTACCTCTCTAACTCCATCAGGTTGGATGAGGAGCAGCAGTGCACAGCCATTTTCAGATCTCTCCAGAGATGTTTATTCGGGTTCAAGTCTGGGTTCTGGCTGGGTCACTCAAGGAAATTCACAGAGTTGCCCCATAGCCACTCCTTTGTTATCTTGGCTGTGTGCTTAGGGCTGTTGTTCTGTTGAAGGATGAACTGTTGCCCCAGACTAAGGTCCAGAGAGCTCTGGAACAGGTTTTCATTTCAGGATGTCTCTGTACGTTGCTGCATTCATCTTTCCCTTGATCTGGCCACTCTACCATACAGGCCTGATTGGTGGAATGCTTCAGGGATGGTTTTTCTTCTTCTGGAAGGTTCTCCTATTTCCACAGAGAGAGCTCTCTGGAGCTCTTTTAGACTGGCCATCGGGTTCTTGATCACATCACTGTCTAAGGCCCTTCTCTGTCGATAACTCAGTCTGGCCGGCCCGCTCTATTAAGATTCCTGGTGGTTCCAAACTTCTTCCATTTAAGGATGACGGAGGCCACTGTGCTCACTGGGACCTTCAATGGCTCCAGAAAACTTTCTGTTCCCATCCCCAGATCTCTCCTCGATACAATCGTGTCTTGGAAGTCTACAGACAATTCCTTGGACTTCATGGCTTGGTTTGTGCTCTGACATGCACTGTTAACTGTGGGAGCTTATATGGACAGGTGTATGCTTTTCCAAATAATGTCCAATTAACTGAATTTCCCACAGGTGGACTCCACTCAAGTTGTAGAAATCAGATCAGATCAGTGGAAACAGGATGCTTGAGAGTTTTGAGTGTCGTGGCAAAGGCCATGAATACTTATGTACATGTGATTTATTTAGTTTTTTTATTTTTAATAACTTTGCAAAGATTTCAAACAAACTGGTTTTAAGTTTCAACTGGTTCCAAATTTCCATCCATCCATCCATCCAGAGTAGCCTGTTTAGGATCACAGGGGAGATGGAGCCTAGCCCAGCTGTCATAGAGAGTCAGGGTACACCCTGAAGTCGCCAGACTATCTCAGTTTTCCAACACAGAGAGACAACCATTCACACTCACAGGCAATTTAGAGTTACCAATTAGCCTTACATAAATGTCTCTGGACTGTGGGAAGGAATACAACATGCAAACTCCACACAACAAGGCCACAGTAATCTGCCACCTTCTAGCTTTGAGGCAGCAGCACTTACCACCACACTAACCACCCCCATGCTGCCTGTTCCAAGAACAGAGAATTCAATAAGACACTTATTTTAATTTTACACATCAGTTCCTAACTTGTTCCTGGCTGTTAAATGATACAGAGCAATTTACACTCTATAAAATGTTCTGTATCCCAAGACCTGCTGCACCAACCTAACGTCATGTAATTTGTCATGCAGTGTGTCAATAAAGCATGTGAGAAAAGACCATTATTGTTTACATTATTATATTATATTTTGTATATAATAGAATAATTTTGTAAGAGTATTTTGTCAAAGTTAGAGACTGAACTCCAAATGCAACAATCTGCTTGCAGGTCAAATAAATTTCACCTAAAATTACATAAATTATGTCCTTGCACTTGCAGTGTTGTGTTTACTGGAAGACATGACAAAGGGCAATTATGTTGTCATTCTACATTTTGCTCCTTTATAAACTCTTTTATTCCATTTTAAGAGATCTGCTATCAGAAAAATATAAAAGATATAAGTGAATCACATTAATGAATATCAATAAAAATACAACTATACACTGAATTTTTATGGCAGTGTTCAAAACATGGCAAAAAGTCTTTATATGCTATGTGTAATTGGTGCACAGACACAAAAGTACAATTCACCTTGACAGAGGCTGTAAGAACACTGTGCCATGGCAAAAGATTAAATGGTGCTTTAGTCCATGTTTAAATAATCCAATTTTTTTAATAATATGTATTTACACCACACACCATAATGACCGGAGACAGAGCTGGGTCTTCCCAGGTGGTTGATATGCATTTTTGTTGCTTACATTCCCCATAATCAGCTTAATCACTATCAATAAATAGATTTCCATTAGTATAAACAATATCAGACCATTTTACAGTCTCTGAGTAACTGGACATTTCCGTTTTTATGTAAAATCTAAAATCTCCTTGACCGCCGAATGACTTTTAGGAATTAAAGACTTGAAAATACTGCTCTGAAAGCAGTATTTGCTGTGCAAAATGTAAACACAAATTGAAGACACTTAGTAAACAAATATGGGAGACGGTTATCCCAGCTGGAGACATCCTCAACATTTGATTAGCAGCTTTGTAGCCCTCACATGTTGAATAATAATCTGTCAGTTTGCTCTGCAGGATATACATCTGGCACGGTGCTTTCCACACCGCTGCTGCTGCTTCGCAAACAAGGAAATTTGATAAGTGAGAAAAAAAATCATATTTCCTTGTCCTTGATTAAGGCAGAGCGTGATTTTTAAGCTGGTTGTGATGCATCTCTTATCAATAACTCATTCTATCTAAAACAAATATTCTTTAACAATTTCCCTCAAGATTGATTCCCAGTGCATGTCCGGTCTTTGATTTTTGTTCCTTTTTTTTGCCTCGCACTGCCTCAGAAGCACAGTGGTATACTTAATGTTGAACATCCATAAAGGTGACGCTTGTGGTGATTCAATCAGAGCTTATTTGACCAAGCATCAGTGTATTCCTTTAAGAATCAATGCTTTCTTCAGGGACACAGCAGTGCTTGTGTTTATTGCCTCAACAGTTGTTTCATTATATCTTCTCACCTATATCTTCTGCAATATCCTCTGTTTTTATGTTTTATCTCATTGTCTCCCCTCCTCCCACTGTTCCTCCTCCACTTGTCAATTTAATGTTCAGTCATTTCCTCTTTCCTCGTTCACTCCATTTCTTTCACCCCCCCTTTCTCTTAATTGATCTCAGTCATAGAGCAAAATCTTCTCCATGCCTTTTGTAACCCAATACCAGGCGCACGCAGGTGGCTTCTCCCTTACACACAAACACACACACAAACACGCACATTCAATATCCTACATACAATCTGTGTGAGAAGGTGACTATTTTACAGTAAACATCACATTTAAACAGCTGTATAATCATAATAATGTTGCATAATGCATGTTGGGCAATGAAAATGAAAACACAGGTTAATGCGTCATCTACCTAATGTGAGGTTATGTTACATACTGCATGGGCAAAATGTCCTTTTTGACTAATTACACTATGACGGCTAACAGGGATGAATCTAACTCTATCAGAGAATCTCACCTGGAATACGCCAGGGTCTTTGTCAGAAACAATAAATTGTGCCCATTTTTAAAATGTGAATCATTATGTCAGCAGAGTTTTGCAGCTGCAATACACAGTGTACAAGTTTTCTCCTTTCACAGGGACACTTTTCTCAGTGTGGCCTTTCCAGTGTTAAAGCACGCCCATGTCGTTTTGGTACATGACACTGTATATCTTTATATCTGTTTAAAAAATGGTAGATGATAACACTTGTCTACTAGTTTATTCACCCATTCTCACATGCACAGAATACAGCAGCTGCCCTGAACAGCTAGTCTGACCACTGGGAGCAACTTGAAATTCGGTGTCTTGTCTTTGACACATAGACTGCATTTAAAGTTACTTAAGTAATGGGGGTACTGGGAAAATCAGGTTTTTTGCATAATTGGCAAATGGCATTAACATGCACTTAAGAAACCTGGTCACTGGAAATCTGGATATAAAGCCAACTGTAACCTGTTTACTTATCTCCATGAAAACACACTGATAAACAGGTGGAGCTGGGTGTCAAACAGATGCCCATTATTGGTTGACAACCTTTCTACCTCCTCAGCTATAACCGTCAAAAATGTTGTGTTAGATTACAGTTTATTGTAAATGCTTTATTCTCATTCACAAATTTGAAATAAAAATTAAAATGTAATATAGTGTATGTAACCATTCAGTGGAGTAAAAGAGCATAAAAGCATATATTATGATACTTTTAATGTCCCATAATGCACATTACAGTAACTAACTCTAGTTTAGTTATTGAGCCTTTTATGGTATTTAACTGTAAAAATTACAGCACACCAGTTGGTAGCTAATGTTGATACTACTTTAAATATTGCTGTATAATGGTCGTTTCATTTTGTTAACTTCTCTATTTCTGTCACAAAATGTTTTACTATTTACCACAGTCTTATATATCTAGTTGTTCCACACCAATCTGACCATCAACATTTTAAACTCTGTGCAGCATAGCAACACACATCTTTAAAAAACCCACCCTCTCCTGTTTCTGTTTTTGAATTTAAAAGCTTCCGTAACCATTTCTTTGCACACTTATAAGGCTGATACAGTACATCCTTAAAATTGTTCTCTTTCGTCACTTGATTTTATCTTGAATGAGTGTTTGATTGCGTGTTTTTGTTCTAATCCCTTTGTTGTTCACAGTGAAAATGGCCTATTTTTAGGCAGCTACATTATAAAACACAAGTGTATTTTTGTATTTTGCAGACAGCAGTGCAAGTGTTTTAAATGAATTTTTAATTATTCTATAGAAAGAGAAGGTCTACAAAATCGTACTCTGGTGAAACGGATCCAGTGAGCCAACAGTGTAATTAGTGTAACAAGAAACCCCAGTTGCAAAAAGATTGACTACTTGCTGGCCTCCAATACAGATCATTATTTCCTATGTAAAAAAGGAGTATGAGCACAAAAACTAATACTGCATAGGACATTTTTTTATTTATATTCCACTCTGCTGCACTGTTAACCTGTGGGTCTGCAGGGTGTTTGGTGACTTTTAGAGATGCCTAAATGCTAACACCAACCAGCAGGATGGATTTCGTGCAGGTACAGGAGATTTAACACTCTAAGCTCACACAATGTCCCTAACAGAGTTATTTGAAGCCACTCAGCAGCGCTTTGAAAAGCTACTGCTGTTGAAATGTCAAGGACAGAGAACATCCTGCATGGCCATTCACTTAATTCTTTTGCATGTTAGAAATGCTAGTGCTAGTTTCCATTCTGAAGGGTGTTCATCTATTAATTATTTGATGGGAGTACTTTCCTTTTAATGATTTTTGTTGTTGTTGTTGTTGTTGAGCCGTATTGAGTACCCAGATCAGCAGACTGGACCTGAGCATGTTGATTCAGTTTTTTAAAAACAATTATCCCTGGTGCTGCTGTGCAGATCTGCTGCTTTCACATTGGTGGGGTTGATAATAATAAACAACTAGGTATCAATTTTTGATGAGATGATATCCAACACCACAGATGACTGTAAGAAACAGCTGTGGTAAAAATTGGACTATTTAAACTTTTTTGGCTTCATCTGCTGCTGTTTTCCACATGAGTTTTTCTTTTAACTAGGACAACACAACTAGACCCTCTTGTGACAATTTACAGGAATAGTTTTAGTATGATCATCTTGTGACTACCAAGCACAGCTACATGTTTCCTAATGCCCTCATTTTTAATTTAGCAAATGAGGCTCATTGTGGGGATGTCGTTTTCCTATGTTTCTTCTGTAATGTCAGCTTAAGTCTATATCATTTGTATAATATAATCAAATATCGCCATTTTGAGCTCACAAAAGCTGTGCGAAGACTGGCATAATCTGCTGCTGGGCCAGGCTAACCAGAAAGTCTGTTTTTTTGTGTATTTTCTCTTTGAGCTCCTGCTGAGGTAGCTGTTGGAGGCAAAAATGTTCCTCAAAATAGACCAGAAAATGTCCCACGATCACCTTGCAAACAAACATATTTCACACAATCACAAACACACTCTCAGGCCTTAATAAATACTTAATGACTACAGTGTTTTAGTAAGTTTTCATTCTCCCTCACTGGCCTGCTGCAGAGTAAACCCTCAAAGGTCAAGTCTATTGCCAGCCTACAGCCCTTACGATACCTTTTTGCCAAACCTACCTGCAAAGAAGGTGTTTCAATTATGAAGGTTACATTCAATATAACCAACTCCAATCGTCTCCACTGCCTATGTTTGTACTGTATTTCTACACCCAGCCATGGTGTCTCTACTAAGATATTAATTTTGTGAAGCTGTTTCATCATAACGTTTACATGCAATAATGACACGTGTACCTGTGCTGATAATGTATCTCTCCCTGCTGATGATGTGTTTTATGCCTCAGGTGGATACTTTTTCACAGACACAGTTACTCTGTGTGGACTGTATTTGCACCTGGATGACTCATACTTCCTGGAAGTTAAATCAAAATGCAAGTCTAGAGGTCCAAAGAAGCTGATCACATTCTGATTGCAGTGTATGCTGAGGGCATATATAACATGTATTAATGAGTGTTTTTTTTTATTCTTATCAGATGCATTCTGCATTTTAAAATCCAACGGAGGGATCACAGAGTGAGCAGCAAAGGAAGGAGAGAAAACGTTAACAACTTTGTTAAAAAGGGAACTAAGACTGATCAATCCCAAGGTCAAAAGCAGACAAAGATAGTTGGTTTAATAATCTCAGAAATCCTCTTAAACTGCATTTGTGTGTGAACAAGACATAAATCATAATCATAAGTTTGTTTATCTGCTGACTTGATGTTGGGCAGGACTGTGACCTTAGCCTAGTTAGCCTGCCAGCAACAGCACAACACCCGTGACCAGGAGGCCTGACTGGTGTCTATAGCCCCAGGGGAGAGCATCGCAGCTGGAGAGGAGCGCTGAGCTTACAGCCTGTTCTCTGAGTACACAGTGCTGCAGTGTAACTGAAGACATAGAGGAGGACGACTAAGAGAAAGACAAGGACCAACTTAATTATGAACTCTCATAAACCTGTGACAAATAACATCTAATATATGTTATACATTAGATTGGCAAATGTATAACATGGTGCAAGGCACTGGAAAACTGCACTGTATGCATCTTTCATATCTACATGATATAACCATTCAGAACAGTATGAAAGTTATCATCTACGTCTATCAAGCCATTTTTTGCTTACATGCATTTTCTTTCTGCTTCGGTATTAATGAAAACTATGACGCGTTAGATCTACTGGGCCTGTTTCCAGAACCATTAACTCTCAGTACCATCTTTACTGGATACCATCCTCAACTATTTCATTATTGAATGTGACAATTAAAGTGCATACTTACGAAAGGAAATGTTTTCTGAAGACATTTTTAACACACATCTGGTGGTTCTGTTAGGTGTGACAGCAGATATTAAATATTTTTATTTTAATTTGAGAAACACTAAGTTTCTTGAGTCCTGGTGCCTCAGCATGACTTCATTGTCAGCTCATTTGAGGCCTTGTCTGAAATTTTTAAGCAGTACTTACATTATAGCTCCACTTTAATAGAAAAGTTTAGATTCCTACATATTTAAAAAGGAGTAAACATTAAAGGCAGTTAACAGTCTCTAGTATTTCTGTGTGGTTTGTACTTCGATGTATGATACAAATGCCTGCTGAAAGGCGCAGAGGGACCTGCCACCTACATGTAGACAAAGATCAAAAACTGCTGATAAGGTGCTTGACCTGAATGCCTAACACTTACTATACATTATCTTCTGCCATAAACAACTTTCAGCTAATTTAATTCGTCAGTTCACTGCAGCACCACAAGGGAATTACAGTCTCACCTCACATTAATTTTATCAATGTCTGTCACATTGTAAATACTTCTGCGTTTAGTAGTTTATCTGCAGTATGTGTCTGCTCCCTCACTTCAGTATCTAACACTTCACCTTTTAGATATATTAGGGTTCAAAGGTCAGTGTCAGCTACAGAACAGCAGCTGTGAAATTGAAAGTCACAGCCTGGCTCAATGACACTATGTACAGCTCCCACAGAGTTGGAGCCAGATGGCAACTACAGTATGGTTACTCTTGGAGTTATGGCAATTTATGGTTTAGGTTTAGGTTTATTATTAGTGTTGGGGAAGAAAAAGATTTGGTTACGTTTATGGAATGATCATGTTTACTGTTAATAACACGGAGAGAGCTCTGGGATAAACGTAGTCTGATATCCGCCCTGGTATATGAAGAGCACTCTACTTTCTGCCCACTAGAGTTACTTTGAGAGGTGCAGAGCTATTCCAAGAGTTAGAGATTCCTAGAGTTCCTACAGAATTGTTCCTAGGGATTCAGGGCTACATTTAGCTGAAGAACCGACCAGTGAATTGGCCTGTTTTTGTTCTTCAAAACATCTTCAAACCTGAGTTATTTACTCAGACTACAAAATGTCTCAGTGTGCCTGTTCCTGTTTTTTCACTTATGAAAGAGTTATTTTTAAAGACTAATATGCTTTACACACTGCTGATGGCAGATCTGCAAAGCTGTATACTACTGAAACTAAAATCTCAAATCTTTACAAAACATACTCCATAGTGCACTAAACTCTGCAGAGGGACTAACCAAGAAATTGACAAGAATCATTTAACTCAAAAGAACTCTTTCAGCACTCACCAAGTGGCATGAATTAGAGATCAACTACCAGATAACAATTTACAAAAAGAGGTAATTCCAAATTTTACCTCAAAACTGCTTCATGTGCTCATCCTACATGTGGCAACTCATGTCTACAAAAACTGGGAGAAGATAAAGAAAAAAATCTGTCATATTTCAACTCCAAAAAAGCTGCTTTAAAGGGCAAGAGATCTCACATGCTGCCAAAGACAGATGTGCAAGGATGCGAGCTGTGACTGTGTTGCATTGTGGTCAAATAAGGTTAGGAATCAGTATGTTTGCCTCTTTAATAATGTTGTGATTGTTTGCATTGGTCCAAAATGCTGAAGCCCAAAGACTAATCAATAATTGTATGTTCTCTGTTGATCATTTCCAACATTTTTGGCATTGCTCTCCGATCCAGCCATGTGTCAAATGTGCATTTGACTAGTCATACACAGAAACAAGTACAAATAAAGCAAAAGCAACAAAATGGATCCATAAGAAGACAGTGGAGACCCAAGCAGCTGTTTTTGGACTCATGTTTTAAGGTTCCTTTATTCCATCTTACTCATTAAGGTGAGGTGCCATGTATATCTTTGTCGTTTCATATTCAGCCTAAAACTGCGAGCGGGAGCGAAGCTTAGCTCAGGGCTTGAAGTTAAGACATGTGCCATTGTTAACAGGAGGAGTAGTTCAAATTAACAATGGCAATGTGATTCCCTGAAGGGAATAACACCCACAAGTCTGTCTACTTTTGGCCTACATACTGCCTGTAACAGACTTCCCCACACCAGGCTTTCCTCTTGAGCTGGTGCTGCAAGTTCTTACTATCAGTTCCTCCTGGGGATCCAGAAACAGTGCTGCAGCAGTGCAGCAGCCATGTGATAACTGGGACTTTTGTCTATGAAAGATATAGCCCACATGCACACAGAGGGCAAGAATGTAGGTGCAGTAAAGATGTAATGAAACCTCCGATCATCATAGTGCACACAACCCACACAAATGGCACTTCTAAGCCAGGAGGTCAGGTGTACAATTTAAATAGGAATCCACACATGGACACAGGCACCTTGTACCATGTCTAAAAGCAGAATGGTCTTCCATAGAGGATTAATGAAAAGTGATATCAGGCTACAGGAAAGGGAGAGTGGTCAGTGGCATGAGGATGTACAATGTCCCCTTGTACTGCCCATGTGGGTTAGAAAGATGAGGAAGAGTCGTAACTGGATATATAAAATTGTGAATATGGATAAGGGACATAACATCAGGGGACAGATCATGTTGACTGTGTGGAGTATACTGGCTGTCTAAACAACAAGTCTAGCAAGAAAATACATATTGGGGGTTAAAGCAGCAGTGTGCATTAAATGATAAGTAGTGTTTTAGAATTGAAAAGCCATAATGTCAGTAAACTGACTCAATAAAGTCAAAATTAAGTTTAATAACATTAGCAAAAGTAGCCACTAAAAGCTACTGGTTACGCCAGATAAAGTAAAGTTGTAGCTTCAAAACCCCAGAATGCATTGATTTGAAAAAAGGTGTATTTTATGAATCAACTTTTAATTTATTGGATGAACTTCTTTCATCTTGCAATAAGTTGTACCTTTCATTCCGAAGGTGCTGCCAAGACTTTCAGTCATTGATTTGGGGAATGCATTAGTGTGTCAGAGCAGCGTGAAATCTTCTCAAACCAAGTACCTAGAGCCCAAAGGGACATATTTTTGTTGGTGTTGTTTTCTTTTTTTAACCAACCATTCAGAACCCAAAGATTTTTCCATTATATATCAATTTAAAACTTAGAAAAGAAACAAATACTCAGCATTTGAGAAGCTGGATCCAGAAAATGCTCATCAGCCTTGCCTAATAAATTGCCCTAAATCAATTGCTAAAATTGCTGCCAGTTAGTTTACTGTCAGTCTAAAAACTGTCATCCTTTCTACTCTTTATTTTATGTTCCTAACATGGCTAAAAAAAACACCAAAACCACCACAGAGGCCAGTCTGCAGAATGAGCAGGTACAGTAGGTCTATCGGTAATGCAGACAACACTACATTTGAAAAGAAAAAGCCAATAGTTCTCATATCTTTCCATTTTTTAATTTTGAGAGGATACTGAAGATAGATCAAAGTGGCCTCTGTATAGCAACAGCAGCTCTCAGATTAGAGCTATGGCAACAACAGACCCACAAATGGTGCAGCTCTCACTGCCTTCATGGGGAATGACATTTCATTCTCCTACAGCCACGATTTGTACCTATATGTTTCGGGTATTTTTGTTCACGGTTTATCTAATGGGCCAATTAAGAAGCCTGATCCATGACAGTGCCCTGTCAAGGAGAACAACCTTCTCATGCAGCGATGGCTCTTCCACTTCCCCACCATCCCAGTCCAGGAGACAAGCAGATGTTCTGTGTTATCTCGCTTTAACAAGTGTGTGAGAGAATACATATATGCATACTCGAACTATTGGACGTACTAACTCAGATGGGTTTTGTTGGTCAGATCAAACAAGACATCTGAAGATGTGACTAGAATTTGGAACTCACATTTTCCACTGTTTTCTGATGTTATTAATTAATTTTAGTTAGTTCAAATAATAAGATGAACCAATAATAAAATAACTGTCTACATATTCTAAGAATGTGCGTTTATCAGTCCAGTAAATCAAAGGCCTCACTGTGTTGTCACCTCCTGTCCATCAGATGGGACAAGGACAGAGAGGACAACACCTGTCAGAGGAAAATACAAGACACCAATAGACCTACTGCTGATCAATGGGCATCTATGGACAGGACATGACTGACAGATAGTAAAAATACTGACTTTATCATAATAATAATAACTTTATAATGAGTGGGTAGGGTCCCTTGTAGTACATAACACAAAATATGCACACAGTGCTGCTAGGGTAAATCAGTGCCTCACCTTTGAGCAGGGGCAGTGGGGTGAGCTCCACCTGGGAGCTCTGGTAGCGGAACTGGGACGAGCTGTGGGACCTCCTCTGCCGAGCTCTGCGCATTGACCTGCGCGGAAAGCCGTCCACCTTCTCCGCGGACGGGACCGAGAAGCTGGTGGTCGGCGAGGACGGGCTGGATGGGGGCAGCTTCGTCGTCTCCATGATGGCTGTGATGATGGCGGTGACGATGCGGTGGTGGTGGTGGTGGCGGTGGTGTTGATGCGTGCGTCCCTATCTGTCTTTGCGCGTGTGAGTGCGTAAAGAGGCGTTCGAGAGGATGTACGGGTGAATGGAGGAGAGGATGGATGAGTGGGTGTCTTTCTGAATCACAGATGAATTATCAATTGATCACAATGAATAGGCGCACCAGGAGTGGTGTTGGTGATGGAGGAGAATGAAGAGGGAGGAAGAGAGAGGTGAGAGAAAAAGGGGTGCAGATGCAGAGAGGTGAGGAAAGATATTTTGTGGCTGTCCAGTGCCGTGCTGTGCGCCTTGCTGTCTCTATCAGAGCCGGACTGGAAATGGCATCAGCAGCATCAGCAGCATCCCTGATCGCTTCTGTTTTTCACGCAAATCGCTTGTGTATCATCCCCGTGGAGAGCAGCCTGTACAGCTTCCAGATGATGCTCAGACAGGCGCGTCTCCTCTCACACACACACACATGCACACACACACACACACACACACACACACACACACGCACACACACACTCACACACACACCTCTCTGCTGCTGTATTGGCGTCACACACACAGACTAAGTCGTCGGCCTAAATCTGAATATTTCTTGCTGAAGCTGATCATATGGGCCTAGCTGAGCTCCTTGTGTAAATTAAAGAAAAGAAAAATCCCTGTTATCAAGCACCGATCAGCCTCCTCCTGTTTATCCACAGGAAAAAACAAACAAACGGACTCCGGCTCAGTTTATAGCTTTTTCTCCTCGATGATGCTCCTCATCAATAAAATCAGTGATCGGTCCTGGCGGTGGATGATGATATCATAAAATCATCAATCTGGGCCCACCTCGGCTGCCGCATCACTGTTGTCCTCGCTCGTTTTCAACGAATCCTCTTTCGACCCTTCCAACGGCCGCACCTGCTCCTTATTTGTGTTGTTCCTTTTGTTGTTTCTTCTTCTTTTTTTACCCGGTGGGAGAATGTTGTTCTGACCGCGGTTTATACCGCTCCACGCAGCCTCCTCCTCCTCCTCCTGCCGTCCTCCAACCGTATCAGGGCGGGGAAACAAACGGTGCCTCACCGCGCCGACATGTGCAGGTCGTCCGCCAGCTACAGAAAGGCGCCGCTCCTCCTCGCAGCGTGGCCTGGTGTTAAAAGACTGAAGGCCTGGGTTATACAATAGCACCCCGTCTATGTCTGTCAGACTGACGCGTTTTACTGCTGTCCCCCTTCTCCGTTCCCGTTATCCGGTCGTCCTACAGCGCCTCACAGAGCTGCATCAATATACAGGCAGCGAGTCAGAAGACGACAGGAAACGGGGCATCTGGCTTTCAAAATAAAATCTAGGACATAAAGTTAAATTCATCAAGAGTTTAGAGCCACCTATTGTGAGTAATGCATCCAGTGCTGATGGTATTTGTGTGTTTCTGTAATCATTTACACATATAAAACTAAATACTATAATTTGTTTAGTAAAATGTGTCCTACTCATTTACTGAGACTGCAATAATTAAGCGAATTTGCTGATATAAATATCAAGTTCTGTTTTGGCTAAACTGAGGCGGGTCCATCCCTTTGTTTTGAAAGCCGTGGCCGGATGTACTGTTGACTGTCTTGCCACTTGCTCCATAGATTTAAAGGTGGTGCAAGGAGAGAGAGGCTCCTCACTGCGAATGACGCTATAGGACTGATTTATTTATTTAATTGCTATTATTTACATGGACTGGCTTTGCTTTTTAAAACCCGGCTGATTTTAAACAGATGCGTCATAACGGCACCATGCTCCTTTGCACCGTCTGCACCACCTCCGGCCAACCTCTGGATGCTATTTGGTCCTGTTAGAAAATATTCTCTCCTGTGCTCCAGCAGCGTAGCGCTTTGAGGCTAATTGGTGTTTCTGACTCCCCCCCTGACGGCGTGTTGTACTTGGCTTTGAGAATCGATCCCATCCATTCTTCCTCTCTCCGCTTAGTCACTTATTCTCGCACACACACGTTGCTGGTGCATTCAAAAGCGCAATAATCCACTCGCTTTCATTTTCCTCTGAGTCACATCTTCTCTGGATGGACGCGTCTTGCTGCCGTGTTTGCGCCTCCAGCCTCCAGCCTTGAACCTTGAATCTGCTCTTTTTACTCTAAACTCACATAAGTCTAATTATAATCTTACAGTTTACACAAAAGCGCCCGCTGCCTCCCACTCGCCCATCGCTCTGTGTTTGTCCCAGGTAAGCTCAGCCGGCTGCCTTCTGGGAAAAACACCAGGGGTTTAAATGGTTGGCAGTGCAGAAGTGGAGAGATGCTGGTCTGCTTCATTATAACAATAACATTTAGTGCAGTCTTTAGACCAACTTTACAGCAACTCTGCATTAAAAAAGTTATCTTAAAGTTATCTTAAATACATCAAAGGCTTTCAGCTTGTCTCTTCAGGGTCGCCAGAGTGGAACGTTTTCCGCACGTTGTTTTAGTTTTTTCCTGCCACAACCCTCCCAGCCAGGCGGGCCCACATCTGGTGGCGTGGGACTCCCATTCCAATGCCCTACCAAAGTTTTCTTAAATCCAGTAAATTCATTTACACCATTAGGAGTTGAGGCTGTGCTTTGCGACTAAAGCCCGTTTCAGACATGCAGTGGAATTCTTATATTATCCGGACTTTTTAGGAGCAGGTGTATGTGTGAACGAAAATGTCTCCGCCGACATTATCCGGATTATTTCCTTCGAGCCCCCTGCTGTAATGTCCGGATTATGCGCGTGAGCACGTGCGTGCACCACGCTGCTCTGTCCTGAATGGTCTGGAGGATTAAAAGTGATCGAGCGCTGGTTCCACCCAAGTTTAGCATATGAGACTACGAAAATCGGCCACGTTGATGGAAATATCACTGGCTTTGGAGCTTTACTTTTCATTTATACTGTAGAAAGAGTAACGATTACACAGTTTTGCAGTGGTATTGCAATATTATCCAAAAAGCCAATTGTTTTAATTAAACAGCTTTTAAAAAATATACTTTTTTAGGGGGTCTGGACATGTTCAGAGGAGAGACTGTGAATATATCGGTAGAAGGATGCTGAGGTTAGAGCTGCCAGGCAGGAGGTCTAGAGGAAGATCAAATGGATGTAGTTAGGGAGGACATGAAGTTTGTTGGTGTGAGAGAAGAGGATGCAGAAGACAGAGTTAGATGGAGGCACATGATTCAGCCGAAAGGTGAAGAATAAAGAAGACTTTTTTATTGCAACCAATTATTACAGCTTAAATGTATTTATCTAACATGTCATACATAGAATATGTATGAAAAGATTTTAAGAGCCCACCACACACACGTACACACACACATAAATTAACAAATTATCTATTCCATATATATCAAGTGATACACGTGTTTAAAGCAGAATATGCATTAATCATCATTTGAAAAAACAAAATTGTCATTGTAGTATATTTCATTGTAAAATAAACCCAACTATATTTCAGGACAATCATTTCCCCTACAGCACTAGTTCCAATAACAGACTTTAGCAGCTTCTTGGTTCCCTTATTGTCCACACTGACAGGGTTGAATGGAAAAAATTACTTATTTCTCTTATGTGACTAACTTGAAATACCCAATAAAGAATTTCTAAATAACACACATTTTTTAATAATGGTTTCGAGCCTCAGTGTTGAGGGGTGTACGTTTGGAACTGTTTCGCTTAAAGACCCACTCACCATCATCATACTTATAAAGAAGCCCTCCCTGACAACCTCCTTATCTCATCCTGCAGTTAACTGCTTCTCCCCACAGATCAGTGCAGGCCTGCTGTCATTTTACTACATGACAAACAGCATAGTTTGGAAATCATACAGGTGAACGTTCAGTTTGATTCCGATTTTATTGCAAGGTGACCCACAGATACTAGTATGTGATCAAATTCATTCATGTAATCAAAAGTGACTTTACAAAGCAAAAGTGAGCCGTGAAGTCCTGTGTTAACCCTCAGTGTGTATTTATTAAAGCACAAATGTATTTAAGAAAAAACAGTAAAAAACAGTAGACATAATAATACTATTCAAACTATTAATTCTTATCAGTAAATGAACTGACTTAAATTTGTTCTTGGATTCAGTTGTGTCAAGCCATAAATAAATCATCAGTAGCAGCATAATGTGTGAAATTGAGTGTGTGGTTGATTATGAATTTTAAATAAGGTAAAAGAAAAAAGAAAGAAAAAAAAGATTAATGCTTCCTAAAGTTGAATCAAGCTGAATGTAACAATCAACCACTATTCAGGTTCCATGGTTAGCACTGACTCTGTGGTTAAAGGCACAGATGGAAATTTCTCCGAAAAACATTTTCATGAAATTGCAGGAAGGTGATTACACCACCCCACTTAAAATTCGAAGTCAGAGTTTTGAGTACTGAGTCAGGTTTTCAGGAAAGGATGACTCCAGTTTACAATAAATTAACAGCAACTTGACGTTTTTAAAATCTCTCTCCTTCACTCCTAAAACCTTGGTTTTCAGTGTTGCTACTGTAGCTGATCTGCATCAGAGATTTGGTATAACGCTAGTTCCATTAAACAACACAAAACCCATTTTGGCATAGAGATGCTGGTCCTTGTTTGGCACAATCTCAAAATGCTACAGATTTTTTCTCCCACTAAGTATCCAATCATTGAAATCAAGAAGCTCGGACAGAGAAAGGTCTCTTGAGGGATCACCCAAGGTTGGCAGTGGGGGTGGAGACTGAGAGATAAGTTCGTCAAAAGTGTTGGAGGTAGTCTGCGGGATGTTGAGCGGGCTTGGGACGGTGAGAAGGGAAAGCAAAGATGATGTATTAGGTTTTATTTGTTGATTACAACTTGGCTTTAAGCCAAAGACAGGAGCAGGAAATGTCTGAGGTGAAACTGCAAGTGACTGAGGAGTCGGATCTCGTAGAGTTGAAGGAAGAAGAGAACTTGAGTTATTTGGATTTCCACTAAAAAATCCTGTATTCATGCAATGTCCTTGTGCTGGTACTACATTTTCTGTTTCTACATTGGAATAAGGGGGCATTACGTTAGATGAGGAAGTTATAAAAGAAGTTTGTTTCATTACAAATGCATCTAGTGAGTCCAAATTATGTGTAAAGAAACAGGAATCTACTGACAATGAAGAGGTTTCATGGAGGGCATCTTGCACAGATGGAGGTAGAGCACTAAAGGGAATCGGATTTGGAACAGGGCTAGAGCTCACAGGTTTACTGTTTGTTGGGCTTGAGGTGATAAGAGGCCCTTCACTGAACAGAGAGTGAGGAGCTGGGAGCGTGGAGAAAGACAGGGAATAAGGAACGGTCACTGGGCTGGAGGAGGAGGTGATGAAGAGGTCAGTAGGCGTGGCAGAAGATGAAGCCAATGTGGTTGGAGCAGAAGGTGAGAGATTGATATTTTCCACACAGTCATGGGTTTGAAGTCCCAGGCTGGAGTTCAAAGAGGTAGAGATTGAAGAGGCTGCCAATAAAGTGGAGCTTGAAGTCTTACGAGGACATTTCATTGGGCTGGAAGCAATCTGACAGTCTGCTGTGGAGGAAACCGATAGGCCAGTGGAGGAGCTGGATCTGGAGCTGGAGCTAGAGCTTGGGGCAGAGGCTGTGAGGGGGCAGTAAGGTTCATGGGATTCCAGAGCTGTCGTATACAGGTGGAAGTCTTTTTTCAATGCTGCAATTTCCTTTTGGAGGGCTGAGTTTGATCGCTCCAGACTCTGCAGCTCCTGAGGAGAAGACAATAGATATCAACATGGGGGAAAAACTGCAATATGTCAATTTGAGTCAGGTATATCTTTATTATCCGGCTGAGTGGCACCCATTAGCCATAAAGCAAACTATTAAAGACATACATCAAAAGACAAATAATAAATGCAATCACATCACATCACACTGGGGCAGACTTGTGTAATAAAACACTACAGCCAGGCAATACTAATGACACACTTCTTAAAGAGTCTTCCCGTGCACCATAATAAAAAGCACAGCAGGCAGAGTGAATGATGCATGGCTAAAGTCTACCCCCCCCAAAGGAGAACTGAAAAATGGTTCTTAGTGACAGTACTGTGACTTCAGCACGAAAGGAGAACATAGGGGGTGGGGAAAGAAAGAAAAACAGCAGTTCCCTGCTGATCAATGCACTTTAATTAGAAAACTCTTTTTCTAAAAAGATTTACTCTTTTATTTATATATGTCGCCCAAAACAAAACAGGTTTATTTTAAAAAGTGTCTGGAATTTTCTCTAATTTATCCGCTTAAGTTTTAGTTCAGTCCAAACTCCAGAGATGCTCTGAACAAAAGTGGTTTCTTTTTTCCTCAAGATTAAATGGCTACTAATCTCTTTAAGATCCAAAAGGTCAATGAGTCACATTCACAGTAGCAGTACTTTGGCTTTGTATTTGCACATTCTTTAAAAAAAACATTACCTGCTGACACCACTTTACTGCTACAAACCAGCCTGATTGAAACATAAGAAACATAAAAGAAACAGTTGAAGAAACAACCGACCTCATGTACACACACACACACACACGTACGAGAACTGAAAGAGAAGACGAGACTGAAAATGAAAGTCTTTACTCCCTTGACACAAAATACACCCCCCATTCATAAATTCTATAAACACAAACTTATCTAACCAGTAATAATATGCAAGCAATCAAAAAGCAAACAGAAACATGTTTGAGCACAAAATTAGATACAGTACAGTAATTTACAGATTCAGGTTTTGTCATAACAAGAGTAGTATGCAAACATTTTATAGGTGTGTGTTTCAACGTGTGTAGCATTCAGGCCTAAAAGCAATACATCGCACAGGACAGCTTTATGAAATCACATTTTGATCTTTGTTAAATTTAATTGAGAAAGAAAAAAAATGCCGAATTATGGACACCACTGACTGCACACGAGTCTTTTAATCTGGTAACTATTTACCCTGCAGACTTAAGTGAATTTACATTTCCCTATTTCCAAAAAGCTCTTTAGTCTTTTGTAATGTGCTTAATAGCTTGATCCAGTTCTCATTTATGGTATACTTCATTAAACATATGACACTTTGTGCTTTGTGGCAACTTTGATTGAGACTCTATTTGGTTCTGAGCGAGAGCTGCAAATGAAAAACTAATTTTGATAATAGTATTTTTTAGTGGCAAGGGAGATTTCTGAGGTTATATTCACATATAACTTTGGGGCAGCAGTGGTGTAGTTGATAGAATGGCCACCTACTGACCAAGGGTCAGAGGTTCGCGCCCTGCTTTTCCCACCCAAATGTCAAAGTGTCCCTGGGGCAAGACACTGAATCCCCAACAGTCCATTCCCAATCCCCAGCTGCGCAGTGCAGGTCCCAAGCCCAGTAGAAAATGGGGAGGGGTGTGTCGGGAAGGGCATCCGGTGTAAAAACTGTGCCAAATCAACATGTGGAAACCCTGAATATACAGGATGAGCCAAAAGGACAAAAAAAATATTCATGTGTAATTTATACTTACACATGAATTGAAAATGAATGAAAATAATAACTATTTTCAGCGGTGTGAACAAAATTTTTTTATATGAAATCAGAAATGTATTTTCATGCTTCTGACAAGCCATTATGCATTTGTGTGTGTGTGTGAGAGAGAGAGAGAGAGAGAAAGAGAGAGGGAAAGAGAGACTTTGGAATTTGCCCGCTGGAAAAAGAAAACAAAAGTGTTTGGAAAAACTGAAGAGGGGATGTATGTGTATGTATGTGCCCGTGTGTGTCTGTGTGTGAGAGTGCATGTGCGTGAGTCTGTATGAAGCAGAAAGGAAAGGGAGGGTCGGAGGGGAGGGCAAGTAAAAGGGAGTGAAAGTCCTTCTGTTAAAGGAGACTATTTACAAGAAACGGCTGTGAGCATGCTGCCAAATTACACAAGACACACACACACCACTAGTCACACAGCTCGTGTGTGTGTACGTCTGCACCAGAAAGAGGTGACAGAGCCACAGACTTAAGGTGTAAGGAAGCAGGAAAGGGAAAAAAAGAAGGGAGTGATTGATTCGAACCTCATGAAGTTCATCTGCTCTCTCTGTTTGTTTTCTGCGACTCTTTCTCGCCGCATCTCTGTTCTTCTCTCGTCTTTTTGTCCCTGTTTTCTTCGGGAGCTGGGGTCCTTCTCCTTCTCTCTCCTGTTAAAATCAGTGCACACACAATCTTAACAGCATACTCCAAGTGACATTGCAGTATGCCTTCTTGTGAGGCGCACATCTATTCACTTTTTTAACTTCCAAAATGTTTTGAAATATTAGTTTGTACAGTCATGAGGGAAATGTATCACACAAAATGTCGTGTGATCTCTCAAGTCACGCAGGTTGGTACAGAAGTAAACAGACTTGGACGTGGATGAAGAGGAACTTGTAACACGTGATATTTCAATTCAGGAGTCACGCCTTCCAGGGTCAAGTCAAGTTGTATATCAGGAAAAAACCAAGCTAAAAAAAAATTGCATTCAACCTCATCAGGAACAAGAGCTAGATGTTGTCAAACTGATGCATCTCCCTAAGCCTTGGCCATTGCTGGAGTACAGGGGACTTCTTTTACATTTTAGGATTTTTGTTTTAAGAAATGATAAATAAGGAAATTTACCTGTGCACCAGGTGCAAATCAGACAAGCTTTAATTAAATGCTTGCTGATGGTAGAAAGAGGAAGCCTGGATGAAGCCAAGAGAAAATCATAACCAGACATAATAACCAGTGCCAACTATTCTAACAGTACCACATTGAAGGAGGTGGGTTAAGGAATTTGCTGTGAATTCTGAAATGCTACAGTAACATAGTTGGGTCCATTTTGGGGGGGATTTCTGTTCTTTTTACTCAACTTTAATGCAACAGTAAGAAAATTAACTGGGTCCTAATTGGAAATGGGGACTATGATGGCTTTATAATTATTAACAGTGAGTTAGTTTGTGTACTTATAAGACACAATAAGCTTAACAGTTAATATAAAAAAGAGGGTGTCTGGTGGAAAAGTGGTTGGGGTACTTTAATTGCTTATAATGCACCTGTATTCCCCAGCTGTTGCTACACAGCTGTCCAGTAAAGACAAAACGCCATAAAAGGCATAAACCATATAAAACATGCAAGGAACGAAGTGGAAAAACATACTTGAGTTATTTATCTTTAATTTTACATGAATGTTCACCAGGGCTGGTTGTTAGGATTCGCAGAAAATGGGGAGAAGGACTTACCGATCCAGCGGTGTGGCTGTTTGAATCATCCGCTGAAAGGGAGCCGGGAGTGGTGGGCTCGCACTCTGTGTCCATGAATAACGGGGACATACTGTCCTCGCGGTTTCCTGACTGACTGCTTTTCCACCGGCAGGAAGACGCTTCATCCAGCCGAGATCATCAGAGCTGCGGAACCGTATGTGAAACCGGTGACATTCAGCTTGTGAAGTTGGCGCACAACTAGCGCGCCTCTCTGCAGCTTGGTCTAAAACTAAATGACTCAGGGCGAGAAAAATGATGTTGTTACTATATAGGCAAGTTCTGTGGTGCAGACTAGTGCCTGGTGGTTGCTAAGTAACTAGTTAACTGTAAATGTGAGACCCGGCGGTGTGTCAGGGCTTTTTAGCACAAGAGGTTTGGCATCAGAGACATGGTGATGCAACATGACACTCCGAATGCTTTCAGTTTCTCTTTATTTTAAATTGACCCGTTGCAAGTTAAAGGAGTTGCTGGTGCGTTTACTGGCAGTATGTTAGTTTCACTTTGCAAACTGTGTCTGTACACTGATGCACTTGGGGCTAAAATGTTTAAATGCAACTTCTTTTGTCCAGTCACACTTTCCCAGTATATGTTGCGATACTTTATTTACTAACTGATCAAACCCTACTTATTGAAACATATTTTACCGTTGTCTGACCGTACATAACTACAGTTTAAATTAAGAACTAATGTTTTCGACAGCATTGGAAGGCATCATAACAAATAAATGGATGTAAAAAGGGTTTGGTACAGGAAGAGCTCTAAGCTAGTGACCTTATTAGGAGTACGTTTCCTTCACGTGCAGGGAATTTTCAAAAGGGCTTCTTCTGCCAGGAAATGAATGACCAAGCCCCCAGACAGCATCCGACAGATTTTATCAGATCCCACAGGGAAATTGCGTAATTTAGTGTAGAAAATGTGAATTTTGTTTAGACAAAGTGAATTGCCTCATTTCACCACAGCAAAGTCTTAATTCAGCCCACACTGTAAGGGTTTCCCAAGAAATTTATATAAACTGTGTTGCTGTGACTACGTGCTGACATTACTTAATGGTACCACATAATGTTAAGATTTTTATATATATATATATATATATATATATATATATATATATATATAGTTAAATGTCAAGGAAACAATCTGTGAAAACTCCTCAATAAACTAATTAAGGTATTTTCCTATGTTAAATTATATATGTAAAGGTAATGGAGCTAGTTTCTTGTAGATAAAAAGTCATTTATATTTCCTTTCAAACTGGGGCGTCATCTGGTACAGAAGAAGGGGAAGCACCTCTCTGGAGGTGGTGTGAAAGCTGCTCTGTCAGTTGACCTCACCCACCTTTCATAACTGTTTGTACAGTAACATGTTAACTAATTACACTAAACAAGGACTTTACAAGGTGGCCACTGTATAAAGAGGATCCAGCACTTCCACAGTCCTAGTTTGTATATTAGAGTTTAATTACCATAGCTTTACCTTTATTCTATCAGAGTGTATGCCTTCTTAGCATGAAAGAGAATATAATGAATGACAATTTCTAATGCTGAATGGAGTATGGAGTAATGGGCAAATGGAAACCCGATGCATTTTTGTTTAAATGCAGATTTTGTCCAGAATTGGCTTTTCCTCAAAAATAACTTAATTTGTAGTAGCTTTACTATCTTATAGGGTTTAGTTTTTCAGCTGATGCAGCACACGGCATCTTAAAAGTGCCACAAGAAGCTTTTAGCTTCATCTCTTTAATTTTTCCAAGCAACTTCCCTACAACTGAAAGCTCAGAGAAAAGCCTTGTGTGTATTTTGTTAAACCACTATTTCCCAAGTCAATTGTCAACATTCATACTCTCTTGGCTGAATATGTATCATGTTTTATTTGTGAAAAATGTATTAACAGCATTATGGTACCACTTACTAAAATTATATATTTTTTAAATGATTTATTGGCAGAGTTCAAATGTTAAATCTGTAGTTAGTGCAAAATCCACGCAGGGGCGCCAAATACCTAATTTGTGGACCTACAGCACAGCCACACGTTAAACACAATAACCAATTACCAGCGCCGAAAGTCCACACCAACCAATCAATGTACGCTCTTTGTATTGCAGACCAATCGGTGGCTACGTGAGGCGGAATTACAAAGACACTCGCTTCCTACATCGCAATGATGCTTTAAGATGCTAAATACATTTTACACAAAACACAGAATCTGTAAGATTATTTGTTATATAGACAACAGTTTAGCGGAACAGTGTTGCGATGGGTCTGCTAAGGATTTTGAAGAAGATGAAACAGAAGGAGCGGGAGATGAGACTGCTGATGTTGTATCCTATCTATAGTAGTTTACTAGCTAGCGGACAACGCAGTTGCATTCATGTCTCAACATTATGTAACTTCACTTGTTTCAGTACGATAGGAACCAGTAGTTTATATCCTTGTTAGATCATGTAGAATAAGGATTGTATGCGAGTGAAGTGTGTTTCTTGGATTCTGTGCTGTATCATGCTACTAGCTAGCTATGAACGGTTAGCTAGATAACTAATGGTAAATGAACGAGTGACAGTTTATTCAGGTGTAACAATCAGGTGTGTGTATGTGTGTGAGAGAGAGAGAAAGACCGTTTATGCTTTAACCTGGTTCGTGCAGAGGTCTGGACAACGCGGGGAAGACGACCATCCTGAAGAAATTTAACGGAGAAGATGTGAGCACCATCTCTCCAACTCTGGGCTTCAACATTAAGACCCTGGAACATAAAGGGTAACCCGCGCATACACATGTCAGTCAGGTGCACTAAGTTGTTATGTGTAATTAGAGGTGTCCTGACACGTGCCTCTTTGAAGTATTTACAAGGCACCTACAATCCTTAAAATCCCCTACCTTAACTTTACCACAGCTTGTAATAAGCATCCCATACAACCAACATGGTAGATTATAGATTATTGTTACAAATGAATAAGATTTTTTTTTCAAATCAGATGTAGACTCAAAATACTTTTGACAGTCCAAAACTCTTCATAAGCAAGATGCTTAAGATTGTATCTAGTTCAAAGAGGCCTAATTTATTAACTCATTCTCTTTAAAGACTCCCACTGTAGTCCCCCCTTAAGCAATCAGTAATGGGGAACATCAAGAACAAATAGACACACATTTTTATGTCCAGTCTTGCTAAAAGCACACTGGTGTAGCCTTAACAGCCACCTCAATCTGTCATCCACATTGTTTCTGCTGTGTTATCTTTTCGCTCTGTCTCTTCATCTGTGCGCTGTACCTTAACATTTTCTGTATGTAACAGAATTTTACCGCTATGGCGTAATTATGTAAAATAATTTATACCAGCTGACATGCACCTGAAAGCAATGGCCTGATAACTTCTCTGAAATATCAGAAGGAACGTGTTTTATGTTACTTACTGAAAGTAACTCAGAAAAAATGTTAACATTTTGATTTGGTAAAATTGTGTTTCTTTATTTTATAGAACTTGTTTTCCCTAAATTAATGGATTTGCATGTATTTTATCACACTTTTTCTGTCTTAAGCCACAGGCTTCATGTTTGATTTTTTTTTCCTTTTTAGGTTTAAACTAAATATTTGGGATGTAGGAGGTCAGAAGTCACTGCGCTCCTACTGGAGGAACTACTTTGAATCCACAGACGGCCTACTGTGGGTAGTGGACAGCGCAGATAGACTCAGAATGGAGGACTGCAGAAAGGAGCTCAGTGGACTGCTGCTGGAGGAGGTATGCACATACCTGTGGGATAAGAGTTGTAAGGTTTAATCTAAAAATGTTGAAAAGTCTCTGTTTTACTGTTTTATTGTAACCAGAATAAGAAGGGGGTGCTTCATCTGTGCAGTTAACCATAGGGATGTCACTGGTATCTTAAACAAATCAAAATGAGGAGAAACCGAGTTATTCCTGCATCTTTTGTGGTTGAAGCAGAAACCTCAGAAAACTTGACAATGTTGTCCCATTCTTGTCTGATGCAGGATTCTAGCTGCTCAACAGACCTGGGCCTTTGTTGCCAGATTTTCGTTTTATGATGCACCAAATGTTTTCTATAGGTGAAAGGTCTGGAGTGCAGATAGGCCATTTTAGCACCCGGAATCTTCTCCTGCAAGGCCATACTGTGTTGATGGATGCAGTATGTGTCTTGCTTAAATATGCAAGGCCTCTTCTTGAAAAAGATATTGTCTAGATGGGAGCATATGTTGCTCTAAAACCTCTATGTACTTTTCGGCATTGATGGTGTCTTTATGCTGCCCCATACCATAGGCACTAATGCACCCCCATACCATCAGAGATGCAGGCTTTTAAAGTGTCTGCTGGTAACAAGCTGGATGGTCCCTCTCTTCTTTAGTTCAAAGGACACAGCATCCATCCAAAAAGAATGTATCATTTTGATTCATCTGACCATAGAACAGTTTTCCATTTTGCCTCAGACCATTTTAAATGAGATGTGAGTCAGAGAACACTGTGGCATTTTGGGATCGTGTTCACATATGTCTTCTTCTTTGCACGATACAGCTTTAACTTAAATTTGTGACAGTGATTTCTGGAAGTGTTCCTGAGCCCATGCAGTGATGTCCAGTAGAGAACCATTCCTGTTTTTAATGCAATGCTGCCTGAGGGCCCGAAGATCGTGCGCTTCCAGTTTTGACCTCTGGCCTCATCCCTCCTGATTCTCTGAATCCTTTGATGATATTATATACTGTAGATGGTGGGATCTTCAAAGTCTTAACAATTTTATTTCAAGAAACATTTTTCAACAATTTTTGGTGCAGTTTGTCACAGATTAGTGAACCTTCCACATCTTTACATTCGAGATTCTCTGCCTTTTTAAAATGCTCCTGTCATGTTACTGACCTGTTGCCAATTAACCTAATTAGTTGTCAAATGCTCCTCCATTTGTTTTTCATTTGCGACAATTACTTTTTCAGCCTTCTCAAAAAAGTTGAAACAGGGTAACCTGTTTTTGACATGTGTTGCGGCCATCAAAATCAAAGTTGGCTATTTTCCATGAAATTGTAAACTGTCTCAATTTCAACATCTAATGTGTTGTTGATGTTATGTGAAAAAATATAGGTTGATGAGATTTGCAATTAAAGCATTCTGTTTTTATTTAGGTTTTACACATCAACACATCTAACTTCTTTGGAATTGGGGTTGTACATCTTACATACATACATATATATAGATATATAGGAGTATTTGGTAAGAGTCTGCACAGAGGTATAAGTGTAAAGCAGTCATTAGCTCTGTCACGTCACAACGACGTCCCCAGTTCAAATCAAAAAGGGTTCCTCCTGGTACTCCGGTTTTCTCCCACACACAAAAGGCATCCATGTTAAATTGGTAAATCTAAATTGGCCCTGGGTGTGAATGGTTGTCTGTCCATGTAATTATCTCTGTGTTGGCCCTGAGATAAACCTGTCTGGGAGTACCCGGCCTCTCACCCAGTGACAACTAAGATAGGCTCCAGGCCCGTGTCACCCTGAACAGGATAAGCCGTCAAACAATAATGAAGGGATAATACAAGTGTAATATTTATCAGGGTTTTGGCAGGTCATGAAATACTATCTGTGGTCAAAACTTTTGTCATGTAGTTACATTAAGGAAGTTGAGTGTGTGGTCATGTGTCATTAATGGTAGTTTGTTGGCATTTGTCTAATTGTACCTATCCTCATGTTCATGTTGTCCCACTTGTCCTGTCTTTCTGGCAGAGGTTAGCTGGTGCAACATTGCTGGTATTTGCTAACAAACAAGACTTACCTGGAGCCCTGTCAAAAGAGGCAATACAGAAGGTGAGTTTTACACCCACGTTACAGATGGTGGCTTTACTTACAGATGTGGAGAAACTGTTGGTTTCTTTTCCACAGAAAAATAAATCTCTAAGTCATAACTGGCATGTGTAGCAAAAGAAAAACATAAGAAATTAAAGAATGCATATCTGATTTTGCTAATAATTAATAATAATTAAAATATTGCAACAAAGTAAAATGGCTCAGACAAACTAGTTAGATGAGATCATAAATAATGGAATATTGTCATATTTCAATTTTCTATAATTGTAAACTGTAATCCTAGAGTTGTACATTACAGTGTATGTGCTCTCTGTGTGTTTCCCTGTAGGCACTGGCTCTGGATGAGATTAAAAGTCATCACTGGTGTATCATTGGTTGCAGTGCTGTGACAGGAGAGAATTTGTTAGCTGGAGTGGACTGGCTACTAGATGATATTTCAGCAAGGATCTTCACAGCTGACTGATTTTGTGTGTGTGTGTGTGTGTGTGTAGCAACAGGTCTAGCTATATCTACATTTAATGGAATTGCATTTGGGATAATTTGTCAAAAGGTGATTCACATGTTCAAGCAAAATAAAGATCAACAGTTTGTGTTTGCTAAATTCAACAAGTGACTGAAACCTGCTTTGTTTACACTAAACTGTATGCAGTGTCATGACTGACATCTCTACTCTGGGTTACATCAATTATTTGGTTAGGATTTTTTTAAGGTCCCAATGACACCTCTTCACCAAACCAGACCTTGGTTTATTTTGCACTTTGAACTGAACACAGCAATCAGTTGCAGATCAAAACAGCCGTACCAAAACCCCTTACTCAATGTAGTCTTTGTCTGTGCTTGGTCTATCCAGCCATAAACTCCATACTGCATGTTCATGCTAAACAGCTAGGTGACTAACTCATGTTTTTTAAATGCACTTAGCAGCTCCTGCAAAAGAGATCCATTTCCTTTTTTTCAGGCCTAGATCAGTTTGAGTTATAAGACTGTTCTAACATGACCTTATGATGCATTTCACTTAACATTTTCTAAAAGTAAAAAACAGGCAGGGGGGGAAAAGGGCTACATTTACAAACTGGTCCACTGGAATCAAACTGGTTTAATAAACCACAACACAGGCTATATTTTGTCAATAAGAACTTCACTGTAGTGACTAAGAGTTGATACTTTCAGTTAAACTGATGACATCCCAGTTATCTGGCAACCAGAACTAAAGCCAAGGTTAGGACCATTTACCCTAGATCAGTGGTGGAAAGTACAGATGTGAAAATGTACATTATAACTTTGACTCACTTAAAAGCAATTCTCTCTATACTCCACTAAATTTGTTACACAGTACAATCACCTTAAGAAAACAAGTCACACCACAGGAATTGTTTTACTTAACCAGGGGCAGGTAGGCTGTTAGTCCCTACATCCACAGCCTTAAGATTTTTCATATTAGCAATATTCAAAGTGAGCCAGTGTGTTGTGAGTTTGGCCTATTTGCACTCACTGTGCAGGAGCACACAGATTGACTGAATCCATTTTTTGGTTCTCGCCTGAAGGCAGCAGCTATGTAATGTTTACCTGGACTAAATCCATTGCAAATAGCAAAATAGTTGTGTTAGAGAACCACACTATAAGTGGTTGTACCAGAGTTTTGTACTTTAAAAAAAAAAAAAAAAAAAAAAAAAGCCCATAGGCTGTTATTGTCACTATGCAATGTTAAAAAGAGTAGTTAAAATAAAAGCATCAACCCATCATTTGTGTCCATTAAGTAATTATGTGGTCCTTACTGCATTATGTAAGCCTAGTCAGTAAAGGCAGACTGTTCAGTGACAGAAAAAGTACATCAGGACAAGCTTGAACACCACCCCCCTAAAAAAAAAATCTGCTTTAAATGGGCCAAAATTATACAGCCACAAAACCAGTTAATTGTTTTATTGAGTTCTATTGTTGCAAATTACTCAGAAACACACTCATGTAACCAAACATGAAGTTGCAGTCAAACTGGAGCAATCCTTTTACAGTTAACACTTAAGATGCTGGTCAAGTCCCATCTCCAATCTGTAAAGAAACGACACATTAGAAACTAGGTGGCAAGGACAGGCTGGTTAAAACTAAAAATGTTAAGCTTTAATCAGAGGGGATACCAATCAGTCATGAATTCTCAGACTGGGGCGGTAATAAATGAGTCATCATTTCCACACATATGGTTTTATAATAAAAGTTCGATCATTACCATGCACAAGTGTAGTTGGCAGCCTGATGGTTCCACTTTGAATCACCAAGGCCTGAAACAGGACAATACAATTAAGATTCTTTATGGTCACAAAGTTATACATTTAAGCCTTCATTGTTGTGATCAGAGGGGATACCAATCAGTCATGAATTCTCAGACTGGGGCGGTAATAAATGAGTCATCATTTCCACACATATGGTTTTATAATAAAAGTTTGATCATTACCATGCACAAGTGTAGTTGGCAGCCTGATGGTTCCACTTTGAATCACCAAGGCCTGAAACAGGACAATACAATTAAGATTCTTTATGGTCACAAAGTTATACATTTAAGCCTTCATTGTTGTGATCAGAGGGGATACCAATCAGTCATGAATTCTCAGACTGGGGCGGTAATAAATGAGTCATCATTTCCACACATATGGTTTTATAATAAAAGTTTGATCATTACCATGCACAAGTGTAGTTGGCAGCCTGATGGTTCCACTTTGAATCACCAAGGCCTGAAACAGGACAATACAATTAAGATTCTTTATGGTCACAAAGTTATACATTTAAGCCTTCATTGTTGTGATCAGAGGGGATACCAATCAGTCATGAATTCTCAGACTGGGGCGGTAATAAATGAGTCATCATTTCCACACATATGGTTTTATAATAAAAGTTTGATCATTACCATGCACAAGTGTAGTTGGCAGCCTGATGGTTCCACTTTGAATCACCAAGGCCTGAAACAGGACAATACAATTAAGATTCTTTATGGTCACAAAGTTATACATTTAAGCCTTCATTGTTGTGATCAGAGGGGATACCAATCAGTCATGAATTCTCAGACTGGGGCGGTAATACAAAAACATCATTTAGTCATCAAGTTTATATTCTGAAAAACTCAGTTTCAATACTTACCAGAACAGACTGACAAGCACAAAGCCATGTGAGGATCTCAAGATCTTTGAACCTATTTAAAAAAAACAAAGGAAATTAAGTGACATTTTCCAACTTGCCCTATTTGACAATTTCAGCAGTTGCCCCCAACTCACATCCCCATTTCTCCTGAAATTCATAGCCATTTTACAGTTTGAAGTTGAAATCTAGCCAACACTGCAATTACAGTGTCAGGGACAATGATTGTGTGGGATGTGATCAGAAGCATGTTTCAGTCATGCCATCAGCCAGCTCTCCCTCTCCATGAGAACTCCAGCGGTCACCTTACACCTGTAATGGTCAGGGTCCTCAGTGCCAAACTGAGTCAACAAGAGGGGTGACCTGACTGAAGGAGTACGGGGGCAGGGTACTTGCTCCCCTGACTGTCATAACACTCATCATTCCAACTATCCCACAAGCACATGGCTATAATTTAATTTAAACAGTATGAGTGCAGGCATTTGGCCAACCCAACAAGTTTAGTCAAACTGAAAAAATGAAGCCAAAACCATCTCCACTTAATGACCTAACTCAAAGTTTTTGACAAGGTCCAATTTATCCCTCACATGTCAACCTAAACACAAGAGTCAAGATTAACAGTGCACCCACAGTGTTTGAGCCACAAAAAGAGGCTTGATGGGGGAGGACATATAAAAACTCTGGTACTAGGGATTCAGCTGGCTGTCAAGCAATTACCTTATACACTCAGTAATGTTTTGTTCAAAGGTTCAAAACACATACCCTTTGTCATCTTGTTTACTGGTATCTCAGTCCTAATGGGTGTAGATGAGAGAAATAGTTCCATTAGACAAAGTTTACTTAGGATGGTGCTATGCATGTCAACATCTGACTGGCATTTCATTTCTGCACAATACGCATATTCATTTTATAGTGTTAATTTGTCAGTTTCTAGTCAGACTGTTGCAACCACAACAGATCTTCCCCTTATTGCCATGGTCACACCAGTGGGTTCACCTTTTCAGGTCTGGCATTGACACATGGCGTAAGACATGTGCAGTGGTCATCATAAAAGAAACTGGCAATGACTAATCAGTAGAGGTCAGATACTACGATATCTGCACAAATGAATTGGGTTAAGTTAAGGAATTTTACAATGTAACTAAGGTAGAGTGCTTCAAATGAGCATATGTACTAGACAAAGAATGATCTGGTACACATACTGGATTAACAAAATTATTATTGGAAAGGCACTAGTCTAGCATTAATACTATTGAATTTAAACCAGCCTGTTTCAGAGAATACAAAATACCACACAAGAAAACTTGTGAAACTGAATGCTGCTTCTCTAACATAAGAGTAAATGTCTTGAGGACTCACCTTTGCCTTAGGAGGTGGACAAAGTTCCCAGTTGTCCCAAGACTAAGTACCTAAAAGAGGCAAGACATTGTCAAGTCCTAGCACACAATGGGATGGTTATACCATAATTGTTAACTTTCACTGATGTCAGATATTCCATTTCTCAACAGGAGTTCAGACGAACGAGATTCCAAATATTTCATCATTTTCAGTGGTGTGGAATAACTGCTTTTAGGCATTAGGTTTCTGTATGAGTGACTTACCTTTAGGTGGAACCTCAGTCAGGTGAGAAAAATCAATGAAGCACCTGGAGGGGGGGAGAAAAAGTTAAACTACACTTAAAAAAAACATAAATTAATGTTTAAAAAGACATGCCAGACTGGGACTGCAAAATTATTGCATCAGTGGGTTTCGTTTTCTAAAACCAAAAACTGAAGTGCAAACCCAAAATAATTCATTTGTAACTGTAAATAAACGCAGTTCTCAGATGTTCGTGTCGTTTCACATCGGGTCAAAGTGAGCTAAGTTTCATCATCACTGGTACTGCATTATGAAGAAGCTCTTGGATTTAGTTTTCAATAAGCTGCAAATGAAAAGACTCACTATGGGAGCCTCATGATCTCCTTTTTCCCGCAGGACTCGGACCCTGCAAGATAAACAAGCACTTCAGCAGTGTTCAGCACTGATATTTTGGGGCACATTACATTAAGAGTGTTTGATCAGGGCTTTGGTGACAAATTGCCATGTGACATTAGTCGTCCAGCTATTTGATGGGAGTTTACCCATTTCATCCTTTCAAACAGTCAGAAACACCTTGCTTTTGACTTCATTGTGGCAAACATCTAAAGGCTGAACAAGTTAGCGCTTGATCCTGTTAATTTTACCAATCCACCTACACTGGTGTGCAATTAACATTCACCTTGCAGCCATCTTTTATAATGGATGCCAACTACAACACAGAAGGACTATTTGATATTCGTACAATTAAACATTAGTAAAAATCTTACGCCAAGATGGACTCCTTCCTCTTCCGTAGTTAAAAGTTCAACTTGTCTGAAAGACAAAACACCAAATAAATCATTCATAATCTTTAAAAATAAAACTTATGAGCTTAATTTATGGCAGTCAGATGAAAGGCTGACATCATTTGAATCAGGCATATGCTTGTCATTAATTGTAATCATCATGTTATGCCCCATTTTATTTAACTCATAAAAAGACTAAGTTTTACTCACTTCAGAGCACCTTGCAACTGGTGTTAGTTGGTAATAAGCCAGTAGAGTCACCTATAAATAAAACTTAGTTAGACAAATACAGATCAGCCTGGAACTTTGTATTTGCAGAGGGCGGATCAGATCAAAACTTGCATCATCGAACTCAGGCATATGCTTGTCTATTTGGTAACTCATCAGTTTAGGCCCTTGCAGTCTGACAAATATTTTCAACTCAAGTCAACCTCACCTGCTGAAGAGCTTCATTCCTGTTAATCAGGTTTTATTGGCCTCACATCTGTGGAGAAAGATGATTTAGATTTAACAATTCATGTTACTTTCACCATGAAATAGAAGAGTCATGCTCTGTAGTTTGACCCCATATGCTACTCAGAATCTGGTAAAGGATTTTCTTCAAAGGCTGATTCAGTAAGAGAGAGTTCAGAGACTCATCATTGCAGCACACAAAGCTCCTGGCCAGCTATAGACAAACTTACAGGCTGTGCAAAAAGAATTGCTCTTACAGACAACTTTGTAGTCCTACAGATCTAAACAATTTATATTTACCTTGTTTAGAGTCCTGCAACACTCCCCCACAGCTGAGGAGGAAAACCAAAGAAAACATTCAGGTCCACTTTGAATTATTTTTTTTTCTTTTTTCTTCATAAGTACATAAGAGCAGCGTCATGCAGCTCAGTACATTGATAAGTTTCCTCAAAGGATTAATTCAGTGAGAGAGTTCAATAAACACATCATAGCAGCATGAGACTCATTTTACACCAACCTTAACTTACTGACTCTTACAACAAAATCTGCAAACAAAAAACTAAACAAGCTTCATTGAGTGGAGGAGCTACCTGTGCAGCCACGCTGCTTCTCGATCCTTCATCACCATCTATAAAACGAACAGAGAACAGAATTTGATATTGCCTCATGTTGCTGCAAGGAAAAGTCCTCTGGCCGACCAACACGTGACCGATCGATTCCACATGATCAGGACGGTGAAAGTTGATATTAGAGTATATTGTATAAAAGCGTCTCACATCAGAATAAATATGTACAATCACAGTCATTCAGTACAGGTCTGTGAAAGGTCTCATCATTGAGAGACGCTGCCTGCAACCGCGCCAAAAGCCTAGGCCATTTCTACTGACCAGTTTTAGGAGTTCATCTGACATTTCTAAACAAATGCTGTACGGAGCATTTAGTTAACATGTAGTGATCTATATTAGCAAATGCCATTAGAAGAAACTAGCAAGATTTACAGCTGGATGGTAGGAGATTGTTGCCAGCGTGGGTCGATGGTACAAAATATGCGTGTCAAGCTGCTAGCCAAAACCTTCCGTTAGGCTGTGAGTAGTCTTTTAACAGTACGCCTAAAATGCACATATACTGAAGTGCTGAAGTGACATCTTTGCAATATTAAGTGTTACGTATAGTAATAAACATTATTGCAAACAAATTAATATTAGCCTTCAGTGTATATAAAGCCTTACCTTGCGCAGATGAGAGAAGAAAGTGGAAGAGGAAACGGGTCCGTCTGACTTTTATGTCCCGCATGAAGAGCCCCTCCCACGGAAACAACGTTCACCCGGACACACAGCTTTTAATGGATTTAATTTTAAATAATTTAAACTTGAATAATTTAAAGTGTTTTCTATTTGCTAAACTCGCCTTATGCAGAGCGAGAACTTTATTCTGAGGATACATGTACAAAAAGGTTTTTGGCAAGTCTGTTTACGTCACTTCCGTACAAAACGTAATATTTTTAACATCCACAAGATGGAAGCAAAGACACAGAAACATGACTTGATGGTTTCTGGGTATTTCTCTTGGACTACAAACCCTGAAGCGTATTTGGCTTCAAATCCCTTGTTTGCAGTAATTGCATCAGGTCTGTGACTCAGTGACATCTCTTGATTGTGGTTACTTATTTTTTATCAGCTTTTCCAGGCTTTTACTGCAGCCTCATATAGTTGATGTTTGTTTTGGGAGGCTTTGGTAAATGGTCTGCTTATATAGTGCCTTTACCCGAAGGGCTTTACAATGTTGCTTCTCATTCACCAATTCATACACTCACACACCAGTGGCAGTGGCTGCCCTGCAAGGTGCTCACCTGACCCACTGGGAGCAACTTGGGATTCATTGTCTTGGTCAAGGACACTAAGACACTTAGCCAGGGGAACCAGGTGTTAAACCACTGACCAAAAGGATCTTGATAATCATTTTAATAATCCTGTAGACATCTGTGTTGATGACTGTAATGCCACCTTACAGTAGTGTGGAAGAGTTGTGGAACCAGGAACCCAAGACCTTCTGTGTGTAAAGCAGATGTGATGACTACTACACTATGGAACCATATACTCTTTAGTCATATCTTCAACCAGTGAAATGTATGTTCTAGTTAGGTTAAGGTCACGTTGGCAAACCAGCGGCTTTTTACTTTTTCAGTAAATATCAAATTGTTATATTGGCCAATAGCTGAATGTTTATGCAGCTCCTTTGATTGGTTTTCGCCCTTTTCTCATATTTAAATTTGCTTGCTCATATGTGTATATACGTTTTAATAACAATTACAGTCAATAAAATACTTCACAGGTTAAACCAAAGTAAAAAAAAAAAAACTAATTTCAAACAATTTACTTTTGAACAATCAACCTAAAAGAAACACTCATCTGTCTCACATTCAATGCTTTTGGTCACCTAAAACTTCAGACTGATATAAAAGGTGCCAGGGTCCATATAAGCTTTGGTTTCATATCCTTATTTTGATCTTAAAACCAAACATGTTCAGTGTACAGCAAAAACTAATTAATTGTCCTTATCTGTTCAATACTTTAAATATTATAATATACATTAGCAGATGTTTATATTGTATGGTGTCTGTATAGGGAGCATCTATCAATACACCACACTGTAATAGTGTGATTAGAATTTAAACCTTAAGACTAATGAGTCACTTGAATCAACAAACTATCCTCTTATAACGATGTGATGCTGAGTTTGACAGCTCAATAATTAAGGGTCATTCATATGATAATGACTGTAATGTAAGGATTGGCAAATTAAAATGCAGGCACAACAGTCCATATTCTAGAAATTTCCTATAAAAATGAAGATACAACTTATAGAATAAATTCAATCTTTATTTACTGTCAGAAAAGTGCTTTTTTCATGGCACATGACTTTAGATTCGATTAGGATACAACACAGGTTTATAAAAATTATATATATTAAGACTTTCACTATATGACAATAAGAAGGTTTCTTATTCAGTCTGCTTATCAGGCACTACTAAGTTCACTTGAGGTAATACAAATTAATAGCAGGTCTATTGTAACAAAGGTCAAAAATTGATAATTCTAAAACAGTTTGACATTCATACTGGGGCGTTTAATTTGAACACAAATTTTAAAAAGGCTTAGTACACATGCACACACTCTCCAGCTCTGTCCTTTCAGGATAAACACCCTTCACCAGAACATAAACCCTTGTTAATTTTTCTTTTAAACAGTAAAAACTACAACTTCACCATAAATATTTACATACAAATGTGTGCATATTAATGTGAATTACATTGACAATTTCTAAATACTGATCAGTTGAGCATCTTGTCATGTGCTTGTCTTTCATTAACTAAGACTGAAGGCAATTAAAGGCACTGATCTCCAGAACACGCCCACTAATCTGTCATTGGTTCTCAGTTGGAATTTTACACACCTTTTGTTTACACATCAACACTTCTGTAGTTTCATTGTGCAAAGCCAAAGGAAAAAGGAAGTGGTGAATATTTAAACTCCACGCTCTTACTAGTGGACCAGATGTAAGTAACTAAGATGCTCCGACGTTCTTACACCACTGACTAAAATCTAAAATTAGCAGCACACACCTTGGGAACCCGAAGCAGCTGAATTCAGTCACATCAAAACTGCACTTCAAAATTCAAGCTAGTCCTATAGATTTCCAGGTAAGGCCAACAACTTGGCTTCCCAGGCTCATAAAGGAAAGTCCACCTTAATGTGAAAAGGCCGTAGACTTTATATTGAGTAATTAACACTCAGTATCTAACATAAATAATTAAAGTGTCTGAGGCCTGTTGCATCAATCTAACACACCATAAGACCACGAATCTCCACTGAAGACATTATTGGATTGTCCATCACTATTCAGCATAAACATAATTTGAAAAAGTAATTAAAAGGCTTCATTTTATTGTCCATTGTGTTGCTCTAGTTTTACTGAAACTCAGCCAATACAGATTTGTGCTGAACCTTCCGTTTAGATGACGGTGAAGGTGGCGAAGAGGATGTCACAGGCAGAAGAGTGACACTGTAGAGGTTGGTGATGAAGGCCTCCCAGCCACGGCGGAAAGCTCTGTCCAATGCCTAATGGGAACAAAAGATTAAAAGTTAGCAAGGTCCAAAATGAATTATTTTCTTGATATCATTGTTCCTTAGGAATCAAAACTGAAAGCATATTACAGATTATACTGTCATAAAAAGGTTTGTACAGCTGTGGTAAGATGAAAGCAGATTATGCTACGTATTTTATCATGCGTGGTGACTGACAAATGCTCTGTCCGCTCAGTCGTGCTGGGCTTTAAGTTAAATCCTAACATCACTCTTAATACACTCCTATTAGGGCAGCAGTGGTTCAGTTGGTAGAGTTGCCGCAAGACACTGAACCTTCAACAGCCCATTCCCAGCTGTGTCCTAAACCCGGCAGAAATTGGGGAGGGTTGCGTCAGGATGGGCATCCTGCGCAAAAACTGTGCCAAATCAACATGAGGACAAATGATCCCCTATGGCGACCCTGAACTTAAGGTTAAGCTGAAAGGACAAAAAATATAATCTATAATGTTTGCCATTTAAAGTTCACAGTTATAATTTAACAATACGTTTTGGAAAAATTAGTAGCAGAAAACCAAAAAATAAATAAACTTTGATAGTGGTGCTAGAGGAAAAGTTAGATGATCTCCACTATTATCATCAGGGCCAAATATCCATCTAGTTGTTAAAGGTACTAAAAGTTTTTCAAATATTTTGTAGCTAAAATGCCAAGTCCTCCAGTTTTTTTTAATCCATTCTTCTTCTCTTTTTGTATTTTCCCAATGATTTGGTCTAATGTTCTCAAATGTTTGCTGTAAAGAACATTTTACTGTAGTTTAGTACTAATTATAGGGTAATTGCGTAAGGGGTAATTATAAGCAAAGGGTAATTGTGTAAGCAAAGGTTAATTTCAAACAGGATTTCCTCTAATAAAAATATCAGTATGGATCATATTCAATTGTTTTCTTCTTTGTTTTCTGCATGTTTGTCTAACCTGTTGTCTTTTGGCAGTGCAAATTAAATGGTTGTTTCCAGGGAACTTCCCAGGAAATTAAAGAGCTTTTAATTAAAGTGTTGACCATCTTGTAAAATCAGTTGAATTTACTGACCACAACGTTTGCTGTAGTAACTGGTGCTTTTCTGCCGTTTCTTGTCAGATACAATATGTACAGTTGTTCTGTCCAATTCCTAATGATGCATTGGACACAGCAACTAATGGTCTGAAGTCAAACTCGGTGTCCTTGGTGTGACTGTCGTCTATTCTACCACGTGCTTGCACCCTGTGGTCTGAGCGTGCAGCTGACTGGTTAACAGCAGTGGAATGTTATTACGGTGTGGGTTTAGTAGGCAGGTCAACACTGCCCTGCTTCATTCCACTGATCAAAGACAGTGATATACAAGGCACCGGAATGTCACCTCTGTGCATGTGTTTAATGTGGAAGCAGGAACATGTTACTGAGGTACATGTAGTATGTTCACACTGCTGCCTTTTCACTCACATGGCTAAAATCCTGTTAGTGAAACCTCTGCATCAGCCTAACGTCTTCATACTATAAAGCATGAGATAAAATCAGAGGAGATAACCTGTTTAGTCAGTGACACTGGTGTTGGACTGCTGCTGTACTTTGACCTGTGTGGCAGTCTATTATTAAGGTGATGGGTTAGTTTCCATGGGGATTAATAGCCCAGGGTAAAGTATGCGGAGGATGTGGAGTGAGAACTTTACCCTTCTGTTCCACATGCTCTGAGGGGTGGATTATGTAACGCTAGATGAGGTGGTGTAGAATGTGTAATTTATGTAAATAAAAGAGATATAGAAAACTGCAGTTAACTGTGTGTTTTCCTCTTCACAATGCACACAACCATATCTCTGTTTCCTTTTCTCACCTTACGGTAAGTCCTCATCGTGGTCCTCTTCACCACCTTCATCCCTTCCTCTTGCTCCTTCTTCATCTTTTTCTCCTCCTCTCCCTCCTCTTCTCTTCCCCTTTTCTTGTCTCTAATCAGGACCTGGTCGTCTGCATCCTCCCGAGCTGGGAAGTGGACAAAAACAGGTTCTTTCCCTTTTCCTCCTTTCTCATTTTCTTCCTCCATCTTCTTTAGTTTCTCCATCTCTACCACAATCGTCACTCTGATGTCCTCCAGGACAGGGGTATCAACCTGATTTTCAGTTTTCAAGCTCAGCCTCTCTTCCTGGTCTGTGTTTTCTTCTCCTTTCCCCTCTTTCTGCTTTCTCCTCGAGCTTCTCCTCCACCTGCTGCTGTGGCGGATGGGTTTCTTTTGGAGGAGACTCTCCCCGTCGTCTTCCATCATGCCTTCATTGAAGTCAAACACCCCGGTTTCCTCTCTCTCGTCAGCCCCAGAATTGGGCACCACAGTTGGAGTTGGGCCACTCACAACTCCCCCTTCTCTGCTGCAGTCTTCTAGCACATTTTGCTTCACTTCTTCCACAGTCCCAGGTTCATCAAGACGACCATAGAACCCACTGGATTTGTCAAGATACTTTGGGGCTCGGAGGGATCTCCGAACAGAGGTCTTTCTGGAGTTTTTGCCAATTGTCATCTTTTCTTTTTCTGTGTCTTGTGTCTGTTTCTTCTGTCCTCTGTTGCAGTCCTGCTTCTCACACAGTTTTCTCCTTTTTTAGGTTACCTCTGAAAGAGGGGCAAGGGAGATTAGCTTAATGCCATTACATAACCCTGTCCTCAACCTCACTTGTTAGGTCTGCTTTCAGACTCACAGTCTTAGTCATTCCAAAGGACCTAATAGAGAATTTTACATGTGCCTTAAAGGTCACAATAAATAGAAGACAAAGAGTCGCACAAATTGAGACCAAATTTGGAAAATAATCTGAACTGTTTTAAACTGTCTTTAACTGTTTTAAACCCAAGGACACGTTATCAGAGTTGTGATGATAACTGGATGTCAAAACTAAAGATGCAGTGTACAAACTACTAAAGACAAACACACACGGACACACACATTTAGACTTTGACAGTGATTTAATCAGGTGGATGCTGAACAGCTGCCAAAATCAGCAGTAAATCACAATGACTATCTCTCTTTGCCAAAGTCAACCTAAATGCTAGAGCTATCTCAATAGATTAAAAGGGCATTTCCAAATTCACTAAATTCACCAGTCAACAAGGCCAAAACGCAAAAGCTAGTGGTCCACTAATAAAGGGGGTATCAGGTAAGTAAAAAGAAAAAGGGAGAAAACACCTGTTGTGACATCACTGATTAGGATGTTGCCAGAAGTGAGCAGCTTGACAGTTGTAGCCCGCACAAAAAATGTCTGCTCGGATTCAGTGAAATTTCAGTCATTTTTACTTTTTAGTGTTTAACACACTTTGACCTTACAAAAGAAACATACATACATACATACATACATACGTCTACATACCTGTAAATACTTCTGGCTTGTGCTAAACTAAGTTTATAATCTCCTGTTTCTAGCTTTACATTTATCATCATAAAATTGTAAACATTAGTTGTAACATATAGCTAATAAAAATGGAGCATAACAAGATTAGTTCATTCTTTGTAGTGACAACCTTTGTTCTAAACTCTCTGTACCTAGCAACTACACAAATGCTTGAATGAAGTGTCAAAATTCACAGCATCTGGCTGAGGCTCAGGTTACAAATTAAAGAGATGGATGAGCGCTACTGAACATGAGAAAATCAGAGACAGAAAAATAAGAGAGAGTGAATATGTCAAGCAGGTGGGACAAGTAGGACACCAGCAGAGATTTAAAATTTAATGACACAATGTTGAGAATGTACAGAAAGCATACAAAATAATTAACAGAGCAACATGAAAGTTCAAATGAGGAAATTTCTGGGCTGTAAGAATGAGAAGAATTGAGCTGAACATCTTGAACTTTTCATCTATAAATTAACTTTTGGACGTTTCATTTCAAAGAATGTCATAGTGTAGCTAAAGCTTTATGAAGACTATTGTAGATAAAGTGTTACAGGTCTTACCTGCTGTCTTGCTGTTGCTTTCTCTGTGTGCGTGTGTGTGTGTTAGAACCAGTGAGCCACCTGTGAGTGAATGAGCTCAGGATACTCCCCTAACACACGTCACATGTTGACTCTGCCCTAACCTGCAGTTCTGCCGTCACGAAAGCAAATACACACTTTTAAAGAGGGTACATATACACATACAATCCATCACCCTCACTATCAAGGACTGTTTGTCTTTGTTTCTTTTCCTCTTCTGAATCTTTCTACTTAGTTGTACACACCTCTACTTACATACCTGAACACACATTGGCTTTAAGTTAAAGGTCTGATATAAAAACAAAACATACACAAGCCTGCAACAAGATAGTTATGCCTGCAGATAACAAAACAGGAACAAAAAACCCAACTCACCAAACATCATACCAACCCATTCTGTTATCAGCGGCTATCAAACATTAACTTACAGAGCAGAAATCTGACTTTACTCCACTTTAACCTCAAATGTTCCACATCTTCAACATTCAAATATAAGAATAACTCACACTCATCAACCCAGCGAAAACAATGTGGCCATGTAACTGTCTGATCTACCTGAAATCTGAGGCTTCAGGTGGCCATTTTCACCTTGTGTCTGCATGAAACACATAATCATTAATGTGTCCTTATTATTTAACCCCAGTCAATACTAAACAGTAAAAATGTTATTTTTATACTTTTACACTTTTGTAATTTAGATTATTTTACTCTAACTTTTTAAAAATATGATCCGTTTTCTAATATCTGATGATGAAAGAACACTTGTACAACCTAATGGGGCATTGTTATAATATTATGTTTAGCGTAAAGTATTTATCCACTTTAATGCCATTACAATATAAAGGGGTGCAAACATATTTCTTAACCTAAATATGCTTCTGTACTTTAAGGAGCTTGTTACTGCCATAATCTTTAAGTTATTATCTTTTTATTATCTAAGTAATTCAGTGTTTCCACCTTCTGTTGGCTGAGAACATTCAAATCACGGATGTCTGATTAACATCTAGTTTGTTGCTGAACTACTTCCAGAAAACACACACTTTCAGTTTTTCAGAATTAATTCTCTAGGATCCAGCTTGGCCTTCTACATTAAATATTCACCATATCACAATGTGACAAATGTTAATTTAAAAAAAAAAAACATAATACAAAGCCCAAATGAAGAAATCCTCTGGACACCCTTTTTTCTTCAGCTATTTATTTTATATATACGACCTTGATTCAATTATAAAATTAAGAACAGATGTACCAATGTGTTAAAATGTGCTGGGACTGTAATAAGGTATTTTGCTTTCTAATAATTTCCACTAATTCATGAAAAACACTTGGCAACTCTTTATAAAATAAGCTGGTATATGCTAATCTATGGTATGTGTGGATGTTGGTTAAATGAATGGGCCTGAATGTTATCTGTTAACTGTTTGAATGGCAAACACTGTGTCTGGGTAAGACAGGGAGTGGGAGCTACTCAGAAGTGTGTGTGCATGTGTTAGGTAATTAGCTCCATGCCTTGCTTACAGTCACCTTGTATGTGTACACACATGAATACTGTGTATGTGTGTGTGTGAATCATTATTAAAGTGTGTGTGCATCTAACTCTGGGACTTCAGCTGCTTTTTACTCACCTCCTCATCCACCGCCATCTGCCAAGCCCTGTGGAAGTGTTATGTGATGAGCTGGTCTCTCACCTAACACTCGGAGGAAATGAGGACATAACAGCTGTCAGTCACTCAGTTCTGTAAAATCCTTAGCTGTGTTGAGGCTGGAGAATCCCCACCCATTGTGGATCATCGCTGATGACAGTGCCAGACCACAGGAGCAGGTTGCTATGGTCAAGGTCAAGCAGAGACAAGTTAAGATGTTTTTGATGTGGTGACACTGTAGAGATTCAGGTAGTGAGAAACCTAAAACATGGAATTAAACAGGCAGGTAAAGACGGACAAAATGCCTTGGGCTACTGAAATGTATGACCTGACACACTCAGACAGAGACAGAGAACAGGTGTGCTGCTGGTCTGGTTTCAATTAAAACACATTAAACAGAGAGTCATTCAACTTCTTCCCCAGGTCAAGTGTTTCGAAAACAAGTTGGGTCCGACTCTAAACTGTTTTACAAGATAAAAGACCATAAATACAATAAAGAGACTAACTGAGAGCAGCAAACATTTCACATGGTCACAAAAAGAAAAAATCTGATTCTGCTTGTGTGTGGAAACAGTTCTTTTCTTGTTTTAACTTGCAGTGTCAAAGTATAAAAGAGCGTTCATTTTAAAGGGCTGATTCACCCAATTTAATGTTTTATGTTTTGCTTGCCTTGTACCTCACTTGTAAGTCGCTTTGGATAAAAGCGTCTGCTAAATGACTAAATGTAAATGTAAATGTATGTAGTTTTTCAATGATGTGAGCAGCACAAACAATGATTCCGTCAACCCCATTGCCCTGAATACTTATTTCTGTTTCAGTTTGATCAGCACACATACACTCCGCCATGTTCTCACCATCCCTTCAGGAAATCATTATTGCAAAACCCAAAATATTTGAAAATTTCTGTTAGAAGAGTGAGCCTTACTCAAAAACGTATCAATGTGACTAAATCTGCACTGCTGGCAGTGTTGTTCAATAAATACAGTATGAACCCAAATGACAAATCCATGTCTTATATGATACAGGTTTATTTTCAATGCCAGGGACAGACATGACCACATTATACAACATACAGAACAATATTACAATAATAAATACATTATACACTACTAGAGAACAGACTTACAGGCACTAATTACACTTAAGCAGGCACTGGTTGTTTTTACATTATTATACAACAGTAGCTGAGGAGCACTTTTTATGTGGAGCTTACTAGGCTCTTTATTCTAAAAAGTCACGGAAGATGATTAAATGCGCTCAAGATGTTTGACTTATATTTTAATAGTGTCCTCAAACATAGTTTAGAACTTCGGCTACTATAAAATACCAAGGATTTACAGCCAAAACAAAAGGCAAATTCAAGTCTTTCATTGCTGAAATGGATGGTGTTTACTGCATAAACAATTTATATGAGCATCAGTAGTATTGTTCCTCTAGTCAGAGCATCTAAATTGATTCAATTTTTTTTTTACTTTAAAATTTTTTTTAGATTATTTGGAGTATCCGAATAAAAATGCTGGCTAAAACTACATGTGCTTTGACATGTAAAATCAGTGTGCGCTCTGGGCTTTAACAATAAAGCTGCACTGGGTGTGAAACAATTGCATCTCTGTATTTGTTATGTCTGTTGTGCAGCACAGTGTTGCTAAGATGCACCAGTGGTGTTCGTGACAGGAGTGAAACAGCATGTAACAGCAATGCAACAACTAGTTACTAGTAATTGTTCACTATTAGATGTTTTGTGGCTGCAGTTTATGTTATAATTTTTTTACTTTGGCACCATAATATCAATACCTTGCGTGCATATGCAGATATTTTGCTTGCAGACAAGTTTTATGAAGATTAGTAGTAAGCCTCTAATGACGGCAATGTTGTTTTGGACGCGTGACTAAAAATAATTTTAAGTTTCTAAATGGCTTGAAAAAAAAAAAAAGTACAGAAGGTATTTACGTAAAAATACAAGCCGTGCATGAATGAAGGGCTCTTTTGCAACTAAATCGTGGTCAGAAATTGGTCAAGAAGTTGGTTGTTGCACTGACTCAACAGAATGAATCAGCTCTCTTCAACACAAAAAGGCTAAAGCCAGGAATGATGCAGCTTTGTGAGGAATTACTTACACTGAACAATTAAACACATTAAATCCTACAACCTATGCAAATATTTAAGTCTGTATTAAGATGCATTCCTCCATTACTCCAGCTTTAACCTGACATGTCCTGGTGGTGTAACAGCATGCCTCTACAAAATTTGAATTTGGCGCCATCATCAGGCAAGTCCTCATCCCCTGTTGGTGATGATGCCTAGTTCACCGAAACTGAAGATAACCCTGTTACATTCATTAACATACAGTCAGCACAGTTGTAACAACACTAACTTAACATATACATAGGTACATTGAATACCTGACACAAAAATGGCCAGTTAAAGGTAAATGTGAATTCAAACAAGTCTTCCTTCAGTTTTACAATATTTACAACTTAGAGTTTCATATGCAGCATTTAACAGCACAGTATGCTTTGCACTGTTTGTGTGTGTGTTCCTCAGACCTCCACCCCAGGGTCTGAACCCATTCCCTGAGCCTGCAGAGCTTCCTCTCTCTTCATCTTCGGTTTCTCAGTCCGCGTGTGCCACACAAGCACCTACAAAACACACACACAGAAACACACAATAAACGGATGGAAGATTTTGCTTAAAGGTCTACAGCAGCCAGCCAGTCTGTAGATAATGCTTTGTGGAAAAGGGATCAAACATTTCATTTCCATCCCCAAAATTTAAAAAACTCTTTGTCACTCATACTTTGGAGCAGTTATCCGCTTTGGGCTCCAGTTCATCCATGGTGACCAGCCCCTGAAGAAAACTACTTTCTAGGAAACCCATCGGTGCCTCTCCATCGAAACAAGCCTCTGGATTGGTCAACACCAGTTTCAGGGACACAGCAAAACCAGCCATGTCCATTGGAAAGGGACGACTGGGACGCCAGCCAGTATGGAAGCGAACCACCTTAGAAGAACAGACAAATACACAAACAAGAATTTGGCTTTGGTAACCACACAGGTGAAGTGGCTCTGAAACTGTTGACTTCATCAGACAACAAAGATATTTTAAAGTGGTGCACTGAACAGCAGTCAGAGAAAAGTTCCAATTTCGTTCTGTCACCATTTTGTTACAAATGTAGTTGGGCCAAAGGTAGACTTGGCACAGCTTCTCTCATTTTACACAAAATTAGACAAACATTTTAATCGAATTTCCAAAGTTTACTCATTGTAAAGAAGCCCAATCTTAATCTTCCACAAACCAAAACCAAAACAACGTCACCCACCTTTCCTCCTTCAACTACAGGCCTCTCATATTTCATCCCTCCAACCAGCCCCACCGGCCAGACTGATACTCGCTGTGTACTCCTCATCTGAGACGATGAGAAAGCAACGTCAAAAATTCAATTTTGGGACATTTATACACACACTTTCACAGCTGTGAACATCACTGGTATGAAAGATTATACACATGAAGACATGCACACTCCCAACACCCACCTCTTCAAATATCTGCAGGCTATATGTGTTATCATCATCAGCAAAATAAACCACTCCCTGCTGGTCATCCCCTCCTGGCTGAGCTCTTCTGTCCTCTCTGAGCCAACGTAGACCTTCATTCCTCTGCTCGACTCCACGAGGCTTTAGCCAGCTGGGATCACCCTGGTGTGGAGAATGAGCATTCATACTGAAATATTAAGCACATACTTTTGTTCATATTGAAATGATAAAATAATACTGAATACTTAAGGCAAGAATTTTTTTAAATAGTTTTTTTTAAAGATTTTTTTTTTGTGTGTCTCCATTCACCTCCTGTAGTTTGCGGTCCTTGGAGGTGGGCATGTGTAGGTGTGTGTATGTTAGGCCGCTTTTAACCAGGAGGTCAGTCACCAGTTGCGTCTTATGGGGACAGTCCTCAACCACAATCCAGTGGAGCTGAGGAACATGAAGGAACGTCTGGGACAAACGAGTCAGGTCGGCCTTCTGCACTAGCCTAGACAGGGACAGAAACAAAAATCAGAGGAACAGTGTATGTGAGGAAGAGAGAGAGACAGTAATCAAGAAGGGAGAAGATGAGAAAGGTAAGTGAGCGAGGAATGAAGTAAGGAAAACTACCTTGCATATGTTGGGGTGATGACAAAGATGGTAGGCAGCAAGGGCTTAGCTTGCTGTCGGTTGGGTGGCTTGGTGGCCTCTAACTTCTTTATCTGCTCCTGAAGATGGTGCAGTTCCCCTCGGAGCCGAGATATGGTGCGGTCTTTAGGCATGTCGTGCTCTGTGCAGTCGCAGCGCTGACCTTTGGACGTAAACCAGACAAAAGCAGCTTTTAGATAATTGGTTTTGTGTCTTTCAACCTGTCCGTCACATCAGTCATCAATTTTACACAATCATATGGACTATTTTGTTACTTAAAAAGCTTAAAGTATATGTACACACTCTTATATACTGATTGAATTACATTTCATAGACACTACTTATTAAAGTGCTGGTTATGGATCAAGTCACTTACCAAGCTGCATCAGTGCATAGATGAGGCCTAGGAGGGAGACCATGAAGTAGAGTACAAACACAGTCTTCAGCTTTAGCTTCATCCTCATTGCCATGGTACTCTGACTTGCTGAAAGAGTAATAATATGACATGGAAATTACAAAGTATTACTCTCTCACCATGTTTGGTCTCTTTGTCTCAAGACTTTGAAGACAGTAACGGTGCATTAGTATTAAAATAGTTTTAACATTAGTAGTAAAATTCGTCACATTTCTGTTTCACAACAGGCACTCTACATTTGGCCAACAAACTACAAAGTCTGCAAAATCAGCCTTTTCTGGGATAAACAGTAAAACGTTAAAGCTAAATATGGGTTGGTCTACGCTATTTCTATGAAGCTCGATCAATATGAATATGCATTTGCTGATAAATCAGTGTTAGCTGAAATTAGATTTAGCATAAAATAGGCCCGTTATCATTCCCATGAACTTACCAGTGGGAGGAAATCATGGAAGATAGGAGCCGAATCTTAGGACCTTAACGGTTCATGTCATCTTGGACAGATGTAGGCAAAGGCACATCAGTGCATCTGAACATGCATTCATTCGGCTTGGCTAGGACATTTTTGCAGCAATGTACCAACAACTTCCGGTCTTAGCGCGACAAAATAAGGAGTCCTCCCCGGCACGTGCACAATAATAGATAGTTCCACATGAATCCAGCTCATTCGCAAGCTTAGCAGAAATGCTGGTTAGTATTGATGTACACATACACTGATGAGCTACAACATTACCACTACTTGATGGTTTTATTTAAAAATATTACATGTTTAGCAAATGCTACTGTATTACAATGTAACTAACCGTCAACACATGAAGTGGTTAAAATTGCTTCACCTTTACAGCAATAATTGTATCTTATGTTTTATCAACTACTGTACATATTTTGCCATAATTAGCATAATCAGTATTGTTAAAATACATTTTCCTTTACGTTTTCCTAAGTAAAATAATTATTTTTAATGAAGAACTTTAAAAAACTTTTTCAATACTTGCACTTTTGCTTGAATACTGTGGGTGTATATTTTACGATCTCTGCATGCAGTGTATCACATTTTGCTGCATAAACGGCTGTGTAGCTGCTGACCCTGGTCCACTAGTGTTGCTGTGACTGATCAGGGGATATCAAAATGTTAGTATATATTATATAAAATATACATACAAGTGATTTATTTATATAAAATATAGCCAATCACCATGCAAGAAAGATTTAGATTTAAGTGCATAGGGAGGTGTGGAAGAGTTTTTTTTTAATATGCAGTGTGCAGATCATATTTTATTGTTAAAATTCCCCTTTCAAGAAAAAAAAGGTTTCTACAGCACGTGTTTAGTCTTTTGAAAACAAAAATGAAATCCTCACAGACGACAAACAAAAAGGCATATCTTGAAAAGTTAACAACCTTCCTTTATTTGTAACATACAAATAAAACACTAACAATGCAGAATGATTTAGTTTTCCCTTTCATTATTGTTTATGAACAGGACTGTAACACTCTCAAACATGGGAGTTCAACATGTTGTTTTTTGTTTTGTTTTACCTGTAAAAGGCCAAGATATGAAAACGATAAATCCACCACAGCTTTACACAAACACACACACAGTGTAAAGCTGTGGTGGATCTAAAATATATATATATATAATATATGAGCTGTTTTTTTTTAAACAACACACAGATAAAAGACAAAAAGACGGATCTGTGATTTTGTGAGGGTATGTATCAATTTTCTAAAAATAAAAAGGTACTCAGCAACTTTAAAATAAAATGGTTATGGTTAGACTCATTTGCCAAAGAGCAGTTTTTCTTTAAACACCGCCCACCTGTCTGGATTGAATGTAACAACTGAGAACTAGGGTCGGTTCTGTTTGTGTCGTATCATAAAATCACCTCTTGAAAAGGAGTGTATTACCTTTCTAATTGTGTTAAAAATATGGATTTGTAGACATTTGTCTCTTAAATACTATGGTATGACACAAAACACTGACTCAAGGTCCAGCCGCCACTAAACTAGCAACATGGTCTGTTAAGTGAAACACATGAGGTTTGATTATGCTTGATTAACCTGAGAGAGACTGTCAGTCGGTTGATATTCTGCCATCCTGTACAACATCCTCTTTTTATTGTAAGTTATGCAGTACAACAACAACAAAAAATACTGTACTTATCAGAAGTCAGCCTAGAGATACAAACAAACAATATGCAGTTGGATTGTTTTTGTTGTTCAGGATCAGAGTTCAAACAAATGTGAAACACCAATGTGTCAACTCCAGGTACTAAATATTTTGTTTGTGTATTTGTGGGTGTACCTAATCAGGAAACAACCAGAACCTTTCACCCCAGGATCTGGGTTTAGCTTTTTCTTTAAAAAAAAAAAAAATTTTAGTCTTTAGGTGGTTCTAAGAGTTTTATCTACTTCACATTTCAATCTCCCCTTTTTCACACACTTGATCAGACTTCATCCTCTTTTTAAAGCGTACCAAGTTCAGGCCCTCTCAGCAACATTACAAAGAGGAATTCTTGCATCCACTGTAGTGTAAAGAAATATCTTTTCACTCACTCCAGCCCACACAAAGTCCGTACAAACTGACTACAGTCCTGGAATTAAAAGGTTTTATGGTGGTTCCTAGATAGGGCCTCTAACCCAGCAGACTAGCACTCGAACCTGTCTAAAAATACCCTGAAGGTCTTGTAAACAGATATGGAATCAACAAGGTCAGCGTTGTTACAGCAGCCTTTCTAGTTTGATGAGTAATGTCTCTAAAATCCTCAGTGGAACTTCTACAGGCATCTTGGCAGTAAGTATTCAGAGGCAGGAGATGTCCAACTTCATGGAGTCTTAACAATACTGACTTTGTGCTAAGCAGCTTTTTACACAATCTTAGTCCTACAATGCATTTGAGAAATTTGTGAAATGAAGTACTGCTGTAAGACCCTTATGAGGGTTTCAGATACAAGCTGAAACAGTGCAGCTCAAGTTCAAAAGCAGCATCGCTATTGTCTAATCCTGATTTGAAAAACTAAAATCTGTTAAACATATTCCAATTGTCATGCAAGCTAAAGATGGTAGACTGGGAAAACTAGCTACAACAGAGGGGAAGAATTACGACGACCATAAAAACACCTATCATCCATCCTTCCTCCCAGTTAATAGCATTCAACAACTTTGTACAATCATACAATCAAGTGGGGACTTAACTGATCCTCACCAATGTTTCACCCATATGATTTAATCATGCTTTCGAAAAAAAGATAAGAAAAAGGAGATGGTGGTTTCAGTCATTTTTAAATACAGCTAAGAGTAGCATTAACATCAACTTATTTATCATCAGTACCTCTTGGAAATGAAGTGCACAAAGATGCAGACAGGAGTAATGAGATGATACAAAGATGATTAAATGAGTGATATAAATCCATTTGCAGCCTATGATTGGAGACACAAAGAAAAGGTGGAGGTGGATGCGCTGACGCATTGGAAAATTCAGTAGGTAAATTTCTCATTTGTATCTGCTTTCACAGAAACAGGACAAAATAAATGTCAGGAGGGGAAGTTTAAAGATAGCCAAGTAGGCTAATGCATTTACAGAGAACCAGAAAGCAGTGTCATGTAACTGATTAGGAAATGTGGCAGGGAATTTAAGCAAGTTTAACAACTGAATGAAGTGTCTGCAGATTTACAAAACCAGATGAGAAATTAAAGATTTCCTTTCCTCATCTCAGTGGCAGAAAAGAGAATGCATAATAAAAAAGGCAACCTTGGATGTTTTGTCTTATGAGTTATGGAAACACAAGAGCAGGGGGAAATATCTTTACATTTAGGCATCAGCTGAATAGAGATGATGGGTAGTACTAAAGATAAACAATATTCATGTAACAGAAGTATCAGGGGCAAATGTGGTTTAAAACGCTGCAGTGCTTTTGTTACAAAATAACTTACAAGCCATATGTGCATATAACCTATGTTATAACTGAAAATGTTACAGTGCAGCAGGACATCTCAGAATGTTTAAAAGGGACCGAAACTTGAGTACTTGAAGCCTAATCCTGGGACAGTAAAAGAGCCAGTAGTCTCAGTTTGAGGTCTGAGGAAGTCTGCATTACAGAAGGTGACGACAGTCAATTAAGATGAATTTACAACTTTAAAGTTTTTATAATACAGCCTAGGGCTAATAACCCATTTTAGGTCCCAAACTACGGTTTAAGAAGTGCTGCGGAATGATTTGATACAGTACAGCACATTAGGAGATGAAAGCAGGATGGGATGAGGTTGAATGTGGTGGTAGATAACGCCTTAGCTTTTCCTTGACTGGGAACTACTAATAGTCATTAAGTGGCAAAAGAGTATAAGTAAAGGCTTGGACACTTAACCAAGACGTTGAAAAACAAAAATCAGGAGCCACGTGTTAACGCTCACACTGCATACTGCCTTTGTAGCAGGCACACACACGCACACAAACATAAAACTCAATCCATAATGCGACATCACTATCTTTAGCCAGGTATTCCACTGTTGGCTCATTTTTGACTGCTCGTAGAATAGCAGACAGATCGAGCTTTCGCACACAACCAGCTGCATCAGTGGCAGCATCCCCCACAGTGCCCACCCCCATGGGTGTGCCCCGCCGACGCCTCGCCGTGCTTGGTCCGGCGGCTGAGGATCTCATAGGAGCAGTCGTCGCCGCAGCAACCAGACATACTCGGCGAAGTCTCATCAATCTCAAATCTAGAGCCATGAAGAGAGATTTGTTAATCAACAATGATGAAGGGGAGCAGGTAATAAGAAGGAAATGATCTTGGACATGTGGACATGCACGCAGATGTGATTGTCTTCTGCTTAATTAGCCATTAAACTTATACCCTTGAGTCTAGGTATATCATCAGGGTAGATGTTCTTGTCTCAATAGCTGGTATTTACAGTAGCTGATGCTCATACCAATTTTATTCCTTCTACTGTACTCACTGTAAAGCTTCTCTGAAGAACTGATAAGCGCCATGGTTGTGTTTGAAAACTGTCAACATCACTTTCTTCATCTGTGTACTAGGGGAAAAAAAACACACACACAAACGTATTAGTTGGTTATAACTGACGCATTTGTTTCCCTATAAAAACATTCACTAAGTGAATGTTAAATTGTTTATTTCTTTATTAACATATCTTATAGAAATATAAGATATATGGAAATATGGCCACCCTCGTCATATAAATGTGAATTTCTCTCAGTCATGCAGTCACAGAACTGTAGCCTTTACCTGTTAGCAATGAGCTGTAGAATCTGGATGAGGAATTTGCCGAGTCCTTTCCTTCGCACTCTGCTCTCCAACTGTACCTCATAGCTGCAGAGTCATGACAAGAGGTCAAAATCACGGAGGAAACACTAAAAACAGAAATTACTGATTTCTTGGAAAATCTACAAACTTTTGCATCCCTACCAATATAAAACCTCCTCCCCACACTCCACATCAAACCGGAAGTGTGAGAAGGCCACAGGGGCTGAGTCAGCATCGCGGGCCAGCAGGTACCATGCCCTCTCGTCATTCATCTCGTCCCGCTTCTCCCTCTCCTTCCACCCCCACTCACTCTGCTCATACCTACAAGCAGACACAAAATGGGTCAACCCAAAAGTAACCTGACATGCTTAATTTACCTTTGCATTCCTTCATCACCTGGCTGCCCTTGCCACTCAGGGAGGACCTGTTTTCTAACGGGAACAAATTAAAGTTTCCGCTGACTGAGTGCAATTTGCCAAATTGAACACGACTCAAACTTTTGCAAAGCGAGAAAACTGCTCTCATTACTCTGCCTTTTATCTTAAATCTGTCAGCATCACCTTGGCTCTCCTTTCCACATTCTCCTCAGCATCGGAGGTCTAATTCATACATCTTACCCTGTCACTGTTGGATTTCACAAAGAATTTTTGGCGTAATTTGTTCTACCTACCACACCGTCAACAATAAGACCAGAACAGAACGGATTTCTTACAGTGTCTGCATGTTGGCTCTAGTGAGTTCAAAGGCCCACTCCACAGACAGCGGGTTGAGGGAGGTCACTCTCTTACACTCGATCTGCAGGTTTAGCCTGGACAGGAGGACAAGTTAAGGGAGTTAAAAACATCAAAGATGTGTGTTATGGGGCTGTGTCTGCACTATTAAAGTGCAAGAAAGAGGGTAAGAAATGCCACCAGCGGACCAGATTACTCTTCTGTGCACTTCTGGCAACAAGTATGTATTTCATGGTCATAGTAAGGAAGTACTTTGTAGGCATATAAAACAATGCGTACCCATTTCTGTCGTACTTTTTGAAAGCTGGGAAGGCAGCCAGAGGGTCATCCAGCTGTGAAAATGAGCAAAATTAGCTTTCAAAACACAAAATTTGCAGCAGTGTTTTCCCATTCTAACAACAAATCTTAAAAAACAAAACTACTAGGGACCAGGAACCTTTTCGAAGGAGTTTGTTCCTCTACCTGCATTCCACTGGAGGAACCAGGGTCTAAATTAAGTTTGAGTTGTAGTTCTAGCTTGTGAAAAAGTCCTTTGTCTGGAGTAGTACTTTCTACAGCTCCAGGAATTATTGAGGCCGTTGCATCAGTCGGCCTAATTTTGTAGTCCACTGATTTGGCATTAAATTGGGGTTTTTCACTATTTTCTGACAAAAGCATTAAATAGAGAAATATCTGATATCTCTCACAAAGACTGGACAGTAAAACTGATCATCCCTCAGGCTCAGCTACAGACTCTGAAGCCTCAATAGTGAAATGAGGCTCATGCAGGCTGAAAAATTACATGGGGGCATGTGGGTAGCACAAACATTCCAGCTCCACCGTCTTCAGTTTATAGAACTCTACAATTGCATGACTGACTTCACTAAAAATGTTAATCAAATTATCGGCATGTTTGTTAAACAGAATTCTACAACCAGGGGTGCCTAGGAATCTGACTTTTAAAAATCCCACTAGGCCCCCAAAACATTGCATTACATTAAACAAAAGCTTTTGTCCATATAGAACACTTTAAACACATTATGTTAATGTTTAATTGCAATTTGTTTTAATCCTTTAAAATAATAAAGAAAAAATATATAATTGCCCAGCGATAGCACACATAAATACTAATTAGCCAATTAAAAACATCTGCAGAAACAACATACATCACATTTTGTGTCTTCCACATGGACCACTGGGGCTGTTTACAGGTTAACATCTTCTTCAATTATTTATGTACTTCTTGAATTCTTCTTGTACTACTTTCAGGGAAATTGTGAGAGCAGGATTTTCTAGAGATGTGCTTGCAGGAAACTTTTTCCCCAAGTTTCCTGCTACTGCAATCCAGTCTGACCTTCCTTAGGGTTGAAATAAACATAATGCTGTAACAGATTCTACAAAATATTACAAGAAAAAGGAGATCCGTGACAACATTTCCGTTTTATTCAGATATTTTGCTATATATATATATATATATGAGAGAGAAAGATCTATGCTTGAATTGATAAAAGAATAAAACACATGATATCCCTACTTTTGAATGAGCCATTCCCAATAATAAATGTTAACAACAGTCATTTCAAACAAATGCTTTTGCATAGTGGCTCTGTGACCCTCCCATTCATTCATAGATCTTTGTCATTTTAACACCAAGTAGAACCTATCAAAATCAGGTTTTTCACCATTCAGTAGAGCAGTGAATGCCCCATTTATTCATTTGAAACAATCGTCCAACTCAGGAGTCAATACTGTTTGCAACAGCACAAGCAAAAATAAATGTGACTTTGGGAGAATTTTTGGCATTCCTTCTCTGCTGGCACATCAACAGTAGATTGAGGCAGACGAGAAAATGGCATGAGACACAAAGTCCCCCGTTTTGGGACATAGTGGCATAGACAAGAAACAAGCCAGGACGGGCCTGTTAAGAGCTTGTTGATGATGAAAGCTTTTTTTTCTATTTTTTTTTTTTTTTATTTGTCCTCCAGTCGGGGTTAACAAAGCTCCTTCACACCTCCACGCTGCAGGAGCCTCTATGTGTTCTACTTGATAATGAGGATTTAATAATTATTATTAATAATGCATAAAGAAACATATGGAACTGGTTTGGCTTTTGCATATCAATTACAAGTGCAGTTAGGGGCAAGGAGGGTATCTCAAGATTATATGGAACTATGTTTGCAATTGTAATGATTAAAAAACAAACAAAGAAATCACAATGGCACTTTTAAATGCTATGGTTGATGCCATTTGAATCCTGGGGAAAGTCTGAAACAGTGTGTAAAAACGGCCAAGTGGTGGGTTCCTTTATATGAAGCACTTACAAAACACAAAGGGTGCATTTATTTTTAATATCAATGCAATGCCATTATCAACTGCCAGAGCTACCCAACCAGAATTTCTTTCATTTTACTGCGGTCAGCAAGACAGCAAGACTAACAGCTCAACAAGATAATGTGAGAGGCGAAAACAATCAACCAACAATTTAAAATAATCTCCAATTCCAAACACAAGGTTTGCTAAGCATACTCTGGGCTAATGACAGCAGCTTTACTTACCTTATTGGCTGCATCCACCTTGGCACAGACAGCATCCATAGCTGCCCTCTCCTCCAGCCGTCGAGCTTTCTTCTCCTTTGCTCTGTTTGACTTCCTCTAGACACAGAACATAAGAGAGAGATATGAGCAGTAGGAGACATGCATAAGAGAAAAGTAAGCATGGATGAAGACAGATAAGTGTGTAAGTCAAGAAGAATAAATGGAGACAGGACAAATGATGACAGGACAGAAAAAAAGGAACAATGGAGGAAAAAAATCAAATGGACAGGAGAAGAGGCATTACTCCCTATCCCAATGCTCTCACTGACAGAACACTAATTATATCTGTGTGGTTTAAAGAAAAAACACCCTGTGTGTGCAGACTTGAATAAAATATAATCAGGTATGTCATTCTTACATTAATCCTGATTCAGAAATGTTAGCAAGCATGAGAAGAAGTGCAATAGTCTTGATTTTTTGAAAATCCATTACTTTTTCAGTCATTAATCCATCCCTTCCTCTATTTCCTATAATCAATTATACATTCAAAGACATCCTTTCAATCTGGGTATCAAATGTGGGGCTGCAAGTATAATTTATTAATCACCAGTTCCAGGTATGATCAGATTCTTTATTGTGCCTTTAGCTGAGTCGATTTGATGACATTGGAATCTCAGTACTTTTGGTACAATAGCCTAATGAATAGGTAGGTAAGAAAACTCCATCTAAACTCTGATGACAAAAATCAAAGAACTGACCCCAGGTCCAAAACTTTAACTATTGTGAAGTTACCAAGATGTCAAATCTAATTTAGCTGCTGTGTCTTCGTGCATGTTCAGACCCCAATTGCAGCTGCACATCAGCATTACAACAGACTGAATGGCACAATAGCAGAGCAGACCCCACCTGTAGTAGTTACACTTCATTACACAAGTGTTTATCTTTTATTATCATTAGAAACAAGATCACTGCCACAAAGAACAATGGTAAGGTTAAATAGAGTAGTAATTGTCATATCAATAGCTTTAATAACCACAGTTTGTCTCTGCCGTGTGAAACTGTGCAGTGTTTATATTGCCAATGTTGCATAATCGCTCTCAGAGAGGGATTAGAGTATTGAAAAAATTCTCAGAGACTATTTTAGCCTGCTCCCTGGCTTGATGTCCAATGCTGGTATCAGCAGTGGTGCAGCCATAATTCACATGAATCACTCTGACTGTATCTTTTCTTTGCAACACACTTTAACAGCATCTAGAAGTGTGTTGGTTACAACAGATGGAGCCTGTTAATTTGAAGGTTTTCTGCTGGTAAAAGGAAACAACACATGACAGAAAAATACAGCATGACTACAAACCAGACAAGATGCATCATGATATGGGTGGCTTACCACGTTTGATAAACTACTTCCTGGGGAAACTCCCACAGAAAGATTAGCTCCTATTAGTTTATGAATTAATGAGTTAACACTGACATTTGACAGACTGCCTGATCGTTAATGGAAAATAAAGAGCAGCAGCAGCAGCCTATTCTGCTAGTGTAACATTTTGTGATACTCGGGTTTGGCAAGTTCCATTTATTTGCAACAGGTTATGTTTTTCGGGAAACAATTACAGAACAGAGTGGTGCACTGATGCTTCACAAATAAAAAAGAAATGATACACGACAAATTAGTTACATATTTTCACCAGATCAAGACCTAAACAGCAGAGGTAACAAATAATGAGAAGGAATGCGGTGTATTGCCAACTTCAGACCACAGCATTAATTCTGTACCAAGCACAGAGACGCTGCAGACTGAACTGGGACTGTGGAAACACGTGGACTGGTTTATCTGGACGCAAAGTGGAGGATAAACTCAAGCCTGCCTACTAAGAGTAGCTCAAGTCCGAGAAACGAGTTCACGAGTATATAAAATCACACCCAACACGCCTCTAACCAGATCGGCTAATACATCACACTCTGGCTTGTTTGTGAATATGCACATACACACAAGTGATTAGCATGAATTGCTAGCAAAGCGCTCGTCATTAACATGGGATTCCTAAGTAGCACCGCTAGCAGGCTAACAATGTCACAGCCCCATTCAGGAGAAGTTAACCGTGCACAGCGGCAAGGAACGTGGAGTAATATTGCTTAAAATACCATATAAGGTTAGGCTAACATTATAGTGCTACTCCGGCTATCGGGGGGCAGCTAATCGGCTGAAGCAGCAAGATAAACCCCGCTGGCAAAGAACACCTTTAGCACCATCCATCCACCATGGTCTCTCTCTCTATTCTATCCCTCCTTCCTCCTTTCTTTCCCTCCTCTCAGCAGCACGCATTCATGAGCCTAATCATCCACCATTCATTACACCACCTCGCTCAGAGACGTTTAAGCAAAACCGATAAAAACTCACCCCCATCTTGCAGCTGTGTCTTATCGATCCCCCTTGAGCAACACACCTCTATTGTCCCTGTGCTGTACTGTACAGACAGAGAAAGGGGGCCAGATTAATATGACAATGATAGATAGCTGCTAACAAGGCTAGCTTGCTAAGGCGCCGACCGATGGCTACGAGAGAAGCAGCGGCCAAGCGCAAATTTGCCTAAAATGTCAATGAAAACGGAGCTGTTTTATTTCTCTTAAAGTCGGATTGGCGCCAAGAGAGCGGGCTGAATTTATTACAGGTCCCTGCTTCCTTGCCCTTTTCTTTCCTCTTCTCTCCGTCGCGTCCAACTGCGGTGCGTTCACTGGCTGCTCATGAGGTCTGACATCTGAAACTCTTTACTTACAAGTGGCCTCAAACGAATTTGAAGGATAGGGTCACATTTTCTTTTAGTCTATACTAACCATCGGTAAGGGTACAGACAGAGGTGGTAAGTAACTTTTCTAAAGTCCAATTTTGACGTAGTTCCATTTTATATTCCTATTACTTTTCACAACCGAATAAATCCACTACATTTATTTACTTTACCTTTTTCAGGTGGTGAGTCTTAATACAAATGCTGACCTAATAAACTATAATATCAATGCTGCTTTGATATTTTGCTATGATAAAAAGTTTTCCACATTTATTCTCCACAACTGCTGTTTCTGTTCCACAGCTGTCTCCTAGTAACTAATAAACCTAATAAAAAGGACAAATCTTTGTCCTTTTTATTAATTACTTCACATTTTTCTTTGACATAATTGTCACTTATGTTGAACAAATCTCTACTACATTTGCATATTTCTGTTATCCACAGCATCACATACAATAATTTCGAACACATGCTGTTTTCTCAGTGGAGGACTTGTATGTTTGTACTTTTAGGTACATTTTAGAGCGTGAGGTCAACTTCAAGGAGGGGCGACCATGCCTTTATGCCAGATGCCAATAGTCCAAACAAACACAGCAAAAGTGCCCTCTCAGGTGCCCTCACAGCGGACTGAAAGTGATAAATATGCTCTAAGGTGCCCCCACTAAAGAGCAAACAAGTGCCCCCTAAGGTGCCCTAGCAGAAGAGCAAATTTAATAAAAGTGGGGACACCTTAAGGGCTATTTAACCCCCTTTGCACTACTAAGGTGCCCTTAAGGGTTATTTGACCCCCTTAAGTCCACCACTGGGTTTTTATTTTGGTAAGTAGCCTATTTGCACATTTACCTGGGTACTGTGTTTTACCATCCATAAAACACTGTGGCAGCTTCAACCAAAGAGATTAAGTGGAACACTTGTTGGTTTTGCTTTCTGTGATTATACCTCCTGATAACAAAAGATACAAATGATTCTTATGCAAATCACTAGCCACAACCTCTATAATCCTCACTCAAGTGCAAACATTATTTAAGATACATATGTATAAACGTTTATGTTAAAACGGTTTCTTTCCAAATTAGTTACACCAAATTAATATCTTACACAGTTGCAGCCTTTTTAAAATAAGTTTCTTTTTAAACAGCAGACATTGTCATGAGGTATGTCCAGTCAGCCACCTTTTGTTGCAGATTGGAGCATATTTAATTTTTAGATTATTATACATTTGTTTAATGGGTAAAACTGGAGATTGCTTGAATTATTTTTATTACTTTGGGTAGTTAATTCTATAGGAATCTTTTATGGTGTTATCTTTGGTTTTGGGTAGCTTAAAATACTAACCTGCAGTGACTCCAACTGTCAGATAAAATGAACGAATGAAAAGTTAGTTTCTCTGAAATGTGGTCAAGTATGTACAAAGCAAGAGAAAATAAAACACAAATTGTCTCGCTCTCATTTGTACTTAGAGTGAGTACAGCCTTTGAATAGCTCAGAGTATTCATGAACCTGGAGGTTTTTATTGTTTGATTAATCCTATAAATCAAGTGGAATGATCATTCCAGCTCTCTTTACAAAAACACGGCTCTTACAAAAACAAACCTTAAAAAATATGGTATGTTTTGATCAAACCAGTAAATTCCCAATTATTAGGTGTCCTACGAAGTTCAGCAAGTTTTACCAACATTGGTAGAGTTTATGTTGTGAATTATGATCACAGTCTTGCCAACGCACGCACATGAAAACAATTGGTTTTATTTCCACAGAAAAGTTTTCTGGCAGCGGTGGGATTCGAACCCACGCCCCCGAAGAGACTGGAGCCTTAATCCAGCGCCTTAGACCGCTCGGCCACGCTACCACGGAAAGGCCGGTCTCCAACGGTCATTATGGGTTAATAATTATTCCGAAAGCTTCGAAAGCAGCACCACTTCAGCGCGAATACTGTTTCCTTGTTCGGAAAAGTGACGACAGACCCTGCAGGACCGTCCTGGGTCAGGAAACTCACTACACTTTACATTGTTAGAGGATAAACTTTGGCCCTTACAGTCAGAATGAGTGTACAGTAAAAATGACATGTTCCACTGACAAATCTTTCATTTCAGCTTGTAATTACAAAACCTTACACACTTCATCACACAAAAAGGGTTAGTTAAAACAGTGCTGCACTCTTTGCTTAAGAAAATAAAGTTAAGGTTAACATTTAACATGCATGTTTTGGTACTTCTACCTATGCATATATTAAGTAAAAGTATGATGATTATGGTTTGCTTTGACCTTTAACAGTGTGATTAGGTTATTCCAAAATAATATTAATTCAAACATTCTAGCTATATTAAGTTTAAGTTTAAGTACATATTAAGTTGTCAAATTACTTTAACTAACTTACTCTAACATCTTATTTTGCTACTGCCCTACTCAGATATTACTTTTTATAGTAATATTAACCTTTTTTCTAACCTATATAGCATAAATACAATTTTAAAAAGTGTAACAATAAACTAATAAATTAATAATGTAATGTAATCAGTTGAGCAAATTCAGAAATACATTTATTCAACTCATTTTAAGTTACAAGACTTCAGGTTATAAGAAGTTATGATAATAAATTAAATACATTTTAAGTTTAATTAGCTTGGAAATATAAAACATAGATGTAAGATGTATATGTAAGAACCATATTTTTTATTCTGGAAATGATCTTAATTTTAAGGATTACCTACCCTATCCATCATTTTTTAGACCCACAGCAGTTGCTTTATTCCACTGCCTCTGTTTCAGTTATAATAGCAATGCTATTGTGATATATATATGTTTTTGAAAACATATTGCTCTTATTGTCTGGTGAAGTAAAATAAGGTAATTATGAATAATGACTCAGGATAATGGGAAAAACCACACTGATATATAATTGATATAGGCAGTAATTATATACCCACCCTTCTGTGACTTATACATTTGAATATAAAGCATAAAAAGATTTATCTAATGGCAGTTTTTAAAAGTTGCTTTACTTTAAATGGTAAATAACACCAGTGCCAGGCTAGACAATATGGTTTCGTGAGCAGCAGCTCCAAAAAAGTACCCTTTTAAGCAGATCTTCTCTTAGTTGTCAATTCATGCTTTTAGTGTAATAAACAAATTATTTGGTTTTACCTAACATTTTTACTTCATACTCAAAGAGGGAACCAATTTAGTCGGAGTGAGATCAGCTTCTGGCAGTACTTGATTGAAAAAACAGGTAGTAGAAGTGACCACTCGGTGGCGGTGTGGAGAGAGAAACCCCTTAATTATTCACTTCTTTCAGCAGCCCTTTATTTCTTCTAAATCTACAATTACACTCCAGACATTATCCATTATAAGCCATGGGAAATGTCAGGTTTTATTTTAACTTTTACAGCTTTCATTTAAGCAATCCTACACCCTTGACGCCACTTCCTACAAGCTGCAGTCAGCTGGTGATGTACTCAGCACAGTTTGGTATCTTCTCTCACCTTGTAAGCTCCTGTAGGAATATTATCAGAGCACAGTGGTGAGAAGAGGAGACAAAAGGAAAGCAAGAGTGTGACAAAGTCACCACAGACAAAACATGTTATTGTCTACAGAAAAACATTTTAAAACTATTATTTTTCAAATGTGTAAGGATACATACATAATCTACAAGGGCATGAAAGCATCAACCCTGAAATCACATCACAGAAGGCCCTAACACAAAAATGAACACAGAAAGATGAAATGATAGAGTAGTGGTACAACATTAGTCAGCTATGATAACACACTCTTACCTCGATTAGCCTGTAAAATATTACAAAATGTATTAATTAGGTTATGTCATCAGTAATTTGCACACAATTTCAAAGAAATGCTAGTGTTAAAAAATAATTATTATATTTTCTGATTATATTTTAAAACACTGTGTAACTACCAATATTTTTCCTGACTCAAACATGATATTGGACTAATGACATACATGATAATGTAAACACATGGTTAAAGTATATTTAGATTTCTGTTGTTTTTTATTGATAGGATATTTCTGGGTTAAATTTACCTTAAACAGTTGGACTTTCACTGTAAAAGCTATGGCAAATTATATTTGTCTGTGAACACACATTTCTTTGTACACCATGGCATAGCATGCATAGCCCATCTAACACATAAAATAACAACTACTTCCTCTTTTTGTGTAATAACAATGTCTGACATGACTGTATTGTGTCACTTTTAATTATGGTAAAAGGAAAGATTAACCCCTCTGCATATTGAGATTTGCTGTGATAAGTGCAGAAGCAAAACAAAAAGGAATTTTAACTTTTTTTAAATTTGTAGTTTTTAATATGATTTTGGCACACAGCAGTGTGGTCAGCAGTACTCAAAACACAAAAGGGTTAAATATTATTCTATAGGTCAAAGACTATGATTGTGAGGTAGTGGCTGCCTTCATAGGCCTACACAATTTTCATAATTCAGATAAAGGCCTTGTATGAGGGGTTTGCTTTCTCTCTCTCTCTCTCTCACACACACACACACACACACACACACACACAGCAGCCCTCCCCAGCATGCAGATGGCCTAGTCTCTAAACCCCGCCTACAGTCTTTTGTCTTGCAGGAATCTGTCTCTCGGCTGATGGTAGAAAAACTATTTATTTCATATGTCAGAAGGGGGCGCGAGGAGGGCCAGAGAGCCGTTAGGCCTGATGCTCATTGTATAAGGCTCTGTGTCTCAACCAAGACATTATGATAAACATCAACATTGTGCAGATAAGTCGGGACCGGGTCTTTTATTTCTTTGTCTTTATGAGTACATGGAAGTCTATAAGATCTTCTGTACATTTTCTTCTTCTGTTTGTTCACAGGACTGGATAATGAAATTCAATCTGGTCTTCTCCCAACTCTACCCACACATATACTGGTATACACATGCACACACACAAACTCAAACACACATATTCATACATACACGTATCACTCACTTCAGCTCAGCTCTGCAGACCAAAATACAGAATTGAGAAGAAAGACGACGACGGATACAGAGAAGAAGGATGAAGAAGGATACAGGGAGATAGCAGAGGTAGAATGAGGGAGGGAATCAACAGATGCAGGGTGGAAAGGACCAGAGGAGAATGGTGGATGAGGATGAGGCCTGTCTCAACCCAGCGAACCCTGCAGCACAGAATTATATCACACAGAGTGGGCATCCACTCTAAACGCTCTGAAGTGATAAAATATTAGCCTGAGTACTTCTCTTAGTACTGCTAGTAGTATTACCTGGTAATGTTTATCTGCTGCATACAGTATCTGTGCAATTATTGAAAAACATATTAATACCATGGAATCCACATGATGAGCCCTACAGCTTCTTCCTGGGGTGAAGGACCGAAAGCCAAATCGGAATCAGTTCTACAAAAAAGTATAATAATTTTATTAACGTTAGATTAAGTTAATAGTTTTTAACTTTTATGTTCGTATGTTTGTACAATGTATCAATAGCAGAATTCAAGGAGAAATACTCTATATATACTACTAAGTGCAGAATCACAGAATATCAACTCAAATTATTCATATATATGGAAAATAAGGAGGGTGATGTCCAACGCTTTGGCATTGTTTCTATGAGGCTTATCTAAACAACTTCGGGCCTCATTGACATGAAATGTATTATGGACTTTTTAGGTTTGTGGGGATTGTAATAATTTCTGGGACACAACCTTTGAGTCAAATATTGCTTTTTTGAGAATTTTAACGGGCAGTTACAATTTTTAAAACTATATTCATACTTCCGAGTGAACATTTAAATTTTCCTCTTTCAACTGTCTTTTCCTTTGGCACCTGTTTACACTTTAATACTAAGACTAAAAGGGCTCCAAAAAACGGCACTATTTATACATTAATTGTATACATACAATATTTGTGAGCAGCTTCACAATGTACTGCACTCAGTTTTTGGGTTTTTTGTTTAGTATGCAGATTATTTAAATGAGTTTAGTTTTCCAGTGTGAACAATATGGACTTAAAATATCTTTAGAAGTATGGATATGAGACACTATACACTGGAGACATTAATTTTGCAATAGGGCTTCAGGTAATATCATATAAGAATATTTCTTTTGTTTACCTTGAGATAAACACAATGATTTTAAATCAAACAAGGACGGGTCAACAGACACAAATGATGCATTATCTTTTATATCTTTCTATAATTTTTGTTTAAATGTACACACGCGTATCCATTTAGATCTTTATATTCTTGTTTAAGGCTATAATGAGTCGTGGTGTGTGTCACATGGTGAGTCTTGCACAAACATTATAAAATATTGAGTTGGCAGTGACAAAGGGAATTGTGTATCTATAATAGTAGTGAATTTTGGGCAGAATGTGTTCATTCTATGACATGCGATTCTAGATCAATGCATCTCCTGAGATAACAGAGAAAGTCTTTTCTGATTCCAGACTTCACAGGGGAGATGGAAACAGGGATAGGACTCAGGGTGAGGTACAAGGGAAGGATTGAGAGTTATGTGGAGAGAAATAGGGAAAAGAGACAACAGAGGAGAAAGACATTTACTGTGACAAAAGTGAGAGGAGCAGACAGATATACAGGCAAGATGAGAGAATGAGACAGGTGGAGAGATGGAGGGAGGGCGGTGGGGTGAGGAAAGAAGTGGAAACAAGAGTGAGCTAAAGGGAGAGTGGGAGGGACACTCAGTTCTGAAAGATCGAAGAGAAACCGAGCGAGAAGATGAGGGAAGGGTTAGAGAGAGCTAGACAAATGGGAAGGAGGACATAGTAAGAGGACAGGGGAGGACAGAGACAGGAAGAGGGAAGATGATGATGAAAGGAGAGAGCTGAGAGGTGAAAAGAGAGGGGGAGGAAGGAAGAGATGTAGCAGTTGTTCATTAGTGAGAATGTGTTAGGGACTGGAGGACTGAGCGAGGAGGAGATACAGTGGAATGGTGAGTTTCATGGACACTGACTAATGAGAAGAGAGGAGGGGTGGAGGCGAGGGGAGCAGGAGGAGGTGGCAGGGGTGAAAATGAGAGGAAAAAGGGAAAGAATAGGGGAAGGAAGAGGAGAGGTTTTGGGGGTGTGGGTGAGTGTGGGGGGCTGGAGGTGAGGAAAGCAAAACTGCTTTACTGTCACCACAGGGGTAAGATGGGGGAGGGGAAGGGAAGAATTTGCACGTACGCACACATACTGTTGAAATTGAAAGCGACATGAGACAGAGAGACAGGAAGGAGCAAAAGAAGTATGAGGAAGAGGAGGGGTGAGGAAGGAGATGAAGATGAGGAAGGAGGGGAGGGAGGCAGAAAAGACACAGAAGAGGAGTCATCACTGAAGACAGGAAGTGGGGGGGTGTTGAACAGCACAAGAGGGAGGGGGAGCAGGCAAAGGAAAAAGATGGGGAGAAAGGAGGGAGGCAGGGGGAGAAAAGGAGAGAGGAGGAAAAAGGAGAAGAAACAAATAAATCAGGGGGCACAAACATAGCAGGGAGTGGGGGGAGGAGAATTAGGGCAGATACACAGGAGGTGGAAGGAAGGGGGAGGGATAAGGATAAAGTAGTGGAGAAGACAGGAGCAAAAAGGTGGTGAGGAAAAGGGAGCCAGCAAATAAAAGAGTTACAGAGAGATGCAGAAGCATGAGAGTGGAAGGAAAAATGTGGAAGGCAAAACAAGAGAGATCACACGGAGTTGAAGGTGGGAAAACAACAGAACTGGGATGATGATTAGGAGGTGGGGAGGAGAGGAGGGAATGGTGATGCCATAGAGAAAGTAAAGACAGAAAAGGAGGGGTGTGTAACAGGCTGTTACATGTCAGCAGCAGGCACTTGTGAAGGTTACATCGTGTTCTGTGTCTGTCATATTTTTTTGGGGGGGGCGGTTATTGCAAGCATCAGGTGTGTCAAATCCTGCTACAGCTATCACTGAAACACTCTTTATTCTGCTCACACACTCTCATCCACCTGTGCACTCACACACATATGCACAGATTGGTGCAAACACAGGCACACTCATACACATACACACAAAGCAGAACTCTTGGAATTGTTCAGCGTTTTCTTAAGGAAAGTACATTGAGGCGATTTATCTGAGTCATTGTCAGCTCATGCACAAAGTCACATGCACTCGGTCGCATTCTCGTACACACGAACACACACACGCACACTCACTTCAATTGTACCACACTCTCCTGCCCTTTTCTCCACCATGCATACATCAGTACAAGTCTGGACAGCCTGCCTCACCACAGAGATGCACAGTTGACGAATCCCTCCGCCGACACACTGGCAAGTAGTCCTTAATTTATGGGATTTTGATATTCGACAGATTAAGAGTAAATAACAGCCACTCATTCTTTAAAACGAAACCCCTTTTTCTTTTATTTGCAATTTAAACTGGATTAACCGCGGAAAATAACAATAATATTATTAATTAGCATTTAGTTTTAATAATAGTTTTTTAACCATAGGCCATCATTGCATTATGTTGGCAAAAATGTGGCAAATTACACATCTAGCAACAAAATCCAAAGAGCGAAAGAGGGCACATTTTATAGTTTTACAGGACTAGTTTTTGTCAATCCACACGACTGGTGGAGAGGGAGAGGCGAACGCATCGGGGCGGATGTCCACCTCACTGTTCTCCGGGTGTCGTCCGTCTCCCCGGCACACACTCACGGCTGTTTCCAGCTATCCATGCAGTTCACTTCATTGTATTGACTGTGCTCTTCAATTAGGAAAGAATTAAGCCGTTTTAGGTTTCGTGGTTATCTTTTACCACTTCGGAGAGGAGTCCAAGCCACGGACAGAGGCGCAGATAAGTTTTGAGTGCGGGAAAGCGGAGAGAAACGAAACACAGGTACAGTGTGACTGTTATCTCGACTTCCAACTATTAACGTTACTAATGTAACGAGAGCGTAGTAGCCGCAAGCTAACTGGCTAACATTAGCATCCCAATGTACAAATAGGTTTGACTTCAGAGTGCACTTTTGTGAGGGGCGAAATGGTGCTTCGTTTTGATTATTTTTTCTACAGAAATCACTTAAGACGTTCAGACTATAGTAAATTATATCATACAGACCGCAAACTGGAGTTCGTACAACCCAGAATTCGAGTTTTTCCTCCACACCAGCAGCAGACAGTAGCGTCAGTAGTAGTAGTATCAGCAACGTAAGCGTGGGGAAAACAAAAGGACTTCAAAGTCTGACACACAGCACAGATGACTCCTCAGGAAAACAGTGAAAATATTGATTTATCTGGGGCAAATTTGCTAAATTAAACATGGGATGTAAATCCACCACCTCGTGCTTTTAGTTAAGTTTGCTGATTAACTACTTTGCATAAAACATAGGTTATTAGCTTGTACTGAAAAGGAGTACCCATAGCGTGTCCTGTACCAAATACAAAAAAAGGCACCATAAGGTCACTCTAAAATTTGTCCTGAGATCCATGGACACGGGGTTAATAATTTAAGAACTATTAATGGCTGTCGTATTTGTAAGAATTAGTTAAAAATGATGCATTAAACAAGAGAGGTGTGTCGGTTTTGAAACGTGTAGTACAGAAAACGTAAACTAAAGGAACCTCGATTTCCGTAGGCAGTGTTTTGGCAGAGCGTGTACGACTGATTTCCAAATGATGTTCGTTGAGGTAGCAGAAAGTTACAAAAGCTGACCATTTGCTAGGCAGAGGCTGGTGAAATGGACTACTGAGCATAGAAGTGTGTAGTTGAGTAATACTCATTACTACAATTAGTCCCCACCTTGCTGGATTAGCAGTTGGATTTTAATATTAACTCGTTTGTTCAGAAGAGTTGATTATTCTGGTTGTGATCGAGGCTACCGTCGCCGTGTCCGAGGCTACCACAGAAACTCTCGTTGAAAGTAAACCTGGGGCGGGATCCCACTGCTCCTTCTCCTTTGTAGCTGTTGCTACAGCGGTTTCCTAAACTTTGGTGCATCAAGATGGGCTTAAACAGCTCAGACGCTTATAGATGGGGATGTGATTTTTCAGTCAAGTTAGGGAACGGCTGTTGTAGTTATGAGCTGCCACTGAGTGCAGCGATAGACAAAGACCCCAACAGAGACACAGACATTTGTATTGTCTGTGCGGAGTTCGGCAGAAGTAATTTAATCTCACGGGCTGTGAAGATTGCTATCCTCAATCGCATAACTGGTCTAATATGAACGAAAGTTATGCTCTGTCACATAACCCCGCATCTCTGCTTTGTTTTGGACGTAATTTAAGTTTGGAAACTGGAGGTGAAGTTGCTGACGTGACTGTGAATGAAAGCAAGCGTAAACAGCGCACATAAACTGGTGTTTGTCTCCCAACTTGTGACCAATACCGATGCCTTTTTGTACTATGTCGTTTGTAACCGCACCGTGTAAATAGGAAAGAATTGTGATTTCTACATGTGGAGCTGGGTCTTAATCAGAGCTCCTAGTCTATTGTGCTCAGCTCGAAGATACAGGCAGAGAAGGAAAATGAGGATAAACCAAGTTATGGTGTAATGTAGCCCTGACTGTGGATGACACTATAAATGAGAGACCCCTTCATGTTGAAGTGCTCTCCTTATCCACGTTTTTCCCACGTTGATTACCACATGCTGCCAATTGTCAGTTGTTGTGTGCATTTGTTTGCTTGTGTAACAACTTTTATAGCTTTTTTTAAAAGCAACTTTCCCCGCATCTCTGACAGTGTTGTTCAATAACTGTCTGAGAGGTATTAACGCTTATTTTTCCAAAATATTTGAAAATGTGGAATACTGTGGCATTGCCTAATCTGCAACTCTGAATTGTGTGTATTACTGTTAAAGGATCGTTCCATAAATTGATTTGTTTATTGTCTTTTCAATCAGATTGGTTTGGTCAATACAGTGTTGTAGTTTATGAATGACCATTCCAGTTTCCACAATCCTAAGGTGATGTCTTCATAAAGTCTCCAAACCCTCAACAGACACTTTAAATCAGAATCTGAAAGAAAGGAACATTTGGCTTTTTTATTTGCTCAGATACTGACTTTGTTAGGTTGATTGGATATTGGCTGCGACATGATAAATCTAGTCATTAGATCAATCAGTAGTATTACTTTAATTGTTTCTGCCTGTCTCCTATCCTGTCCTATCCTATGCCTGTCATGCTGGGTCGTCATCTCATATTTTAGTGCCACAACCATACCTGACAACTGACTACATTATTTAAAAAATGGTTCAAATAAGTTCGGCACTTATTTGACTTGTGAAGTTTTAAAAATGTCAGAGTTTCTGCTGACAGAGAAAAGTCAGATTTGTTTACTTTTAACTCATTATTACAATTTTTCTGTCAATTAAGGTATTTTGTTCTGTTGGTGGTTCCCCCATAACAGGAGCATGCTTTTAAGTAACTGGCTTAACAAAGGAAGACTTGAGTTAATCAGTTTGGGTCATTTGATAAGCAAGATGAAGAAATGGCTGTGGATTGTGTGTAGATGTACTGAGTGAGGACAGTACTCATTTGAAGAATATCAGAACTTCAAAATAAGCTATAAGCTAGTAATAACATTCACTCAACAAAACAAAGCTGTATCATGGCATTTTTATCACCTTTTGTCCCACTCAGTGGTTGCCAGTCAAAGGTTTTGATTTGTAAGATATTTAGTTAGAAGGTGATTCTGAGAGCAGTTGAGTGATAATGAGGGCAAAGGAGAAATAACTGAGAGTTGCTGAGTGTGAATGAGTTGTACAGAAAGGACTGTTGTGCTTTATAAGAGTAAAGTAGGTATTTATAGGGTTTCATAGGTATTTATAGGTTTTGTGTGTTCTCTGCAGATATGCCCTCAGTGATGGAGCGCTCGGGGGCTGGAGTCCTGTCCAGGAGCAGATCTAAGACCGTACCCAATGGAAACAGCCAACCACACTCTGAGGAGGAGAGCAGTGATGAGGAGCATGCTCACGGTAGACACACACACACACACACACACACACACACACACACACACACACACACACACACACACACACACACACACACACACACACACACACACACACACACACACACACACAAACGGTTAATTTAAAAATATACAATTATATAGATTTCAATTATTATATAGAATAATTATCTATATATATATATATAATGTATAATTTCTGGGTTTTCTGTTTAACACAACCCAGAGTGAGATGCATACAGAAATGCCAGCTGTTCCAGTTGCATTAACTGAACTGCTGCACTAGTTCTATAGTCCCTCCTCTCCGCTGTCATCCCCTCCGTTTCTCTTCCACCCTCTTCCCACACTCTTCATCCTTGTCATCCCCTGCCCACATACATCTGTCCTCCATTTTCTCTTTCACCCACTGACTCATGGTTGATTTTTCATTTTATAACTATTATCTCCTTTCACACATTTTTATGAAACACAGCAGTTTAGGTAAAATAGTTATAGATTGTTCAAAAGGCATTACCTAGAGTACTGCAACTACCACTTTCATCTTCTCCTCCACCTCCTGCATCCTTCTTCAGTCTATCTCCCGCATTTTGTTTGTTTTCTCATTTCCCTCTTAGATCTAGGCAGCCTGCATCTCCTATCCTGCTTTTTTCCTTATAACCAGCTTTTTCTCATCCTGCCTCTTTCCACCTATTTCTTACCATCTACTGTAGTTTCCATTAACCCCCTCTCCTCCCTTCCTGTTTTCTGTCCCTGAGGAAACTGTAATCTCTCTTCCTCCTCCCAGCCTGTTTCCCTGCTTCTTTCATAGTCCCTCTTCACTCCTCGCTTTCCACCCTCTCTCCATCTCTTCTGTCTCTTGCTGGCTTCACAACAGCACCAATTAATGTCTCCTATTTGTAGTCACACTTCCATCTTCCTTTCTCTCCATCTGTTTGGGTGACTCTCACTTGGATGTGATATGGATGAAAATGTTATCATGATATGAATATGGCGCATAATTATATTTATCACATAATATCACGATATGCTGTTTCTAAATGATATTGTTAAAGTTCTATGCTGTGACTGAAAGTGACTTTGTTTTCCCAATTAAGAAGAATTAATATTTAAATATAACAAGTAGTTGTTCCTCTTGTAAAACTCTTAGTCATCATATTTCTAATTTCTAAATAAAATCAGTCTCTTGTTGTTGATGATGTCACCTAAAATAAGGGGCATCTACAGAAGAAAGGGTAGGAAATGTGACATTGAGCGGTGGCAATGTTTTACTAGGGATGTCCTAATACTTTTGTGAGTACAAGTATTTGCATTTGAGTATTTGCCAATATTAAGTACCAGTACAAATACTAAGCCATTTTGGTTCTACTATGAGTTTGCTGGACGGTAAAATCCTGATCAGTCAACTGCACAGGTAAGCTGAGAAAACACTGGCAGATACTGAAACATAAATAACTTAACATACTTAAACACTGTTTCCACCAACTGTCATAGATTTCTAGTCTGTGACAGCACAGAATGAGCATAACTAACTAAGCAAACTTAAGGTAAAACTGCAGTTACCTTTAGATATTGAAAATGCTGCGATAAATTTAAATTTAAGGAAACGATTCTTTCATCATTTGCTTCACTATGCGTCAATACAATGGAAAGTAACTACCTTAACTTTACTTCTGTACAGGTTGATTTTTTTTTTTGATAATTCTGCAGCCTTACTATGTACAACACTCGATACTGTTGTCCCTCTGAAAAAGAAGGTAGTAAACCAGAAGAGGTGATCTACATGGTATAGTTCACAAACTCACAACTTAAAGCAGGCAATACGAAAGTTAGAAAGGAAGTGGCGTTCCACTAATTTAGAAGAATCACATTTAGCCTCAAAAAAAACGTTTAAAAATGTACAAAAAAGTCCTCTGTGATGCCAGAACAGGATATTATTCATCTATAATAAAGGACAATAAGAACAACCCCCAGTTTAGTTTCAGCACTGTAGCCAGGCAGGGAGTCGTAGTTCTGTTGAGCCTACTATTCCCTTAACTCTGAGCAGCAATGACTTCATGACTTTCTTTATGAATAAAATTGTAGCTATTAGAGAAAGAATGCACCAGATCCTCCCCCAAAATATTACAGATAGATCTTCATGTAAAACAGTGCTAGAATCATCAATAAGGTCCCAGTCCCTCTTAGACTGCTTTTTACCCATAGAGCTTGCTGAGGTAACTTCAGCTATAACCTCATCTCAATTACCAACCTGTCTGTTAGACCCTATTCCAACTAGACTGCTCAAGAAGGCTTTACTTGATAGGCACTTTCGTATTAGATATAATCAATCTATCTTTAGAAACAGGCTATGTACCACAGGCCAATAAGGTAGCTGTAATCAAATCACTACTTAAAAAACCCTGTCTTGACCCAGGTGAAGCTCCCAGTTCAGATTCGGGAAGCAGACACCCTCTCTACTTTTAAGTCTAGGCTTAAAGCTTATAGTTAGCTTATAGTTATAGTTAAAAAATCAGGTTTATACAGTATTTTGTGTTTGGGAGTAAGTTGGCTGGATTCTGAATTGAGCGTAGTCCACTTTGCTATTGCTGAGGCAGAAACTTGATAGAATTAACCAACAGTGAAGCCTGTTAGATGTTTTGGCACGTACAAAATGGAAGATGCTTATCATTCGCTGTTGTTTAGTTTATTAAGTCTGTACTTGACTTTTCATTGTCTCTTGTTATGTCTTCCTGTGATCCTGTCCGTCTAGCTCCACAACATCTAGTTAAACACCTGCCTTTTTATTGGAATTCTTATCCCCATTAGCTGCTTTTATGTAGGAGATATCATAGAAAGTTATGTTCATCTATGTCTGTTTCTCTTTCTCTCTCTCTCTCTCTCTCTCTCTCTCTCTGCAGACAGCATGATCCGAGTGGGAGGAGACTACCAGGCTCAGATCCCAGAGTTCAAACCAGGTAAGCATGAAAGTAAAGGAGATGACAGAGTGAAATTTAAAAAAAGAAGATGTATAGAGAGAAACAGTAAATAGGGGTTGAGAAGGAGATATAGAGTTGAAAAGAAATATGGATGACGTAGAAGGAGGGGACTGAGAGAAATGAAGGTCAAATGACCTTTTTGCAACAATGTTGCATCATTTACAGCTATCTGCTTGTTCAATTATGGGAAATGCAAAAGATTTTATTATCTCAAGGTTTGCCTCCTGTAATGCCCTGTAATTTGGTGTTAACCAGTCAATTCTTCAGCTGCTACAGTAGGTGCAGAAGGCTGCGCCACACTTGCTTACTAATATGTCTAAGCATGACCACATAACCACTGCGTTGCTTTTTCTTCATTGGCTTCCTATTCACTTTGGGATCCACTGTAAGATATTATTACTCGGTGTTAAAGCCCTCAATGGTCTGGCACCTTCTTATTTGGATGATCTGGTTACTATTCATGTGGCAGATCGCAATCTCAGATCAACTCATCAGTACTTTCTAGCTGTGCCCAGATCTGGGTCAAAGTGTTGGTGATGGGGCCTTTGCTGTTACTGCCCCTAAGCTTTGGAACTCTTTTCCTCCCGTTATTTGTTTCACATCTGAGCTCCATACTTTTAAATCCAAACTTAAGACTCGTTTGTTCAAGCAGGCATTTGATACTTATTAAGTGATAAACTGTTGGTTTTTTTTTAATTCTTTTTTGTTCTATTTTTAAAAATCTAATGATTTATGTTTTTGTAAAGTGCTTAGGTCAATCCTTGATTGTTGTTGTTATGTAAATAAAGGTTACATTACAATATTTAAGCCCATTATTTAATTGATCATATCTGTTACTGCAATCATAAATGGGTCTTAAATTTTATTGATGCTTCAGAACAGTGTGCAGCGTTGTTGAAGCAGAATAGGGCTAGTTTGGCAGGCTTTTTTAAAAAATTTTTTATTTAGTTTGGATACAGTTTTATATAATGAAAATATTCAGAAAGTGAGCTTAGTGAAAGACTCTGATAACATGTAATAGGAGTAGATGTAATGTGGCTGAACAGTGGGAAAATTATCATGCCTACCTTTAACATCTGGAATTTGTCAGTGCTGTCACTGTCTCCTACTCTTTCTCTGAGATGAGAGAGTCAAAATTGTTGGCTAGACTGGAGACAACATACCAATGAGAGGGAGGTGGAAAGTAAAAGTTAATCTGTTTGTAGTAGAATACTGTACAGAGAGAGAGAGAGAGAGTTTGGGAATTGAAGGATCCTAAGAAATGAAGGGAGGGGGAAGCACACAGAAATAATGTGGCAGAGTATACTAAATGTTTAAACCTAATTTATGGATCTAATGTGTTTTTGTTTTCTCTACCAGACAGTCCAACACGCTACACTGAGAAGGACCAGAGGAGCATGTTGGTCTGGTGTCCTAACAGTCAGCTCTCGGATGCAATGTGTAAGCTCCCCACATGCCTACAACTACTGTATCTTTCTTTCACTGGTATAAGCTCCATGACTTTCAGTTGAGTGGCTCTATTCTAGAGAATATTAATGAAAACTTAAATTTTTTCCATCTTCCATAATTTTTTCTCTTTTTTTCCCCTTAAATTTGCTATCTTTGTTCCTCTATGTACCTCTCTATTTACTTGGGTTTGTCTCTTATATTCACCCAACAATCCTCTTTTTGTTGCTCTGTCGCCTTTCACTATTTCCTCCACCGTCGCTTTTAAACCAAATTTTAAACCCATTTTATCTCTTTGAATTCTAGTGGATGAGTACATTCTGATGGCCAAAGAGAAACATGGATACAATATGGAGCAGGTAACCTTTCTGCTAGGGATCATTTAATTTCTACGCATCAGTTTTCATCTTTTTACCAACAACTTCAACTAAACTACATAAAAAGGTATAGCTAGCCTCATTTTGTCTTACTCAGATGTTTACAATAGCTTCTGTTTTCCTCTCTTTTTTTTTTGTGGTTCTGGCCCTCCAGGCTCTGGGGATGTTGTTGTGGCACAAACACGATGTGGAGCGGTCACTGGCTGACCTTGCTAACTTCACCCCTTTCCCAGATGAGTGGACAGTTGAGGATAAAGTGCTGTTCGAACAGGCCTTCAGCTTCCATGGCAAGAGCTTCCATCGCATTCAGCAGATGGTGAGAGAGGGGGAAAATAATGCACACACTACAATATATTTAGTATGGAAGTTAGAGTAGTTTCCAAAAAATGTTCACTATTTAATGCTACTGTTACTTGTTTTAATATAGCTACCTGACAAGCTGATCTCTAGCTTGGTGAAGTACTATTACAGCTGGAAGAAGACGAGGACCAGGACCTCAGTCATGGACCGACAGGCCAGGAGGCTGATCAACAAGAGAGAGAAAGACGAAGGGTATGAGAAACTGTGAAACTTTAATTATCCCCTTGCAAAAACTGTACATGAAGAAAGATGGGAGTCTGGAGAAAAAAAAAGAATGGGCAGGGGAAAGAATGAATATTAGAGTAGAAAGGAAACATGACATTCTCAGAGTCTACTCACCTGAGATCTGACATTTACAAGACTCTTGATAAGCGTGACACTTGATAAGCATGTCAACCTGGGGAGCACAAGTTTCATGAATATCAATGAGATTCTCTTCTGTTATTTGATGTCATTTTTGGCTAATATGTTTGAGCAATTTGAAAATAGTTTCTGTAACCAGACATATATAAAATAGGATGGAGACAAAGCTTAACTATAGGTGTGTTTAGTTACATTTCTTCCCCCCCACTATTCTTATGTAGTAATGAAGACATTGAGGAAGGAGACCCTGGTAGTGACAGTGACTTTGAGATCGATGCCAAGAAGGAGGTGAGCAATACAAAACAGTTATTGTGTGACTTGTAGTGTGTGTGGACGTAAACATATAAACACATTTTTGTGTTTCTTGGTCGTGAATTGCCTGAGAAGCCTAGACAAATCAGTGCCTGTGATTGCCTCATGTATTATACATAAATGTAACCTTGCCTTATTTATGTTGTTTTTTTGTCAAAATATCCGTCTGTTCTTATATTTGCCTGATTGCTGTGTCCACACAGGCAGTGAAACAGAACCCCAGCAGCACCAGCTCTGACAAGGCCACTCCAAGCCGCTGTGGCCCAGTAAAGAAGGAAAGTATTGGGGCACAGTATCGCCACCACCCTCTCAGAGCCCGCCGCAGGCCGCCCAAAGGCATGCACTTGGACCAGGGAGACATCATGTCCCTTTCAGCCTCTCATGATGCTGGGGTACTAACTGTACGACAGCTGGACAGACAGCTGGTTTCACTCAAGAGACAGGTGTGAACTTTATTCTTTATCTTTGAAATTTGGTCATAGCTTTGGTCAAATGTAAGAAGATTAATTAAATTACTGCACTTTCAGAGGTAGTCTAATTATCTGTCTGAAACTCAACTCCTCCCCCAGAGCTTTGTGGTGCTGCAGCATCACAATAAATAAAATGTACCTGACAATGAATTTGTGTTCCTGAGGGGCATGCTTTGGCTTTATTGCTGTTAGTATGAATGTACCTTTAGTAGGTGCTTTGTGAAAATTGCACCAGACTCCCAGGTAAAATGAGCCCAGACGAGCTCTGAATGTCTCAGTATATTATCCTAATCTTTAGTCTTCTTCTTCTGATCTCTGTGTTCCGTAAGTTTTTGGTACAAATAGTTCAGCCTACTTTCAGCTAGGAACTAACTAACCATGCAAACTTCCAAATGGTCAGCTTATTAAGGACATGTAGCTTTTTAATATCTTTTATACTTTTTAAAATATTCATTCATATCAAAATATTTATTCTTTTATTCAGCAAAGACTCTTCAGCTCCTCTTCAGCTTTGTCCTCTTTTAGCTTTAACTAGTCGGGCATACTTCAGCCTAGCGAGACCATTTAAACTTTTAGCAAATCAGACGACTTTCAGCCATCAGACTTGTTAATATCTTTTTGAATAATCACAGTTTGAGTTTAATGTACTTTTTGGTGAATTTTCAACTTCTCCATTAGTGTGTATTGCAGAATGTTGGCATAGCTAGAGTGGGTGACATCACACGCACTCTAACATCTAACTTCTAGCTTTCAACTTTTCTCAGCTTTCATCTTTCTCAACAAATTATACATTAAAACATCAGTATTTTTGTGTTCTTTCAGAACTTAGGGTTCTTTCAGTATATTTCTGTTTTAAAATCACTGATCTGCCTTCATTTATATCACAGTGTTCAGTAAAGCCTTCTGCCGCTCACAGTTTAATTTTGTTCATAGTACTAATACTTTTTCATATTTTGCAAATTTTGCGAGGCAAAGTCTGAGCAGTTTATAATCTGTATGTGAGTGACTCAGCAGATTGAAAGTTGTCGTTGGTAACGGACATAGCTGAATCAGGTCATGTGATCAGCCTCAGCTGTGTCCCAACGCTTTACCTGACAGTTTTTCGCCCTTGATAGACATTGGAGATATGAGCACATGCGGACATTTGTAACATTCTGATAAAATTATGATAGTTTAGCTCTTTCTTTTTATTTAAGCTTTGCTTGTAAAATCTTTTCAGCGCTGAAGCATTCACAGTGCATTTTCTTTTTGGAAAAACTTTCTATTTTGATATACAATCAAAATTATCCAACCCCCACTGAAAATTAGATTTATTGGAAACATTCACAAATTCTCTGCTGTTTGCAACAAATAACATTTTACAAGTGGCTCCTCCAAAGTCAACCAAAATACAACTTCTAATAACTTCTGTAGTGTGAAAGGTATTCAACTTAATTAATTATTAATTATTCTAAATTATTCTTCTGGCAGCTTTCTTGAAGATTCTTCGCCCATTTCACATGAGCAATGGCCTCCATTTCACTTATATTCTTGGGTTTGAATGTTGAAATACTTCAAATCTCACTAAAGATTTTCTGTGGGCTTCAAGTCAGATGACTGTGACAGCTACTGTAGAATCTTCCAGGACTTCTTCTGCAAACAAGCACTAGTAGATTTTAAGGTATACTACAGATAATTGTCTTGTTGGAAGCTCCACTGACACCCAAGCTTCAGGTTCCTCATAGACAGCATGATATTCTCTTCTAGGATGTTGTGATACTTGAATGAATCCATCTTGCCTTCCACACGCTGGAGGTTTTAGGTGTCAGAGGAAGCAAAGCAGCCCCAGAGCGCCACTGGGCCACCACCATGCTTCACTGTAGGCAGGGTGTTATTTTCAGTGTATGCTTCAATCTTCCTTCTCCAGACATTCCTCTGATGTTTATGTTTTAAACATTTCTTCAGGGGGTTTAATACATTTTCAATTGCAGTAGTCATTTTAATTGTTGTTGCTCAATTTGTTAATGGCAAACAGCTGAAATTTGGTAATTTTTTGCCATTACACCTAATTTGATGTGAGGGTTTGATCATTTAGATTCCAAATGTATATTATTTACTGTCTGAATTGAAACTGCTACTTCCGTAGAACAGCATGGCTCCTTGCTAACTGCATGTTTAATTGAAACAGATAATAAACAGAAGTGTCTTTGTTTGTGGACTTTGAGGAATATGTTTGGTTAACAGCATCGTTGCTTTCAGCCAGTTAACTTGGTATAATGTTTCTTTTATTTATTTTTCTTCTATTTTTTTTCTTCCATTTTTTTCAGGTTCAGTCTATTAAACAGAACAACAGTAGTTTAAAACAGAGCGTTAATGAAGGTATTGACAGTTTCAGACCTGCTGAGGTAAGTCTTTTTGTATTGCTTTTTTTATTCCTATCTTTCCATGCTTTCCTACTTTCACAACCCTTTGTTTCCTGACTCTGTTCATTTTCTCCTCTCTGATCTGTCTTCAGTTTGTCCCTCTCCTCTATCTTTTATTTACTCTCTTTCCCCAATTCCCTCTTGATGATATTGCCACCCCCAAAGGACTGAGATTAGTCTTAATCTGTTCTTTGCTCTCATGATGTTATTTTCACCCCCTCTTTTTCTGTTTTAACACCCACTTCCTCTCTCTCTCTCTCTCTCTCTCTCCCTCTCTCTCTCTCTCAGCCTGCCCCTAAGATGAACTCTCGTTGGACCACAGAGGAGCAGCTCCTGGCTGTGCAGGGTGAGTGAGGGCTGGACCTTCATCTTCCTTCCCCTCCTACATCGTCACCTCACTTTGCACAGTGTCATTTTATCTTAGTCTTCTCAGTTCTTTAGATGTCGCTAAAAGGAAAACATGAACCTAGTGTTTGGTTCCCACAGTTTTGGGAACCAAAACTATTTGACCTAAAATAGAAAAAAAACACATGAATTACAGTATTATTAAAATCATAGAAATGATAATATTTATGTTTTGTTGTCACTGAGACTTTCCTGCATTAATAAACTCACATTAATGAGGTGGTAACCATAGTCAAACAAGATTGCTCTGATGATCCCAGCAGAAGGAAAACTATTACTATTATTAAATTACTATTCAGATGACTTTATGCCATGAATTACAAGCCCGGGAAAACCAGGTGATGCACACTGAGCAAACACGCCAGTGACATAGGATGGGAGTCTGGCTTCACTTTAAGATGCCACACTTCTGCTACACTGACAAACGAAGTTGGGTCAAAGGTGTATCTATCATTAGCAAATAGTACATGGTGCATGAAACATGAAGGTCAACTTTCCTTTCCTTCCAGATTAGATTAGACTAGATTATTTCATTTGGGGGATGGGAAGCATCAAAGTAAACACAAGGAAGAAAGAGAAACGTGAGAATTGTTGGAGTTACAGGAGTTTAGAACACAGAACATAGTTGTTGTGGTTACATACATAAAACTAAGGAAAAATAGACCTGAGGCATAGTAATAGTTTTCAGGCTGTAGTCATGCACTTCATGAGCAACTGTATTATGAGCTGTTACACCGGCTGTGCACACAGATGGACTGAAATAGGAGGATACTGGTTCCATCAGAAGCGTGTGAGAGGAACAACTGAGAAATACAGCTGAAACATCTTCTGCATAGACAGAGCATAAAATAGATTACTGCAGCTCATGAATGTGAGTGTATACTGTACATGCATTTTATTCTGATGCTATTCTTCGGTGTTCTTTCTAGCGATCCGACGTTATGGGAAGGACTTTGCAGCCATTGCAGAGGTGATAGGGACCAAGACACCTGCTCAGGTGAGCATCTTCATCACCTCTCATCCTCAGTCTAACCTTAAATCCAGCAGTTTACTCTGTGAGCTGCCTGTCTGCTTTCAATCTCTTCTCTAATTTAGTCTTCATCCCACCCTCTAGATAAATATTTTTCTTTTGAAAAATAAGGATTGGTATATTCACTTTTATCCCTCATCTGTCTTCCAGTATCAGCCTTTGTGTCCTTGAATGCAGTGCAACTTTCTTTCCCCTGGCACTTTGTTAACTCTGTCTATCCCTGTCTGGTTAGGTGAGTTCATTCTTCGTGAGCTACCGGCGCAGGTTCAATCTGGATGAGGTGCTGAGAGAGTGGGCAGCTGAGCAGGTGGCCACCAGCCGAGAACAGAGAGACCCTAGGAAGAGTGGTGAGGACATGGCAGCAGCTACAGATGGAGCTACCGAGGAGGATGAGGTGAGGAGACTGTGTTTAATTTTGAGGAGCGTTACAGAGCAGTGAGGTTTACTCAATATTAACACTATTGTTCTACAAAATACCATGTTAAAACCATTTTTAAAGAACACTACATTTAATTCTCTTCCCAAGTCTCAACACTTAGCACTAACACAACACGATAGCTCTAACCAATTTAGGTTTGGGGTTCATTCTGGATTCTTCTAAATATCAGTAAAACCAAATGTAACATTTTACATTAACATATTATCCAACCCATCCTATATGAATACACAGTAATGCGTGGGTTGTGTTTTTAATAGATTTTGAACAGCATTGCTCGATAGAAAGTTGCATCAGACTTGAAAAACACAGATGGTAAAAAAATATAGGTTATCCTTTGAATAGTAAATACATAATACTATGAATCTTGGTGGTTATACGAGTTGTGTGACTTGAGTGATTATGTTAGTTTTTAGGTAGTTATAGAAGGGATAACTGAATTTAGGCAATTCCCGTTAAAAAAAGAAAGTAGATCCATGTCATTATGGTGACTCACGCATGACTTTTCCCAGAGGTTCGCATCCTTGTTCAGCTCTTTCCTGTATGACAAGCGTGTCGATCATAGTTGATACATAGATATTTAATATGTGGAGCAGCTGGTTGTAATATTGTTTGCTGATGATTAAAGCGGATTTTGTTTCTTCATTGCACTTAAACTAAGAAGATCCTGTAGCTTTCTACCTCCTCCCCCTTTTTTCTTTACCCACAGATTCTCTCTGACAGTCTTCTTATTTTTTTTTTATCATCTTTGGTTTTCCTTTCTTATCCCTTCCTCCCCTCAGGTCAAAATGGAGAACTCTCCCTCAGATGCCGCCAGCAGCACATCTCCCACCCCTTCTGCCCAGACCCACTCCTCTCTCTCACAGCCACCACCACTGTTGCGCCCTGCTCCTCCATCTGCTCCCCCCAGTCTCCTCCGTCAGCCTCCGCCTCTGCAGACTCGTCCACTGCAGAACCGAGCACCCCACAACCACCCTCCACCTCCACTCATCCGACCTGCGGTGACCACCTCTGCCACGGGGGGCTCCGGCTTAAGGGCCTCTCCTCCCAGCTCCTCCTCCACAGCTGCAGGGCAGATGCCTCCATCACTGGTCGGGCTCAAAGTAGAGCAGCCCAACTCACACTGATATATACACACACACACACACACTCATGACAGTAAGAGTAGAAACACACACATTAGCATGCAGACAAACAAACACAGTATGTAGTCTTTTCAATCTGCAACTCCATCGCTCCTGTCCTTTGGGTCAAGGACTATCATATGATCAATTGAACACACTCAGGTCTCTAAGTTGACATCTCAGCTCCCAACAATGCTGCAGGAAGAGCGTCAACTTGAGTGATCTGGAGCCCCTTTACTGTACTATCAAACGCCTACCTCCAGACCGTAGTTTTCTATTATGCACCCACACACTACAAAGAAGCTAGGAACTCAATACAAACACTACCTACACACACCTGAAAAATAAAATGAAACACTGGATGAATCAAACTGTTGAAGAAACCACAAAGAGCAAAACCCACCTGCTTGTCACCATGGTAACTTTTCAACATCTGGAATACAGGGGAGTGCAGTTTAACACACATATACACTGTATAGGTTCCACTGAGCAGGCATCAAATCATCCAGTCTTTAGGAAAATCAAAATATGAATTAATGAGGGGAAAAGGACTAAGGAAGAGTTGCCCACATCTGAGCCCAACCTGCTCCCTCTAAGAGGTGGTCTGGATTAAAAAGTAATTCAGATGGGTGTAAATGAAGTGAAGGTTTACGTTTTTTTTTTTTTTTTGTGCTTGGCTTTAAAACATGGTCTCTCAAGGAGGAACACTAACATACTGTTTCAAAGAAACCAGACTTTGTGATTGAGTTTATGGCTTTTATTAGTTGAATCTGTTGGTTCAGGAATGGGCAAAAATAAAAAGAGCAAGAGATCACAGCTCTTCCTCTTCTCCCACCATGTAATACAAGTATTAACTGGAGTGATGTGTCCTTTTTTAAACTAGACTTTTAAGGGTGAACAGTAGATAGGGCAGTTAGTTACTGTAAGTAGTTTAGATGGTGCATACTTTATTATGATTACTGGCTGAGCACTAAAGAGTCTTAACACTTTTCACCATGGCTTGTTTTTTCACTGGCTCAGTGTTAACACACTTTTGTTATTTTTCTGGATAACTTTTAGTGGTTGATCCTTAAAAATTGTTTGCTCTGAATAGCAACTTAACATTTGTTTTTGTGTGATAGTATAATATGACTGATATTTAATGTCTCCTGGATTTACTTTTTCTGACCTCAAATTCATGTCATGGATTTATTCTGCCAAAGTCTGTTATTGTATTAAAAGCACATTGAACCAGATTCTCAATTTAGCTGTTGACCATCAGAAAAGATTCTTTGCCACTTTAGTGTTTGCTTATGTTACATGTTAGATGCTGGAAAAGTAATTTAAACCAGGGGTTAATGTTTTAGGGAATGGGTGTAGCTGCGTTCTTGTGAAGAGTTAACGAGATGAAAAGATGACTGCTGCCAGGAGCAGGCCAAGTGATTCAGCAATGGAAACTGCTTGTTAACTAGCTTATCTCTGTCCAGTGAAAGAACAAAATCTACATCACAGCATATGTAAACATTTAAACACTTTTCTGTTTAATTTGTATTGACAAATGCAACATTGTTAATTGGAGGTTTTGTGGGTCGACCTATTTCTGGGTCTACTGAGTCAAGCTGAAGGTCAGTTTTCTCTGGCGGTTCAAAGTTCTGAGCAGTAAAAAGGACGAAGGTGAGAGATCAAACGCTACGTGTAGGAAGATTCTGCTGACTGTAGAGAAAATGCAGCATTGTTTCTCTGTCCTACCACAGTGCAGCTTTCTGCCTCTGACATGCTCTGTGGGGCTGGTTAAAAAAAGCTTCCTAACGTGGTGATATCAGGCAGCTTTATTAATGTAGAACAACAATAATTTACTGTGACACCTAACTTCTGATTTCTTTCTGGACATTATCCGTTGGGCCTGTGCTGGGTCCTGCCTCTCCACACATTCCGGTTGCCTGTTAATCATGAACATTTTCAAGCAGATCGGGGATAACATGTCACATCACTGTTAGCAGAGGCCTTCAGTCTAGTTTAACACAGAACAGTGTGAGACCCATCACTACATTTGGCTTTAAAGTGGCTTGTCTTCTGACTTTGCTTGGTCTTGTTTTGTTTGTTCCTTTGTCAAAAAAACCTGTGTACAATTTATGAGAAGTTGTTTACATTGTGGGAATTTTTTTTTTTATAAGAATAAAGAAATGGGTAAATAGTATTTTGTAAAATTTCAAGCAGTTTATCCTCACACCAACAATATTTAACATAATCCACATTTGTAGGTTCCAGTATTAAAAATTCCAAAAGCTATGAAGCCAAATCTCAAAGTACAGCTACAGCATTATACTACATACATCCATGCATGTACTTCATGTGTTCATCTATGATCCAATCTTATCAAAACACCATCTGGGGACAGGAGCACATTGTTGGGCTTATGCTGTGCACCAGTGACTGAATGAGACGGATCCTGTTTAGTCTCAAAACAAAGATTATGATAATCTAAAGTTTTAACTGTAAAATGACTTCTTGGAGTTGGTGGGGGTTTTGTTTTTTACACTTTGAATATTTTAAAAGTGGAGGTACAAGGAAGAAAAATATTTTAAGTCTAAGTCATAACCTTCTACTCATGTCTGTCTTTAAAGAAATAACATTTAATTGTGCAGGGCAACTGCCTATGGTTAAACCCACATCAAGTATCTTGTTAAATCTGGAATCTTTTAAAACATCGTGTCATCAATCAACTGCACCAATATAAACATACCTGGTAGTAAGCTGGATCAGTACTGGCCCAATACTTCATGCATACACCTAAATGGGACTGCTGTTTTAAAAGTGCTGCATTAAACTGTAGTAATAAAAATTAACCTGCTAATGAGGATCAAGTGAGTGTGTCTGGAGAGCTTTGTACCAGCTACTAAAGGGACTTGTGGGAGACTATTCAATACAGACTGAGTATGACAGATGGACACATTTTGCTTTACATAATGCATTTCAGTCAAACTATTATCATTGTTTTTATTACTATCATTGTAATTTTTCATCATTTTGTCTTTGCACAAAAAAAAACGAAAAAAAACAAAAAAAACAATACATTTTCAGGAGTTGATCATTCCTCCCGACCCTAAATCCCACCACTACAGTTACAGTTTGCTCAAAACACATTTAAAATCAATGTAAATTACAGCAATGTAAAACAGAATAATGTAAAATAAAAATCAACCCTGAAAGAGATAATATAACAGCAACAGCCAGAATAATAATTAGAATTCAATACCCAGCACCTTAATACAATGATCAACTTTTAAAGAAAAATCTGACGTATTAAAAACAGAAAAATAAAATAAATGACAGTGTGTCATTGTGATAGAAAGAAAAGTGTTAAGTTAGTACAACCAGCTGATGGGACCCAGACTTGTTCCCCCTCTTCTCTAAACCTGCAAGTGTGTGTTTAGCTTCAACAAGCATCAAACGCAGAGAAAGAGAAAAGAAGTGACTTCTTCTGGTTTGTGGTTTTGTCATGATGCTCCTATACGAGATCATTTTGAGGAGGAAGTCTTTCCTGTTTTTTCTCTCTGCTTCAAGCCATTCTGGACTAATAAGGCCTTTAAAAATTAAAATATCAATATAAAATCAGATGAAAAATAAAAACAAGCAGTAGTTTCTCACCATTATCATTAAATACACAGATAACTCCTGCAGCTCAGGTGAGGGGTTGTTTGTTTAATCCAATACACTACGAGCTCTGTGTGTGTGTGTGTGTGTGTGTGTGTGTTGAAGGTGCACTACACCTAAAAAGGCAGCAATGATATGATCTTACATGACCCTCGACACCTCATCACAAAAAAAAAAATCCAAATCTGTACAAACCCAAAAGTTTTAACGGCACAAAAATATATTATCAAATCAAATGTAAAAGAAAAAAATTGTTCACCATTCGTCGTCTTTTTGTTTTGTCCAGTGATCTTTTACAATGATCACACACACACACACAGTTATATATTCCGACAACACCCTTTATGTGTTTGCTCTTTGGGAACAGGTGTAGCACAGAGGGTTATGACTGGGCGAAAAATGCATTGGTTCAGGGTTGACATTCTAGATATGAAGGCATGATGCCAACTGAACATTAAAAAAAGAAAAAGAAACAATTCATCATTTATGTGCTGATGTACGCAACAAAAACAACCCTAGAATTTATAAAAAAAACAAAACAAAAAAACCCTGCCATAAACAGTCCTTCCCTCCCCATGTTCCAATATGCCCCACAATTCCAGTGCACAACTCTTAAAAGGCAATAAAAGAAACTAAACCAATAAAATATAAAACGGACTTAAGGATGTGGTCCGTATGATCAATGACCACATCAAGTCTTAACTGGCCTCCTCAACTTGATGGTGAGAGAAATTTCAAAATGAGGATGAAAAAGGGAGTGAAAAGGTAAAAAGATGGTTGTGTTTGTGCTGAGTTCAGTTACAAATAAGAGGAAGAAGGACGAGAGGATGGTGAAAAGTGTTTGTGTATGTGTGAGGGAAGGAGGTGGAAGGATTGATCAGATGGGTTTTAAATGTTCATTTCAGGGCAGGTGGGTAAGTTTGGGCAGTCAGATGTATACTGGAGAAGGTCCTTTTAACTTACAACAGCAAGAGTTCGTCCATCACATTTCACATCTGTGTGTTTATGTGCACGTTTGTGGGGTGGTGGGCGTCAGTCAGGCGCCAATGTCCTGGCTCAGTTGGAGTCCACTCAGTTTTGGAGGACAATGAACAAATTCATCCAAACTTCTGTGTTTTCCAGCAAAATAAGGCTTCACGCATTGTGTCACTCATTCAGAGAGAAAGAACAGTAATTTTTATTTCATCCTCTGGTCTTTGTCCTCCGTTCAGCCCCCATGTTCACCGGGTTTCCCCCCTACCAAAACAAACAAAAAAAGAACTGGCAGCAGAACCGTGCAGAGGAACTGAATAAATAGCATGAAGAAGTGACAGGAGTGGTCAAAGTGGTTGAAGTCTGAATTCTAAAAAACAGAGAGAGCTGATAGGACATGCAGGAGAGTGGAACGACTAAGTAGAACATGACAAAAGAAACCCAGAGGGGAGAGAGAAGATGTCTGTCTGTAAGTACTTCACAACTCAGAGGAAATCAGCTCAGAGTTTTCAAAATCGCAGGGCCTCAAGAACGCAGAAACTAATCCTCTAGAAAAAGAGACATTTCCTAGTCTCACAGGACCGATAGCCCTACTTCAGACATTTGTCCAGATAACAATCATGTTACTTTTAAAGTGAATCCACCCAGTAGCTTACCTCCTGACCTCCACAGCACCCCCAGCCCACCTACAGTATTATCTTCATCCTCACCATTACCTATTCACCTCCACCCATTAATCTCATCTCTTCATGCTGCTCCGCCACACTCACAGTTTGAGCTCGTTGGCAATCTTTGAGGCAATGTTCTTGAAGGCGATAGATGTGCCTGAGATCCGCTTGAAGCGCACGCCATTGAGGGAGAGCCGGGGCAACTTGCACACCTCCATTTCCCACTGGACGAAGTCTTCGCGTGCCGGGTTCCCCGACATGCACAGCAGCATGTAGCGCTCACGCAACTCGTACTCGCAGCTGTTGGAGTCAAGCACCTTCCGGATCTCGCGCATCATCTCCATGGGCTCCATAGATGACGTGGTCTTCATGGACCAGGTAAAGCGCAGGGAGCGAGGCTTGGCAGAGTCCTTCTGGCTGGGAATGGCCGGAGGGGTGCCAGTGCCACCTGGACAAGAGGAGGAAAGAACCAAAGAAAAGTCATGGGGATTTAAAATAACAAAAAGAGAGGCAGGAACAAAATGACAGAATAAGACAGGAGAGGGAGTGTGTGTGTAACGTGACAAAAAAGAGGAGAAGAGATAAAATGGTGGAGACATGGTTAAAAAACAGAGGTGGGAAACAAGAAGAGGAACAACGTTGAAATGCTGCAAGAAAGAAAGAATGAAAAACAAGGTAATGCAGCATTCTCTTCTAGGAGAAAAACATTAATACTTTAAATAAGAATCGGTAACCACAAGCTGAAAAGCACCATGGTTGGATTAAAAGTCATTCGATTAGGATGTGAAACCTTTAGTTACCATCAATTTTCAGGACACAAGGGCCTCAACTAAAGAAGGTTGTCATTATGGTTGAACTGATTTAAAGTGAACCAAGAAATTCAGTATGTATCTTCCATAAAGCTTTGGGCCTAATGTGGGCCACAGTTTTTATTGGAAAACATGAAAAGCAGCAGAGGCTGAGGTATTAGCAACTGGCAAAACCCTAAATCCTATAGTTTCACTATGTAAGAACTTGACTGACTGTGGGACTGATACTGGTACATATTTCTAAGCTCCACAGATTCGGTTCCAACAGCGGGTTTCTGTTGTTAGTTTACTCAGCAAAAAATCTATTACTATTTCCTGGAGATCGACATGATGTCTCTAAGATTGCTTGTTTTGTTTGGCCAACAGCCCAACACCACAAACTACACATTAAAAGTCTTTAATCTCAAATTCTGATATAAATTGAAATAATTGAAATAAAAGACCTACGAGTATGAAAATCTGTCTAAATTAAGTGTATTCATCAATAGGACGTGCCCCAATTACACCTATTTAATGCAAAGAATTTTAGAAAAACATTTCTAACTATGAAAGTCGAGGATATCAGTGGTAATTGAACACTGCAAGTGACAGGAATAAAACAAAAATGAAACCTACCAGTGTTGCCAGATCCAGGTGAGGAGTTGTTCTCATCGTTGTTGGATGAAGACGACAGAACACCACCGGACGTCTTCTCTGACTTGTCTACTGTGCTACTCAGCATGGACCTGGGTGGAGGGATGGGAGGGTGGAGGGATGGGAGGGTGGAGGAAGAGGAGAGAGGTGAAGGAAGGCAAGGAGAGAGTGACAGGACAGATAAGAGTAGAGAGTAGAAAGAGAGAGAGGTAGGGAGAAGACGAAAGGAAATGGAAGAAAATGAGCAAAGAGAGCAAAGTGTAAAAATTGAAAGAAAAAATCATTTTAAAAAAGGAGAAACAAACAAGGAGGGGACAGAAAAGAGAGGATGGATTGAGAGGAAGAAGGAGATGATGAGGTTGTGGAAATAATACAAAAAGACAAAATTTTCTAAAGTACCCGTGTGTTTGTGTCTCAGATCACAATGATGTGAGTCATTTTTATATATGACTGTATGTGTATGTGTGTGTGAGTGTGAGAAATACAATGAGTTTCATGTCTACTGGCACACAAACACACATTTGGGTACTTTTTTGATTCGGTTTCCCTTCTTTCACACACACCCACACCTCTAACATGCAGATCAACCTCCACAGCATCACTAACTCACTGGGTTACTACCATTCACTGCTAATTTTCAGTTCCCCGATTGGTTAAGCCATTGTTACCAGCACCACCAATTACATCCCAGCTCGGCCCCAATCTCCCAGCCATTCAAATCAAGCTCATCTACAAATGGGCTCCACTCTACTGATTGGCAGGCAGTTTAGGTAGACTCTTTATTTTAAGGGTTTTTGGGGTGTTCAGTATCTCACCTGCTCCCCTCATCCCGACCCTCTCCCTCATACGGACTCCTCGAAAAAAATCAACACAAGTTTAGTCTTTATTCAGGGCCAGGGGCAACATTTAGACTCTTAAACGGTAAATCAGGTGCTGAACACAGTCACGCTGCTCGCCATGCCTGCCGGAATATTCCAACCAACCACTTTGAACACTGTTGCCAAATATCCCAATCTAAATGCTCATCCAGAGGCACTTAAGGACACACAGCCCAAATGCATTGCTAAGGTTTCACTGCCATTCTGCAACCACTTTATCACAGCTCCCGCTTTGGTCGAAAAGATTAGTTAAGAGCAAGACCTGCTGGGACCAGCTATTCAAAGACACGTGATGACTGTAAATTATACGTAAAGAGAAGTTAATTATATGTTTTCAGTGACAAGCAGATAAAGATTAGGAGACTTACTAAAAAGCTTGAACGGGATTAAACTTTTTATTAGTTGCTAGGAAACATCTTTAGTGCAACGTTAAAAGTAATCAACTATGTAAACAGGAAGATCCTGCTGCAACACATGCTGTAACATACATACAATAACATTCCTTAGCACACCCCCATAAAGCAGGCCTGCTAACTGATCATTTGTTTGGTTTTTTGTCCTTTCAGTTTATCCTGTGACTTCAGGGTCGCCACAGCGAATCATTGTCCGCATGTCGATTTTGCAGTTTTTGTTTATTTTAAAATGCCAGATGAACTTCCTGACGCAACCCCCCCCCCCAATATCTACCGGGCTTGGACCGGCACTGCACATCTGGGGATGGGAATGGGCCGTTAGGGGTTCAGTGTCTTGCCCATATAGCCGGGACCGGGGAACGACGACTGCCTTACCAATAATTGCTAATTTTGTATGCAGTATATATGCATAGAATATATACAGAATACAGAATCCCTGTGTGCTTCAGAGTTAGTAGTATTCATGCTGTTCAGAGTCAGAGGGGAAAATCTGATTACTGGCATTACATCATGTATTGTGAGATACTGTTGACCATCCTGTTATGAAATGTGATTTTAAATTATCAAAACAAGTCAACATTATCTTTGTCAATTCATACCTAATTATTCTGGAACGCTGTGACTAAGTTTATAAAACTTCAGCTACATAGGATCTGGCCTAAGATGAAGCTTTCAAAAAGCTGGTGCGACTGGCTCCAGAGTGGATGAGAAAAAGAACAGCCTGAATTGAAATTGAGCCGTTAAAAAAGCCTGTCCAAGTTTAATGAAAATTCTGGACTGGTGATGGGTCAAACAGTACTGAAGTGTCTGCGAGTGTATCAAGCAAAAGAGCGAAACCCCGTATTGATGTGTGTATCGCTTAAAGAAAGATAATATTAACAATACAGCTGTGTCATAAGGAACCGAAACACCAAATTGTGTGTATCGGGAAACGCTACATTAGACTGTATTCATGGTGGAAGGAGGAGAGGAGACTTTGTTTTGTGCTGTTTGTATTAGGTTTTTTTTTGTCGTTATCCCGATATTGATGGAACCATCGAGAAAAAGGAAACTTTCTCCAGTCTGGGATCATTTTGACTTGAATGCCAAATAAGGTGAAGGTTTTCGTTTCGCCTTTCCACTTTTGCTTAGTTTTCATCTGAGTAGTTTATGTTCAAATTGCTTTCTAAAAGGACTAAAATGAATTGACTTTTAAATGTATTTGCAGCTATAAAATGGGCTCTGCTCCACAGGGCGTTCTTACATAAACAGGAGCACTTAATCAATGCTCCTCTGTGAACTTGCTTTAAAATTATATTTACTCGAACCTCATCTGTATCTTGTTTTTTTTTTTTTTATTTCTTTTAACAAAGCAGGAGAACTGCTCTCAGAGACAAAAATCACCTATATACACTATATGCTACAAAAACTTCTCTCTAATAAAAATGTGTAAACGCTGCCTTTTCCCCTCACGTAAGTACACAAGTACTCAGACTTTCACTTTTTTCATAAATGACATTAACAAAGATGTTGATTTTGCATCTTTTTTACCAATATTTTCTTGCAAAAAAGATTTTTATACATTCTGCATTTGACATTCTATTTTTCACAGTCATATTATTTTGCTTATTTTCAAACTAATTGGAATATATTAAACTTCTGAGCTGTGCCATACACCTCATGAGGTGTCATCTATTTGTCAATAGTCTGGACAAAAACTAGACTACTCAATTAAAGCAACAGGTTGGAGCAGAATGACTTGGAATGATAGATGTGAAGTTTATCAATGTTGACCAGGATGGTTTGGAACAGAATGGTCAGCATGGTGAGAGCGAGTCCTGTGAGTAAAGGAAGTTAGGAGCATTAATGATCCCACCACTGCAGTAAAACCTGTATTAGTAACAGTAAAACATTTGCACACACACAGACACACACACACACACACACTCTTACAACACTTTAAATGTAGCCTGTTTAACACACATACACACACACATACAAATAATCTCTGCCATACCAGTGGACACAAAAAGAACAAAAGGGAGAAAAGGAGACAAACACAAAGACAGACAAAACACTTGCAGACAATGAAAGGAAGGTGACAGACACAGAAACACACACACACACACACAAGTTTATGATCTTATATTCATTCTGTTGATGGAAAAAGTATGATTTCAGGGTTTGTCACTTTGGAGAAATAAAAACAAATAAAATACCTCCTGCAATAGAAAAAGTTAAAACATAAGACAGGGGAGATGACAAGGGGACAACAGATACACACAGATGTCTTAAATAATAGAAATAAAAAGTAGACTGATGAGTTTGCGCCATTTTGCATGCCCTGGTGTGATCTAAATATCAAGAGATGCAAAAAGGCTCTCAGGAGGTGCAAAGTAATGTCAAGGGAAAACACAGCACTGATAAGGTGATTATTTGATCCCATACATGTGTAATATACAGTCTACTACATTAGGTGCACTGTAAATGTATACAACTATAAGGTTTATTTTTTCCTTTATATACATATATACTTTTTCTAAATTAGTTGATTCACAATATTTTTATGAGAATCCTTATATTGCTTGAAAGCATTGCTACATATATAAAAACAGTGAATAACCCACAATAATACAAAATGTGTATGATAACCTTTAACCAGCAGGAGGCGCAATGCTCCAGATTAAAGGAAATTGCTCTACCTGCTGGTAAAAAGCAGCCAGACACAAATGTGCTTGTGAAACGTGGGTTCCACATGAACATTTGCCACAAAAATATTTAAAAATTGACGATTTTCCGCAACAAATTAATACGTGTAATGTAAAAGTCTGATATATTTATGTGAAATAGAACGTTCTAAAGGGTTCACAAATTTTCTGGCACCACTGTTATGTACAGGGATTGTCATCTGTGTGTGTTCAGAGCATAAAAAAGGTCTTTTCCAGGCAGAGTAGGTCAAAGCCATCCCGGTCTTTGGCTGCTGCTGTTAGAGTCAGTGCCACAGTGAGAAGAAGAGAGCAGTGAAAGTAAAGAGAAGTGCAGCCTCCAGAAAAAAGGGTAGCCCCGTCCCTCCTGTGTCCTCTCATCCTCTCTACCTCAGTCCACAGCCAGAGACTTATTAAATGCTACCGGCACCGTGGGATATACAGAAACCTGCACCAAAAACTAAAAACACTACTTTAATGTCTGTGGCTAGTAAAGTTTAATTACATTGACCAAACTGATGAAAGCAGAAAATTGTAATAGGTGATGGTTTGGGTTTGGTAGGTGGCCTTGATTAATGGTTAACAACATTACACAACTGAACTTAGACTTATGACCAAAATTGCATATCCCTATGTTAATTTGATCACACTTACATTTAAAACAATGTGGAAATTAATAGAATTTGATCAATGGCATGAGATGTTTTTTTCTTTAACCATTAGCGGAACAGTTTAAGATTTAGAGGAAAATCTCTTAACCAAAAAAGGGACAATATTAACTGCATCTGAAGCTAAGAATGCAACAGTGTTAGTAGCAGGGAGTCCTTTGATCTATCACACCATTAAGACTTGACCTAAATCTGAGACACTACAGGGGGTCTCTCTCAATCTCTCACTCTCTCTCACACACACAAGGCAAAAAAAATTGAAAAAAATAAAAGGTGAGGATGAAGGAGAGGTGGGTGAGAGGGACGATGGAGGGACAGAGGATTGAGGAGGTGTCGCATGATGATGAAGTGAGTGAGTTAAGTGAGTAGGAGGCTGGGTGAGTTAGTTAAAATAAATAAAAAGCTTTAAAAAAAAAAGAAGAAGAAAAAAAAAAAAAAAGGCCAAAACACAGCACTTCAAAATCAGAGGGCTCAATAAAAGGCGCCAACCACAGAAAAAAAGGACAAAAGAGGCTAAAGGCACAAAAGGAAGATTTTAACAAAAAGCTGCATAAAACACCAAAAGAGAGGTAATATATGTGTGCATCTGTGTGTAAAATAAATATGAAGAATAGAATATATGTGTGCATATATATCAAGGGGTTATATTCAACGTTGGGGATGTTGCCTACCTTCTTGGAAACCTGAACGAGAGATTTCTACAAAAACAAAAGAGGGATAAAGAAAGAGAAAAAAAACCATGTATAAAATGGGTATTTTCATAATTTTCCTGTAAAAGACAAAGCTGTCCTCTGAGTAGCAAACTTCAAAGAAATAAAGTCCAACATGAACCAGACTCATTTAGAGTTGAAGCAGCAAGCATAAACCAACATTCAAAATGAACAGCACAGAGAAAATCTGTGTTCCTGCTGTGGTCCTTCAATCGAGTGTAATTAAATGTGGGGTGTGAATGTGTGGACAGACATTTTTAAATGCACACCAGAACACCTTCAAGTCATTTCATGTGGACTGTGGGAAAATTCCATTACAAGATTTCCCCCCTCCCCTTCCCCCCTGCCCCAACTTGAACTGAAGTGTTCCTCCACATACAGAGCAGTGTTGGATGATCCTGGAAAGAAGCATTTGTGAGGTGAAGAGTTTGAATGTGATTAACATAAAAAAAAACACAACACAACACACACATTTCCTATACACACAAAGACACATTTACAATGAGAAAGCAAAGGTTTAGTAACATCTTCATGTTTAACACACATTGAGAAACTTTATCTCCTCCACACACACGCAACCACACCACTGTGTTTGAAGGGCAGAGAAACATCATTCTCTGACTAAGCAGGAAAGTGCAGTGGTGATGTTATTTGATATGTTAATAAAACACAGCTATGGTGAATGTGTGTGTTTGGTCCAACTGTACAAATGGAACACAATCTCTCCGTCTCCACCACTTCTACTTCCTACCAGCATGCCAAGTTGTGTGTGTGTGTGTGTGTGTGTCAAGGTGTCCCCACTAGAGGTATTTATAGTTAAAAAGCGATATCTCCGGTGTAACCATGGATACTGTCGCCACGGAGCTACAGTTTCTCTGAGAGGGAGGCCTGGAGAATCTCTGTGTCTGTACCTCCACCTCTTAAACACACATACGCCTGCACACACACACACACACACACACACACATACACACACACAATACCCATGCATGCAGGCAAGACACTTGATCATTCTCAATCGCAGTGTTTATGAGAACAAAATCACTGAAAATACCACCATACAGTAAACCTAAACCTCAATTGCTCTCTGATTCTTTCATTGCTCACTCTTGTCACTTTTACAACCTCACTTCCCGTCACTTCCTCTTCTCCACATCCTCCATTGTGACAGTGACCTCTGATAATAATATGGCAGCTGTTCCTGCTGCTTCTCTACTTGTCTCCTCCTTTCATTCCTGCTATGTACTGCACAGACTCATCAGCTTTTGCATATGATTTACGTCAAATCTGAAGTCTTCACTTAATGAATGAAATAAAAGCCTATGAATTCAATTTCTTTGACCTTGTTACTTTAAATAATTCACAATTTCCTTGTGAATTTCTGTACAAATCATTGGTTGGTAATAAACTATGTTTTAGTGGTAATGAAATTATTTAAAAGGTGAAAAATATTCTATTTGTTATTACTGGCCCTTGGTAGTGTGGGATTCGAATCCATGGCCTTCTGCATCCTAACCCAATGCTCTACCACTGAGCGACGGAGTCAACATCAATCCTTTAAAGAAATACTCTGAGAACCAGACATGAAATTGACAGTGTAGAATGTTCCTGAGGGGAAATGACCACATGATGTGTAATGTAAACCTACTCATTTTCTGGTTCAAACTGAAACCACGTTAATCAGAAAAAGCTTCAAACTGTACTTAAGTTACAAAGTAGGTGGATAATAACAGCTGCTATCATGACTACTTTGCATTTACAATACAATGCCCTCCAACAAGTAAAATCTTGACTATTTACCAATTATCCCATGCTTTTCCATTACTCACCTTCGTACAAACTTGGATGTGAACTTGCTGAATATCCCTGTGGCACCATGTGTCCTCCGGGCTTGGCTGTTGCCATGTGACAGAGATGGGGATGCAGGCCCTCCAGGGTAGGCGGAGCCCTGTTGGTCTCGGGCACCCCGCTGCTGCCCTGCATGGAAAGTGCTGCGGATCCCCACTCCTCTAGAGAAGTTTGTGCGGTCGGTCACTGCAGCGCTGCTGATGTTGTGGGCAGACGGGGAGGCACCAGGCGCCCGCTGAGTTGGGGCGCTATGGAGCAGATTGGGAAGACAGAGGATGGAAACAGAGGGAGGGATGGCAAAGAAACAGCAATAGCAAGGAGGGAGAAGCCGAAAGAGGTGTAATAAGGTTGGGGAGGGATAAGAAGTTGGAAGGTGTTGTACAAAAAGAGGGAGAGAAGAGGAGGTGAAAGTGAAGAAGAATTTCAGGTGATAAGAGATGAGACAGATGAGAAGCAAAAATACAGAATGGAAGAGTGGAGAGAATGGAATATAAAAGGTAAAGACAAGAGGTGGATGAAGAATGAGTTGTAGAAGAAGATGGGAGTGAAGAGGAGGGAAGAAACCGTTAGACAAACACATAGAAAAAATAATTTAAAATAAATAAAAATCACCTTGTTGTGAAGTTCTACTTACCTCATTGTGAGGTCACAAGTATTTAATAATGTTCATCTACCTGCCCTAATGATTCATACAATCCCTATAGTCCAGCATGTCAATAATTAGGACAGCATAAGTCTCTTTCTCTCTCTCTCTCTCTCTCACACACACACACACACACACACATCTCTCTGGCCTTTAGGCCAAATGGCCCAGCACTCTCTCTCACACAAACTATTTATTGCACTGAATGGTTGTATTTGCTTTGTATGCAGACATCTTCTACGCCCGTGTGTGGCAAAAGCACACCTGTAGCAGATGGCAAATACAACAAACAGAAAAGGCAAAAGCACCAACAAAAAGTGCACACGTTAAGAGACAAGGCAGGTGAATGAGTGGAATAACTGAAATAATACACACTTCAATTTCAAATGGCTGCTTTGGGACTGACCACATTAAAGTTGTAGGCTCAAGACCATTTACTGTACAGATGGTTAACACTGTCTTCACACGAAGATAACAAAAGTTGTTACAACTGATTTTAGAATTGGTTGTAATGCTGTAGTTCCCTGAATATTTCCCAATATAACTTTGTATCATTCGTACTCTAATCTAGCTCATTTCAGTCTAGTTACACAGACAAGAATAGTCACTTTCAAAAGCTGTGTTTAAATGTCATCCATTGTAATTTATATAAGTAACTACTATTTCTGCCACTACCTCCTCAGACCTCAGATAACTTAGCCTTAATTTATGGGAAACCAGGCAGGTGCACAATTAAACAGAAAGATGTCCTGTGCAGATCTCAAAGACACGCAGCGTTGAAAAACCAAAGCCAATTCACCAGTGATCAACAGACAAAGCATATCCTGTAGATATAGCTTTATTTTCCACTACAAATGACAGGTGCCTGCATGCACAAACACAGTTAATCTATGGATACAGATTCAAGGAAAGGAAAGGCTGGATCTGGTAGGTTAGTGTGGGGCCAGCATGAAACACTTTATAGTTATGGAGATGGCTGTTTATTTGGAAGAAATACTCCTAACAGAAAAATACATAATATCTGTTTTGGCATATAAAAGTATCTTGCCAAATGTATCCAAGAGTTTGGGCACAGACTGTAAGCATTTCAAGAAGGCATTCTATAAGTCAGATGTGTGTGTTTATGGTGCAGCTGGGTCATTTTAACAGGAACTTTTGATTAACCTATAATAGACCGCATCTCTACTTTATTCAAATGTGAAGCTGCCTGGGCTAAGCTTACTTGCTTCATTACATTACATGATTACTGGTGGAGAGGGTTGTTATGAATTTACAATATTTTCCAATACTGAGAATGGTATGGTAAAGCTTTTTGTAGAGGTTTATCTGGGGGCAGCTGGAATACATAGGACTACGGGACACAGACTATGTTCTGAGAAATGGCACCTATTTCTCACTCAGGCTACACAGTCTATGTGTTGTAGTGGTACCTTCTCTCCAGGGTTCCCAACCAGGTTCTGAACAGCCCAAGCTCACTGCTGAACGACGCATGCAACAGAACAAGACTTCAACATAGAGCAGACAAAACTACAAACAGCCAAAGGGCCACCTTGACATTTGCTCTTTTGCAATTTTAGCGGGACATTTGTGTTTTCTTTTTTCACTAGACAACTGCCAAAAAAGGGGAAGGGGTGGTTGTGCAAGTGGGGCACTTCAGCATCAGACAGTAAGCTAACTAAGCAAGACCAAACGACCTGTGTTGTGACACATAGCTGGAAGAAATAAAAACTGGAAATATCAAAGTAGCCCCTAAACCAGACACTGTCAAGCAGAGGAGCAACAAACAAACCAAACACAAAGAAATCAAATGCATAACCATGCAGATGGGCTTTCCCAAGCAGCATTAAAACTGAGGCAGGTTTATGTAATAGACTGAGACTATGAGAACAGCACAGAGCACAACACAGCAGCTATGGAAACATCCTTCACAGACACTACTCTCTTTACACGGGACTGAAAGTCTCTTGGTCAAACCAGGGAAAATCCTTTTGTCAACACACTATGTGAGAAAACCAAATGGAGGACAGTGTTAAATTTCTATGAAAATCACGCAAAAGATTAAACCACCATTACACAGTAACATGCATACACACAATTATATCTGCATTTTGTCTGGTTCTCCCCAGAGCACCTGCACTTTTTATGTTCCAATAAAATACAATGACAGCACAGGTAGACTATGGAGGTAAGTAGGGCTCAGAGAGGCAAGTTTAGGTATCAATACAGCTAATAAATAAGTTCAAACCTGTAAGGTTGTCGATTTCAGTTGCAAAGTATAAATGTGTTTTTCAAAATACAGGGTTAAACATCGGCCAAAACAAATCCAAGTCCAAAGCTAAAAGGTCTACATAGGTCAATTTAGATGCTAATTATTACTAATTCAATTACATTTTTAATAGTCAGTTGACTTCCCGTTAAAGGAAAACATTGGTCTTTTTTTAATGAATCGTATCGTCCACAATTACCATACAGATGTTAGTTGTCTACAGCATCGATTCAATTATCTGTTGGTGCCTTAGACCTTAATTGTTGCCCAAGTCCTTTTAAACACATCCACCTTACACAACCCTCCACTGGGTGACATGTTTTTTCAGGATCCTTGTAAATATTGTCTGCAGTTAACTGGCCACAATACAAAGCAGTGCCAAATCGGAGCATGCAGGTCACCAGTTTCAGAATTTAAAAACATGTGCCACCCTGATGTGTTTTTATTAGCTTTTATAAAACAACAAAGGCTAATGGTATCAACAAATGAGCGAATCCAGGTTGCCGGTCGACAACTAATCAAACAAGAAAAGAATCAACGCGTCTGTATGGGAATTATGGTTTTACATTTTAATTTCACGCTTATAATGACAGAATATAAACACTTCTTTCCTGTTCTGTTCCCAGGAACCATAAAGTTCCAAGGAAATGCTCATTCTACGTATTTAACTTATTTTATCCATTTGACTTAAAGGGAGCCCTCTCATTATCAAAGCAACCAATAACCAAACTCATAAATGCTGGCCCACAGACAGCTTATTAGGTATGGAAACTATTGTGTTTAGAAATCTCTTATGGTTCATAATTATTTCCTTCTTTTATTGTTTCTTGCCAGTTTAAAAAAACAACAACTTGTCTGTCAGAACAGGAATGGCAATGAAAAACCTGTTCATCTTGTTCTCAACCTCAACCTGCCTGTTCATCCATGGTCTTCTGGATAAATGTGAGGATTGAAAGAGACTGAATAAACGAATCACTTACAGAACAATCGCTCAAAGTGGCATTTGGATATCATGTAGTCTCTCTGCAGGTACATTAATAAACTTTTTGTTCAGCCACTTTCTATTTCAGAAAATCCTTAACCTCTTAAATATGCCGGTATATAAAAATTTTCTTTCACTTTGTCACAGCATTTTTCTCTGAAAGGAACAAAACAAAAACAAATCAAAAGCTATAACATTTTTGAAAGTAAATGAGTTACAGTTCAAGATAGGAAAACTGATCTTTGTTCATGTGACTGTGTCTGTGAGATAGCTGCTGGCAGGCAGAGCAATTTGTGTTAAATATGACACCAGCTCTTTAGGGAGGAACATTTAAAAAATGTGATTTAAAAATTATAAGGAAAAATAATAGCAAATAATTCACAGTTTTGCTCCAGTATTTGTCACTGTGTGAATAAAAAAAAAAAAAAAGTCAAGTATTTTCCACTCAGCAGTGAAGGGAGGTTTTAGAGCCAACAAATAATTTTATCTCTTCTTAATCTTTCACTTTCCCTCTTTGTCCATTGCAGTAAGGTTGTTCACCTGTGCTGAGTGAAGAAGTGTGTGGTGAAAGAGGCTGATGGTGCTGAGAGGTACCGTCTGCCTACAGAGTGAGTGAGTGAATGAGTGAGTGAGTGAGTGAGTGAGTGAGTGAGTGAGTGAGTGAGTGAGTGAGTGAGTGAGTGAGTGAGTGACTTGCCTGGGCCGTGGTGCATGCAGGTCAGAGGGGCATGGATGATTGGAGGAGGACAGTGACTTGTTGTGGCGGGGACGCGAGGAGGAGGAGGAGGAGGAGGAGGAGGAGAGGACGGCAGCGGCTGAGGCAGTAGATGCACGGGAGCCCGGAGTGTTTAGGCTGGGAGGGAGGAGGGGGAGGAAAAGGAGGAGTGCCCCGGCCAACACACACACACACACACACACACACACACACACACACACACACACACACAGATTTGTGTATGTGCAAACATCCATTAAGTGTGCCACATAGTACAAATGCACCCAAAAGTCACACAATCAAACATACATACACATTCACAAACAGACCGGGCAGGGATTTGTGTATTGGTGGGCAGGGAGGTGAGGTGAAGCATGGTTAGAAGCAGCACTCATCAAACACAGTAAGGTAGGGGGTGGGGGTGTGGAAGAGAGGAGCCGAGAGAACACACTTTTAGAGGGAAAAAGAGAGAAACAAGCAGAAATACACACAAAGAGAGACACTTGAAGGAGGAGGACATGAATAAAGAAAAAAAAGTTTTCTTTGTTGCTGTTATCCTCATTTAATCACACTCAGAGGATGACTGATTGATTTGCTCCTTTATCTTTTCATATATAAAAAACGAGCAGAGACGAAGACCAACAGCTGTGTGTTTTCATGTCGCCTTCTGTCTGGACCAATGATTGACATGCAAATGAACACATCGCAAAAGACAACAACCGCCATGTAGCGCTGCATGTTCTGCACTTGCACGAGAGGAAAATAACGTACAAGACCACAGACAAGGCTGATGGAAACTTACTAATGGCCAAACACTACCTTGGTTTGTGAAGGCCTAACAGATGCTTTTCTACTGTCTGAGACAGACTGAAAAACATAAAACAGAAGTAAGCAATGGTAGCAGCAGTAGACTCATCTTGGCTGCAGAGAGGTGGACTTTTATTCCAGTTGCATCTGAGGACTTTGTCAGGTTCCTTGTTGTTTGTTTTCGATTCTTATGAAACTCTTGAGTCAAGTTTCCTCACACTTCTTTAAATTCTTTTCCTGGTCTTCCACTTTTTGTAAAAGACTTAAAGCCATTAGCCCTCTTATGGGATGATATTCACCATTACTTCTATGCTGGCAGTTTTATAGGTGACTTCTACCTCTAGTCACTGACTTTTCCTCATTACTGTTTCTTGTTGTTTTCCACTGTACAGAATTTAGGAACAGAGTAAATTTTTTTTGGACCTTCTTAAGCAAAACAATGCCGGCTATTTCCTGATTACTCTCTTAATCAGCAAGGTTGCTACAGGCTAAAAAGACCTCCACATTACTGACAGCTCAAACTTGACTTTATTCACACACAGAGAAACAAATCTCAGAGCAATGAGTAGAGACAAGAGAGGGACGTCAATAGAGGCCAACAAAACAGCTGCTAATTAGACGGGGAAAAAAACATGTAGAAAAACGCGCAGTATCTGAGAGAGATCATCTTGGCTAGTGATGGTAAAATAACAGCATTCACTGGGAAACCGAATGTGTGGCAAGACCGAGTATGCGTGACATGTATGTTTCAGCTTGTGTGCGTGCCAGTAAGTTTGCACATGTACAATATATGTGTGTAAGCCTATTAAGAAGCATTTACATTATATAGTGCTACTAGGAGTTAACATTCCATCAGAAGTCTTGGTAATCTCAAAGAGCGAAGAGGAAAGGAAAGAGAAGAAACATTATTTTATGATGACAAAATAAAAGAAAGGAGGTGCCAAGGAAATGTCAGCAAAGTGGGATCGAGAGGGGAAAAAGCTCAGAAGCACATGAAACACAGAAAATTAGAAAAAGGACAGAAAAGGAAGAAGAGGGTAATTGGGGAGAGGGGTGTAACAAGTATAAAAGCCCAAACATCAAAGCATTAATGATGATCAAATAAAGTAACTTTAAAATGAAAGCAGATGACAACCACTGAGTTAGCAGAACCTAGAATGTTTAACAGAATCACAGTATTAAATAAGAGCATTGCTATTTCAGATGACCACCTCATGACCATGCAGTGCCAATTTGCATAACCTTAAAAAATATAAAATAAGCCTAGATAATATTCAGTTAATTTTGTTATATTTTGGATAAAAACACTACTGTGGAAATAAGGGGGTCATTTGAAAGTGGTACATGTTAAGCAGTTCATCATGGTCTGGCTTAATGTTTAATGAAAAGGCTTACAAAGCATAAGGCTAGTTAAGCATGAGTAATGTGCATGTAGATGTATGGACGCATGTGAAATGTATTTAACACCAGATTTTGAATTTTGCAGGCATTTACAACAATTTTAATGTTAATTCAAGTATTTTGTGCGTTAGAAGAAAGAAAGGGGAACAGGGATGATGAATTTAATTTTAGACAAATTAAAACAGAGAGGAAATAATATTACCCCTTCATGAAATATCCCAATCCAGTGAAAAGAATGGAGCTGCTACTTCAGGTAATCCTCTTTTTTTAATTACTAAAAGTTTTTGGCTTTTGTTGTTCTGCACCTGCTGAAAAAACCTTACCCTCTGCTTATTCAAGAGTTAATGCCGAATCAACAGCAATATAAGGGGAAGTTCCTTTTTATGATAATGGAAAGAAGTAAATTGAATTAAAAGAAAAGATTGGATGAGGGTTTAGAGTTTGAGAACAAATTAGGGTTTCTATGTGTAACTGCATGTGTGAACGCAGGCATGTCCACTGAACACTGCTCAGCTCCAACCTTTCAGGCCTCCATCAGACCATCTCGGGTAATCTGTAATCCACTGGAGGTCTGGCCTATATTCCCAAGAGAGCCTGATTTTCTTGTCTAGGACAGTTTACTTCACTCTAGTGGAAGGCCGTGGGCCTCTCTGAGCCAGCTGGCGCAGCTCTGGAGAGTACCAGCCAAGGTCTGGGATTCAATCACTAAGACAGCTGTGGGCCTGCTTCATTCAAAAACCACTGTGTGTTTGCATTGTGTATGTTCACAGCAACTAGTTGGAGTCGCGAATAATGACTCTGTGAGAATGTCTGTGTAACGGTGCAGTTTTCCTAGTATTTGAAGGTCTGCCTTTTTCCATTGTGTGTTTGTACCTGTCCTTGCCGTTCTGAATGCCCTGGCCCAGCGTGGCTCTCTCAGCCAGTGGAGAGTTCCGACTGCGGCCGGTACCAGTGGACAGGATACTATTCTAAAGGGAGAGAGGAAGACAAGGAGTAGACTGTTAGGAAAATAGAAATGATTTAAGTTGAGGACAGAAACAATATGGTGAGAGATCAGTGCAGTGGACAGAGGATGGACAAATGACAAAGGTAATCAATTTCTCCTGGAACAGTCTTGAGCAATCTTCCTGAGCCATAAGCACAGGTGACTTTGATGACCTACAATTAGTGACCTAAATCTTAATATAATGTCGGTATATACTATTATAACCTCATAACAGTATAAACCGGCAGTATATTAAGTCTGTTATAACAGACTATACATAGTATATATACAAATGAAATTAGATTAAACATCTAAAGTTTGACATATGTATTATCAAAACACAGTAAACTAACTTTGAAATGTTTGACTAAATTACAGTGGGTGCAACATGCTGGCAGAAGAATATTTTAATCTGCCATATTAATGTGTTGGCTGATAGGTACTTGCAGAGTAAGTCATAGTAACAGCGTTAAGGGTTTTTAAAGATCAGAGAAAGACAAAACTGGGTGACAGTGAGAAAAGTCTTTCTCCCAGAAGACATTCTGAAATGCCAACGTGTGAAAAACACGTGTAAATAAGATAAATTATGACTGCATTCTATTTAGCCGTTTCAGTTGGTAATTGGCCAAGACGTAAAGCTACCAAGATGTACTGACATTTAAACAGAAAGGAGCCAATTTTAAGAATATTAACAACTGTAGTTTTCCTACTATAAGAAGTCAAAATCTCTGCTGGGAAAAAGGCAACATGGATAAAAACATTGATACACAGGTGAAAAAGCTTTCATGGATGTATCGGTACAGCACTTAAAATGGAAAAATCTAATAAAATTTCTTGAGTGGCATCACTGAGCTACAGAGCAGCCGTAAAATAAAGATGGCCTTTAAGATTATCAAAAATGCAAACGTCCTAACATGACAGCTGGGTGAGAGGATAAACATGCGTGCTTTCTTATAGCATGTATGAGGATCTTGTTATTTATAATAACAATATAATACTTTATAATTTTAGTTAGCAACTTGCTTTGATCACTGGTAAAGAGCAACAATGACTTTCCAAGCAAAGGTTTTATCTGTAATAGTTCTATAATTGTCATTTTATATTTGATCAAAAGGTAAGTCTCAAATGTCATGTAAGCAGTGTGGTGGTTTGTCTTACAGTGGAGGGTGTGGCGCTCTTCTTGCGGTCAGGGACCAGTGGGCTGGCTGGAACCTTCGTAGTGGAGCTGCCTGATGAACCTTTTCTGCCAGATTCCTCAATGGTAGTCCGGTTGTCTGCTTGCCCCCCCCTCTTAGAGTAGGAAGAGCCTAGGGAAAAAAGTGAGGGAGTGCATCAGAAAAGCCATCAATTATTGATCAATAATGATTTTTCCCTTCCTTCATCACGATCCATCTGTATCTTCACTTTCGTATCATCTCTCAGTTCTAATACAAATCTTTCTTGTCATCTGTTGTGGTTTCCTGTTATTCAATATGCTCTGCAAGCACTCCTTAACCTCCACCCACCTCTCTTACTTTAGCCAACATGTATTAAAAAGGAACTTCACAATTCATAGCTTTTGAAGATCTTGTATCTTTAATTCATTTTTCTCTTCCACATGCAGGACTAGACAGCATCTCAGCATTGAACAAAAACACAATTTCTAACCCAATTTTTGACCCATGATTTTGCTCCTTCTAAATCTTTCTACCAGCCCTTATTTTCTGACACACACCAATCTCACCCTGGTCGGTGGTTCTGCGATTCTGAGGTTTCTGGTTGGACGAGACACTGCGCTGTACCTTGGAGAGATGAGATGAACACACAAGTCAGTGTGGCTTTGTGTGTGAGACAGAAAGAACTCACGGAGAGAGGGACTAGTAAGCTAGCAGAGCTTGAACACCAATATCATTTTCTTGTATGCATTGGTATAAAATCTAAAGCCTAAATTTGTGTTCCCGTCAGAACCAACTCAGTTTACCCATGTCCCTCACGTCCCTGGGAAACATCATGTTAACTGGCATGTACGACTGTTTTCATTGTACCTTGTGAGGCGTGGAGGGGGCGTTTATGTTGCTTACATCACATCCTGGCCGGGGCTTAATGCAACCTTCATCCAGCTGAGGAGAAAAGGATTAAAAACAGCTCTGAAAATGTATGTATTAAGGGCAGGTTATGAGAAACCTTGTTGTGGGTACAACAACCACAAAGGAGTAAAAGCTCGTATTGTTATGCTCAAAACATGTCACCATTCTCATATCATAAGTATTTGCAGCATTTCAAAAATCAGTGCAACTTCTTTGTTTTGATGAAGCTTTACATTTTCTTGTATATACAGTGAATTAAAAAGACTTAAGTTTGGAAGATTGCTATATAGCAATTGTCTAAGTGCAGCTCAGAGAACTCATAAATCAATAAAATACTACTGACATGTACTATTTAAAATAAAGTTTTTCTAGGCATTTGAAACAGTGTACCTCAGAGTTCCTATAGTCCAGAAGTAGGTATGTAGCCATCACATCATTATACTTCTGGTTTACCAGTGAGTCCTGGATTTCCTCCTGCGAGAATCCCATCTGCAGCATAATGTCTGCACAAACACACCAATACCAGTTTATAATTTTATTGGTGAGATTATGTAGGATGAGAACTCAGCCCAAGATAAATGAGTGATGTGATAAGTTTCTGTTTAGTACCTGTCCTCCTAGGGTCCTTGTAATCTGGCTGGGGTTCGATGTAAGGTTTGAGTTCATCCTCCTCGTAGCCCACATTCATCCACCGATCCCTCATTATCTGCTGCTGGGAGCAAGCCAGACCGAGAAATACAAGGAGACATGAGGTGTCACAGATGATAAAGAGGCAATAAGCAGTGAAGGAGGAAAGAAAGGGTAAGAGAGGAAAAAATGGAAATCTATAATGTGTACATTATCACCATTTAAAAAAATTAATTGTTGTTTATTTACAGTACTTTTTTTAACCATGTGTGTAGCCATGCGTACTGATCTTACACAAGCAAGTGAATCTTTCTGAACTATACAACTAAGGGTAAAGACAAGGGTACACTGATTAATGTATAATAATTTTATATTTACATAATCATAAACCTTCGAGATGAGCTACCTTGTATTTAAGGGGTTGTATACACAAATACATAAATGACGACAAACATGGACATGAGTCAAAATGTTTGCGTCTGGCAAAAGTTAGATGCCATTGCAAAAGGTCTCAATTACATGTTAAACTGTAGGTGTCTTTAAGCAAAGGAACAACAGTCAATAAACTGGACTGTTTATCCTCATCTACCATCCTAAAAAGTTACCATCTTTCTAAGTGCAAACAACATTTCAAATACTGTAAATGCCAAGTATTTACAATGCCTTTAAAGAGCACTTGACACCTAAGCAACAAACTGACATACAACTGGTGAATGGTCCATGGAATAGAGTATAATATTGTGAATACATACACACTTTAACAAAGATTTTTACAATTAAAAAGCTGAAAAAAAGAGGACAAAAAAGTGAACAAATGGAAGAAGAAAAACAAAAAACAAAAACCTTTTTAGCATAAGCAGAGTGACTAGCCAGTGAAGTGCACGGTACCTCAAGGCTCCCTCTTTTGGAGGGGTTGAGGATGAGGAACTTCTTGAGCAAGTTCTCACAGTCAGTGGACATGTAGAAGGGAATCCTGTATTTACCACGCAGCACACGCTCCCTCAGTTCCTGCAAAAAGAAGAGGGCGCGGAGTGTTAACAGTAGAGTCTGAATATCCACATCTAACACAGAATTATGATCTCTCACAACTTTAGGTTTTTGTCAAAGACAACAAAATGATGCCTTTGACAATTCACAATGTGATAATCTATTTAGATGTTTTGATGAATTAAAAGAAAAATAAATCTGCGCCTCATCTGTATAAAGCTACTCAAGTTTTCCAGTGTCAATCTGATACGGCTTGAATTGACCATGCTGCAGAATTACTTGCAGTCACACCCCGAAATGATTAATAGGTTTGCTAAACATTCACCTGCACAAGAGCTTGTAAGCTTTTCAAAAAGCTGTGATTCAAACACAATGACAGTGTGCTATGTGGGTGATGTGAGAGAAACATAATATCCGAATATCATCAGTCACAAGGCACACACAACCTCTTCACGATTGCTCACCCCACTGGGGGGTCTTATTAGTTATTATTTATTCACTGGATGACAAATGTAACAGATTTTAACACTGTTGTACAGTGTACAATCCCTGACAGCACATTATACAGTTGGGCATTGAATTTGCATAAAGTTCTATTAAACGGTAAAATTGAGTCAATTCTAAATGTTATGAATATTCTTCGGAAAAGCTAAAATATCCACATAAAAAACTACCTTAGCTGCACATCTGGCACCTTATCAGGGCGTCAGTTTGACACACTTAAATAACCAAACTCATTTTAATACAGCTACAACCTATGACAGCACAAAGAAGTTAAAGACAGAAGATCCTTTCTGTCAAATAAATAGTAGGTGTTAAACAAAACACCACACAGCAGGAGGCACTGCAAAGCATTCTTGATAGGCCTAGATAGCTGTTCACAGACATGGTAATATCAATATCTCCACATTCAATGTCATAATCGCCCACCCAAAATGTTTCCGCACTTCCAGAATGAGTCATGTGGGTACTGACTGTGGGTACGTAGTGTGATAGGTGGTGTGAATAACTATAGTTCACAGAAATCATTTAAGCGTTTGTTTAAAAACCCTACCAAGTACCAGATTTACCACCAAGAAAAATACAGAAAAAGTACTTAGAAAAGTGTGAATGTGTAAAGTGATCCGCTTATGTAATGTGCATGCACACAGACAAACACACTCTCTACTCCTCCTGACCTTGAGGTTCTGTCCATCGAAGGGCAGCGAGCCACTGACCAATGTGTACAGAATCACCCCCAGGCTCCAGACATCCACCTCAGGCCCATCATACTTCTTGCCCTGGAAGAGCTCCGGGGCAGCATAGGGAGGGGAGCCGCAGAACGTGTCCAGTTTGTTCCCCAGAGTAAACTCATTACTGAAGCCAAAGTCCGCTATTTTTATGTTCATGTCTGCATCCAGCAGCAGGTTCTCCGCCTGCAGACAGAGCGTGTGGGAGAGAAAGGAAAGAGACAAAACACATAACCATGAAGACGAGTGCCAGAGGATGAGGAGAAAAACAAGACAAAAAAGGACAAAAAGGGATTTCTCATTAATTTGCAGTTTTGAGTATACATTACTTCCTTCACATGAACGTTAGAGCTACAGAAAGTTCGAAGCTAGCATTTAAGAAAGAGGCCAACCTATCATACATGTCAGTGTAACAAAGATTTCCACTGACATGCAAATTAATGTTGCATGTCATTCCATTTTGTTACCAACAGCTGTTTAAAGCACCTTTCCCTGTGGGTGGGTGACTGAAGCCTTGGTGACAGAGGGTGTTTTCAGAGTACTAGCCTAGGGCCTACAAGTAACGGACAATGGGCAAAGTGAGTTACCAGTTTATTCCTGTTTGTGTGTGTTTGTTTTTATTCTTAAGCCTGAAGTGAGCCAGTGAGCAAGGAGGCTGGGGTTGCCTAGCAACAGGTGCACTCTCCTTTTCACTTTGCTCTGTATACGTCTGTGTGTTTGCACGAGTATGAGTCCGCATTAAATACAACACTGACATCATCTCAAGGCCCTCAGTGAGAAGTAAATGCTCACTGGGGACTTTTTTTTATTGGAAGATTTCTACTTTACAATTACGTTGATCAAACAATAAAATCCTTATACAAGTCTCTGTGGGTTTTATAGAAGAAGGAGTCAGCACTATGATATACATAGAAGAATAAACTTCATGCTTGTGAGCCATTCTGGGAAACAAACAATCATTTCACTTTTGAAATGCCGACTCATTAAAACTTTGTTTTGCAGTGTAGGACCTGCTAGAATTAAGCCTGTGCTGAATTTCATATTACTCCCAGATCAAGACTGATTATGATAATGTCCAGGATGGGACGCTTTACATTAATGAGGTGTCTAATCTCCAAAAAAAACTCTTATTTATCATGAAGCCTTTTTAGTAAGTGACAACCATCATTGACTGATAAGAGTAGAAAATGTTTTCTTATTATTGAAAAATAATCAGAATAATCAAAATGATTATTGAAAAGCAAAAAATAGCCTAGATTGAGAAAAGCACTTTCGTGATGATGGTTTCTTTGTGGTTACTGTGACATAATACTATCATAATAATGATAATGTTTTGGCTACATGTCTGTCTGCTGGCACAATAAGAGGATTTACAACTCTGCATAACACTACGAGCCTAAATGATTTGGAAGCATTAGATCTATGACTTGGTTATTTGTTAAAATTTCTGACAACAAATAAACAACTGCTAACAAAACAGAATTAGGATGAGATGGACCAAAAGGGAGAAAAGATAAGAAATACAGATTAAACAAAATTGAGTATGCAGTATGCGTTAAGCCCCAGCACTAAAAGGAGAGAAGTTATATAATGTCTGAATAACCACTGGTTCACCTATTAATGTGGGGGTGGAATTTAATCTCATAAAGTGAAATCATGTTAAGATTAATACGTAGAGGCAGGACAAGCAAGAAAGTGTGCTTCTGCTTGGACACAAGATGTGTGTGTTTTAGTTTGTGTTCTCACCTTGAGGTCTCTGTGTACTATACACTTCTGATGGCAATACTGCACTGCTGACACAATCTGGAGAGTAAGAAAGTGATAAAAAGTGAGTGAGAGAGGGTGAGAGAGGATGACAGAATGGGGACGGAAAATGTTGAAATCATTAGACAATTAGAAAAAGGACACAGAACCGTTCATTAGGATTTTATCAGAAACAGTCACAAGGGGGTAAATTGTAGATGTAAATTTTAAGTAGCGTATTTGAATCTAATGATCAAAACAATCACAAAAAATATTAAATGCAAACTTCATGTCTCTTTTGCTCTCAAAGCTTAAACTTGTGGTAAAAAAAACAAAACAAAAACTTTCACATCAAAACCCAAATAAATTTTGATTCAGTCCAGTGCGCCAACAAACATATCAGCCATATAGTATAAGCATATATAATATGATATTACACATGCTAAGCCTTTTTATTTCTTTTTACAGCGAAAACAAACCTGTCTGAATTTGGCACGTGCTTCTTTCTCCTTCATCCTGCCATGAGCCACCAGGTAATCAAAGACTTCTCCTGGGAAACAGAAGATATAGGACAGGGGATTTATTGTTGGATCCTCATACTTTGGCAGTGAAAAAGAGTATTGGCCCAATGCTAAACTAAACTAAGCATTGTCCTTCAACAATAGATGGAAAGGTAATCTGAGCTAAAGCTAGTCAGTTTAAATGGTGCCAACATTTTAATTTATATAAAATTCAAGTTTTTTTTGTTTTTTTTTTTGGGGGGGGGGGGGGGGGGGGGGGGGGGTCTGTATTAGTTTTTGTTCATCTCAAAATTCTAGAAAGGTATTCACAATTAAATAGGCACATGCTTGCGATGTCAATAATCTGCTTGATAAAGAGGAAGGGGGAGCCAATACGCAAAAATGAACAACTAGGACAAATGAACAAGTTAAACCAGGACATTACTGATAACAACACTGTAAACATATTACTTAAAAGGCTAGAGAGCCTGTACAATAAAGGGAATAAAACCTTTTCTTTTATTTATTGGGAACCATTTGAGTCTACTATACAGAGAGCCAAGCCACAGGGGAAATAGTGAAACGCACTTACCTCCACTAGCGTACTCCATTACCAGGTACAAAGTCTTCTCTGTCTCTATCACCTCAAAGAGCTTGACTGGAGGTGGAGAGAGAAAGGCAAAAGGCAGAATGTGAAGGGAGATAAGGGAAAAGTAAAAAAAAAGTAAAAGAGAGAAGAAGAGGAAATAAGAGTTGAGCAAGAAAAAGATAGCAAGAGTAAAAGCAAAAACAAAAAAGGCGAAAGCATAAGGACTGTTATCATTTTCAATACCTTGATTTGACCTTGAAGGAAAAATTAATCTGGTTCCCAGTGAGTGACGGCAGAGTGGAAACTCATGTTTCAGTGTGACTCACCTATGTTGGGGTGATTCAACATCTTCATGATCCTCACCTCCCGGAAAAGCTGTGAGGAACAAGCCAGAAAGAATGTAACACAGGTCTGTGTCAAATATACCATGCATACAATGTGCTGCTCGAAATGGTCTTGAGCCATGGTCTTGAAGTAAGTACTTCTCTTTAAATTTTAAATCACACATACTCCAACATCTTGTTTTGGTAGCTCAAATCTTCAGTAACCCATCACCATAGTTTGTCTAGCCATTCCCTATCTGAATAGAAAAACTAGAATATATCATTGGTGTTACTATACTTACTTATTATAGCATACTTTCTTACAATAGGATGCATCTTTTACTCACCACCGTTTGGTTCATAAATGCATTACCTCAAAACTATACTGCAAATTCAAACCTTCTGATTGAAATATTGTGATGGAAATTCATATAGACACACTTGGAATACACAGTAAACAAACACTAACAGCTAAATTGCCAGTTTTTTAAGATTGGTATTTAACTGATTTCTTACTCACATATATATATTTAGGTAATCTGGGTCTGTTTTAGGGTACGGCAGTGAAATGATTATATTGTGCGTTGCCTGACTGTAGGTAGGTTTGCCTGTGAGAATTCACCCACTTCCAACTATAACCTGTATCCGCAGAGCCAGAATCTTAGCTGTATAAGCAAGAGCACAACAAATTGTTATACCAGAAACAGCAGAACCTGATATTTGGGACGATTAATTAGTTGGTAACTGCATGTCATTATACTGTGAGGACCGACTATGTAACATAACATACCATCTCCTGTCTGCTCTACAGTTCAACGGCAGCACAAAACCCAGCCTCCAAAACTCTAAAAGTCTAAACGCAAACTTAACATTATCACCTTCGTGAAGGAGGATTTACTGCAGGACAGATGGATTAGACTGACTTAGTTTGAGCCTAATAAACATAAAATTTAAAAGTAATTTTTCATTCATTCATATCCACAACAGCCACGTAACCACATAGTCTCAATAATCTCTCTCTTAATAAAATGGAAACTGGGTGAAAAATTAACACAGAAATTAATCACCATCACTTATCTCTGTCTTTGTCTGTTACAGGGTCTTGCCTGGTTTGGGAGTGTTGGGGCTGCTGTCTCAAGTGTCCACCAGAACTTGTGGCAAAATCGGTTGAATGGTTTGAGTATTGAGTACAGCACATACAGCTTTACATAACTTACAGCTTTAGTTGTTTGTACACTAATGTGTTTGTAGCAATTAGCAAAAATCCAACAAGCTTGTTATGGTTAACACATGACCGTGGATGGGAGACTGCAAAGAGAACTGAAATTATTACTTTTCTGCATGTTTCTGATTTTTTTAAAAATGAGTGTTTTGGTAATTTACACTTATTGGTCGTTAACTAGGCAGAGCGTTTTTATGCACGTATCAGAAAGGGCACTGATGTTGCAAAGTCGAAATGAAGACTACGTTTGACTTTATCTGAGCTGCCTGCTCCATCTGTGCTGCAGCCAGAGCCACTTGGCTTAGCTCCAGCTCACTTACATGCAGAGAGAAGTATATTTTCATATTCACTACTCTGTCTTGATGAACTGATATGAAGTCAGAACACAATTATTCATTATTACGTGCTCGAGTTAACTTTTTTCAAATGCATGTACTGTCCCCATGATAACAAGACAGTTACTTTCGAGCCATGACCCCATAGCCAATATTTGTTAAGGGTAAAATGACACTAAAAACAGACATTTACTTCCTATTTAAAAGCATGAGGGTTAAAATAATTTGAAGTAAATAATAGTTAGTAAGGACAAAAGTATAAATTGGGACAATAACAGTTTAAATCCATTGTCTGTCGCATTGGAGTATAACAAACAATGAAAAGTTTTACTTGACAACTTGAACAGAAACTTATTTCCATAGTAAAGAATAAAAACAATTTCCGTAGTAATTCATTAGTATTTTACTCCCTGCGAGTCAGCAGATTAGCTTAATTCAGGTTTACTGGATATTTTGGGGGCAACTAATTGGTCACACTACAAACCCATGGACCCATGGATTAACCCATGAATTTATATGGTGGCCGCATCTGTGTTTTTGGTGTCTCTTTACATTTCCTTGTCATGGGCTTTGTGTATATTCTATGTCTTCAATGCATGACCGTTTGGTGTGTGTCTGTGTGTGTGCGCGCGCGTGTTTTGCGAGCAAACATACGTGGTAAGAGAGTGTGCGTGTGAGTGGACAGACCCCACCCTGCCACGATCAAAAGAAGTAATTGCAGCTTGTTTCCTGTAATTAAAACTCTCTCTGAAAACTAGACCACTTCAGAAAGACAGGGAGCGAGAGAGAGGAAGGGAATGAGGGAGCCAGAAAGAGAGCAAAGGAAGAGTGACTTGAAAATGACTTCTGAGAAAAGGGATAAGAAAGACAGAGGTTTCCATTTTATGCCCTTGTGTGAGGCAGTGTATATGAGCATGCGTGTGTGAGACATGGAGAGACCAACCTTCTGCAAACTGGAGGAGTTAAGCTGTGTCTTATCAATGATCTTTACAGCCACCTAAATGCAAAACAGGAAGATGTTTAGTTATTACACTTTTATTTCTTTATTACACATGCTGGATATGACGCAGCTTGCTTACAAAAACCTGCACAATCAAAACTTGTGAACACAGCACAAACATACACCCACTGCTATCTTTTTGGATGTATCTCACACACCCACAATATCACATAAAGTTCACATAAAGTGATAAACACACAATCACAGCAGACAACAGTTATAATAGGGCAGAATCAGACTGAGACACCAAGTTTATACCCCGACAACAATAAAGTCTATAGTTCATAAGCCAACAGCGGACACCAAAAAGTGAAAAAGAAAGAAATTAAATCAAAGAAACTTAAGGAAAAATATTGATGGACCAGCTACAAAGTAAAATTTTAAGAAAACTGGGATAAAGAAAACAGAGAAAAAACATACAAGGGAAGATACAAGGTAACAATGAATAATCTTTCACACAATAAAAGGTCGACTTCTTTCTCCCACGTCTGGCTTTCACTGTCCACTAATGTCTTTCTTCTATTCTTTCTGGTTCTGTTTGTTTCTTTCATGCCCTCAGACTCTCCCTTGTTTTCTTTTGTGTGTGTGCTTTTGCCAGCAAGTCACATGTAGTGTTATCAGGGTGTCAGGCACAGAGCTGTCACACATTGACAGAGCCTGCCTACACGTCTCTCTCTCTCTCTCCCTCTCACAAACAGATTTGACTTGACTGGGCCTCAGACAGAGCCCAGCAGGGGCTTGCTGCAGACCCAGCTTTTCTCCATTTTGTTACATCACATCTGGAATTTGCAGTAAGCTGGAGACATTTAGACTTCCCTATTCGAACTGGCTATGGTGATATTATCTCCTGCAGCAGATGTATCGTCTCAAAACGATAACTTACTATGTATTACAGAATGAACCCTCCCCTATCCCCAGCAACCAGGAAGGAAGATTTTCATTTAGACAGGAGCTAAACATTTATAGTGTTTTAAACATTTTGGCTAATTAAAAACATCTGAGGGTTCTTTTTTACTCTTAAGTGTTTTGGGTGATAAATTGTTGCTTTCTGAAAAATGTAGTCTGGTCAGTTTACGTGACTTAACTTCCAAATAACCACACCTGGATAACTGTGAACTTTCACAGAAATATTCCATAAAAAGGTTGTTTGCTATGGATTTCTAACTGGAAAGGTAACATCTAGTTAAATAGTGAAACATTTATTCATATAGTGACTAAAGATGCTAAAAATAAAAGTCTAAAGTCCAGAAAGTCAGCGTGACAATGCATGCAGAACCAAAAGATAAGATTAAAGCCTTCAGTCAAATCTAACGCGTGTATGTGCAAGGTTACCTCTTTTCCGGTGAGGACGTGTCGTGCCAATTTGACCTTGGCAAAATTGCCTTTGCCGATGGTTTTCAGCAACCGATAGTTACCAATATGCGGCTGGTCATCTGATGTGGTCGTTGGGAGAGAGTTCCGACATTTCGACATGCTGGGGCGGCCAGATGGCTTAGAGTCCTGGGAAGAAAAAAAAGGCAGTGTGTAAGCACAAAATGGTCAATAAGTGTATAAAAAGAAAGTTACAGTAAAACAATGAAATAATATCAACATAACATGATGCAAACTTTACTTAACTCTATGTACAGAATATAAAGTCAACATCACAGGATATTCAAAACTAAGGACAGATTAGGTTTTAACTAAACCTTTCCTTCCCATCTTATGTTTAGTGTGAATGACTTGCCCATTCTTACATTTCAGACATGTGGCATGTGATTTACCACAAATGCAACAGAAGAAACAAAACATGTTAGTGTTACTAGTACAAAAAAATAAAAAAAAAGACTGTAAGTACATAACTTTTTACATCTTATTCAAGCTCTTTTCTGAACATGAAATACTGTGCCACTCAATCTGTATACTACTTTCATTATTAGCCTCTTTAATTACAAAATAAAAAGAGTCCACAGAGCTTTAGTACAAGCTTTAGGGTATGTGCCTGTCAGTAAAAGCTACTATGCAAATGGTGCGATACCAGTAGCTCTGTTAAAGTACATGTACAGTAGCTGGTAAGGGAGCTGCATCTTTATTTTCCTATTCTCACTGGTTTACTGTGGTTAATGTTTTACACTGGAGGCAGTAATGACCCACACATGACATATTCTGTAGCAGTACACATGTAGCATTTTAAGCAAAACAAAATACTGTTTTGCTTCTGTATCTATGAAACTTTAATATAAACACAGTATGGAGTGCATATTACTGGAGTGGTCCTATGCACACCTATTTTAATGTTCTTTTTAAATGGCAGTAGGAGTAAAATCAGTTCTGTTCATCTTAACAGCAGAGAGTAGGTCTTTCGAGTCATATACACACTTTCAAAAAGAAAACAAAAACCTTGCTGTGCTGGCAAGTTTTGCATGGCTGGCAACTGTGATTGGGTTTCAACTCCATGAAAGGGTCACAGTAATTTTGTTTGTGTCTATGTCCATCAGAGATTGTGAGGGGCTGTGTGCATGTGTATGTGATCTGAGCGGACAGGTGACAGGGATCAGGGTCAGAGGAGAGGACGAATGGCTCCAGGGTGACGAGACGCAAACACACACAGGCTGTGACACTAACAGCAGGGCACAGATACAAGAATACACACTGGTATACACAAAGGTGCCGGTATGGAGACATGCGAGAGCATACGCAGCAGAACACACCTCTCAGAGATCTGACACCGATGACAGAAAGCAGTCCGCTCAAATCCACACATTCGCTATAGAGCGGTGAGGTTTGCACAGATAATCTCGTTCCTCTTTTTGTCTTCCTTCAGCACCAACTTGTCATTTTTTCCCCTTAATTATCTCTTTCTAGCTTCAAAAAATTAGAGGCTCCCTCTATGACCCACAAACCACAGTTTTTATCAACATCTTTCAACCTCCATTACCATTTCTTGGGCCTTGGGAAACACGGATTCCCATGATTACTTCATTGTGTTTCTTTCTCCAGATGGTATGATCTAATGTCTGCAAACCCCCACATCCTCATGCTGACACCACAAATCTGTATAAAGTGCAGTAGGCCAGATTAAGTTTGAACACAACTGAGGGAACTTGGATTAAAAACAAATGACAGTTGCATTAATCCCAGAGGACTGGGGAACAGCCTTATGTGGCCTTGTGTGAGGGGGAAGAAAATTTATTTTTGGATCATGTGGGAGAGGGGGAGGTAGACAATATCTCATATGTGGAAACCGTTTCAGACAATGAGACCCAGCCTGACCTTACAAAGCAGATTTTTTTAAAATCAATGAGGTTGTCCTCACAGACGTTTATTTGATCTAATTTTCTTTGATGTAAATGTTTCCTAAGGGCTCCTAAGTTTTCCTACATGGTACATTGGATGCAATTAAAAAAATGTTTAGGTAGCCCAGATAGGGCTGGAGCCCAAGTCAAGGGGCAGAACTCAATCCAACTGGTTTAACAACCCTAAAATTTCCAATATTTCTCCTGAAAATTGAACTTGTTTTTGGCCATGTGGGAACCTAACCAAGTTATAAACAACTCTGGTATATACAGTATGTGCATAACAAAATCAAATGGAAATGGCTGGATGGGACCATGGAGCAGGCTTCATGGAGAGTCCATACCTGTGTGGAGTTCCTCCAAGCATAAAATTGACAAGCCTCACTGCAATGACTCTACTGAGTGGCTTTTGATTTTATGAGTCATTACTTTCTTTCCCAGTTAGTTTTGTAGTTCGGTCACAGTTACACCAGAGTTGGTCTGTAAAGTCTACCGTCTGCCATGCAGTTTCACCTGCATTACCGTGTGTACAATGATGCAGCTAAAAGAGCATTAAATCAACAGGGAAAATCCAAGCTGACTTGTGTTCTTAACTTGATTCATCAAACTCAAGGAGTTTTAAGAGGCAGCCTCACCTAACACCAACACAGCTACCTGAAAGACTACCCATCACAAAATTCAATCCACACTGGGTAATTAGATGTAGGATCCTTCACATACATGAAAACTGTTACATAACCTGCCGTGTGACAATACACAGCGATAGTGATTAATTGAAAGTAAAATAACTAACTACAACCTTCTTTTTAAAAAGACTAAATCTACATTGACAGCAGAGTTATAGAACAGTGGAACTCCATCTACAACGATGCTGAGTTGCTTGAACTGGTGGATATAGTGAGAAAAGTGTTCTGCATTACATGCATTTCAGATTTCAGTTGACATACAGAGAGACTAACTTAAAGTGTTTTGACTTTGGCTTACAGGAAATATTTGTTACAGTTTACTTTCTTAGTGTATTTCTCAGACACACGTGTAAGAGTGTCAGATTTAACCAAAATGGAAATTTTAGTCTGCAGTCTCTCAGCAGGTCACACAAATTAAAATAAGATATAGATGAAGCAAAGTGTTAAAAGAAGGGACAAATGAAACTACTTAAATGAAGGTCGGTAGCTTAATAGTATTGTTCAAGCAGGTGTCAGTAATGCTGACCAATGAGTAGTATTTAAACATTATTTTAGAAGCACTGTCCAACGATTAACAAGTTAAAACCCAAGCATGTTTTCCTCTGTGTTCTTTTCTTCTTTCACGCTCCTCAACGCTTTAGTCTTCCTTGTCGCCTATCCTCTTTCATCTTTGACTATTTTTGTCTTCCAATTCTTCCTTCATTTTTGGGCTGCTGCAAGCTAAGCAAACCCCCTCCCCCAACACATATGCACATACCCACCTCCCCCCTTAGTTATAATTATAGATGTTTCAGAGGACAATACATGATATAACAATTTTGTTCTCACACCGCTCTCTGATGCAGTGTGTGACTCATGAATGCTAACTTAGAACTTCTAACGAACACAGTTCAGCAATTCAATCTACTAACTCAGGGCTTCAGTATACTCTGAAGGAAATCTTATTTAAATAACTGAATGAGTATGAATCAGTGAAACTTGACATCTCTAAAAAGACATTTATATCTGAAGATATTTCTTGTGGAAGAAGAGGGAGTAACTTGGAAACAAACACACACCTTATTTAGGCGAGTGCTTAAAAGTTCTAATTTTAAGAAGTGATCAAGAAACAATGTAAGAAACAATTATCTGATTTGATTTCATGTAATGATTGTTTAAATTATGTTTTCCATATAATCTTTTGCCACAAAGTTTTTTTTATGACTTCCGGGCCCAGGTTGTTACCAGTTTCTATTTCACCCACCATCATAAAGTGTGACACAGACACATACAACCAGATGGAATTTGGACTGTACAGTCAAACGTAAAGTGCTATAAGCTATTATCAAACGAGTAATGAACCGAAATCCAAGACAGGCAAACACAATCAGTAGGGCAGAGGTAATAAAAGGAAGGCGAGTTGAAATACACACACTTGATAAAATGAGCATGACAATTTCTGTAAAAAAGGATTTCACAAAGCAATCATTTAAATGATAGTAGGGCTCCATGGTCATTTTTATTTTCTTTTTTAAAGCCTACTAAATACATCACTTTATTCTGCCATCATATTTGAAAATTACTTTTTTCTTTTATTGTTTACTTGTTTTAAGAGAGACATGATGTGATGGTGTTAATTATGTCAAAACATTTTTATGTGCTTTTAACTTCTGAAACATAGGGTATAATTACATAAAGCCATTATTATGCCACTTATGTTTTAAAAAAATGACGACTTTTTTATTTTTGCCAAGTTTGACACCAACAAACAGCCTCACTGGCAATTGTTAGATATTTAAGCAAACACTTTTTAGGGCCACATCACACAAGTTACTGTTAACAATTAAATGTAATCACACTGTTCCCTCTCATTTCAAATAATTAACTACAAATGAACTACAAATGAACTACTTGTTCCCACCCAAGGACAACATCAGTTTTTCACAGTAGACTCAAAGAAATCCTAACTTACAAGGGCTGATACCTGAACACTGCACTTGAAAATTTTTAATGAACAGAAATTAATGTAGACAATTTGAAATTAGAGGTAAAAAAAGCTAAGTAAAAAAGCTACCTGAAGCTTGCTTTGTTTTTCCTCCATATTACTAAAAAGACTACAGTCCATGTTGCCAGCACTTCTCCATTCAGGATCTCACCTTAAACATTTGCTTGGTTCATCCCCCCCCTTCCTCTTTTTAGCAAATGTTGCTCTTCGTTTGACACCACTTTTTTATTTTTTTAACACTTGTTAACACAAGTGTAAAGTTTTACCTTTTACCTGCTGTATAAGAATACATTTACACTTGCGTTTACAAACTACAGAAAACCAGAAAAGCTGTAAAGTCTGTAGGGATCACCGAATACTTGTAGCAGCATTGGGTATACTGCCCTTGTATACCTGATGTTGGTTGAGCAGGTGGGCAGCGGTGAAACAGTCTGTGGTTTGGCGCCATTTTAAGATAAGTAAAAAGCAGAGCAGACTGCAAAGCTCTGCTCTGCTAAACTTTTAAGATGCAGTGGCCATTCTCATAGATTATTTTAAACATGTTTCATATTTACGACTCCCATCTAAAACAACCAAGTACTACAGTGACTATAGCTATACTTAAACTTAGACTTGTTTTACAAAACTCTTTTACCCACATTCCACGCATTTGCGTCTCTCCGTCCAGAATTTCAGAACAAATCTGTGCGTTGTTCATTTGGCTACAGAACATGTAAGAATTTCAAAAATGTCATGCTAGAAACTAGAAATCTGTGACAGCTGGTTGAAACTGTCAAGTGTCAACTGTCCAATCTTTAAAAGTTGTAAGTTTTCAGCTGTGTCCCAATACAATTTTTGAGCCTAGGCTGCCTTCATCTAACTAATGTGACATGTAACAGGCTGGAGTATGTCTTTTCTAACAAACTACCAGCTGTTATTTGCTGTAAAGATGATCCTTGTAATTAATATATATATATATATATATATATATATATATATATATATATATATATATATATATATATATATATATATATATATATATATATATATATATATATATATATATATATTAATTACAAGGATCATCATATATATATATATATATATATATATATATATATATATATATATATATATATACACACACACACACACACACACACACACACGTTACATAATCACATACAAAGATTGCTGCATTACACTAAAATTTGTGGGTGGGAGGACACAAGCACACACACCTCCTAAGTCTAGGTCGTGATGGCTGTGTTGCCATGGAGATTTGTCGCTTTCTAAATCCTGCTTGCTATCTCAGTGTTGGTTTGTATCCCTTTCATCCTTCCTTCATTTTCTCTTGCTCCCTCCCACCATCACTCGCCTTCCTACCCTGTTATTCATATGTATGTTTCTATTTATATGTCCCTTTACTGCCAAGATGGGAAAATATATATATAAAATAAGTGACAAAGACAGTTTTTTGTTCTCAAATGGGAGTACGTAGAATTGAATACCGCAAAATCGTACCGTTGCATCTGAAGTTAGCCCAACTCAATGCAGTCATAGCTTTTGTTATCACCATATTTTGCTTGCTATATATTAACTCTTAAATAAAAATCCTATCCCAAAACAACAACAACAACTACTAACTGGAAAACTACCTAAGAAATCACCAAAAGGCTCATGTGAAACAATCACTTAGAAGAGAGGCAAGAGTTAAAAAAGCTGCCAAATGCCCAGAAGAAATGCTACTGCACTGGTATGACAGGTCTTAAACTAGTTAAAGAAGACCAGGGTGTATTCCGTTTTGCATAACTGTATTTTTGGTGATAGTAGGATGGAAATGAAATCAAATGCAGCACTTATTATGCAATATTCAAACATGAATTGTAAAGTCAAAAATATGAATCCATGTGTAGCCTCAGTTTTGTAGCGTTTCATCTCCCCAAAGTATAAATCTGACCAAATAAGATTTCCAGCAATGAAAAACTTCACTAGGGCCGAACAATTTAACATTTCAGCATCATCAACACAATGTGCTCAAGTTACTTGAAGGATGTCAAATAACAAGTAAGGGAAATTAGCTCAAATGCTACCACTTTCGTTGTGCTTGAGTCAAAGGAAAACCTGCACATCACAACAGCCTTACTTAACCTTTACCACATCACAACCGCAAAATTAGCAGTCCTCTGAGAGCTTGTTTTACCTTACCTAGCCACAGTCTAGATTCAAGCTTAATCCGTGTAAAGTATTGCACTTGAGCTGATCATTTTCACTAGTGAGAGCTTGGAATTAAAATGGCCATTTAAAAATGTGATCCTTTGAGGCTCTGCAAAAATGCATGTATATGACTCACAGTTTCAGAAGTTATTGGGTGGCTGAACATTATAAACTTAAATTCAACATACCCATTAAAATAAATGATAAAATTTCACTTCAGGTTGGACCCCAACTGCTAAGCATTTTTGGGGGGATTTAATGTTAAATGTAAGGCAAAACATATTTGATACTGAACTATTACACTACATGCTCTTACCACCTGTAACTAACCACAAACTGCCCGAAGCTGGACAACTTTCCAATCACGAACAGTGTTTCACATTATATCATTATTCTTGCTTGCATGCTGTTTTGACAGCTCTACTAAATCTCTGCAGGGCCAAATCAAATATAGAGTAGACACAGTATATGCCTACCAGCTATAGAAACTCTCCATGACACCACAAGGCTAAGTAAATTTGTGAGAGGCCCCTTACTTTAGCAAGGTGGTGTCACGCTGGGTCTCAGTTTGCTGTGAATGTAGTGTTGTGTGTGTCATGAACTGGATTAACCCAACTCCCAAAGTATGTATATAATTTTGTTTGTGCGCACACTTGTGTGTTTCAGATCAATTCAAAGCTCCAGTTTGTTCTCTGCTGTCAGGGTTAGGACACACTGCACTTTCTTGCATGTCCTCTTTCTGCTGCTATGCAACTCTGTGTGTGTGCACGCATGTGTGAGCAGTGCATGTGAGCCACCAGAGAAAACTGGTTTATGTAGCTTTCACATGGTGACTGATTAAAAAAGCCAGTAAATAATTGTATGGGTTGGTGAAACAAATGTCTTCACACAGTGTAAATACATTTAATACATTTAAACACACCAATAATAATTACAAACACCAACTGCATTTGTAGAGAAGACTAAGCACAACGTTTGTACTCAAGAAATACAAACTGAAAGGATGACAAATTTAAATAAATCATTTTGAGGAAAAATAGGCAGAAGCATCCCAAGGTAAAATGTCAAGGACTCGTTTGCTATGACAATACGGCTACATTTGTCTGAGTGTACACTCCAAGGACGGGGAAGCATTAGCCTTATAATAATATCTTGATTATTCCCGTTTCCCTATAAAATATTTAAAATATATATTTTTTCCCAATAAAATTTAACTCCAAATAACATTTTCAAACTTGATTTTAGTGAGACTCAGAAAAAGATCAGAAATTTACAACCAATGGACATTACAGGATAACAGGATAACAGGAACTACCAACAAAGTTAAATATTATCTGAACTGTATTGGGCCCCATTTGAGTCTATGAAAAGCATTGAAACAAATAGCTTGAAATGTTTTTTTAATTCACGTTTATTTCAAAGAGTTCTGCTTCGTATTTTTTTTATTACTAGCAGATTTTTTCCAGTTTGTACTGATCTTTTCTTCAACAGTGGAAAATTTTTCACATGTATTTGTTTTCTTTTACAGCAATCTGACATCAGAAAACAAAATGACATCAATGCAGCAGGAAAGAAATTTACACTCCTTCACCTGAATGACGTTAAACCTTTCAAATCGCAGGACTACAGTTAGCCACCACACCTACAAGTCAGCTCAACTGGAAGGGCCTGTTTTATACTGCTACCTTACAAAAATCCTAGACACACACACACACACACACACACACACACACACACACACTGCACTGAACGTTACTGCATTGTTAGTGTAACTCCAAGGTAGCACCTGCTTGTCCTACATTTATGTGTCCACTGGAATTCAAGTGAGGATGGCCATAAAATATGCATCTTATACATCTAGCTGCTTAAATTATGTGTGAAGAGAAAATTATAAACTGCTACCATGTGTTTCTATGCTGGCATGCACAAATGTGAACATAAAGAAGTAAACGATCTTGACTTGTGTGTGTTGTGTGTGCACACATGTGAGAGGCAGGTACTCTGTTGCTAGGGCCTTGGCTACCTTTGTCTTTCTGTTCATCTGCCTAGTGACTGGTCGGGTAAAGAGAGAGGCATAATTTGTGGTTTCCTGTGTGTAACAGTAACGTGCGTTTGTGTGTTATTGATTGATGTATTCAAAGACTCAAGAGTACCATGAATGAAGACGGACAAAAGGTGAACACTGGAAGATTAAAAAAAAATAATAATAATCCATCTTCACCAACATACCCATGTCCATAAATTCACATACAGTGCTTCTTTCTCAACTATATTGAATCTTAGTTCAACATCTTGCTGGGAGTGTCTCTGCCATGCTTTCACACTCCCAAGGTGTCAGGACAAATACATCAAACTGTTCTCAGCTGCACTCATATTTCCAAGACTATTTGCTTTGTCTTTTGTTGCTGTGGCGCTTGAATCAAACTGAAAAACGTTCCATCGAATAGTCATCTAGTTAGACAGGAATCCCAGAGACTCCATGCCCACCTTTCAACTTTCCTGCCCATTTGTGACATACAAGCCAAACAGCATTTAGCAAGTATTAGTCTGTTTACACCATTAACTAACTGACAGCAGGCATTATTAAAAATAATTCACGCAGGTGAGGTCAGCCATTTATGGACCATCCTGTCACCTGTGCTTTGTTCCTTTGGGGATCAATGGCCCTGTATAAATAACTCGTGAAAAACTAAACATCAGAATCAAGTCCTAAACATGTTATTTTCTTCTTTATTCTATGTGGCCTTTAAAACAAGGCAGTGTCTTGCTTAAACAAATTAATGGTTTAAATCCATCACACCTCAATGTGAGGAGGATCCACTAAGTTCAGCTAGTGAGCAACAACCCAAACAATGAAGTGGAGGATGAAATAATGTCTAAACAGGCAGACCAGCATTTCTAGCTGCATTAGTTTTTTCAGAAGATGTGCCTCAGTGAATAGAAAGGGAACATTGTAAAACAGGAAATCAGACAATCAAGTGATCATGTCAGGGGAAGTGCATGTACCGTACAAACACACTGCAAACAATTTATTAACAGAAGTAATGCTGACCTCCATTTTGGGCAAATTTGCTTCAATAATTAATTAGATTTAGATGTCCAAGAAGAAATTATTTGTGCTTTAATATAGATTACACAGCCTGAGCACCATGTTCCTCAAACTAATAGCACAAAGCCTTTTGTAACTTAACATTCAAGATCAAAGCCACTCAACATACAACATTGGAAAGATGTTACAGGTCACTTCTCTGCATCCGACAGCTGTTTTATGATAAATTCCCATTACGTGTCCAGGATTAGTAGCACGTCTTGGTCACTAACCTTTACTCCATACACTCCAAAGAGTTTTAAATAATTTATCTACAACTTAGTTTGACACTAATGTAAAAAGGTTAAAACCTACCATCCAAGTTAAGTAAATACATTAGCCTAACTCTATGTAAAATATTAAAGTACAGTGTTTTTGCATTACCAAGCTGCGAATGGGCTGAGGGGCACAATCACATGAGAACAAAACATACACTTAGATCTCTGACAGGAACAGACAAAGTCTTGTCAACACTCAGTCTGTTCTCATTTCCATTGCAATTTTGTCCCGTCTTGAGACCTGATACCAAGGGCTTTCTATACATGACCTTCTAAACAGACTTACGTATGTTAGAGTATCCCTCCGTGACCTTTTGCTAAAGAACCCAATGAAGGACTTGCCATAACTCCAAAGCGTTTCTCCTACAGTAAAATCTTTACATGTTCTAAAATAAGAGACCAACAACAGCACTACAGTGAAACATTACAAAGGGCTGTGTTATTACAGATGTGTTGCTAAAGCATACACAAACAGGGCCTACCAAGGAAGTTCAGTAAGAGGGTTATCCATCACCAACATAATGCAGTTCAGTTTAGATGTCTATAAGCTTGAATATGCAGCTAGGAATGTTATGCTAGTTATGCCAGCAACATGAATCTCCTTTATAGAATCTTCATGTAGCTTGTTTGTATGCATGCATCACGGCATATGTTTTTTGCCTAAACCTACCTATTTACATACCAGTTTAGCTGCCCTATAAACTTTAATGTAAGCAGTAGTCCCCTAGGTGAGACAAGCCATTGCATGCACATACAAGCGTAGACCCACCTGATGAGATCACGGTATCAACAGGTAACTTCTGTCAGCGCTTTATTTGTATTTCAGTGAAGACAGACCAAGTCTTTCAGCCTTTGCGTCTCCAGCACTAAGAAGCTTTCTTGTTGGTTGCTACCTGCAAAACTGCAGTCTGGTTGGCTATTTAGCTGAAGTTTACACACCTGGGTGTTTAAGTGTTTCAGGCAGAAAACTGTTTAACAGAGGGTGAAGCTGACTAAATATAAGAAACGTGACGCTCCCCTCGATTGTCATTTTATCTTTTTGAATAGCTACTCTCTGCAAACAAATGTTTTTTTTTAGTCACATAGAGTTTAACCAAAGGTTTTCATATGGACATCTGCTCTATGCTACACTTGCTACCACTAACCCACGGGTGAAATTATCCGTCACCACAGCTATGTTAGATATAGATGCTCAAGCAATACAATTATAAAACACAAGAATAACTGACTTTAGCTTCAAACACAAATGCTGACATCATCTACTGGGTAAACTGTCAACACGTAGACATACATATTTTTTCACACTCTAAGATGTTTTACATTTAAAAAGAGGCACATCACATGATGTTTGTCAACAGCTGTCCAAGCAATAGAAGTTATGGTCTAATGTAAACTGTAATGGTATAAGTAATGGAATAAGTATCTTTACCACAGTGCATAAATAGTCCCCCCATGGGTAAAAGTCCTGGAAACATAACTTAACTAAATGCATTAGCATCAAAATTATCAGAAGTAGTTATTATCTATGTGTATTTTTAATAACTACCGTGGGCAAATAGACAAAATTTTATAAAATAAAAACATTAAATGTATTAAAATCCTGTTAACTGGAAAGACAATTTAGAGATTAATCATTTATTAAAACACCATGCAGCCCTAAAAAAAAATTTTCTTCAATCTTTAGTTTATGGAATGCTTTAAAATAATGACACATATGGTATGGTTTTGGAACCCTCCAGCTTATCGAAAGGCTCAGTAGTTTTATGCCAATTAAAGTAGTTTGTCAATGTCCAACTGTACTTCCTGATCCCAGAAATGACAGCTCACACTAAGCATCTGGTAGAAAGTTTTAATAATACTTAAGAACATTAAGCCAACATCTGTTCCAAAGGAGCACTAGACTCCATCTAATTTATTTACCAATCACTAAACTAAACGCAGGGCTAAGTTTAAGTTTGTGATAGTCAAAGCTACAAATGCTTCTACTTTGCACCAACACACACTTAACACTTAAGGCTTTGGGGTACATTCAAAGCTGTCTTGCACTTACAAGCGATTAGTATACATTTTTATAAAATCAGCAAAATTTCCCTCAGAAAAAAAAAATCTCTAAAATACAACTAAACTGTTTATATGCTTTACCAACAATTATTAATGTTTCTAGTGGCCAAAGGACCATAAAGAACACTTATCGCACTATTGTTAGACAGATTAATGAGCATTATGTGGACAATGGGCTTCTGCACTGTAAGCTTAATAAAATTCACGTGGAACTGGCTGATGGGGGTCAAAGTAACAATAAGTCCAGTAGGAGGACATGCCCTAACACACAGACTAAACAGAAACCTAAATCTGTTCTCCGACTCTGAAAGGAGTGGGAAATCCATTGTGAGTGCGTATGCATGCTGATGAATCACTGCTGTGTAGCAAAGACAACAGAGACAGAGAAACAGACAACATGTAACCCTGGAAGGCTAAGCAGAGCCTTTCTCCAAAGCAGGAGGTAAATCTTACCTGCCCAGCCGAATTTTCAATGACTTGCACCAGTGGGATCCGTGTTGACATTTTAAAGAACTTAGAGGGAAGGAACAGAGGAAGAAGAACTATTCTTCAGTGTCTATTGTGCATTTAAAACCCAGGTGTCTGATGGTAGAGGAAATTTTTCAACAGATGTCCAGTGCTAGCCAGCTAGCAACACGACAATTAGCCCGTGAATCAACAAGTTGAATCCCACATCAGCGGCTAGCAGAGTTAGCCAGCTAGCTAGAAACTAGCTAGCACCAACCGCACGTCCCATGTTTGTCAACATGCACAAAACAGGAAAATCCAAATGCCGCCTTTAGCTCAGGTCTGGGTGTAAAACACTCAGTTCCCAACTATCATCTATGGGTGTCGATGGGAACCGGCGAGCTGAAAAAACCGGATGCTGCGACGTTTTGTCCAGTTAGCTACTGGGGCTAGCCAATAAAAAAAGTTGGGCAATCGTTGTACTTAACAAGACAAGGTTCAATTAGGTGGCTAGCATGCTAACCTGTAAGGCAGCTAGCTAACTATCACCTAAAGAAGCCCCGACTCTGGTCAAAATCTACAACCACTGTTTATTCAGCGTCGTTCTCATAGCGCAGTGTCGTCACTTAGGTTTCTGTTTTGTAGAAGAGATAATTCCTTCAAGGTTGAAACCAGGTCCGAGGTCTACAAACTTTCAGGCCAAAGTTATTCCCGGCGAGGTCTCGACCTTTCTAGTTCACACGAAACAGCGAGGTATCCAGGATAAGTATCCGAAAAATAAAAGCAGCACCATGTAAAATGGTCACATTGCAGGTGGGAAACACCAATTAATTTGTTTCGCTGACGTTAGCTAACTGGTTGGCCAATATTAGCCCATGTAGCTAGCTAATTCAGAGTTGCTTCGAAGCAAAGCAAGCTAGTTAGCTTATCCTCCAGCGGCCACAGCAGCGGTGACTGCCACAGAGCAGTCCACAGAACTCAAAATCCACGGAAATCACCGGCGCTCTTCCTTGTGTTGCGTGATTGGAATAAGGTCGTTTACCACTGCTGCACTGCAGTGTGGCAGTATACCAGCTCGTCCTGTCGGCACATCGACTGCTAATATTCCCGTAACCAGCCGAACGAAGGGGTAATCGTCAAGTTGTAAAATCCATGATCGGTAAACTGGGATTTTGGTTTTCGAAGGTGCGTGTCACGGGCGACAGGGGGGAATGAGTCGAGGAGCTGCGCCCGAATGCAGTCTATGCGCACGATCCTGTCCTGATACCGGAACAAGCTCGCAGCAACATGGCTGCTTGCACCACGACTGATAGAAGAGCAGGACGGGGGAGGGAGTTAGTTCGCCCGTAGTTCGGCTCTGCTCGACTTTTTCCGACCCTGGAAACCGCGATTCCTCCAGGTTGCTTTAGCGCAAGTGAAGCGTCAACAGGGATTCGGTGTTTTCCAGCAAAATTACCCGCATTACATTGTCCTGCACAAATCTGCTAAACCCCAGGCTCTCCCGAACCCCTTAATTATTTTTGGTTGATTTCATTTCTTGAAGATGTATATACCACCTATGTACAATATAATATGTGCCATGCGTTGTTACCCAATTTTGTGCAATGGTTTGAGGATGGACAATGTGTCCAAACCAGCAGCTGACAGTTATTTCTACAGAGTTATATTCTCAATTCCATACACCTGACACACTTGCCTTTTCATGCCTCAGGGGATCTAGTTTGTTATACATAATTTCAATCTCAATCTGTAGGTTATATCAGAGTCACTATAAACTTTATAGTTTTTCCAATTAGTATTCACAAAACTAAACCACACCTACATTATCTTAAGGCAGAACCCTTCTGTTCCTGTTTTTCTATAGTAAAACTAGGGATACATTGCTAAATGGTAAATCGCAACTTAAATAGCGCTTTACAATGTTGATTTCCATTCATCCATTCACACACACACACACACACACACACACACACACACACACACACACTCACATACCGATGGCAGTGGCTGCCATGCAGGGTGCACACCTGACCCACCGGGAGCAACTTGGGGTTCAGTGTCTTGCCCAAGGACACTTCAACATGCAGGGATTGAACCACTGACCCATTGGTCCGTGGGTAACTGCCTTACCAACCGAGCTACAGTCACTCTGTTTTGTGCTTTGTTTTACAGACAGAATGAATCTTTGCTGACACTGGAAATCTGTTTTTTTTTGGCCATTTAATCATTATCTGCCCTAAAATGCATCCTTTCGTTGTTAATTACGGGGAATTTTAGAGTAAAATATAATTTTCTTCTAAGTTAACCCAGCTGTTTTATATTCTTTATCCAAGGCCATAACCAATTATAAACTATGGCCTGATCTTTTGAGTTATGCTTTGCCATCACAGCTGTAAAAGACGTATAATTAGTGAATATGTACCAGCCATAAGTGTGACTGTGAGATGCTGACAGCTGGCATAGACATTTTCAAGTTACTTAGCAACAGCCATAGACTGACCAAGATAATATGGCTGCTGTTGGAAGTGGTGCTGTCTGAACTCTTGTCAGTCAGCAGGTCTACGGGATACTAGTTACAATACCCAATATTCACCATTTACACAATGTGGGGATGCTCTGCAGAAACCAGGAAATAAAGCAGTCTTACAGGATTGTTAGTAATGACTGGGAGAGCATCCAAATGGCAGGATATCCCTGTGAATCATGGGAAAAAAGTCGCATCCCCAGTGGTGGAGGGAGTGTACATAATTACAGGAGAAAAATACCCCTGTTTGTAATAAATGATAGTGGTTCTATACCATCAGTAGCCTGTTTAGAATTACTGACCTTTTCTTCTGACTTATCAAGCCATATGCACTGCGACCAATTCAAATGCTTGGCTGAATGTGTCCTCTTTTTCTTTCCTTTCCTGTATCCTGGAACATGTCCAATTTGATGGTGGATTGCAGAGTAGATGACTCCCACAAAATGAACAGCACTTTACAAAAAGTGTAAAAACAATTTCACAACCAGTATTGTTACAAGTTTGACAAAAGAATAATCACACAAACTCAATGACTTCACATTTTTCAAGATTTGGAATGAGCTGTTGGAGTATGCTGTGCTGAGGAGGTGTCGCCATCTACAGGAGGCCTGGATATTTGCCTATCTGCACAGTAAAAAAAAACAAAAGTACAATATATCCCTCAGACAATTGCCCGGAAACCATTTTTGGTCACCATACTCTTCTTTTGCTTTGGAGAACACATGACACACTGAGTAGGAAGTCAAGCTATGCTGTAGACTGTTAATTGGAGTCTATAATTGGATATTTAGGTTTCATTGGATGAACATTAAAAAAAATACTAGGCTTTGTAACTCCAGTCTCCTGTTTCATGATACCAAATGTATCTGCCCAGATCTACCCTGTAATTACTGTTATTTGTAATGTGAAATCCAAGAGTTTCTTTGTAGAGGCAACCAATACACAGCACCAGACTTCTGAGACACTGATACACATCAGGCACCTCATCTTAACAAGAATTCACACCAGTCTAACTGATGGTAATTCTGTTGCAGTATGGTTAATTACTTTGACATACAATAAAACAGCATCCATTTTATATATTGTGACTGTTGACTTAAATGCATTGCTTTATTACCAGTGATATTGCTTTTACCCCGCCACCAATAAGTTTTATGCTAACTGGGATAACAGACTAAACTGAGCTGTCAAGATATAGTATGACTATGGTGTTGTCAACCCAAGGATATTCCCAGTTTGAACTTCACTAAGGCATCATTAAACAAAGTTTAAAAGCAATTGATTCATTTAAAAAAAATACATTTTTGAGGAACAATTACAACAACCAAACAATTTAAAGGTTCAGACATATGTCAATCAAGAACAGCCTTTACCTGCTTCACACATTGCACACATTAATTTTTTTGGCCTAAATTGATTAAACTGCATCAACTTGTATGATCCTCACCATTTAAAAAACACATAAAAAGCTCTTTTCAAGCAATAATTTATAAGCTCAATGTTTTGAAGTTTGAACGGTGTTTCTAGCTGAAAGTATGCTGAAGTAGTTACACACTACCTAACCTATGAAAGACAGAAGTCAGAATAATAATACTGTTTATCATTCACAGTAGATAAACTATTTAATTGTATATTTACAAACATATTTGTTTACATGTACTGTGTATTAATAAATGCTTTGTAATACACATATTCTTACTTTTAATCTTGCTTAGGTCAGATAATTTTAGACATTTAGCAGGTGTCAGTTAACTATTTTTGAGAGCTCATCTAAAGTCAGGACTGACTATCTACGCTTAGTAAAACTTTTACAAAGAATTAAAGGCTCAATTAGTTTCTCAATTAGTTTCTAAAGGGAAAAAGGAAACAAAATTGACACTGAGTGATACTGAACATACAAATGTTTATCAAAATAAAAATAGCATTAAAATAGCATTTTAACCTCGATGACATGTCTTTGTTTTCATTTTCTTTGACTTGTGCCCATACTTTTTCCTGTGTCACTTCCTTTTTGTCCTCCTCAACTTCCTGTCCCCCTCTGATGGGGATGCCTTAGAAGAGGAGTCAGAAAGTGTGTCAGGGGAAGATACAGCTATCACTAGAGGACTTTGAATCACCTTTTTGGTCCCTGTGTCCTATTTTTTTAAGAGCTGTTAACATGGATACTAATACATACATAGGGGCCCACAGCTAAGCTCACATGTTAAGACAACTGCACTATAATTTGTATTCATGTTGTGTGCTGGGAGAGTTACCTGATGCCAATTGCTCTTTTTGATAGTCTCTCTCTCTTTGGTCAGCTTATCAATCTTCTCCTTTTGCCACTCTATTTCCAGTTTAAACATTTCTAACTCATGGGATTTTCTTCTGTCTGCTTGCTGTGCAGTGGAGGCCATTGAACGTGTTGGAACATTACTCAATACACTGAGAACGTGTGTTAGCTTTATTGTTGTCTAAAATAATTAACTCCACCTATCCCACCATGTCACTGTTCATTGGAGAGTCAAAAATGGCATTACAAAAACATCACCTGTTGACTACCTGCCTGAGAACGCATGCATTACCGGCCCACTACCGTCCGGTAGTGGGCTTTTGGCAAGCAACTAGCTTGGCAAATTACTAGCTTGATTACTAAGGAAAGCGTGCTAAATGCTGCTAGTGTAACGCTATTAACTAGTAACTAACGCTATTTAGTATATTATATTAATTTAACAGTTTTTATCCCCACTTACTCAACTTACCACTATCTTGCTTTTTCTCTCCCTTTACGTTTTGCTCCCAGAATAATAACTCCTCTTCATTTTCATCAGCTGGTTTTCGCTGTTTCATTACACCTGTTTGTTTACACTGGATCATTCGCTTCTTGTAACGGAGTAATAGTCGGGGCCCTTTTAAGGAGGTCTGTGACTGCTAGTGTCATTGCAAACTTTGCATACAGTCAGCGCTGTATTTAGATTAACTTTTGTCAGCCCTCGGGGGCCCCTACTGGCCGGGGTCCCTAAGCAGCTCCCTGCCTTGGCTGTTGGCTCCGTGCGGCTTTGACTTTAAGATCGCAGTTATCAAAACCAATTATTTATTTAAAAACTGAGAGCAATTACGGTAATGTATTGCAGCCACCGTGAGTGTATGTGTTTTTGCATTTAGCAAAAGTGTATGCATCTCTTACTGGTATGGGCTTCGTAAATAAATTACTAGAATCAGCTTGGGGGGGTTGCGTCAGGAAGCGCATCCGGCACAAAAACTGTCCCAAATCAACATGCGGTCAATGATCCGCTGTGGCGACCCTGAACTCAAGGGATAAGCCGAAAGGACAAAAAGAAAATGGTATCAAAGCTTGGCTGTATGATCTAATGAAAATATTAATGTTAAATATAGCCACATTCATAGCACTTATCAGCAATTCACTGGAACACAGATAACCACTAATGTTTTATTAAAATGTCTCCATTTAGCTCTTTGAAGATAACATCAGTGTTACTCTGATAGTCTGACATTAGCTCATGTTAGTGTTGGGTTACTTGGCCACCTGGGATGTTCCTAATGGACTTTTCCATTTAAAGTGTCAAACCTCCTTTCATTTGCAGCAGTATGACACCACTTAGTCCACATTACCGTTATATATAAAACTAAAAAGGTGGGTTAAGTATTCTGCAAATGGTGAAGGGGGGAAACTTAGGCTAGCGTCTGCATCCTTGTGGTTTTCTTCGTAAGTACAGTAAAGACCACAACCACATGCCACAATCTCACTTTGTGGAAGATTATGCATCAGAAAGATGGGATTTTAATTTTTATTAAGTAAAGAATAAAGCCAAGTGCAAAATGAAACAGCACACAAAAATATAAATAAAAAATGCTCACACATACAATCAGTTTGGATATGACAGATATAACCAAATATTTGACTTTAAATGTAATAAAATACAGTTTATGCACTAGCAGCTATGCAGATACAACATATTTAAAATTATCACAAGTACTGAAACCCCCAGTTATTAATAAGAAATTGAAAAGGTCACATCTGTTACGTACCAAAATAAAAATATTAATTTTACCTGAGGAGTAGGAAGAATGTGAAATGTTGTGAACATGAAATGTGTACATAAAAACTGAAATAACTGATTTGATTAATTCCATTTGTTTTAAACCATGTTTTAGACGAAGTCTATAATTGTTGTTATTGAAACTGTTTAAAATGTAGCATGTCTTATTCCCATTTTGCACTACATGGGAAATATGATTGAAAATGTGATAATATGTACTGAAGAAAATGCCCAAAATATACAAGGTAAACATTTTTAAATGCTAAAATCATAAAAAAAAAAAAAAAAAAACCTTTACAAACACAATTAAAAGAATGAAAGGCTCATTCAACAACAGGATCAAATAATCTCTGGGAATATAAATAATAAAGCTGGTGTTGGGTTGTTAAAATAGCTTCACATCCAGTCAGGAAGTGAGAATTCACCTCTGACTCATTCTCTCTCAATAGCACTGAGCAGTTCTTTCACAGAAACAGTCATCAGATCGGAATAGAAGTTGCCCTCGTTGTCTCCACCTCCGAACACCAGCAGAGTTCTGCTCACTTGTCCAACATCCATATTCATGTCTTCATCTTCCTCTGAGAAATGGTGGCAACTTGCTGTCTCCATGGTAATGATGGAGTGCCCTGCCCTGGGGACAGAGAGCTCAGGGAGCGTCAACTCCGTCCAGCTGTTGGTGTCTAAAACAAATAAATGAATATGACATGGCATGTTTTAAAATTATGGAACAGTTATAACATGTTATAACAATTGAATAACAGTTATAACTGTTATTCAATTAAGAGAACCCCAATTTACAGAAAATGAGTAGAATATTTTGTATAAGTGATTGATTTGAGTATTAAAAAAATGCTATGATTTTCTAGTAATATATATATATTTAATATAATTAATATCTAGTGTAGTTTTTTTCTGTCAGTTCACTAAATGCTTTCAGTTTTAAGTATAAATGTGACGCGACATAGTTATAATTTTAGTCAGAATTCATGTGTATTTTTAGTACATCAGAGGGACAGCTCATGTTAGATGTTTTGGAGATAAAGTCAGAGAGGCCAGATTGAGGTGGTTTGGACATGTTCAGAGGAGAAACTGTGAATATATCGGTAGAAGGATGCTGAGGTTGGAGCTGCCAGGCAGGAGGTCTAGAGGAAGACCAAAGAGGAGATTTATGGATGTAGTGAGGGAGGACATGAAGTTAGTTGGTGTGAGTGAAGAGGATGCAGAGGACAGAGTTAGATGGAGGCACATGATTCGCTGTGGCGACCCCTGAAAGGGAGCAGCCGAAAGGAAAAGAAGAAGATGTGTATTTTTATGCCTCACTACTGTGCAGCTACAACTTTAACACTTGGTGATTTTAATACATTATTAGATCTTTTTTAATAACAATACTGTGAAATAATAAATACTGATTTATCATTATAGGTTAACCACCTGCCGGTACATAAATCAGCTCCACCTTTTACCCCCCACTTTTTAAATTACTCTACGTTTTATATGCTGACCCTTTTCCTCAATGATATTAAAACCACCAGTGGTAATGTTGTAGCTGATTGGTGTATAAACATACTGTAAGTTGTTGTCATCAGTGACCGTCTCTACCTTACAGCACAGTAAACATAAAAATGGATGAGAATGACTACATAGGCAGAGGTCAGTGGAAAAAGGAGATTTACAATTTTGTCCAAATGTTTCATGCATATTTGAACTTTACTTTGAACACCTCACCAGGGACATCGGAGGTGCTGAGGAGAGAATCCCACCACTTTGTGGTGTTATGTTCTTAATGTAAAAAGTAAAAGTCAAGGTATAAAGGCAAATGATAAGTAAATTGATTATTTTGGGAGTTAGTCGTCAATTTGGCCTGAGAATGTGATGATGGTTATGTTCTCAATTCTACTAACTACAGGATTTCCTTAAAAATATAAAACGTTAAAGTATTGAGTTTAAAACAAGTGGTGTGATTACAGACACTATTTATCTGGCAGAAAAATTTAAAAGTCAGACAACAAATCTTTTAGGAGGCTTCTGCCTAGGAATTGTTAAGTGTGTGTTTGTGTGTGTATCAGTGACCTTCCTCTCACCTATATCAAAGATGAAGGTGTCACTGAGAGCGTTGTTTCCATTGTAACCTCCATGGATCAGAAACTTTGTGTCCGACAGCACAGCACTGCCATGCCAGCTAGAACACACAATTATACATGTAAATTATATAAAAACAAAAGAGGTGTTGCAATTACAACTGCCTAATATTTTTTTACAACAGTGCTACTGTGATAACCGAGATGTCTGACAATACATTTGACAATAATAATAAAAATAACATATCAGACAATCTCAGATTGTCTGATATGTATGTGAGAAAATACCTTCGAGGAGAGGGGGCTTTCCCGGTTGATTTGACTGCAGAAAACTCCATCAGACCTTAGAAACATACAAACATTATGGTCAATTGTACTTACAGAGAGAATGTATATGTCCGTGAATGTACAGGCAGATAAGTGTGTGTCTTACCAAGGTCCAGCATGTACATGTCATTGTAGCAAACAGGAGTGTCCCATCCACCAAACACATAGATCTTTCTCTCCTGCATCACACATGCGGAGTGACTAAATAACAAAAAAAAGAGGGGTAGAATAAGACCAGGGGACAATCAAATGCTTAAATGTGTCTCTGAGAAGACATTCAAATTAACTAACTTACCCTGAGCGAGGGGAGGGTTTGTCTCCTGTGACTATGGGCTCGTACCAGATGGAGAGGTGGGGATCAAAAATGTACAGTGAGTCACTGCAGCCATCTGGCTCTGGGTTTGGACGAGGAAACACGCCTCCGAACACAAAGAGTTCCCCACGAAACATACTGCAGCTGTGGTAGGCCAGAGGAGGAACCTTACCCTGAGCCTGAAGGAGGCGAGAGCAGGGCAGAGCACATAGAAAAGGAATGAAAAAAGGAAGTCCTTAAAGAGGTGTGTAGTTAAAACAAGGTTCGCATACACACCTCCACCATGGTCCACTTCCAGCTCTGCGTGTCCAGGATGTGAACATCATTGAACCATTTCTTGTTTTTCGAGCCTCCAAACACGAAGATCCGCTTTGAGTCAGGGTCATAGATGGCAGTGTGGCCAATTCTGGCCTCAGGTGTTGGACCCTTGGCCAGAGTTTCTGCAGCCACCCAGGACTTGTCCTCTGTGGGACAGAGACATTAATATTCACTCTGACATGGAAACAGCTCCCATTGGAGGGCAAACATAAAAACAGGTTTCAAAATGCTGTTTGAGTGACTGACCTGTGCAGAGCTTCCACATGGGATCTTTGCAGAAATGCATCCTGGATCCCTGTCCTCCGATAAGAATTGCTGTCTGAGCATCGATGGGGCATAATGTCTGACCCCAGCGTCCAGATGGGCCGACTAGTGGGGCTGGAAGACAGGCAGAGACTTAAGAGTTAATATGAAGTGTTCAACATCTCACATACAAACCTCAGAAGGTGAACGTCAACACAGGACAACATCCATTAATTGAAGTTTGAAATTTCAGAGACATTGAAGTTTAAATTCACAACAGATTTAAGTGAGGTTTTGATTTTTGTTTGATTCTACCCACTGATGCCTTGTATTTCCAAAACTGAGGGCTTTAATAAAACATTATGTATGTGTAAAACCAATTCCATGTATCTGTAACCTACAGACACACTCATCGACTGCAGCCTTTATGTGAGTCACACTTTTAAAACAAGTTTGTGTTACATTCCAGCACTGAAAACATCTCACTAAAAAAGAGAGACAGAAAACTTCAATGTGTGAACTCAGGTGGGCGGGCTGCATCACTGTACCAGCTATGGGACTGAGAGGTGAATAAATATGACAACAAGTAAATATAAAAGACAGCCAAAATGGTATGTAATGTGTATGCACAAACTCACCGGCCTGTGTGGGAGTCTTAGTCTGCCTACTCTTCACCCTCGATGCACTCTGCAGAGGCGTTCTTCCCACAATCCCCTGCACTTCTTCTGCTCCATTAGCTGCAGAAAAGAAAAAAACTGAGATTATCTGACAGAAGACCCAAAGAAATCTTTACTCCTCCACATTCAGTTTTAGCACTAATTGTCATTAGCAATACTATTCAGGATCACACAGACACATTTATTCTTGTTTTAGTTACATTCCTTCTAAAAAAACATTTTAAAATCATGTGTAAATGAAAATTACTTTACTTATCTGGTATGCAGTTATGAGGCATCATGGACAATAAACATCAGCATTATAGATTTTTTTATGAAACGGCTCTCACCAGTTCCCTTCATCTTGGTGGTTTCTCCTCCACTGGTGAATAGCTTCTGCCCCACTTTGGTTGGACCTTTGGCTTTTCGTACAGGTGTGGTCTTCTCCGCGGAGCCAGTTGCACACGTGTTCTCTTCTCCCCTCTTCATGACTTCATTTTCATCGCCGTCATAGTCTGCAATTTTCTCTCTCTTCCTCTTGCCGTTGAGCTCTCGGGTAGTGGGGGGAGCCACAGTGTCCTGAGACAGTACAGGAGACAGGAGCTCTGGTCAGTTTTATTTAGAATTTAGGACATATTTAGTGTCGGTGGATTTTTATCAAGAGGAATCTGTTAGAATCTATCAGCACATCTTGGACTCATTAGACCAGAATGCAGTGCTGTTACGCAAATATGTTGGGCTTGTGAAGAACCTCACTCTACTTGTTTACGCTAATAGTTAGAGCCCGCTCTTGCTTGCTGAGAGGAAATGTATGAATTGTAAGAGATCACTTCAATAAACAAGTCTGACTTGCAGGAAAATGGGTCTATCCAAAAACAAGTGAATATACAGATATTGTATTTATTCATATTTATAGAATTCCAGTTAAGAATTCTAAATTTTGCATTTAGTTCCTGCTATGGTGTTTTCAAATGTGGATATGTGTAGTCTGATTCAATTAGTTACGGTGCATCCTTATCAGTTTACTGTACCTTTGGTGTGTATTCCTTCACAGCAAAGATGAATTCTGTGTCTGACCAATTGTTTTTCATCTGGAAAAAGAAGAAAAACAAATAACTATAAAACAAACACTAACTGTGAGTCAGTTTATGAATGAAACTGTAAGAGGAAACTAACCTCTACATTTTACTTGTTAAATAACTGTAATTGACCAGGAATCACATCTCTTTGTTTGGCTGTTTCCAATATTTAAATCCTAAAGCTAAAGGGTTTGTATGATATTTACCAGGTTTCCTCCCTCCAGAGTGACAATCAGTGTGACACTGTGTGTCCACGTCTCCTCTTCCCACTGCTCCCATGAGAGACACCTGAAGGAGAAAATATATGCAGTGAAATATCATCGTATCCTATAAAAATTCAGTAGCTGCAGTTACGAGGACAAACATTGTCAATCAGACTGAAACCTTTCTTTATATGTATTGCAGCACAACCTGGAATATTACTTTTGACAAGCAAAAGTTCAGTTTTCAGATTCATTAATAGAAGAAGACCAAAGTGGAGCCACATCATGAGAACAGCATTTGGGTTTTATTCCAACAAGACAGACATGACCATTTTTAGTGTTCACATGGCTAAAATGTTCCTGTTGATAAGATTAACAAGGAAATAAAACACCCACTCCCTTAGAGAAATCTGATTAAAAATCAGGCCAGTCTGTTCTGATTGATGTGCCTGAATCATATTTTATTCCTATTGGGGTCTTAATCTAACTAGTAATTTATAGGCTGTATTAGAGATCAACTAAAATGGGTGAAGTAGTGTCATCTTTTATTACAGGTGTTAAGTTTCAGTGTACCATTCCGGGCAAAGATCAGTGGCTTTCGGCTTGTCCCTTCAGGGGTCGCCACAGCGGAATGTGTTCCGCACGTTGATTTGGGATGAGTTTTCACGCCGGATGCCCTTCCTGCTGCAATTCTCCCATTTTATCTGGGCTTGGGACCGGCACCAGGGTCGCCCTTGGTGGTTGATCGGAGCCACACATGGTGGGGTGGGAATCCAACCTGTGGCCCATCTGCATCCCAACATAAAGCTATACCACTGATCTACCAGGGCCCCAGTGTACCACCCAGGGCAAACACCATTTTTTAACCCTTTTCTGAGAAAGGTGAACCCACTTGTTATAAGGAGTCAGTTTGCCGATGGTGATGGGTATCCGGTCTGCATCGTTGAGCTCGGCGTTGACGCAGATCCGCTCCCCCCACTGCCCGCTGCTAAACAACACCACCTGGTGGACACTTGGTGGAACAGCAACGCGCACTCTGGACGACCCATCGGCACTGAAATGGAGCAGACAAAGAATAAAATGCTGCTTTCGTACGCACCGAACGCTTTGCCGAAATACTGATTTCTTAGCACGTGTTTTATAAAAACAGAGAAGCTAAAGGAAGTATCTTTCTCCACAAAGTCAGCCAAGGATGAGCAGTGCATTAAGGTGTATTTTATGAGGTTAGGTTTTAAAACAGCCTATAAAATTAAAGTTACAGACTAAGTGTTTAGAGTTGAACAACGGGTTGACGCTAACGTTACTGTTAGAAACACTCAGTGCTGAACTTACCCCAGCAGCCTTTGAGGCGAACCGTTTACCCCGAAAACCGCATAAACTGCGAAATCATCCATTTTTGCGTCTCCCTGAAGCACAGTAAGCCTCCAAACTCTTTCTGCTGCCCTATTTGAAACAATCTTAAAGCTCAAAATAAAGGGACACTGTTACTCTCCGACTCTGTATAACATCTCCCGCCACCAACTTGTGTACGGTTTCTAAACTCCGCGCGAGTTCTGTCCCTTCTTAAAAAAAAACGTGCCGCATGTTTTACTTACCGATGCATCCTCACGGGCGGAGCTTTCCCTATGTTGTATACAGCAAGCGAAGCTCCGCTCACAAAGGGCATCTCGATTGAATATTGAGCATACTGTTGGGTGCGACTCATGGCGTTAGCCAATCAGAGGCCTCCATTCAGCAGCTCTGCGAGACGTACCAAGGGCTGCGTTCCAGAACAATTGTCAACACATTCGTACAAAGTAGCAATAGTCATTGTATTGTCTAGTCTGCCAAACCAATGAAGAATTGGGTTATTATAGCGTTTATATAGTTTATACAGTGTATTATTATTTTATGCTTTATGTTTCATAAAGCCAAAATTGAAAAAAAACTTTTTTTAACAATGTGTTTTTTAAAAACTGCGCCGCTGGCTCATTATCCTTCCTCCCAATTCTTTGACTTTCTGTGCCTTTGTTATCTCTCCAATAGCAAATAAAGTGTAAACTATCACCAATGTATTTCTGGACAGATTTTGATTGTTGGTAATTCTGATGTTGTTAAATTAAGGCCCCTCATGCCCTTCCAAACTTCCTCTATATGAATTTAAACCTTTCATCATCTGTCACGTCCTGAAAAGAAACTCAGTATTTTTTACAATTTGGTCTAATGTAGTGACATGTTTAGCAATTGTATCTCTTGATACATCCTCAATTAAACAATCTTTGAAGGGTTAAAGAGCTAGGCCTTTTAACAGAAACGTTATACTCTTGATTTCTATGCAGTTCTATTACAGCTTTATTGATCAATTACTAAATTTAAACGTATAATGGACTTCTTCCCTCTCCCAGTTCTCTTACCTGGTGGTGCCGCAGTAGCTCTGTTCCGGCAGTGGTGAGCATCCTTTAGTTTAACAGGACTTGTTAAGAAGTCACTGCCTCTCTGACACAGCTTTGGATTCTATACAAAAACAAACATTAAAGTTGGTTGGAAAATCTGAAAAGAAGGAACTCAGGGCCAGACATTATGGAGATTAGAACTTTTATGTGATAACGGCCGAATGATGTCTTTGGTGGTTCTGCAAAAGCTTTAATTACGAGAAACATAACAAGTAATTTCGAGATCCGTTTCTCGTATTTACAAGAATGCAATGCTCCACCGTAACATTAAATACTTTACTGCATGATGTTTATTAAATACTGTTTCTTGCACAAGAGAAGACTGTTTCTAAGTGAATGTGTGCATTATTCCAATAAATGTGTGACAAAGAAATGTGAAATCGTTGAAAAATGAGTGTAGCGTGCTCTTGAACATGTCCCAAACGAAACTCGAAAAGCATTGTGGGATAGGATGCCGGTGGAAAGCTTCTCGAAGAAACTGCTAAGATGATGGTGAGTGAATTAGCATTAATGCACTGCACTCAAACGTGCAATCCATGTCCATCCTCCGTTTGTTTCACAAACATTTGCATCAAGAGTATTCTCTATGTAGCCGACTATGCTTTAGCAGTGTTGGAAATTATTTATTTTTTGAAAATGATTGTTAATCTATTTAAACGTTAGCCAGGCTGAGTTAGCATTGTAGCATTACTCTGTACCATTGGGCGTAACAGTGCTAACGGTGATGCTAGCTAACCTGTCAGCAATTACTAGGTATAAAAGATGATTTACAGTCAGTTGCTTATTGTTTGAACTGGTATTTAGAGACATTTTAACATCTTAATTTCGGATATTGTCAGTCGTTGCAGTGGTGTTTTGTGTTACGTTATTTAGGAGAAGGTTTACAAAAGTCATTGTATTAATGGTTGAATTGGAAACATTTCTGCTCTGAAGCAAAAAACTAACTTGAAAATGCCGAGGAGTTTAATTCACTGCTATAGTTTTCGTTCTCTTAAGACTTTGTATTTGAGTGAGCATCTATTGCTAATGTTGGGATGATGTAGAGATAAAGGCCTAAACAATGCAATTGTGAATACATACAATAAGCAGCAGGTTAGTTTAAAGACAGTCAGTGTTTTACAGTGTCCTACAGATGCATGTCCAACCGGTAACAAAAGCATCACAGTTGCAGTAGACACAACATGCATTTTTTTTCCATATTTAGTTATAAAATTAAATGGTATATATTATTTTAAATGTGTACGCATACAATATTCTTTTAAGGTTTTTAAGGCCTATATGACAAATAATTCTTGTTCAGTTTGGACAGCAGTCTCCCAAGGGCAGTATTACAACAGTGATCATACAATGATATGACTCATTACCTATTATAGTTTATTAAATAAAAAATAGATGACCCCAAACATACAGGTAGATGTAGTACAACTGAATTTGTTTATAATAAAGCTTGTTGTTGCCACTGCTCTACTATCCCAGAGATTAGGGATAGAAGTAATTGGTTTGTGTTTAGCATAAATAATTTTTACACTTTGCTTCTCTCACTTTCCTTCATTCCTTTCTGGCTCCTAGCCCACACCAATTATCTTGCTGAAGGAGGGGACAGACACATCTCAGGGTGTTCCCCAGCTCATCAGTAACATCAATGCCTGCCAGGTAAGAAGACTGTCTTGATTGATTGTACATTGATTTGTTCCATGTGTTTAGCTTTCTCTCAGTTAATCTATCTAAATGTGCTGTTTGTTTTTTTTCCCTCAGGTGATTGCTGAAGCTGTCAGGACCACACTGGGGCCCAGAGGCATGGACAAATTGATGGTGGATGGCAGAGGTAAGGACAGAGGTTTGAAGTTTTAATTAATGAAATGTGTGATTGACCTACAACTCTTGGATGTCAAAAATATGTAAATGTTTGTGTTTTCCAGGTAAGGCCACAATCTCCAATGATGGAGCCACCATCCTAAAACTGTTGGATGTCGTTCACCCTGCAGCCAAAACCCTGGTGGACATTGCTCGCTCTCAGGATGCTGAGGTGAAGAATAAATGCCTGCTTGTCGAAAGCCTCAAGGTCGTTATTTTGAAAAAAAAAAAGTAAACTGACCCCAAGGTTTTCTTTCTATTGCACGATCCTTAGGTTGGCGATGGCACCACTTCTGTCACCTTACTTGCTGCTGAGTTCCTGAAACAGCTGAAGCCATATGTGGAGGAGGGTCTCCACCCTCAGACCATCATCAGAGCGTTCCGCAACGCCACTAACCTTGCTGTCAGCAAGATCAAGGAGATTTCTGTCTCAGTGAAGAAAGATGACAAGCAGTGAGTTTTGTCTCTGACAGTTTATTTACATGTACACACTCATGTAGCAGTTGAGGCTAGATCTGTCCTGTAAACAATTTAATAATGGTGTATCCCTTCTGGTGCATTTTCATATACACCTTTTCTTCTTCTATCCTCTCAGAGAGCAGAGGGAGCTGTTGGAAAAGTGTGCAGCCACAGCTCTCAACTCCAAGCTAATTGCTGTTCAGAAGGAGTTCTTCTCCAAAATGGTGGTGGATGCTGTCATGTCTCTGGACGAGCTGCTGTCCCTGAAAATGATTGGTATCAAAAAGGTCCAGGGAGGAGCACTAGAGGTTTGTGCCTTTGAGTTCATAATTTAGTCGCATGATTCATGATTGGATACATTTTTAAAAATTTGGTTATAATATTATAAAGCGCTTGAGGAATATAGACAATGTTCTGTTTTAATTTTTGTCTGTCCAGGAATCCCAGTTGATCTCTGGAGTTGCATTCAAGAAGACCTTCTCATACGCCGGCTTTGAGATGCAACCTAAACGCTACGAGAATCCAAAGATTGCTTTGCTCAATGTGGAGCTGGAACTGAAGGCAGAGAAGGATAATGCTGAGGTTCGCGTAAAATCTGTGGAGGTATGAAGAGACTACGACACAGGATGAGGAAGTCAAACTAGTCAAAAATTATTTTTAATAAGCCCCCTTCCCTTTTTCCTTGTTAATTTAGTCTTTATTTCATTTTTCTTTTGACAGGATTACCAGGCCATCGTGGATGCAGAGTGGAACATCCTGTACGACAAACTGGAAAAGATCTATAAGTCCGGGGCAAAGGTGGTTTTGTCCAAATTGCCCATTGGTGATGTGGCCACCCAGTACTTTGCTGACAGAGACCTGTTCTGTGCAGGCAGGGTGCAGGAGGAGGATCTGAAGAGGACCATGATGGTAAGAGATGTATACAAGAAAGGCATCGGCTACTTAGTTATTGAATCAGTGTTTCATCTGTAAACTCTAGATTGTCTCAGAAATCTAGTGCTGGGAAGGGCAAACAAAAATGCACAGCAGGTATTACGCTGCCACAGAACTATGCTGTCATAATTAGTACATTTAAAAAAAAAATTATATGCCTGAAGCAATTTTTCTTGAATAATTAATTAACAATTCTTCAATAAGTAATTGTTGATCGAGGCTGATTGTGTGTAATGTGATCTGCAGGCCTGTGGAGGCTCCATCCAGACCTCAGTAGGATCAATGACGGATGATGTCCTGGGACAGTGTGAACTTTTTGAGGAGGTCCAGGTTGGAGGAGAGAGGTAAGGGGAATGGGTTTACAGCTGCATGAACATTTCCATTTCATTTGATATTTATCTTTCAAGGAAAAATGTGCTCCACAATTCACACTCATGTTGTTTGCACCTGCAGGTATAATTTCTTTAAGGGCTGTCCCAAAGCACTGACATGCACCATCCTCCTGAGGGGTGGAGCAGAACAGTTCACAGAGGAGACAGAGCGATCGCTCCATGATGCCATCATGATTGTACGCAGAGCCATTAAGGTCAGTTGACGCACAAGATTGATACAAACAGTGTGAGAGGAGGCTCACTATATACAGCGATGTTATCAAAGTGTAAGTTGTACATGGAACATTTCCTGACCTTTTTGATGGAAGTATTAATAAAAAAATGCCTTTGTCATCTTATGATCGCTGTCTAGAAGTGTGCTGTATCATATTGCCCAATAAAACCACTATCAGTGATTAATTGTGAAATTCAGAATAGTAGTAATGCAATAATATATGACATATTTACCTTAGCACCAATTAGCCTCTGTTGACTCTTTACTACTTAAAAATACAGCTACTTCATTAAAATGGAAGTTTTCCCCAGGTAGATTTCTCACAGAAAAAGAGGATTTTTTTTGCCATTTATGTGTATATATTTGTCTGTATGTGAAAGGTTGAATGTGTTAGTCATTATGAAGCGATGCCACCTTGGACCGAACAGATAAAATACGTCGTAGACGTTGCTTCTATTGCAGATTTCAGGGCACCAGCTCTGAAATAGAAGAATGTGCTTCATTTTGTTTGCACTATATTGCCCACCTTTACTGTCTACAGTATGGATACACATGCCAACCTTGTTGTAGTACTTGGTATTGCTGCAGTGGTAGTTAGTAACACTAGTGTTTTTTTGTTTTTGTTTTTAGTTGAATAATGTTGCACTGTTACTGTCAGCACTCATACTATATGCAGCTGCATAGGAAAGTTACTGTGCTGATGGTTCCATTGACTTTGTCTTTTATATTTAGTAAAATAAGTGTTGGTTATAACTGAAAACGCATAACGTTCGTACATCAATTTCTCACATCCATTTAGATCCTTTCATGAATTGATAAAGCTGTATCTCTGCATCTGGTGTAGCTCTTTATTTTTTCACCATGTGCATTATAACAGAAACAAGCTGATTGTACTTGATCCATTTCCAGAACGACTCCATTGTGGCAGGTGGAGGAGCCATAGAGATGGAGCTCTCCAAATACTTGAGGGATTATTCCAGGACCATCCCTGGAAAACAGCAGCTGTTAATCGGAGCGTATGCCAAGGCCCTGGAGATCATTCCTAGACAGCTCTGTGACAACGCCGGCTTTGATGCCACAAACATTCTTAACAAACTGCGTGCCAAACATGCACAGGTAGGATGTGAAACACATTTACCTAAACAGTACACTCAGTTTTATGGCCTTCTGTTTGTCTTGAGCCTTTTTCTCCATCTCTTTTTTTGCTAACTGCAGGGTGGTATGTGGTACGGTGTGGACATTAACAACGAGGATATTGCAGACAACTTTGCTGCCTGTGTGTGGGAGCCATCCATTGTGCGGATCAACGCTCTGACTGCGGCATCGGAGGCAGCCTGCCTTATCCTCTCTGTGGATGAGACGATCAAGAACCCCCGCAGCTCTGTGGATGCACCTCCAGGTGGCGCCGGCAGGGGCAGAGGCCGTGGGAGACCCCATGCTCACTAAGAAGAGGCAGGAACAAAACCACATGTTTAACTAGCATTGAAATCCAAATGCAGGCATTTAAACAAAAGTTGTTTTAAATGTGGATTGGCATATTTGACATCTGTTTGGATTTTAAATGTAGATAGAAGAATGAGTTGTAATCAGTTGCAGACATGTTGCAGGTTCAGGGAAACAAACAAGGGGAAGGAAGAATTTATTTCAAAAACAAAATACTTTTTGTGTTTTTCATCTGTAGTTCTTTTTTTGAGTCTTTGACTTGGTATTTTTTGTTTTACATTTCAAGCACTGTATCTTTACCCCTGTAGTTATTATACTTTTGTTATACTCCGGTTCCCCCATCTGACCTGAAGAAGCCATTGGGTTATTTCTGTGTTCACTAACAAACTGAAAGTAAAGCACTGATAGGATATTGAGCAGTACTGAACCATGTGTCAGTTAGGCTGTGTGAAACTATTTATTGGACCATTCTTATCAATAAACCCACAGCTTAAATCATGATGTTGAGTCGTCTGATTTATTTAATATTTAAGTGGTAAGGGGATGCGGAACATAAATGTGGTTATGTTCCTGATGGTTATAACACAAAGTAATGTACAGTGAAGTCAGGCCCAAGCAGTAAACTGTAATAAGACAAACTAGACATGAGGTGAAAACTAACATGGTGTGAGTCATACACTTGTTACACTAAATATAAACATGGGTATAGTTGGGTAACAGCATGCACGAGATTAAAAACAATCACAGGGTTAGATGTGATGGGTCTCGATGTGCAAAAATAAAGAACCCTCTAAATGTCTGAATGTATTGTGCATAACACCTTAACCGCCCTGGATTTTCTTTCTACAAAACATAATTGTAAAGCTCCACCTATCGTGTGAAATGTAGAAGAGGGCTCACTTTGACCAAAGAATTATACTTAACAGCCACACAACTGTAATGTCACATTTGAGCTCTAGTATAGGACCCATAGATGTGTTTTAATGCACAAAGCCTTTTTATTCAGCTAGTAGTTCGGACTTTGCTCCACGGGGTGGCGCACAATCACATTACATAAATCAACAGAGCAGGTAGAAACAATATCATATGTGACTAGTAAATAGTATTTAAATGAGGTATTATTTATTATATGAGTATTTTATTTGGAACATGAGTGAGTCTCACTCTAGGTAGTATCGTGCATTAGGTTTCTGTAGTTTGATTTAATCTATGATGTCTGCTTCACTGCACTGGAGGTTTTGTACTTGGCCTCCAGCTTGACTTTGGTTTCGCACATGTTCCTCAGTATATTTTCTGGGCAGGAAATGCCTGGGACTGCACTGTATGGCGTGAAATAAGAAACCCTTCACTCAAGCCAGATAGCAGACAGACTTCTTTCCTCTTTTCTGTACATGCACCTTGCTCTTCAGTCAAGTTTTTTTTTTGTACTACTTGTGTTTCTCTCATGATTGTGGTGTGAGATGCAAGTTTAAAAATGTGGGACCCACTCCCAAAGTACCGCTTTTTCTAAAACCCATGATTTGATATCGTTATTTCGTTCTCCACTTCCTGTTTCTGTTCAGTTGGACAGGAAGTCTATGGAAGCCCGGACAGTGCGGTTAGACATAACATCAACGGCAGTGACTTTGATCTCCGTGTCTCCAAACTGCATGGTCGCTCTGATCTCCCTCCTCTCTGGGACTCCTCCTCCTGCTCCTCCCACTGCTCCTGGTAGCGACAGCGGTTCCGGTAGCTCTAAAATGATTGTCCCGCACTTTCTGACGCCTGGGTCAGAGATGTATGTGACATCATCTGTTGCGCTGCAGTAGATGTTAATGATGATCTTTCGCTGACCTAGACGTGCAGGTGTGTAGCTCCGCCTCACGACCTCACCCAGAGCCACTGACTGGTCAACGGAGACGAAGCGGTCAAGGATGTCGGTGCACCACTCCCTGCCATCCTTAATGAGGAGTTTGCCACGAGGGTGGCGCCCCTCGATGAACCGGTTTAAGACGCCAACGCCGTAGGTCAGGGGGCATCGACGAACTCGAACCTGTGACAGAGAGGTCACAAATAGGTTAGATCATGCGTCAAAGAGCTACTCTTGCTCTAACGGGTGTTCCTGAGCTCTCACCACAGTGGGATCCAGCCCGAAGAGGACAGCACCCTTCAGAATGGTCAGACCAACATCGTGAGGGATTATGATGCGGCACATTCGTCCCAGTGCCTTCTGGACTGCTTTCTGCAGCATGGGCGACTCTGCAAAACCTCCAACTAGGAAGAGGAAACGCACACCCCCCACCTCTGGCTTCGCCATTAGCGCCTCTATCAGCAAAAAGAGAAGGAGGAAAATCTATAGAATACACTACTTATAATAGCGGCTGTGATCTGCTATCAGCAGGCAACTCTTAAGAAAACAAAAATAAAAAACTTAGTTGTAAACCCACAGAAGTTATGTTTCCCTTAGAGTTTGGTGGAGACCAAACCAGAGTTGAGAGAGAGTAGACACTGGATGTGAACTATTCATTAGTAGTCCAGAAACTCCACGAGTGCTAGTGTTGTTAGTCTCTGCTAAAAGTATAATTACTAACATGTAAACCATAGAAAAGTGTTATATGTGTTCAGCTTGTTGTGGTGTTTTGCCCTTCTGCAACTTTGATTTTTGGCATAACCAGTAAAAAGAATTTGTACATTATTAGAACATTAGGGAGAAGCCTGTACAATGTTTTATACATGTGCATGTTTGCCTTTGCCAAACCTTTGCATGTCTACACGTGAAAATCTGCAACTGTGTTGTCTTTAGGTCAGTCACTGTGTATTTCTCACCAATGTGTTTGACTATATTGAAGATGGTGGGTTGGAAGAGCTCGTTCATGGCTTCCTGTGTCAGCCGCAGCATCCCCTGGGACGACCACTTCACTATGTTCATGCTGACACACACACGCGCACACACGAAAGAGGATGCTGTTACAGAAAGAATCATTTTCTCGCAAACTGTGATCAAGCTGTTTACACACCCTCTCACACACACGTTGTTCCTGGCCCACACCCACCTGCTCTTTCTCAGGGCGGCCTCCACACTCTGGCCCCTGTGTCTCTTGTAGTAGTCGATGAAAGAAAAGGGCAGGGAGATGTTAAGGGCATTGGCTCTGCCTGGCGCCGCCGTCCGTTTCCTAGCTTCAAATGCGATTGTGAGGTCCACCCAGGCTGCCGGCCGCTTGGCTTTGAAGCTCTGGATGAAGTCCTCACCAAAGATCTGACACAGCATGGCCTCAAAAGCCAGGTCTACACCAACAGCACCATATGGCCCGCCTGGGAAGGAGAACCCCCAGTTTTGGAAGCTGCTTCAAACTACTTATTTTTGTGTGATAGCAGATTGTGAACTGCGGTACCTGAAGCCTTGTAGAGCTCTTTAAGTGTTCCCTGTGGTTGCTCAATCTGATGGACTGTCAGGTCGACCGTTCCTCCTCCACAGTCTGCAACAATATACTTATCACCTGCGCAAACAGCACAAACACATCCAGTTTAAGGTCATTCATGTGTTCTGGAAACAACTTTTGTTTTTACGAAATTGGGTATTTTTTATGCTTTTTGCTAAATGAGGAAACTTATCAGGCTGATCAGTTTGAATCCAGGGCAGGGAACATTCTGAATAGAGTACAGTAAGATAAGGTGTCTTCATTTTTGTGTCATAGAGGTCATGTTTCTAGTATGTGTGTATGTGTTTCCTCTTAAACCCTTCAACCAGAAGACTCTCAAACATAAATAATCCTCAGGCATCTGTGATTGCTGCACTCCCTTCTATGTGTGGGTGAGACAATCAGCACCAAGGCTTGGCTCTACCCTGGTTCACACAAAAGTATGAGGTAATATATATGAGCTGGTGAAAAAAAGAATGCAGAGAGGAGAACGGGACAAAAATGAAAAACACAGGACGGGATGAGAGATGAATATACAAGTGAAGGAAGATAAAACAGTTTCTTCTGCTTTGGTTTATTTACAGTGAAGAGACAGAGAGTCCCATGGGCTGGGTCCTTCCTGTGTGTGTGTGTGTGTGTGTAGACAGGAAAGGGAGCAGAAAGGGTCAGTAAGGGTGCGTGGCTCCTCAGATTTTTGTCACAGATTAACAGAAAGTAAAAGCTGTGGAAAGCCAGCCAGGTGAGTTGGACTGTCTGTAGTTAAAAATGTTATTCTGTAGTTTAAGAAAGTGGCTTTCTTGAGATGTGACTTTGTCCTAAAAATAATCATACCAGTAAATAGTATTTAGGTAGTAAGTGAACTTTTAAGTAAAGAAACATTTGTGAGTTATTTTGCATATTAATCATACTGGCACAATGACTACATAGACACATAAAGCCAACACTGAATACTACTTCTACTCACCTTTTTTTAGTTGTTGGTCTGGATTTGCTGGTTCATTGATGCCACAGACCTCCTTTGTTGTCCAAAAACTGCTTCACTGGGTGATATGTTTACTCATTCTAAAAACCAAGACCCTTGTAAATATTGTCCACACTCTTTGGATTCTCTGTAATTCCATGTTAAATATCTTGAGCATGTGCTGTTCACCACCCGCAATAGGAAGAAGTGCCGAATCGGAACACGCAGTGCGACATTAGAAACAATAAAATAGAAAGTTCACCGGTTTTAGAATAATAAAATATGCAACTCAGTGGAGCGGTGTGTCTGGTTTTTAATAGTTTTTGGACAACAATGGAGGTTTATGGCATCAGCAAATGAGCAAATCCAGGCTGCAGGCTGACAACTAATCAAACATGAGTAGAAAACATTCAGTGTTGGCTTAGGTATCTGTATGGTGATTGTGGACAATACGATTAATTTTGAAAAATATCTTTAAGATTAAACTATTGCTGTTCGGGTGACTGTAAAAGCTTGATCTGATGTCAGTTTCATTTAATTAACGTTTTAGGTGGCACACTGTACAAATGTATTATTTGAAGATGTAATATAAAAAACTGAATGGATAATAAGCTATTAGGGATACTAAGTTAATGAATGCACAATTGAAATGCAAGGCTAATTTAAATTTAATATGTCTATGTATGTTCACTTAAACACAATAACAGTTATGACAGTGAAGTGGTTATGGTATTACCATGCAGTCACCATGCAGTCAGTTTAGAAAAGAACACAGTGAATAGAGGAGAAGAAGGAGATGACACATGAATGAAAAACAATTTTATGGTCAGTGGAAATGTGGAAGTAGGTGTTCTCAGTTGAAGTTCAAAATCATATCCGTGTCCCAAACGCGTGGTCCTTCAGTCTTAAACACACAGGCTCACACACACATATAGGCACACACACACACACACACACACACCTGGCCTTACCAGTCTGCAGCTCTGACCACAGCTCTCCAGTTCCACTCTCCACCAGGAAGGTCCTGCTGTGTCTGGATCGTCTCAATTGCTCCCTTGCTGCAACACACACACGCACACACAGATTATAAATACACACAGATACAGAAGATATCTGTGTGTATTTTTTATAACTTTGACAGTTGGATTTGATCTTTGCCGTCCATGTAGTTGACTTTAATATCAATAAAGCAGTTTTTGGAAACAACAAAAGTGCTAGGTCAACTCGTCAACTGTTCTTCCACATTATAACTCAATGTTTCCCAATTTTCTTTTATTTTGGTGATTCTTTTGTTAGTTTAATTGCGAGGATTATCCTCTGCTTGCAGTCTGCAACAACTGCAAATGAAGACTAATGCTGCTCCGTATCTGTTTCCTGTGTCAATACAGAACTATTTGCTAAGTAGTTCACTGTAACAGCTTCAAAGATCATGTGAGTAATTTCTTTGCTGCATGTAGTCTATACAAAGTCTGTGGCTAATGGCCTTTAAATGGTCAAAACAAATTAGTTACTGCAAAACTGTGCGCTTTTTGTCTTTTAGCCCCCATGTTTTATTGACTGCTTCAGAGATATAGCAAATATTTCTGGGCAAACAGAGGCTCCTAGCCCACCGAAATATTGCTCTTGGCCCCTGTTCCTAAATTAAATCGTCCAGCAACAGTTCTTAAGGACTCTCTCCACCTGTGGGGTAATAACCACCTTTCAGCGGCTCTCACTGCTTTGCTAGGATTCAATGTTTGTTTTTTTTTATCTTACAATGTAAGGTCAGACACTTACATTTGACTTTAACTAGACAAAGAGCTAAATAAAAATTCAAACATGTTCACTTCAAACTTTTAGGGTGAATGTTTCACTGTACTACAGATAAAAGTTAAAGATGTTTCACACAAGAGGTCTTTCAATCCAAGACAAACAAGAAAACGTAGGCCAAACGACAGACATAATGTTTTTGCCTGACTGAAGCAGCTTGTTGAAAATGAAAGACAGTCACTTTTTAATGTACATCGCCTAACTGGAAAGCCGAGATTTTGTATTAAAGCCAACAGAAGCAGAACGCCCTCAAACAAAGCTGAGAGAAATACTAAATACCTGTCAACCTGTTTGACAGAGCAGATACACGTTTATGACTCCATATGCACGTGAACAAATGAAGTGAGAGACACAATGGCCTCAAGATTCTTTTGATAAAACAGCTTTTTTGGAAACGCTGTAAGGGAAATGTGTTCCTGCTGTTGAAGTGTGTGTGTCACATTGTAATTCATAGGTTTGACAGTCTGGAGTGAAGTGTTTGTATAATTTAGGTAAAAGTGGTTTATGTTCAGCTCCCTCAAACACCACACACAAATACCACACACCAGCAAAATGTGTGTAAGAGAAGAGAGAAAAAATAGGTTGATTGTGACGATCACAGTCTTGTTGAGAAACAAAAACCTACCCTGATTTGAGAAAAAGTTGTGTTAAGGCCCTTGATGATGCAGGAGCTAACGTATGTGCGTCTGTGTGTGTGTGGTAAATGAAGCGGAACAAAGAACACTATGACCGTACAGGTCTTGATTTCAGTTGTGTGTGTTTGTACAGGGGTGATGAATGGAACGCATGTCTGGAAACCATTTACATGAAACAGCAGAAAATAAAATGGATGTGTGTGTGTGTGTGTGTGTGTGTGTGTGTGTGTGTGTGTGTGTGTGTGTGTGTGTGTGTGTGTGTGTGTGTGTGTGTGTGTGCACACATGTGTGTGTATGGTAATGAGTCCCCAGTGCTATCTTTGGAGAAGAAATGAGGTGGAAGAGACGCTAAAGATAGTATGATCCATGTCACTGATGCCAAGTGTGTGTTTTTGTGTGTGGTTTGCATTTGCAGACTTGTTGCAAAGAGTATAACTGGGCAAAACAAAGCTTGAGAGAGAAAAGGTTAGAAACGTGGAGGGAAAAGGAAGAAAAATGAAAGTGAGTAAAGGGAGAATGGCAAGCCAGGAGGGGGTGAGATCATAGTCTCACTGCACCTTGTTCCAATTACAATATCCTGTGTTGAGTGTGTGTCTTTTGTGCGTGAATGTCGTTTGTGTGTCACTCTCTGCATATGTATAAGTGGGGTTCGTGCAGGGGATTTTGGGCAGCATGTTTGCTCGCTGAATTATGCATCAGTCTCCTCTTTCCCAGCCTGACATTTCTCTTTGTTCCATTTGCTGTATTCTAGTGGCATTTTCCTGTAGCAGAATTGTTTAACTTCTGGGCAGCTTTACTTTGCTGTTGTGGCGAAATATCTGACAGACAAAACTGTTTAAATTGTCAGTTTTCAGTTTTCATTCAAAAGTTTTCTTTTAAAGCCACACTATTAAAAAACTCTTTAGGTGAACAACAGATCAAACTATTATGTTTATATAAGTCACTTGCAGCGATTTGTCAGAGATTCATCACCAGACTCCTCAGGTTCCTTCAGCTCTAAGGAACATTTGAACCTCTTTTTTGTTTTATTGTTGTGGTTTTGCAGCTCGCAACTTTACTGTTTTTGTTCAGTCTCTGCTCTCATCAGTATTATTTTCAGCCACAGAGGGCAGCAGAGAAAATTGCAGTTCTAGCAGAAGCGATCCCACGCTGCCAAATGTAGTCACAACATAGTACAGTATGTTTTGAATTATAACATTAAAGAAGAAACAAACGCATTTGTACAAACACAAGTTGCAGCTGTGGTACGAATGCAAATTCATTTCTTGTGCACTTCTTGTGAAATTATTCAAATTACATGTGGCCTCTGTTATGTTGACACTGATGAGACATGTTTGTACTGCTGAGTGTTGTCTGGTGTTGGAGGACAATATTTAAAAAAAAAAAGCAATTCTTGCTGAAGTTACATCAAGAATTGCTTTGCATTTCATACACTATGTAACTTTTTCAAATATTGTTTTAGTAATCTATGAAGCCCCAGTAGGCAGGACTTGTGGGCCCCCAGTAGGCAGGACTTGTGGGCAGACCACTGTTGTATACAACAGTCTTGGTCTCCTCCTACATGTTTCATTTGTTTCATTTGAACTACAGCTGTTACTCAACCGCCAAAGAAAGCGGCAGAGGCCAAGCAATAGAGAGTACTATTAGAGGATTTAAAAAAACTGCATAGTTTTACTTGTTGTCACACTGAAGACATAACAGCAATGTAACACTCTTGTCATGTGTAATGTGCATGCTAACCACAAACACAACTTATTGGTGTTACAACAAAGTTGTGTATTGAAGTAAATATGCATGCTCAGTTTTGCTCATGCACCAGTCAAAGTTTCCATAAACAGAAGAGAACAGCTGGCCAACTAAAACAACTTTACAAAACTCGTATCCGGTGGTCCAGCAATCATCCAATCCAGACATCGTTGTGATGAACACTGAACATTTATTGAACAGTGAGGAGCTCTAATAGCCGAACCTAAATCTCTCATAGATGTATCTTGTAGCTCGTATAGCTGTGTCTGGTCTTTGCCAAGGCGGAGCTGAACTACTTCTCTTGTAACAAACTTTCTATCTAAATGGTTTCCTTGACAACTCGTTAAACAAACTTAAAAGGTAAATCTCAAAGGCAAAAACCTCAAAGGCAAATGCCTTTGAAGTTTTCAGTAGCCTATACATACATTTCGTAATCTAACTAACCTTGCAATATGCGATACAAACAAAAACTGAGGCCAGCTTATACAGAAAAAGTGCAACTTGGGTGAAAAGTGAAACAACATGGTTAAAATTATGCAGCAACCAATGCAGAGCATTTGTTAGCAATTCTACTGTCCTGTTAGTGTGTTATGTAGAAACTTTGCAACATTTGCTAAACTTCTGTCAATAGGTTTGGATGGTTATAAACTAACACAACCACACATGAAGCAAACACAGCAACACAGGACATAGCATAGGAACATCTAATAATTACTTATTAGTGCAACAGCAAGACTGCCAGCTCGCCATGTGTCCTTTATATATCATTTAGCTCCTCCAAGCTAGTTGAGGCCAAGCTGCATCCTTGCTCCACTGCCTTCTTGCTGCATTTGTAAAGCATTTGGCAGTTCTTGCAAGAGGTCTCTGTGATGAGACTCCAACATTACATAGTGGACAATGAGGTGCTCCAGGCCTGTTGTAGCGTTAGCAGACAGTGTACCATCATAATTATTTTGACACAGACTCATAAAGTCAGTTAGAGAAGGTCAAAAATTGTGCATCTCATGCTGATCTTAGGGGCTGCCTTGTGTGTATCTAAGAGACACCATGAGCTTTGAATTCATGACAATATTTAGCACCTTGGACGTATTGATTTGAGTATCATGCTACAGCTGGCTCAATCCTCAAAAGTTGAATACTGTAACTTTAAGAGTTTCTTTGCAATATAATTGGCCCCCTTGAAGCTAACTACGGGTTCAGTATAATCTTTCTTCTTAATGTGAATTCTGTGGTTTGTTGCAACACAGCTCTCCCTTTTATTTCTCCCACTGTTCATGTTTCCATCTCATCTGTTTCTTGGTCCGCTCTACACGTTTGACCAGAGTCATAAGTGTCTGTGTTTAACCACAAACACATACAGAACTGCAAAGTCATCAAAGTCAAAGTCAAAGTCACCAACACCACTGAATGGTTTTGAAATCAGATCTTTACTCTTGGTGATCTTGCTTCAGCCAAGATATGGCTTTTGTCAAACTAACAGAGATTCGTCCTTTGCAAAAACACCGCAATGCCCAAGTGAAACCAACGACAACAACAACATTTCCAGGAACCAAGTGTGGTTTTATGCTTACGTATCTACATGATGACACATACACACACATATACTTCAATACCTTGTCTAAAGCTGGAGTCGAAAGATCTGGGCCCGTCAAGATCAAGGCCGTTTGTGATTGGCTGCAAGCTCAGGTCGAGCACCTGGTGAAGGCGGAGTTTACGGCAGTAAATGGATGCAGCCTCTGGTTCAAGAGCAATTAGGAGCTGCTCCGGGCAGTCGGAAGACACCAGACCAGCCTAGACGGGGCAAGAAAGGCAAGCAGAATTTAATTATTCTGTAATTATTTTGATTGTTTATACTGAGGGGACTGACCAAGAGAAAGTCAACAAAGCGAGGAGGAGAAGGAAAAGAAAGATATGAGGTACTGACAGGTAAATTAAACACTGACACCAGACAAGAAATGAGAGGAGATGAAGTATATAAGCTTTAGTCTTTGGAGTAATTTGGAGTAATGTTGAGTGACTGAAATGATGTGTGAGTGTGTATGCATGTGCAGGGCGGGGGTCTGGACTTGATTTCCTGTGTTTGTACACCGGTCTCTCTCATTGTTCACTCCTGATGACAGCATCACCAGCAGGAAACACACACACCCCAATGGCCAGGATACTGCACTGTGTGTGTGTGTGTGTATAGGTCAGGGTGCATGTAAAAGTGTGAGTATTTATGCCCAGTGAGAGTGGAACTGAAAAGCTGTGGCTAGAGTTGCAGATTAGTAAGGCCAAGTGTGCGTGTGTGTGCGAAAGAGAATAATGGAACTTTATCACAAGTTGAAAAAGGTGCACTGCACCTCATACCTGGACTCAGTGGTTAGTCTGTGTTCATTGATGTGTATTTTTTGAGGACCCCTGCATTCCTGTCTGTGTACGCACACTTCCTACAAGTCATTGTACAGTATACTAAGGAGGGGTGTGTGTGTGTGCGGACGGAAGATATATTTGGAAAAAAGGGGCAAAAGTGCAGCATTATGATCTGTTTCTGTGTTTGTGTGTCGTAATTGATCTTCATGGGAACAGGAATCTCACACTCACACTTTTCTCACACTCCTCTGTCTCTTTCACATCTCTAGTACGAGTCTGCTGCCATCCTCTGTGTGTATGTGCATGTGTGTATGTGTCTTGAGTCTAAGCTGCTGAACCAGTTAAATCTTCATATTTTGAAAAGTTTTAGTCAAGATACAGAGAACAGTTATTGTGACTTTTAGTTTTTAATAAAAAGTTAAAGATCCAAAAATGATTATAAAGTAAAGGCATGAAAAAATGAATTAGAACTATATGCACACTTAGCCTACATGTTGCCAACAGCAAAGCAGCATCTGATTGTAATGTTTATAAAATATATATTTTGCATAATTGTGTCTTCAAATGTTTGTACCAGGTATGCAGCCTCTCTCATGAACTGTTTGGCAGGTTGTCTCCAGACAGCAGGGACAGTGATCACCCATCTTATCTCCTCTCCTTCCAGCACTGACGAGGACTGGTCCTTCACCTCCTATAAAAATCATTAATAAAAATATCCATCAACACCAAAAGTCCATGTAATAGCTTCAACTCTCCTGCCCTTAAAAAACAAACCCACACATAAACCCCCCAATAAGGCAACATCGTTTCTTGAATTTATCCATCTTGAATTTCATAAATCTAAATACAAACATATACTCCTATATGCCAAAAATACTGCGAGGGATCAGAGCTTAAATTGCACCTTGAGGGCATGTTCCCTGAAGAAGCGCAGGGCGTGAGCAAACACCTCGATCGCTCTGACCCTCCGACCATTGACCGCCTCCAGCTCTGTCTCCATGGTGAGGTCCTGCAGCATAAACAAACACAACCGCTGAAATATTGCCATTTTCCTGGTGCTTATCGGGAGTTAAATAATGTTGTTTTTAATCGACAGAGGTTTTATTTTTCACTTGGAACAATATAAACCACTGGTTGGTGTGACTATGGGTGCAAATGGCCTGCTAATATTTTGTTAACTTTTTGACCTAAACAATTTTCTTTTCCACCTTTTTTATCTACTGTTATTATATCTCTTGCTCTCTTACACTTGTGCTATGTATCTTCATTTTAAATTTATCAAAGTAGAGCCAGTGCCGGGCCTCCTCTGGGTCTAGGTCATGATAAAAATCCCTTGCTGCAAACCCAAAACTGTGGAACCGCAAGTCAGGAGTCAGCAGCAGGCATGTCGGGCTCTTCTGATTGGCCACTCCAGGGTCTCCACCCTCCCAGCGCCTGCACAGATAGAGACAAAAATATATCAAGGATCAGAGATGATAGAAAATAATAGAAATGAAAACACAGTAATGCTCTTACTTCATCATGTGTATGGCCTCTGAGTCTTGTGTGAAGCTGAAGGCGTAGCCACTGGAGGTCGTCCCGAAGTCTATCGCCACAACGACTGAGAATGGACAGGCCATCCTTGGTCTCACTTCCACCCTCTGAGAAAGAGAAACAGATAGAAATCTGTGTGTGGGTGTGTATGTGTGTATGTGTGTTTGTGTGTTGTAGCTGGTACGAATGGGAGCAGAACTCCTCCCCACAATCTCCTGTGATCATCCATTTCTTTTATTCATCATGCCAGATGATGTAACACTGAAGATAAATACATTAAAAAAAACAAGACAAAATACATAACTTGTGTGTTTTTTTTTTTTTTTTTGTCCTTTCAGCTTATCCTGTGAGTTCAGGGTCGCAACAGCGGATCATTGTCCGCATGTTGATTTAGCACCGTTTTTACGCCGGATCCCCTTCCTGACACAACCCTCCCCAATTTCTGCCGGGCTTGGACCGGCACTGCCCAGCTGGGGATGGGAATGAGGTTCAGTGTCTTGCCCAGAGACAATTTGACATACTGTATAGCTGGGACCGGGGATTGAACCACTGACCCTGTGGTCTGTGGACGACTGCCTTACCAATGGAGATACAGCCACCCCTAAAATACATAACTTGTAATATTTGTATAAAAAATAAAAGACTGCATGTCTCTGCATACATGATACACAGTAAATATTTAGAAAAAGGATAAAAAAAACAGACCAAGAAAGAACGTAGCCAACGTAGCCTAAATTAGTCTTAAGTGCATTTCTATTTGGAAGGGGAGCACGAGTGCACGTTTTAAACAGTACATATAATTACCAAGTATTATAGTATTTCCAAGATAACTAGTGTTGGATAACTAAAGTGGAAACAGTGTAGAATTAGGATGTTGGTTTAGAAATCAGAAGCTGTATTGCTTTCCTTTAAACCAAGGTTCCTTGAAAACATGTGGGAGTTGCTATTTTTCCTGTTCACTTTCCCTATCAGTCCCAATGCATATATTTCTCTACCAAAGACAGTAGTTTTTATTGAGTACTTATTTCAGGTCTACACTTCCCTTTAAACTGTAAGTGCAAGTGTTTTGACAAACCACTAATTACACAGTGAGACATAGATGTGGGTTCACAGGTCATGTTTAACAGCTTTATATCAGAATAAATAAGTAGAAGGAGCATAGAAAAAGTGTGTCTGAGGTGAGCGTGTGTGCATAGTTACCGGCGAGGGTGAAGGTGTGAGGGGTGTGATGCTGCAGTCATTTCTAGCTGTGGCAGGTGATGACGGGGCTGACAAATTAACACCTAAAAATAAAACGATAAGGAGAGAAGCGAGGAGATTTAACTGACAGGACTACATGCAATGGTGGTTACAACTTTATTAAGCTATTTATTAAATGATTTAATCTACACTAGAAATGTGTTTGAACTGCCACACATAACATCTATGACCATAAACACAATCTGCAGCCATAGGAACGCTCTTATCTTAAAAAGCCATTATTGGACTGTTGTCAGATGCTGACACGAGCGTAAGTCCATATGAAGAAAGCAGCTTATTTTTCACCATGGAGATCAGTGAGTTAGAGCATAAACACACTTGACCTCAGGTTTCAAGACATGAGGTTGAGTATTTGTACTAAACTGGAATGACTGGAATGTCAAATCTGATGTGGTTAATATTCCCAAGTGGGAGAGGGACCTGAAAGGTCAATATGTTCACGCTCCAAGAGATAAAGAAGAAAAACTGAGTCATGTAAACCAAGTGTAGGCCAGAGTATTTTATGCATGTGTCTCACCCGGCATCTGCAGGCTGTTTGGGTCTGGCTGCACCATGTCAGCCATCTTTACAGGAGCCAGTGTCTGCAGAGAAACACAGAAAAACGCAGTGTTACCAACAGGATGTAACAGGTAACAGAGAAAATGTTGCTTTATGGATTGTACCTCAAACTCATGTGTTGTGCTTGATTACTGCAATTAAAATGGAAGGAATACATGAAACACCATAACTAAGTGGCTGTCATAGTGTACAAAAACATCTGTGCAGTATACAGTATATATAGTATATGGCTCATTGCCACAAAATGTTTCACAAATGTTCACTAGCTAGTAACTTACTTTGTACAACATTCTCCTACAGCTACTTGTTGGTTGATGAAAATGGGGTAAAGCAATGAAGCAACAATGCTCCAAAGGGCTGGCTGCAGAGAGCTATTTCTCTGTAATATTGATCCTTTTCAGACTACACATAACTACACATAAAGTGATGCATTGCAATCAGAATATAATAATTTGTGCAGCTTTCATTTTGTTATGTGTGACAGTTGGCAAGTGGATATTTGATAGCACATTCAGAAGCAATAAAATAGGGAAAATGATAGCTCCGTGGTTAGTTAGACCAGCGCTGGGTCCAAAATCCCTCTTCCTGTCACGGATTTGCTTTTCACAACACAAACACTCAGTACTTTACTGTACGGTGACCAGTAACGGCAGATGGCCGACACTGGTATCAGTCTCACTGGTGTAGGTCATTTCAAAACTTCCATATATTATGATGGAAAAATATAGTAAGTAACAAAGACGTTTAGCAGCCATGGAGAGAAAGACAAAAAGATGTAGCCCAGCCATCTTTCACAACAGTTGTTATTATCCACTTGAATTTGAATGACAGCTACTACAATACAACTGACAGCCCTGAACAGCTTTCAGATGTAGCTTTATGAATCATACTGTCTGCCAAACAGCACATTAGAACAATAGCATAACATAAAACATGTGGACAGTTGCACAACATGTAATTTAAGCAGACTTAAAAAGTAGAGTGAGAATGACTCTGTGTAATATACACTGTATATACTCTGTGTGTATGCATTTTTGTGAATTTCCACAAACCTATACACAATCCTAAGTATATGTAGGATTAAAAGTGTGTGTTTTTTCCTGTATTATATTGCAGCAGTGGGAGTCATTGGATGATCTGAGCCAGGAGAAAACAGAACAGATGAGGGCAATGAAACAAAGATGTGTTTGTTTAAATCTCTTTCATGTGAGGACCTATGTGTAAGTGTGTGTAAGAGAGCAAGAGAGAGAGAGGGGCCATAAGTTAATTTGACGTTCTTTCTTTGCGTACATGCATTGCCACATCTGTGTGCATTTACTGAAGCATGTGACTGAAACATTTGAATTTAACGTGTGCTTGTGCATGCGTGCATCCTTGGCTTTCTTTCCCAGCGGCTGTCCTTGCTTTTTAATCATAAAACCCGAGACAGGATGGAACTCCACATCTCTCTCCGTCTTCATGTTTCACACACTTCTTTCTATCCTTCTTGCTTCTTTTCATCTGTTTAAGCTCAGTGTGCAGGGGATGGTTTACACTATCGCAGCCCCTCCATTCTTTCTTTCTTCTCTCTCTTTTTTAGACACACAACTGAAATCTAGGAGGGGATCAGTAAAAGAATCAAATCTAACTCCCCTGAGACATTTGACATTAGAGACAGATTGTGCAACACACTCTACTTTTACACTCCATTAGCAATAAAACTCTTGTAGTTTGATGCTCACGGAGAAGTCCTGTAAGCACTGATTTACGATCAAGACAGGCATTTATAATACTTATTATCATGCAACTTTGGTTCTGACATTGAAAGCAAAGTCCTTATTGCAAATATATAAATGTACACATTTATGCTTAGAATGTGAAGAGAATTCAAGAACTGCATGTCACCTACAAAAGAAAAAAATATATTTTTTTTTAACTCACCCCCTTTTATGCTGTTGCAACAATATGACCTTGTCCTTTTGTTGCCTCTCCAAACGTATATTCCCAAACTTTATTCGGGAGTCCAAAGTCCCAAATTCACCCAAATTCAGTGAATAGATGGAGACTAGAAGAAAGAAGAGGAAAGAGGAGGATTCTTTTCTAGAAATCTTTTTTCCAAATATGAGACTTGCCAACTGATTCACCATCAGATTTCCCAAAACTGGAATTTCCTAATGAAAAGACAGGACAACGCGGGCTGACAAATGAAAAGAGGAGCTGCAGCTTCACACAAAATGATTAGTTTCTGTAACTTCCTAATGAATTTCTGAGTTGGAGTTGGTGTTCTGTTTCTTTGCAGCAGAGCTCAACATCTCTCCACTCTGCGGAGAAATGTCAAAGAAAAGTGGTGACACACACATAAACACACACTCACACACATAGTTGCAGTGGGAGGGCTGTTACAGCTCATGATGGGAGGGGTGGGGGGGGATGCTGAAGGTTTACCTCACTGGGAAATTGCTGAGGGTGGAGTAATCTTGAGCCGGCGTTATATACCAGTCAAGTCATCTTGACCTCTCTAACCCCTCCCACTCCTCCTTATGTATCCTTCCTCTGTTTAATTAGCTCTTCCTGTCTTCCTTGTTGCATTCCCCTTGTCTCTTCACTGTTTATGCTCTTTGATGTTTATGACTCCATTTGATTTGTCTTTTATTTGCCTACACAGCTTCTCCCCTTAAAATCTATGAACAGTTTTCTAACAGACAAACAGACAAAAGCAGGAAGCAGCCAGGTGTGTTTGGTCAACCTTAAACAAATGCATGTCATTTCACTGCTGCATCTTCTCTGTAAGCGCCTCTAAAAGTTCCTCATATGAGGAAGTAAAAGTGGTGACTCATTTCAAAGGTTTCATTCTAGTTGAAAGGAATTATTTTAGGAATTTGTGCATTACTTGCTTTCCAGCCAAGAGTTAAAAGATGTTACTATTTTCATGTGTCAATTTAAAACAGTTGTTACTGCTTCTGTCTTCTTGAGCTGAACTAAACAGCTGCTGCCTGCTTCATATCTATCCTACAGACATGTCAGGGGCATCAAATCTCATTTAAATCTTAGCAACAAGTAAAGAAGCATATTCGAATAAAGCAAATGTCAAACTATTCCCTTCTGGTTAGTGTCTGTTCAATAGTTAAACCAAATACATTTACTGCCAGATGTTGTAAGTGCTTTCTTATGCCTTATGTGTATATGTGTGTGTGTATTTTGGAATCCACATTAACGCTGAAGGGATCTGATTTCTCCCCACTACAGCTATGACTGAAAGCATACATTAACCCCCAGTGTTTGCCCTCCTCCCTCCCAACACTGAGAGACTAACTGGCCCCACTCCCAATGGGGCAGAGGAAGTCAGACCTCTTCAGTATGCCTTAAAAAAGACCCCTGGTATATACACACATCTACATACACTCAATCTCCTTGTCCTGTCAGATTTCCAATCGAATTAGAGATAGAGAGAGAGTAAGTGTGTGTGTGTCTGGAAGCCATTACCTGGCACGTCTCCCCTTGCTGCCCAAAAACTAAGAGGCCGCATATGAATTCTGCCATCACCTCTGTCTTTCTGTTTCTATTATGCTTCTCTTTATTGCCTCTTTTATTGTGCTACATATGTCTCTTGACTCTTTTATAGACCATTATTCTTTTCTCTCTCTTACATGTTTCTTTGTTTAATCCATTGTATTTGATCCCTGGCCCACAATTTGCTCCAGTTAATTTTCAAATGACTAACATTAGCGGTCTGGTGGCAGCATTTCAACAGCTTTGCTATTAAATGGGGGTTATTCGTATATTTGGGCATTTGCCTGACATCACTGTTTAGCCATGTACTAATCTGTATAAGAACTGAATAAACCCAGCATGGCCTATCTCCCTCACCACAGATAGACAAAGTTAAGAAAGAGGTTCTGAGTTGGGGTCAGCTTCACCCTTTTTCCTGGGGGTTCAACTGCATGAAGCCCAGCGCAGGAAATGATGGAGTCTGCTGGCAGGAAGAAACCATTATGGGGCACTCCTCCATGGAACCATGGAAGTCCTCGAGCAACGGAAACACACCCATAACATACATCACACGCACACACACACACACAATTCAAAAGGCTATTCTTCCTCCACCCTAAATAGCCTGGAAACTGAACCTGGGTGAGAGCCTGTTACTTCCCATATAGACAGATAGCACCAAACACCACCCACCAATTTTAGAGAATTTTTACTTGTAAAAGCAGTTTGGGTTTATATATATATATATATATATATATATATATATATATATATATATATATATATATATATATATATATATATATATATATATATATATATATATATATATATATATATATATATATATATATATATATATATATATATATATATATATATATATATATATATATATATTAGTAGTAGTAGTAGTAGTATATACATATTCGTCTACCTGTAACTTTTTAAGTATGCGTGTGAAACATAAACTGAAGCATAATAAATAATGGAATACTTAATAATCAGAAAAATTTAAAAATGCAGTTTGGTTGATGGCTTCCCATTGTCTCAATCACAACATATATCTATTTTAGAGCATGTTTAAAGAAACACGTGTCCCACAGATTGAACACATGAAATTTAAAAGGGCATCAGTGAGCTGTAGAGGTACTGTTAGGTACTGTTACCTCTGGCCAGATCATTGTAGCCCATTGCTGGGAAGATAGTTGAAGAGTCAACTGTCAACTGTTTTGTCTAAGGTCAAGATATAATGGTCACTCTCAAGTTTTGTAACCCTTGGGCCTTTCATATAGTAGGAGTTGATGGAAAAATGAATTTTCTTCTTTATCAGGATGAAAAATGGTCATAGCTATGCAGACCCATATTTACCATTGTCTGATATAGAGTAGTAATAATTTGAGTCTACAACTTGCAAAATCTAAAATCTCCCTGTACCATTTTTCAAGCCAACACATTAAACACACGAGGGGCATAGAGTCTTAACTTAAGTGTCATAATGTTAATCATACAGGAAGACGTGCTGCAGGCACTGTGTGACCTCTTGTTTTCTTAAGAGGTTCTAGAACAGATGTGTAGCAGGAATATATTTGCATTTTGACCAAAGTCCTTTGTTAAAACTTAACGTACTGTAGGCCTGTTGCTTATCGCAGGTTAAGTGTTAACAGAAATTCTGTGGTGAGTGTTAATAAGACTAAAACACTTGGGTGTGCAGGAATATTGTGTTTCTGCAAAAGGTATTAATGGTAATATTGTACTGTTGAGTGTGTACGTGTGTGTTAACATGCCACTTCTGGTTCATGTGCATGTGCAGGTTGTCATATGTTCCAGCGCACGAACTTTTATGGGAATGTGAGTGTGTAAATGTAACTCTGGACAAACTCAGTAGTGCAGTCTGGGGTGGGGACCCAGGGCTACAGGAAAGGCTGAGGTAGAAGATACACACACACACATGCAAACACACACACATTAAAAATGACTGCCCTCTGACATAAATTCTGGGCTATTGTGTAATAACAAAGAGAAGGGGAGCAAGAGAAAAGGGAAGGGAATTTATGATTTACGATTCAATAGCAAAGACAGAGGGTGAAACGCATAGCCAAGGGAGAGAGTAAAAAGGGAAGGGGACATTGGGTAACAGCAGAGGGGAGAAGAAAAAGATGGGAAATGGTTTACGTGGACAGCCTCATTTTTTCTGTGACTAAATAGAAACCACAAAAAAGTTGTGTGGATGCACAAAGTTTCATGTGCCGTTTCTGTTGTCATTTATGAGTTTCCTATGGAGAAGCATCCGGGATGAGTCCGGATAACTAAGATGCAGAGAGACACACACATTCATTTAAACTTACACTCTGAGAAACATCCGATGTTCTTAAATGACGATTTTAATGTCCCTGTCTTCTTCTCAATACATATGCACATCCAAATTTTGCATCCAGCTGGGACTATGCAGAAATAATGTAGCATGTTGAAAATCTCTTACAGTTATGTGGAGCTTCCCTGGTGTAACTAGATAAAGGCTAAGCAGTGGTCTAATGCAAGATATATGCAAACATATGCAGTAACACCAATTTTCAGGGACCATTAAGTCTACAGTAATCCTATAACTACTCCAATGTTGGAAAGTACTTCAGCATTAGTGTAGACTTGAATAGACATTAGTGGTTACAAGGGTGCGAACAAGGTGCTCTATTTACAGTGTCACATTTACATGAAGCTCCAGCTACACCACTTGGGTCCACATTAACACCACAGTAATGTTACAGGCACTGGACACACCATAACTGTCCCACAACCATACACAGTATGTTACAGTCGCCCTCCACAGAGATTTTAAGGTAATGCACCCCCTTACTGACTACTGACCAGGAATGAATGCCTCCTCTCTTTTTGCTTATTTTTTCAAGTGGTTGAGGAGCCTGAGGGATGATGGTTATGTAGGTGAGAACTGTAATCATATGTTGTTAAGTTCCCTTCTGTTAAGATGATACAGATGCAGGTTTAGTAAACAGAGGCTAAATTAAAAAAAAAAAAAAAAAAGAGTCATGAATTTTTTTAATTAGGTGCTGTAATTCAGGTAGAACTAAAATGTGTTAATGTGCCAGTGAGCAATTTGGTTGTTTATGCTGCCAGTAAGTTAAAGGATTTTCTAAACTGAAACTGATGGCTAAATTAAGTTTACCATTTTCAGCAAGGCTGTAATTGGCAGGATTCTACCAAGATTGTGGTAAATAGAATGAGTTAAATGGAGGGATTTGGGAACATTAAATTACTCTCTACAAACATCATGTTCTTTATTGGAAACAGTTTTAGAATAGATGAGCTGCCACGGTGGAAACAGGTGTAGCTCAGCTTTTGGCTTTGACCAAAAATAGACAAAATAGTGACTAAAGCTATAAAAGACTCTGATGCAAATTGAATGCTTGTTTTGTATTAGTATGCCATATTGGTTTTGCTTACCATTTTTTATATTTGGATAAGTTGTGCTGTCAATTCAGACCTGTGTGACTACACTGACAGAACACCAGCTGGGTAAGGACCCTTCATTTTCTAAAATGCACACATCCAGCAACCAGAGGTTTGTGCAATTACAGCACTTCTAAAAAATGAGCATGAGGGAAGAGGTTCTCTGGGTCCTTTGGGCTCAAAAAACTTTTCATAGCTACAGTAAAGCATGGTGATGACAGCATTATGCTTTGGGGGTGTGTCTCAGCAGCATAGGCAGATGGTCCAAATACAAAGAGGTCTTGAGGAAAACCTGGTCCAGGGTGCACATGACCAGTATGACAGTGACCTGAACCAGCAGCCAAATCAATGAATTGGGGTCAAAACCCAGACAGAACATATGTGGGGAGACATGGAGATGGCAGTTAATAGGGGACTTGGGAGGATCTTTCGGGAGCAATGGTATAAACTTCCCAAATCTCAGTGTGAGAAGCTTAATGGGACTAATCCAAAGACTTTAAAATATCATTTCTGCCAAAGAGGGTAACGCAGTACTGAAGAAAGGGTCTGAAGACTATAGTGAACGATGATCGTGTTTTAGTTGTTGATTTTATTTGGTCTTTTCAAACATTGACTTTTTCAAATATCAATTTAAAGTTAAATCTACAGCACGAAGTGTGCAAACGGATGTACTTTAATAAGCAGGTCACGTACAGCTAGTTGACCTTTTCTTCTTTAAAGTATTGTAGATAAAACATTTTGTGACCCTGCTGGTTAAGAGTCTTGAAATGATCTACCAGGGATGAGTGCCGTGACAACATGGGCTCATGAGGCTGAAACTAGTGGGTACTTTCCCCGCTGCCTGCATGTTCACGCCTCTGCTCTCACCCACACATTACAGTTATGCGTGTTCTCTCCTTCGTTTGTCTATTCGTCCTTCATCCCTAAGGGTCTGATCAAACAAAACGGAAGCCTGATTTGTTCTGAAATAAGTTTAGACCTATTTAATACAAAAATATTGCCAAACATTAACCGCTCCTCTATTAGAGAAGGGGGAGTGACAAAAAACGGGTTACACTTTGTTTACCTACGTGAATGAGGAGGTGGGGCGGGACATGATGTCATCATTGCCAATAGCATCGCTGGGAAGCGTTGATTGACGTAAATTGCAGCCAGCTACTGAAGTGTACAGCTGGACAAACACGAACACGACACACGTTTTTCCCTCTCAACGTTTAGGCATAAAACTGTGGATTTATCCATTTCTGAGCCAATAAGTGGAGCAAACGGCCAAAGGATATACGTTTCGGCACATTTAAGATTACTGGAAGCGTTTCTTTACCGTTTGTTTTTTTCTTGTGACATCCGGGAGTGGAAAAGTGCCGTTTTCACCCCTCGACAGCTGGTTTGCGGATCCCTCCCCTCCCCCTCCCGTTTGCATTTGAAGTTGTGTGGTGAGTGTGTTGTTATTAGTGCAGAAAAGCAAGAAGCTAGTTGTTTTTCATGGAAAAGAAAGAAAGACGGAAAGAAAGAGCAGATAGAAAGCAACGACAGAGGCAAACACTTGTCATTTAAAAACTAATAACACTTTATTTTCTTTCTAAGATCCTGCTTCTTGAAAGTATCGTGTGTCGGAGTCGGCGAACGCGACTTACTGTGTTGCAGCACTTCTGTCTTAAGATTAGAGACAAAAAGACGGGGAAAAAAACTGCCAAAAACTTCGAGTCTCTTTAGAGTCTTCTCTTTCATTAGAAACAGGTGCGTTGTCACAAACTGCATATTGAAACACTCAAATCATCGGGCGTAAAATGTTATTTTAGGTTTACTTAAGAAATATATAAGGTTAGCCTCGACATTAAATTGAGCAACAGACCTTTTTAGCCATCATCATAAAGTAAATTAGTGTAGCTCGTTGGGTTGTAATGTAATTAATCAGCAGAAATTATTTTATTTCCGAAGCCACGCAGGCAATAATGCTTTGGAAGAAAGAAAAGAGCAGTGTCGGTTGTGGCGGAGGGATGTTTGTTTACACGCTGCATTCAGGAACCCACTGTGAGCCCTGGTTTTCTGTTTTCTGCAACGTGTATTGAAAAACAATAATTAGTTATGCTTTCAGTTCTCTAGTTTCCAACTGTTTTTGCTCTGATTATTTAAAGCCAATCTACACCAGACAGCGACAGCTTTGAAATCATCTGCCTAATGTTGTGTAGGTTCCCCTCTTGCCGCCAAAACCACTCTCACCTGTTGAGACATGGACTCAGCAAGACCTCTAAAGGTGTCCTTGTATATCTGGCACTAAAACATAACAGCATATCCTTTAAGTCCTGTAAGCTGCGTTGTGGGGCCTTCAGGAATTAGACTTGTTTTTCCAAAACCACATCCAACAGATGCTCAATTCTGGGGAATGTGCCGGGCAAGCCAACACCTAGAACTCTTGTCATGTTCCTCAAATGATTACTGAGCAAAACTTGCACTATGTTGACTTATGGGTGTACTTGGTCTGCAACACTGTCCTAACAGAACATTGCCCAGAGCAAGGCACTGCCTCCGTCATTTTGTACCCTTCCCATAGTGCCTCCTGGTTTAATATCGTCCCCAGGGTAAATGATCTCACCTGGCTGTCCACATGAAGTAAACAAAAAAGTGTGATTCAGACCAGGCCAACTTCTATTACTCCAGGATCCAGATTTCATGGTTAGATGGCCATTGTATGTGGTTTCAGCAGCTGACAAGGATCAGCACCATAAGCCCAGTGACCAGTCTGCAGCTATGCACCCCCAAATGCAGCAAATTGTCAATCATAACCAGCATTACAAATTTAGCAATTTGTGCTACAGAAGCTCTTCTGTGGAATCAGGCAAGGTAGGGGCTCCCTTTCCTCTCCATATACATCGGTGAGCCTATGACCTTGTTTCATGTTTACTGATTGTCTTTCATGTCATTTTGGAGATGCTTTGACCCAGTTGTCTACTCATCACATTTGGCTCCTTTCAAAGTTGGTCAGATCCTTACACTTGTCCATTTTTCCTGCGTCAAGAACTGACTATACATTTGCTACCTGAGGGCTGTTGCACACCAAGATGAAATTAAGAACTCCCAGAGAAGAAGATCAACTGCTGTGCTGGCTCACTCTCCGCTCCCTTCTGTCTAGGCCGACAAGTAGCACATGAACATCAACAACTGACAGGCTTGTAGCACTGCAGATTTTGTACATGTATAAGAGGAAGAGGAAGACCTTGGACCACAGACATACAAACTGTAAACAAAGCAGCATTGGCTTACTATTTTTTTCTTACAGATTTTAGAAACACAGAGGTGATTTTTACTTCAAGTATTAAACACTTTGTACTTTAAAGGTTTTGTTAGGACTGAAGGTAAACTAATCGATTAGTTGATCAAAAGCAAAATTTTATATTTTAATAAACAGTATATCTCTATTTTTAAGAGGGTCTCAATTTAGAGTTTAATTCATGGCTAACATTTTTTTTGGTGCTTATATGACTAATACTCTGATTCTAATGTATTTATAGGTGACTTTTCTTACAAGAATTTGTTAGAGGCAGAAATAGCGGGATCATCCCTTGTTTGCTGCTAGGGTCAGCTGCTGTCCTTCAGTCAATGGATGTAACAAACAGCACTACTGAAATTTCTAACCAGAGGAGAAAGACACTATATGCAATATGTATTTCATGCTTTGATAGTTCAGGCCTTTGATGTTGTTTAAATAGGATAATTAAAAACCATCCCACCATATTTTCTTAAGTTTTTAATAAAAAAAAAACAACTTAAGATAATATTTTTAACAATATGAACTACAGAAGAAAGCTGGTCAACACTTAATTGTTTATTTGCTCAGAGCGCATAAGAGACGAATCTTGTTCAGTCTTGAAAGCCATCATCCGATCGTGCACTGTTAGCCCCTAGGGGGGATAGGAAGGATAATACTGTGGTGGGATATAACCATATGTAACCAATGTACTCTAGCTGCTTTCTACATCTGTTTTAGTGTATTGCTGCAAAAGAAAAAATTAATCTCAGTATACACTGTTTTCCAGCAAACGTGTACTAATATTTGACTGTTAAATGCTTTCTTCAAATGGAAAATCAGCACAGTTGGCAGCAGGTTTTGATCTAACTATGTGCCCATAATTAGATTAATTTAAATATCTAACTTATGGCTTGTTGCTATAGTTGAATTGTCATTACCACAAGTATTAGGATTCTAAGTAATAGTAATAAGTCTTTCTATTGAATATCGATCATTTGCATTGTATGAAGCAAACTGCATTCCAAAAAAACTCACATTCATTCACTGTCACTCAGTTTTATTGTCTTTATTCATTTGGTCAAAATCCTGAATTTGTGCTTCACAAGTATGTGGAAAAAGAACAGAAATTATATGGTACTAATTTTGCACTTAGAACCTACTGAAACAATTATTGTTGTTATTGGATTATATTCAATTTTATCCCCAAAGTGAAGTAGACTTCTAATAAAACATGTGAAGCTCCAAAAAGATAAATGCAAGACTAGCAAGACAGTAATTTGTATCCTTGCATTACGTTTATGTGAGTCTGTAAGTTCTAACTTCCTGAAAGCCCGTGAATGCACCGGTCCACGTGACCGAGCCAGCCTAACGTTAGCAAGGTGGCTAACAGGATTTAGCTAGGTTGAGCTACGTTGCATCGTAGCACGGAGAAACCCCGACTGGAAGAACGACCGACACGCATTATTTGCTGGGTAGTTGCCACAACTTTGTGCAACGTTACACATCGAAGTGAACGCCGATAGCACGATGCCAGGTAACGCTAAAATGAGAAACAGTGAATTTTGATATGTTTTGTATATGTGTGAAGCTGTTGTAAGGTGCGGAGAGCAGACTTGTTTTGTTGACCTGCTTCAGTGATGCTGCCATGCTGTAGCAGCGTGCTAGCTGATAGCGGAGCACCCGACTTTGTTTGGCCTCCAGCATCCAAACGGGAATGGAGTTTGACCTCCGTGCAAGGTCTACGTGTTGTTATGGCTTGACAGGTCTTTTTTCGGCTGGTGTAATGTGTGTCTTTTAAGTCGTTTTCATGCAAATACACGTAACGAGTTTTTGAAAAGAACTGTTTCCAGTCGTCTACCCTTTGTTGTTGCTGGTATAGCTTTCACTTGAGGCCCGTTTATTGACAGCCACGCGTACCTATTCATTAGTAGGCACCGTGTATTAGCCTTTTGGCATTAACATAGTTAAAGCCATCCAGTCCTTTGACTAAATTTCAGGTAGGCCCGGACTCCTGGCTTAGCTCGTTAGCTCTGTTAAGATGTTAGCACAGCGTAATCCACGACGACGCAGCTCCTATTACATACACTACACTAACTGTTAAATTACATAATGTGTTATGAAGCTGTTCATTTCATAAAAGGTAAAGTTGTATGCATCTTAGATGGAATTTCGTGAACTTGTCCGCTTTCTCTCCAGTTTTGATCCCTGTTTGTGTTTATTTTTCCTGTCACATGCAATAACGGTGTATAAATATTGCGAAGTTGTTCAAAACAAAATGCTCTTTAGGGAAAAGATTCGGCGATTTTATTTAGAATTGTTATACTTTGACCTATTTAATAACTTGCTCCCTTTTTGTTACTAATATCAAAGTGTAATTCTTTTCCATTAATTTTAGTTGAGTCATAAACAATTGACTTGGAGATACTTTAAATTATAATTTTTCTCTCGATTGCGAATGTCGATTATGCCAATGTGGAATTCCCTCTGTAACTTTCAGTAAGTAGTAGTAATTTCCCAACACTCAAGTTGACATTGTTAAATATTCTGTTTTTACTTGGTCAGCAGACTATAACCCCCAAAACGTTTAATTTACTATCAAAAATTAGAGAAATATATCCCAGGAGTCTTTGCTTAAAGAGTAGACAGCGGAGAAAATAATTGCCAATTTTCTCAATCAAGGCTAATCATTTGTTTTGTTTTAATTGCTACAGTGTCATTTGAGCCTTTAAATAATACATTTACAGTGAGAAGATTAGTTATTCCACAGAACTAGCTCTCAGTCACCATTTCTATTATTTTGACTGGACTTTGACCTTTGGCATGTATCAGAGTCAAATCACTCAATGAGATGGGCTCTCACTAAATATTACATGGTTAAATATATATTTTAACACAAGGTTATGCTACATAAACAAGTTAGGTTGCTATGTGCTGTACTTATTGCAACAACGCTGTCTATTTTTTTTTTTATTTTATGCACTTTTGTCATCTGAGTTTTGGTCATACTCTCTTTAGCATGACATACAGCTAATATTTTAGAAATTACTTGTAGATTTTTATCAGCTAACACGTACCTCTATACAACCAATACTAATATACTTAATTCAACACAGTTCACAACTGCTGTGCATTTGTTTGAAAACCCTCCAAAAATGTTTGGCTGTAGGCTCGTAGAAGTGTGTGTTATTCTGACACACTGTATAGGTGACAGTAAATGAACATGAAAACATGAGCTTTTTTAAGGTGCTAGCTACTTGCTTAAAATATGAGTAAAATTTAGGCATATATATACTCTTAAGAAATATTTGAGAAGAATACTTCTGGTTATAAAACTTATTAATCCCAGCACTGCTGCCCATAAATGAAGACACACCACTTATTTCTCTTCAAACCTACTTAAATTATCCATGTTTATTTGTATTTCTCTGAAGGACAGTGTGTCTATACTTTCACTGTGTACAATTAACAGCATTTGCCCTCAACTAAACTTTGCCTTGTTGGTTTGGTTTTTGTTACTGACCAAGACAAAAAGAGCATGAATGGCCTTCAGCATACCATCATGTTCTGAATATGAGAGTTGGGGCATTAGAATGGGTGAAGTTGCTCTGGGGTTTCTCAATCTGCCCCAGTCCTTGTGAGTCAGATGTTGCAGTAGTGCATACCTGTATAAGATGGGTGCTGAACCAGTGTTAATGGCAGGGTTGAGATCCCAGTGTGAGGTCACAGCTGAGTCATGACATGTCTGTTGGAGCTGGCTGGTTGGCTGAGGATTATGTTGTTACAGTGTTACAGTTATGTCTATGTATATACAGTGCAGTTCAACAGCAGCATCTTCCACAATGATCAAACACCTGAATCAACTTTAAGAAAGATAAAACTACTGAATGATGTCACCTTTTTTAAAAGACTTAAAGAAAGTAAAAATTTATTGTGGGGATGTTGGATTAGACTGGCTTAGTTTTATCTGAATGTAGAAAGTCACTGCAGGATCATAGCAATTAACGATTCACCAACAAGCTCACTGTGATTACTGGGCCGGTGGATGAGAGACAACAGGCAGAGCTGATATAACAGTTGGTCTAGGAGTTTGACTTGTTCAACATGTGCAAGTACAGTAACAGCGGTATACACTCTTAACCTAGTGAAGACTCATGTCCCTCTGGTCTTCCTTCTGTCCACTCTGGATGTAGAGCAATTGAGCTCTGCTCTGTCACAGACAACCGACAGCAAAAGGTAACAGCATGAACACCACAACTATATTTTCAGGTCCAATGAATTTACTCACTGCTCTTTTCAAGTGGCAATAACATGCACCCAGTTAGGTCACTGAGACTGATGCACCAAAACAACTTTACACATTCCATGCAGTTTTCCAGCTTAATATGTGAGTAAAATGGTGACGTAGGCTGCAGACATTTGTCGTCATTGGCTGGTATGAGAGCAGACGTTGGTCAGTAGGTCAAAGTTTGGCTAATTAATTGGCTGACTGATCAAGTTGTCAACCATTAATCTGTATTGAGTATAGAGATCAACTGTGTTTATCTTTTGAAAGGATCTTACATTCATCTGAAAGCAGTAGGACAGGTGTGTGCATGTGTGTGTCTGCAGCCTCTACATTGCAACACGCAGCACCATTAGGTACGATGACTCACTGTGTTTGCCATGACTGACTGAACACCAGTTGGCTACAAAACAACCACATCTGTGGATCTGGTCAAATCAGATGTTTATTCTGCTTGTGTATGTATGTTTTTTGTTTGGTCGAGGGGGATTTGTTGGGTTCCTGTCCTGTAAGGTCTTGACCTTAGCATGTAAAGTGCCTTAAGATGATATTTGTTGTGGTTTGGCGCTATGTAAGTGAAATGTGTTCAAACAAAATATACATGCTAAGCAAACGTTTAGTGAAAAATCCTGGGGAGGTGGCATCTTGCCATTTCTGCAATCCTGTATTTTTACTCAGGAGGAGATGGTTACAGGCTACTTTTTGTTTTCTTTCCAAATTGTGTGTTTTTTCGTTTTTAAAGTTGAATGTATTTATAAGTGTGAGCTTTTCCAAGTGTTCAGAATAGGGTGGCAACAAATAACTATTTTACAAATTCATCCATTTGTATATTATATTCTCAATTAATCTATTATGAATAAATCAAATCTTGTCTTAAACAATTTAAAAAAGGAAAAAAATGCCATCCTGAAGGTCCACAAGATCAGTGATCCCAGCAACCTTTATTTTGTACAACCAACAGTTCAGAACAAAAATATTCTAGTATTGTGAGATGATCAGCAAAATTAGCAAAACCTAAATGGCAATGGGAGTAAAAAATAAAATGCTTGACTACGAAAATGGTTGCCTTCACCAAGTAGCAGCCTTATTATATGCCCCTAAATGGATGCAATCTTGTTACATTTATTACATTTATAAATGTTCATCACTGTGCAGCAGAATCAACATTCAAAATTAGACTAAACAAGACATCACCAGGGTTTTATTGTCTTGTCAAATGAAAATCCAGCTGTAAAAAGCACATTACAAATGCTAAGAAAAAATGCAATGTTACGGGTTCACACATTTACACTGAAAAGTATTTTGTAGGGAAGCTGGTGTGAATGTGTACTATCACAGATTAGCACAGCTGTTTGGAAATGTTGTAGACCGAAACGCCAACAAATAGAGGATGTTATAAAGTTAGTAATGTACATGTCACAACCACTTTGAACAAAATGAGTTTGGCAACCTAGACCTTGTATTCCATTGTGGGTTTATCTTCTGTTTGTAAAAAAAATTATATACTGCACATTTGAGAGTTGGGAAGCCAGTTAAATCTTCCTGCTTACTTAAGATTTTATCTGAAATTTGTTTCCTGGCCTGTTAGAAATCCTGCTTTTGCCATGCTTCACTCAGGTTTACATCTTTGGATGCAGTTGAGTCCTCATTGAAGCTAAGTTTGGTAGAGAAATTAACACTGGGCTGACATTGTGCTGATTACTAAATTTACAGCTATTTACCTAAAATGACTGATGTTAGTTTACCTGTGAATGGCGCTATATTATTGTCTGTCTAAGGCGGTGCATCTTTGATAGTTGGTAACAATCTGTGGCCTTTTAACAGAGCACTGCAATTTGCCAACTTGAGGGGAAAAAATGGATTGATTACAATTGCAAAATGCTAAAGACCTTCAGACTTTTAAGTGTGTGAAGTGAAAAGATCAGTATAGTTGTAGAGCATAGAGAAGTATCAGTCTTAGCAACCGTTGCATTTTGCAGCCGGTTTCTATTCAGGTCATAAGATATATAGAATTATTGTATTGTAGATTTATTGTTAATGAGCAATGAGACTGTTCTACCTTGGAGCAGTTTCCTAGCTGTAGGTAAAAGGTAAATGAGATCCTGCTAATTTCTTTAATTTGGAACCCAGGCTTAAGTTTTGGTAGTCTTGACTGAGATAAATTGATGTACATTTTAGTCACCTAGTGTCTCTTCTCTTTTGGAGAGAAGCCAAAGTTATCTGGCTTCAATGGTAGAAGAAAACAGTAAAGGATGCATAGCATTTAAATTTGCCTTTTGTGCCACTTGTGTCTAATTTCAAAACCTTTTTTTTTTTTTTTGTAAGTAGATTTTTACTACAAAACAAAGTTTTGAGCTGGGTTTTTGTGAGTTCCTGTACATTTCCAGTCTTGACCATCATTAACACCTGTCCCTGTACCCTGGTGCAGAGCCAGCTGAGATGAGTGGTCCAGAGGTGGCAAAGACGCCAGGAGGAGGAGCCCCAGGAAAGGAAGGAAAGGAGCCAGTAGCCAATGGGCATGCAGGAGAGAGTAGCGACGCCAACCCGTTCGCTGAGTACATGTGGATGGAGAATGAGGAAGAGTATAACAGACAGGTGTGTGTGCTCACACTACTTATTGCAGTACATAAAATGACACACACACACTATTTATGTTACTGGGAGAAAAAAAGTTGTATTCTGCTTTACCTTTTCAGTCCCTCCAAGGATCCTTTTGTGCTTAGATGTGTGACAGCTTTTTTGGAGTAAAAAAAGACTTGATGCATGTTGCAGTGTTTTTATGTTTCTAACTGCAAGGTTGCGGATAATTCAGATTGGTTGGTTGAATTAATTGGTTTAATCTCCACATTGCAAGTCCCTGGAGGGACTGTCTTTAGCTGTAAAACCATGCACTTAAATGTTGATTCAATCAAATGTGTGCAAACATCACTGGCAGATAACTTTGTAACATGAAAGACATAATTTTCCTGTTTGTCATCATCTCTCAGAGATGGGATTAATTATTTGCTGCCAGAGTTGTAAAATCTGTCAAGTGTTTTTAGTTTAGTAGTAGTACAAACCATTACAGTGTTTGTGTCTGAGGCTTTACACTTTTATATGCACTATTACAGGAGTTCCTGGATTGCATTTCCTCGTAAGAAAAGCAACAAGGCCACAGTAATCCAGCCTCTTTCTTTAAAAAAAAAACTAAAAAAACCCTTTAAAGCACTCTAAAGTCCTTGTTTGTCCTTGTCCTGCCTGTGTACTCTGTAAAGCATTTTTGCCTTGCGGATGTGAGATATTTTGGGATTCATTGCTAATCAGTTGAGTATTCATGTGTAAGTTAACCCCCTCCCCATTCCATCCCTTTCAATTTTCAGTGTTTTCATCTTGCTCTGCATATTACCTTTTTTTTTTTCTCTCCATCCTCATCTTGCAGGTGGAAGAGGAGCTGCTGGAGCAGGAGTTCTTGGAGCGTTGCTTTCAGGAAATGCTGGAGGAGGAGGACCAGGATTGGTTCATTCCTTCACGTGATCTGAACAACCAAGGGGTGGGGCAACTGCAGCAGCAGCTCAACGGCCTGTCCGTCAGTGATCACCACAGCAACCTGGAGGAAGTGGCGGTGAGTCATAGATGCATCCAGTTTCAAAACAGATGTTGTGTGTTTGTTTTTTTTTTTTTTTAAAGAGTTCAGTCAGAAGTTTAAAAGGAGTGTTACTTTTTTCTGCAGAGGAAGAGCATTTTGAATCCTGAAGCAAAGGAGTTCGTCCCAGGAAAGAAATACTAGGAGTCCCCCTCACCCCCATGGAGCCACCACATGCACACACACCACATCTCACGTATTCTCAAGAGACTCTAGCGGCCATGGCTGCACACACACTGATTCTCACACGCATGCAGACAAACACAGACACACATACACTTGAAGTCAATGGCATGCTGGCAGGCCCAGTTGGGGGGTGGGGGGATTTCTTTTTTCTTTCCTTTATTTTACCTTTAATCTTTTTATTTCCTTTTTTGTTTTTTTCTTGCAAACTGAGGGACAGTGGGAACAGGGGTGGGGGAGGGGTATAATACCAGCATCGCCCCACTGCGGGCACTAGCTCACCATTGCATTTCAGATGACACTGATGCTTACAGAGTATGTAGATCTCATTGAAGTCCCGTTTTGAATTGAGGCAGCTACCACTGTTATGGCAGGGTGACACTTAAAATCCAAAATGTCTGACATAATTTAAAAATATATAATAAAATTCCTTCACACATCTGTTAATTTGTTTGTCATGGAAACGCTAAGCTTATGGAAGGTGAAGTTCAATTAGAGCAGAGGACGGAATTAACAAAATTTCAGGGGACTTTGTGGGCTTCTGCCACTGCTCTGTAGAATCTTATTGTCACGTCGAACCTGTCAATGTTTGCTCCTATGATGTCATAAGGTGACTTTTGACATGACAGTTGTGAATCTAGAGATGCGGGTTATTAGTATTTGCAGCGGCTCCGTTCCAAACCAAATACAGACCTCAACCTCCCCATGTGCTTGTTAAGTGATTAGAACAGATGTGGGCAGGTCTAACCATGGTTTAGAAATTATTGTCCCGATTTATGTGGGATGTTTACCTTTTGTCCACGTTATAAGAACCGAGGTAGAACGTTCCCAATCATGTATCAACTTTAGCAAGTAAATGTTGGTGCGGGAGGGTCTTAAATTTTTGAACCCTAAAATAACTTGCCATTACTTTACTATTTTTTTTATTTTTTTTTGGTTCACCGCTGCATTCTTTAGTGCAATTTGGGCTCACGTGATGTAGTGAACAGTCTTGTTACAGGGGAGTATTTGGTCTGGAACACAGACATTGCCTCTTTCTGCAAAACAACTTGGTCTGTCCAGCATCAGATCAAGTGTCCATATCCAAATCAGGTTTTCTAATAGCCTCTCCTCCTTTTTTTTCTTCTTTTGTTTTCTCTCTCTGTTTTTGAGGATCAGAATTTTGGATCTCTAATGGGTACAGTAACCCATGGTGTTCATTCAGGCCTGTCTATAGGAGGAGATGTGAGAAGACAGTATTGTCACAGCCAGACAGAGCAGAATGGTAAACTCTGCTGGTCTCACTGTTGTTCTCTTTGTAGGTTTGAGATTGAGAGAGAGAGAGAGAGAGATATATATATATATATATATATATATATATATATATATATATATATATATATATATATATATATATATATATATATATATATATATATATATATATATATATATATATATATATATATATATATATATTTTTTTTTTTGTGCGAGGACGTTTTGAGGAAGTTCTTTTTAACCATAGATCGCTGTTGTTGTCTGGCTTTTCCAGAAGCATCATCTCTTATTGCAAATATAAAGTCCGTTAAATTGCGAGCCTTCAAAATGTGTATATGTGAAGATGCTTTTCTGGAAAGCCAGGTTTTTATTAACAGTAATTATCAAATAATTGAGTTCATTTAACTGATTTGAACACTAATCCTGTTCATGAGTATTTTACCCTTGCCGTTAAGCAGACACTTGTGTACTTCCAATTGATTAGAGAAGTCTTTTACAGGACGAAACGCGTCTTTCCATTCATGCAACTTTTACAGTTGCTGCCGTTATCGTAGAAGGTTAAGCATAACAAGTACTTAAGTGTGTTCTTAAACGGTACAGTGGAGACAGTGAAGTCTTAATTTAAAAGGGAACTTCCTCAAAGAAGCTGTCGAATGGCACCCTGGTGAAGCCAATAGGAATGTCCTCCAGTTGAATTGTACAATATGAAATCATTTTTGGTGATTTTGTTTGAGTTAGGTGACAGAGGCTGTTTAAAAAAAGAGGTCCATAAGACAAAGATTATGATCTTCAGTAGAAATAAAAACGATGAAAAAAGATAAATAAAGGTGTTAAAGACAAATGGTTTCTGTCAATGTTTTTTTTCCCATTTTGATACGTTAGTCAGAACCCAGATTAGCCATATATGTTTGGCTGTTTTTGCAACTTGAATATTAAAGACTGAAGATCCAGCAGATTCCTAAATATAATTTAATTTACACATGACCTTTAGAATTTTAAGTCGTTTTAATGACCTGCTCTGTAGATTTCTGCAATATTTTGCCAGTATGTTATTCTTCCATTGACAATTCCTATGTAAACATTTATAAGTGAGCATAACTAATAATTGATAATTTCCAGACTAAAAGCTGCAGGTTTGTGGACTTCCAAATTTGTCATCAGGTCTAGCATAAATTCATCTAGCACTAGGTATTTTATAAGAAATATTCCAAATGACATACCTGTTAATGTAATCTCTTATTATCACCACTTGGCTTGTGGTCTTGTTACCCTCTTACCCTTTTAAGGCTAGGGTTCTCACTCAGTGTGCAACACTTTCAACACAGCAAATACACCAATTTTACACACTTAAAGTATTTTGGGGGTGTTGGAGATAAATGAAAAAAGTTGCATCAAATATTTAATGGCTTCAGAGGAAGGAGTAGGCGAAGTATTGAAACACTACAAGTTTCTAATTGGAACAATGTGAGCTTAACAGAAGTGTGTAACTCCTCCCTTCTGCTTGAGGCCTTTTTGGCCTCTAAAATGAAGTAATTTATGAAGATGGAGCTCGAGCCAGAGCCGTTTGCCACAGGTATTATAAATGCTCATTAATTTATATGGAGCAGATCCAGTGAAATCAAGATGTTAGTCTTTTGAAAGTTTACCCTGACGCTGTGCAGATTACATCATCCTCCCTAAGATCCTCATAAACTCAGAAAACCACATTGCTATGGTTTATTAACAAAATTACTTTTTCCCTATACTTGCTGTATTTAAGGAATTAACTTGTTTTTGTCTTTTTAACAGTTTATTCACATATACACTAATCACAAAGCTTAGGGATATTTGACTTCAGAAAGCACCTAAAATGCACTATAACCTTTTTAAAGGTGAACATAATTTTACCTTCTCTAAACATTTGAATGCACATATCCAACTGTTTAGTGTTTCAGTACTTGCAAAACGTGTTGTTCTCTATCAAGGTGATTAACTGCAAAAATCATGCATGAGCCATACATTTTCCATCATTTTTACCCTAAAGTTGAATATCCCTAACTTCTTGTGAGTAGTGTCCTTTTGTAACATGAATCTTTTGCAAAGTTTAAAAATGTCACACTAAACCGTATATCATTACCTTAGCAATAGTCTCTCGATGGTTGAGAAATGGAATACCCCCCCAATGCTTAAACTTTGGTAGGGCTTCATTTGAACGCCTGATTAATATTCTGTTTGAACATGTTTTTATGTTATAGAATATTAATTGGCCCAGTAAAGTTAAAAAAGACGATGTGTATTTTTATCCTTCACGTTATGTGTAGAACTTCCAACCATGTGATTTTTAAACCTATAGTAACAAAAGTTTGTGATAACTGAGATGTTCCTTTTGTCTTTGTGATTTCTTCTTCCAGGCTTCCTACTCATATATCAAATGCTGTCCTGCATAATGGGTATATTTACTTTTGATGCTCTTAATTCTGCTGGTCATCCATCTACTTCAACGCGCTTCTGAATGCAAACATTTTACTTGTGTCACCACTGCACTGAAATCTCCCAAACACGAAGATGATAAGCATACATATTTTACTTTTTCCTCTGGGTGCCTGCCAAGTAGTTGGTTTGCTGCTGTGCTATGACTCATCCTCAGCTTCTGTATCTTGAGGCAAGATTACTGAGAATCACACAAGCCTTGACCGCTTCCTGAGTAGGGAGGGATGTTTCACGCAATTCAAAAACAATATTTATTGCTGCCATAGTGAACTTTAAACTCAGTGGCAAATCACGTTCCACACAAAAGACCATCAATAATTTTTATTTTCTGTGTGCTGAGACAGGTTGCGATTCAGAGCAAAGCAGGAGGATTTCAGTGACATGGACTGCAATTGTGTAAATAACTCATGCAGGTGTTAGACTGGGACCACTAGGAGTAGACACAAGACAATAAAGGACAGATGTATAAAACAATAAAAATGCCTATAGGTGCAGGAAAACTGTTCTGATAAGGACACGCAAACACTAACTCTAACCTCTCCTTACCTTTGGAGCATAATTGGATTGGTACTCTGTGCAGTAGATAGTTGGTGATACACGGGCAGGAGGCAGGCTCCTGAACTGACAGAGTTTAGAAGGGCACATCTGCATCCCTGAACAGCAACTATTTTGGTGCTCAGGTTCCCATTCACGGCTAAAAGCAAGAGAAATTAAAGAGAAAATGTCAGAAAACAACACACAAGGTGCAAGACAGATCTGGGAGAGAAAAAAAAAAAAAAAGAAACGTGAGAAATTTGAAAAAGAGAGGTTTGTGTGGCTTACCAACTGCGCTGCCAGGAAGTGGACTGAAAAAAGGCACGGTCTTTCAGATTAGAAGCCAATGTCAAGCCCTTCAAATAGTCCCTGTTGTCACAATTTTCAGCATCTAACCAGAATTGTAACAAGTTAAATGTAACAAATGTAAAAGGTGACATTCCCTCAAAAGCTACGCTCAAGTCTCAGTACAGTAATTGCAGTATTTGAGATTAGGGTTTACAGAGATACAGGTTATGAATAAGTATTTTAAACCATTAAGTCTCAAACATAGGCAAACAACTAATTAAACATTTGGGGGAAATAAAGTGTCAGTTCATTTTGTTATATTCATATAAAGCAGCTTTGGACAGCGGAGCAACCTGTTTGGTTGTACAATTTCAAGTCTTTATGCTAAGCTAAGATAGCCAGCTCTCATGGTTGTATGTATTTACAGTGGGGTGGATATAAACTATATCATAATAATGTCAATAATAATATATTTCAACATTCTTTTGAACACAAGTCACATCAGCATACAGTTTTAGTTCAGTGCACACAAATAGTGATCAAAAATAAGAAGCCTGGACCTTGGCAAGTACTAAATAAAACATTTTTATCATTTTAGCGAGTTTATATGTGTGTGTGTGTTTGTGTTAGAGCTATTCTACCTTTGTATGTGATAATAGGACTGGAGGATGAAGAAAGATTGGGCAGATGCTTCAGCTCAGCTTCTCTGCACAAAGATCTAAGAAAATCTTCACAGCAGGCCGGGTCAACGTGAGAAGAAAATACTATTGTATCTGAAAGTGCACAAATGCATAATGAAGATTATAAAAACATCAAGATGTATTTCTCAGCTTTCAGCTATTTCAAGGACTTGGAACGTTTTCTCAATCTTATGTTTACAGATACGTAATAATTCTGAAATAACTCGAAGTGAAAATAGCAACGTAACCTTTCTCACAGAGAACATCAATCTTCTGCTGCAGCTCAGCTTTTTCCCCCCGCTGCTGTAGCACATTTTCTGTCAATAGAAGGGGGGCAGAGTTTATGGGTTAAGGAGCCTGTGTGTGTGCGTGTGTGTTTGTGTTAGAGCTATTCTACCTTTGTATATGATAATAGGACTGGAGGATGAAGAAAGATCGGGCAAATGCTTCAGCTCAGCGTCTCTGCACAAAGATCTAAGAAAATCTTCACAGCAGGCCGGGTCAACGTGAGAAGAAAATACTATCGTATCTGAAAGTGCACAAATACACAATAAAATTATGAAATTATCAAGATGTGTTTCTCAGCTTTCAGTTATTTCAAGCACTTGGAAAGCTTTCCTCGAGTCTCTCAAGTCTCTCAAATATGTAATCATTCTAAAATAACTCCTGATGTGAAAATAGCAACTTAACCTTTCTTACAGAGACCATCAATCTTCTGCTGCAGCTCTTTTTTTCGATTCTGCTGCAGGAGCGCATTTTCTGTCAATAGAAGATAAATGGATTAAGTGTCTCTACACCTGCCAGCTTTCAGAGAGAAAGTGAGAGCCCTTTACTCTTCCTACCACAAACACAGTGTAGTTGACCTTTCTCCTCCTCGCGACGTAAAAGCCTGGGGTCACTGGCAACTCTCACTTCCTGTGTTCTGCCCTTAAAAATGGATGGAGCGAGGATACCAAATGGAGATGAGGATGCAGGGAAGTGGAAACAAGGTGGAGGCTGGGAGACATAATATAGAGTATGAGGATGGTTGACCTATTAAATAAAAATCTGATTACAATTAATGCTATTGGGAACATGCTGCAGGTGTGTGTGTTGTGTTGATCTATACATGTGCTTTTGGTTGTTTTGTAACCCTATTTATGAAACAATGCCCAAGTTTCATGTTTAGTCTATGAACATAACACTGAAACAACAACATTGTAGGAAAGTCAATCAAACAATATGTTCATCTTTCTTTCAATTTGCCCATCCATTAATCTATCATACATGTGGCAGGTTGATGGATGCACGAGGAACTGCAGCTTCAGATTTTGGCTGGGGGACTTGTAGATAGTGCTCACTGAAGGGTTGATAGTCTCTGCTATAAGTTGTCGTGTATCTCCCATAAGGCTGCCACCCTGCAGTCTGAAATGGAAATACTGGTTTGGTGACAGAGGTAACAAAAAAGATGATGATGAGACAAATACAGTAGGTTAGTCTGGGTGGGCCAGAGGATGGGACTCTTAACAGTTATCAGGTAACCAGTGGTAAAGTAAGTTGTGTATTTTGATCCTTTACTCGGGTAAAAGTATCTGTACCACATATACTTATCAAATAAAAAGTATCTGTACTACATACACATATAAAATAAAATAAAAACGTATGTGAAATGACTGCATTAAAAATAGCTAAGTAGTGTGCTTGAGCTAATGAACTTAGCAAGACTTAGCGACTTTACACCGCTTGGTTTCAGGTAGCGTCAGGAACTTTGTTGAACCAACAAAAGATAATAACATCATCCGACTCTGCACCTTGAAAGGTTTTCGTTTGAACAGCTTGCTGTGTTTGTTTTTGATCACTGATTATTCTGCTTTTCTTTTTTTGGGGGGGGGGGGGGTTCCCAGCAGGCAGCTAATCAGCTGTAAAATTTACAAAACTAACATACTAGATAAGTAGCTTACTAACATAGAGCTGACAATCAGCTAGCTACTTTGAAGGAGAGGAGTTAAATTCGTAGTGAATTTGGTTTCCCTTTGCTTGGCGGCCAGAAACACGTGTTAAAACGTACTAACGTCAGTTAGTTCACGTAAAGGTTGATCTTTCTCAACATCAAGTCAAGGTAGCAACGTTAACTCAGTCCAGGTTGTTTCTCACAGCTTGTTCCCGCTGCAATCAAGTGGGGAAAACTTTACTTTAAGTTTTAAAATAAAACCAATTTGAAATGGAATAATTTGTTTTAAGCAGCTAATTATTTAGCAACAAGCCGACCCACCAAGGTCAATGAGTAAAAATAGGGTCAGTTTGTGAGCAAAGTTAAAGGTGGTACTTGTAGGTTACACTGATAGTAAAACTAAAACCTAGATGCATCTAGGTTTTTGGTGTTTGGTCTTAAAAGCAATCCAGTACATGGACGTTAGTATGTTTGAGATGAGTTTCATAATGCTGCAGTAAATGCTGTCTGGCATGTTGGTGCAGTTTGTGCCTGGTGACAAGTTTGCATTGAGTCTGCGTAGCTGGTGTAAAAGAGAGCAAAGTGTCTGCAGCTGTGTTAAGTGGTAGTTGCAGCTGTAGCGTTCTTCTTTTTAACACACATTTAACCCAATCAGTTCGAAACACACTGACGTTAAATCAAGCCGTACTGCTGCACAAACCGACCCAAGATTAACAAAGAGAACGTTTAGTTCAACCAATTTTAAGTCCTTACCTTCAGGTTATTGTAGGGAATCATCGGTGGTTCTATTCGGTAGCGCCTTGCATTCGCCAAAGAAAAAACTTACAGCCCTTATCTCTTGGTTAAGAGATACGGATTAAGATTCTCAAAATGTCAATAAATAGCCTGCAAATTATGCCTCGCTTTAGGCTATAAAGTGCGGTTTAATCTGTGCCGACAGTATCACTCGTCGTAACCATGGCAACACGAAGTCTTTAACGTTTGATGTGACGTTTTCTAAAATTCTATGTCGAAAATGAAACACGCACATTGATATTTAAGATATAAGATATTGAAGCCTTTAAATCGTCTAAATAAGGATTCATTATTAAATTAGGTTATTCTAAACCATGACACCATTGCCGTCTTAATTAGCAACAAATTAATAACCACTATAACATTTCTACTAATCTTGATGTCTTTATAAATTATAAAAAATGTTAATGTTAGCAGCATACATAGATGAAAGCATACATGAAAAAAATAAAAATTGTTGATGTTCTGTAAGTCATTTATTTACCTAACTTAATATATAACTGGAAATAATTTAATCAGGCAGCCTTTTACAACCGACGCTTTGTTCAGATTAAACTGAACGTCAATATCATCGGGAAGGGAGATAATTTAATAAACTTACGTCTGTCAAGTCATAAGAATTTTTATTCTTGGTACATGGAAACAATCAAGTTTACAAAAGTGCAAAAATAATCAGAATAAGTCAGGTGTAATACCATAATTATACAGTCATCATGGTAAATCGTTTAGTAGTGATACAATTAATAAAAAATTGGAAAGCACATTTGTGTCCTTCGTGTTCTCATTAGCTGCTGTTGAAGGTGTGTTGGTAGAACATGTCAGCATTGGCTGCGTAATCCATAATTATGGTAAGACCCAAACTCTGAGCCCCAAGACTGGCGCCTCCAAGGGCTGACGACTGCCGCAAATTCAGGAGGCTGTAGCCATGGAAATGATCCTTAAACCTTTTGGACGATGCTACTTTATCCAGGACCTCAGTGAACCCTGCTCCAAGTGTGAGGGACCACCGAGAAAAAGAGAGGAAATTGAAACATAACACTGTGTTATTGCTTCACAAAATATTCTTTCATTGTAAAAATTATGTTATGTTATTATTAATTCATTATGTTAAGTAATTAAGTAACTTAAGGGGCCTATTTGGTGTAATTAAGCAGGATGGAAAACATGAGCTGCAGCAGAAGATTGATGTTCTCTGTGAGAAAGGTTACGTTGCTACTTTCACTTCAGGAGCGGTTTTAGAGTTATTACATATTTGTAAAAATAAGATTGAGAAAAGCTTCCCAAGTGCTTGAAATATCTGAAAGCTAAACACATCTTGATATTTTTATAATCTCATTGTGTATTTGTGCACTATTAGATCCAATAGTATTTTCATCTCATGTTGACCCGGCCTGCTGTCAAGATTTTCTTAAAAATGTGTGCAGAGAAGCTGAGCTGCAACATCTGCCCAATCTTTCTTCATCCCCCAGTCCTATTATCATATACAAAGGTAGAAAAGCTCTAACACAAACACACACAAGTTCCTTAACACATAAACTCTCTACACTAATTAAATTGTTTTGTTTAATATTTGCCAGTGTCCAGGCTTCTTATTTTTGATGACTATTTGCGTGCTTATTTTCTTGATTTGAGGGGTGCTGACCTGGCTTCAAGAGTTCCCAGCTCTTCCACACTGAGCCCACACACAGAATGGGCAAGCCGAGATCTCCACTTAGTAAAGGCTATCAAGAGAGAAAGAGGGAGAGACGAGCAGAAATTCATGAAATCTTCATGAAGCTTAAGAGTCAAAGCACAGGTTTGTATGAGTGAGTGAGTGTGTGTGCCACCTCCTGTGCTGCAGGTAAGACAGCCTCTACGTGCTTTGCCAGGGCTCTCCCAGCCTGAGTGAAGGCATATTGACATAGGGCATCCCCTGCCTCTGCACCTTTAAGACATGTGCACAAAGTTTTCAATTGACCTGCCTAACTTTACTTTAACTATGCCTTCACAATACTATACAGGAAACGCTGCCTACCTTCAGCCAGTTTCTTGCAGAAACCAGCAAAGTGTGACTTCTGGAAGTTTCTGTAGAGATGTGGCAGCATGCCCATCAGGTCTGACACCTAAGATATATACATTTTTTCCCCACATTTGGCTTTTTTCATCTTACACTTGGTGTATCAAACTAAAAGTTTTATATATGTTCTTTCATTGGCTCTAGCTTTTAAACTTTATTTGGTATTATACTGTAAATCAATCCATTTGTTGCATTAGCTAGACAGTAACGGCTTTAGTGACTGTTGCAGAAATCTGACCTGAAAATACTCCTCCATGGCTTTTTTGACATATGTAATGTCATGAGGAGGAGCAACCAGGTTGTCTTTGGCGTCAAACACCATCTTCACGGCCAAGTGAGCGGTCCAGAATGCTAAGAGACGTAAAGATTTCTGGAATGTTTAGTCCAGCCAATGACGCTAAAATTGTTCATAAATAATTTACCTGATCCTTCATCACCCATCATGTGACCCCAGCCTCCACAGCCAATCTGTGAGCCATCCGGTTTTACTAACTTGCAGTTAGAGCCGGTCCCTGATATCAGGACGACACCTCCTGCAGAGAAAACAGAGGCAGTTTGGGGCTGAGCTGACTGCTCTTACACAATAATAACAACTGTGCTATATGGCTTAAATCTCATTAAGCCATATAGTTTGAAAAATACTGTAAATGACATCACATTCACACAAGTACAAGAGGGTAAAGTATCAAGCCTCGCCTAGTTATGATCTTTTAGGGTCTACTTTACATTGAAACACCTCTCAAATGTAAAGGCTTCCAATACAAATGTAATTTAATTTAAATACAACCCCAATTACACACATTTGTAAATTACAATTACAATTTGTAAAACCTAAATAAAACAGAATACAATGATTTGATGCAAATCTCATCAACCCATATTGTATTCACAATAGAACATGAACAAGATGTCAGATGTTGAAATTGATGGAAATATTGCCATTCTATTGAAAATAGCTAATTTTGAATATGATGGCAGCAACACATCTCAAAAAAGGGCAACAAAAACAGGGGCAACTAAAGGCTGGAAAAGTAATTGCAACAAATCAAAAACAAATGGAGGAGTATTTGAAAACTAATTTGATTAATTGGCAAAAGATCAGTAACATGACTGGGTAAAAAAGGAGCATTTCAAAGAGGCAGAGGTTCACCAATCTAAGACAAACTGCATCTAAAAATTGTGATTTCAGAAAAATGTGCTTCAATGTAAAATTGTGAAGACATTGAAGATCCCACCATCTACAATATATAATATCAAACGATTCAGAGAATCAGGAGGAATCTCTGTGCGCAAGGGGTAAAAACTGTATGCATGTGATCTTCAGGCCCTCAGGTGGCATTACATTAAAAGCAGACATGATTCTCTATTGGACATAACTGCATGGGGTCAGCAGCACTTCCAGAAATCACTCTCTGTGAAAATGAGGTGAGGGGCCAATGAGCTTGTTATCAGCAGACAGTACTGAACTGGCCTGCAGTCCAGACCTTTCCCCACTAGAAACCCCGGCAACAAAGGCCTAGGACTGTTGAGCAGCTAGAATCCTGCATCAGATAAGAATGGGACAACAATCCTTTCCCAAAACTTCAGCAAATGGTCTCCTCACTTCCCACATATTTAGAGTTGTTAAAAAAAAAAAGGGATGCTACACAATGGTAAACATCACCCTGTTCCAACTTTTTGAGATGTGTTCCTGCCATCAAATTCAAAATGAGTTAATATTTTCCATGAAATGGTAAAATGTGTCAGGTTTAACATCTGATATGTTATTTAAGTTCTAATGTGAAAAAAATATGGGTTGATGAGATTTGCAAATCATTGCATTCTGTTTTTATTTAGGTTTCACAAATCAGCCAAACTTTTTTGGAACTGGGGTTTAAAATCTGTTAATTACAAAGGTATAGTTTGTCATTTTATCCATGGCAAACATAGTAATTGACTAACACTGAATCTAAATTTAAATTAAGGTCACCTCTTACACCTTGTCTTCAGCAGTCTTTGCAATGACATCAGAATATGACAAGTTACCAAAATTGCTGGCAGTTGCCATGGCACCGATGGCATCAGTGGTGATGAAGTAGTGCTGGCTGAGACTAGGGAACTGTTCCTTCATCTGAGCAATCAGTTTGTCGATGGCATCCTTCTGCTCCCCTCCGCTCAGTGACATGCCCTGCATGCACATGCGCAGAAAAAGGAGGTTAATGCACTTCTTTATCAAGTACTGTTGTCAGAGGTCAATCAAAGGAGCATTTGTGTGGCATGGGTCTGACTAACCAAGGAGCATAGAGGTGTGTTTGGGTCCAGTCCTGCCTCCACCTTGGCCCTCTGCACCATGTCATTGATAGTTTCAATACATTTGTTCACCCCCACCAGCTGTATACACACATGCAAAATATGTCATTTTAAATTTCTTAGCATATATATATATATATATATATATATATATATATATATATATATATATAATTAATTAAAACATTTACCCATTTAATCCAATGGATTGTGCATTTAGTACATGATAAACAAATTATGAACACCTGAATTAGTTTCTCCCCCATTCCTCTGAGCCTTTTATTTGCCATGTCTCCCCACTAATTCAACCCAACCTACTAATCTACTTTTGTTTTCTCACCCAGTGGTTGGTAGAGGGTCCTTCTGTCTCTGCCAAGATCTTTCCATCTGCTGCAACTAACAATGCTTTTGAGTGGGTCCCTCCACTGGAGACACAAAGACAGCAGTGCACCATTCAGTTGTCTCGGCATTGAAGCAACATTAGCAGAAAAGACATGATGCATTTGCTGTGATATACAATCAGTTACAGGTGAGTCAGACACATTTTTATAGGTTCAAAGGTTCTATAATTGTCACGTACTCATTTATATTAAATGAATTAAACTGACTGTATCCCACAAAACATAAAGGAGAAGAAGTGATCACGAGACATACAATCAACAAAAATTTCCTGCTGTCTGTGCTCATAACTTAATAATGAAACTCGTTCAGCAATTTATAGGCTCGCAGACTAGCTACATTTCTAGAGGGCAACTGCGAAAATCAGAATAAAGGATCTAGAACATGCTAGCATGAACTTACAAATAAGAAAAACACATTGGAAGTAAGTTTGTTGTATTTTTTATTATTTTATTTCATTCTCACCCCTCCACTCCGCCGAACACCACTGCCATCTCTCAGTTCCTGTTTTGGACCGACCAACCGCGAAGATATCGCGAGAACGGAAGCTGATCTCTACCCTGCAATGTCGAATAATAACCAGTAGATGACAGTTGAGCATCTGTTTCTGTTACCTGCTAAAATCCCTTGAATACCCCCAGTTGTGTGACAGTTTTGTATTAAATAATTATAGAGGCAGATGTGATTAGACTGATGCATATTTTTGAGGATTTACAACTCAAAAAAGCTGACGTGATGACGTGTTGGATTACAAAGGTGGTACTAGAAAATATCCAAAAGTTGACAGTGGCTTAAGTAAAGTACAAGCACAGTAGATTTGTATTTTTGTACAGAACATAGATAAAAGTAGAGTACTCTACAGTTTCCAGAACTGTAGATTTTTCTAACCCCAATGAGTGACAAACACATCTGTCACAGAACAAGAACAGACATTTCTAGTCTTGCGAAGGAATACTGACCAATTAAAAACGAAATGTCTTAATGTTTAAACACCCATAATCAATCAGAAATCAGAGATTAAGCAGCATTTGAATGTGAGCCGATAGCAGGAACTTTGACTTACTCTGTAAGCCAGCAAGAGGCATCTGCAACACATTAATTTGGGGGCCAGCTTCTCATGCCAAAAGAGGCTGCTTTAACAATAACTATCATTCTTTGGCATCTATGAATGATTATAACCTTTGTTTGGTTTAAGTATATGCAAATACCAATATTGAGCTCACAGAGACCTGGTTGTACTCACGTTTGTTAGGAAATCAGCAGTTTTCTATAGGATCTGTACAGATGACCTTCAGATCATTTGCTAATATATTCATCACCTGTACCTATGTTTTGTGCATATATTACAGTTTTTATGAAGTAGATCGGTTGGGTGTCTCTGAACTGAATCGGAGAAGTTACCCATGCGTGAAGAGGAGGGGAAAAGGAAGAAGAAGAGATCCAGCTCGGTGCGCTCACCACGCGCGGTTCACTCCTCCTGCAGCGGGAGCTGCGTAAAGTGCCAGATTTTCACCGGACCTTAGTTAGTTCATCTGACAAAATAAAAGCACAAAACACCCACACAAACGCAAAAAACACGATTTAGTTTCACTACTCATCTTTAATAAAGCACAGAAACGTATTATTTGTGAACGTACAATACACATTTGACCTACTAAGCAGTAGCACCAGTGTTCAAAGTAATCATTTGCTTGATACAAGGGTTTTGCCCTCACAGTCTCTTAGGTGCTCAAATGTTTGCGGTAATTTGATTAATTGTTACTTGAGTAATACAACATGGACTTTATCTTCTTAAACTACAAAGTAAGGTAAGATGGGATGGACAGCCAACCAAGTTTATATTCACAGATGCATAATATTAAATAAAATTATGGTTCATTAAGTTAAAACAAGGTTGTTGGGCCTAGACTACTGATTATTAACAAATACATCCATAATGTAAAGAAGACGGCAAAAGACCAATCAGAATTTTAGTCGTATTTATTTGCTAAGTACCAAAAACAATGTATTCACTGTGGACCAGTCTTAGTATATAGCACACTATTAATAATAATAATGAATGCTTCAGTTACAAATTAATTGTGCCTTATTTAGATTCTTCCATGGGGGGCTGAAGTGTCTGTGAGTATACTCACATGATAAATGTGCAAATGTGAAAGTATCAGCATGTAGATAAGTACTGGTGTGCAGTTTTTTTGTGTCTTATTGTGCCTGGGGAAGGAAGGTGTGGAAGGGTTGGGTGCTCTTTGTCCTGTGAGCTGTGATCTTCATTTGGGAGTTGACTTTTTGTAAGAGGGGTGAGAAGGGTCATATAAGATCTTATCCACCGTTGTTGTTTTTTTTTAACCCTGGAGGTGTAGATGTTTGTGAAAGAGGGGTGTAAGAGACCAGCGATCCTTTCTGCACATTGCACTACACAGTGCAGTCTGTGTTTGGAGTGCAATGATGAAGAGCTGAACCACACAGTCATGGAGGAGACGTAATAAAGAAATTAAGGACGTAGGATATTAAGTAGCTAATCAGCCCATAATAATTACCTGTTTTAAACACAAAACAAGTTTGTTCGTAAGTATCGTCTACTTGTTAGCCGAACACAACATTCATGCTTGAATTGGACTTTTATTGTGAAAGCCCTGATCGGAAGTTTTACGTCATGTCTTAAACTGAGGGTGTCTTTCCACCAAACCAGCCCCGCAGGAGGACACAGACAAGCCACTGACACCACTTCAGTTAGACGTTATTTACCTTAAAGGGACCACACAGGGTTAGTTTGGTCCTTTTATACTTTTACCATGATACCGTTAACTGTCCAACACCGCTACGATAAATGTGTTGTAACGGCTGGAGAGCGGAAGTGAGAGAAGGGGGAAGTTGTTAGGGGTGACAGGGAGAATAACCCCCCAACTCTCAGAAAACGAAATTGTTCTGTCAAGTTCAAGTCAAGTTTGACCTTTCTGGAGAAAAGGGAGCCCTGGGGTGTTTATGGGCATGGACACCCACGTTAAGGAGGGACAACTTTATGTGCAGCATCAAAAGTTTGGGAAGGTAAGTCTGAAAAAACAAACAAACAAACAAAAAAATGTAACTCTACCGTTGTGGCGTTGACCGAAAAAAAAAATCTTTAGCTTGTGACCACATTACTGATGTTTCGAAGGCCCTATATAGTATTAAAACAAATGTTTTAACATCAATACAATCAACCAATAGTAGCCAATAGCAGAGTATACGAAAATGGAGCTTTTTAGGGTCGTTAAAATGAGGTAAAATACTTAACGTTACCACAAGAAGCCAGTAGGGTCTATCATAAACAAGTCTTTAGCAAATGAAATAACCCATCGACGTTAAAGTGAAAGAGAAAAAAGGATAATTAAGGGCTTTCCAGTGTGATAAATGTGTGATATATGAAACAAATAAAGCCTGTTATTGTCAGTTAAAGTAAAGATGGAGGCAGTACAAATACTTACGTAAATATTATATGTAAGTATTTCATGAAATTTCTTATTCCGGCCCATGTAACTGTTTATTTAAGTGAAATTGCCCATAATTCACGAATAACAGTTGTAAACCAGGATATATATATATAAATAATGGCAGGTAGCGGACTTATTTGTGCCATTAGGCTACAGATCGGTCACTTTGCCCTGTGTCGTTACAGACAGACCCACTGTACCTGCAGAGAAGGGGAAGTTATCTCGGAGTTTTACAGCTCTGGCCTTGTTTTGATGTGGTGCTTTTGGAGTAAACTTGCTGTGCATATCTGAGGGGAAGACAATGTGCATGTGAATGTTTTTATGAGTTGGTAAAAAATCTGGTGCAACATAATAACCTAAAGTAAATGTAGAACTATATGCAACTAAAGTGGAACAAAGCAATTTCTTTAGATAAATGAGGTTAGGGAGCGAGAAAGGATGGAGGTTGTTTAGTGTGTGTGTCTGCTTGTGTTTGAGCTAGTGACACCCAACTGTGTGATGAGCTGCATGATCTTTTTAAAACAAATTTATCACCACTGCAATTTCACTTTTTACAAAAATTGTGCAAGGGCTGCAGAGGCAGAACATCAAACACTTATAAAGATGAAAAGTTTTATCAACATCAACAGATCTTTTTCACAGAAGTAGTGGAGATGTTATTACTTAATCTTAGTAGTGTTCACATTATTGCAAACACTGTCACCAAACCACCTTTGTATGAGTATGTGATCAGTCTTTTCAGGCATGACTGGATGCTAATGTGAGGGATTGTGTGTGTGTGTTTGTTTGTAGGTGTGTCTTTGTGTTAGCTTGGCCTCCATGCTACTTTGGTCTCAGAGAATACTGGATAAGAACTCCTTTACTCTTTCTGATTTCTAAAGAGGGTCTTTGTCTCTCTGTCTCAGTATGGTCATATGACATAAACCAGCAAAGCATTCTGGTGTTGTTTCCTGCAGTGAAATCACCACTTCACAATACATATTCATATGCCCAAAACACAGTTTCAATGCCTTTTATAGACTGTTGACAATAGAAATGAACTAACAAAACCTCTATTTTTTATAATGTTATCTTCGCACAATGGAAAATGAGTACCCAGAAGTAGATGAAAGAATGCACTAGAACTGAACAGGAAGCTAATGTCGACTGATCTGAAAGTGTTGAAATCGATGTGAGCTTTGTAAGGTGAATTATGCAATAACTTGAGCTTGAGCTGTCAGTGGACATACATACAGACACACATACTTGTTCCCACGTGCGGATTTGGAAAATGTGACTCAATAGCATGATGGCAGCCTCTGACCAAGGTTTCTGTTTCTGATTGGTGTTTAAACAGCAGCATGTAAGCACGCTTTATGAAATTGTTTTCTTATAGGTCCCCCTCTTTGTTTCATAGCTCATACAATGTGTAGATTTGCTGTTCTTTTATATGTCATATCAATTAACTGAATCCTTTTTTTCTTTTTTATTGAGACAAAAGAAGAATCTGGAAAATGGGTTGCATGGGCTATGTTATGGGTCATATTTGCCCACCAAGTATTTAAAGTTGGTTGGTGAACTAACTAAAGGACCTGAGGACGGAAGAAATATGTTTTGAACCTGCAGGCCACAAGAACGCCCAAGCTAAGAGATCAAGCGATAACAACAACAGTGGACAGTTACATTTGTTTCTGCATTCTGCACTGTACATATGATTTGTACAATATTATTATGAACTGTCAATATTATTATTTCATTCAAACTTAAAAGAGACAAAGAACTGTCTAGATCAAAGCAGCACAGGCAGAGAACCCCAAACATTTGGCTTTTAGTATAGGTTTACCCCCCAGGTCCTACATTTAGTATAAAGCAACTTGACATTGTTTTTAATTAGAACGCCCATGGCTTCTAAAAGTCTGCTTCTTTGAAAGTGTGCCACACAAGCCTTCTGTTAAAAATTTGAAGCATCTGGCCCAAACATAACTAAATTTATTAATTTTATAATTTGTGATGATGTGGATGTTGTGGATGTTGCTCTGGTTTTGAAAATTAGTTGAGATGTTTATGTAGACTAATGTAATGTATAAATATTGCACTGTGTAGGCTTTTAGATGAAGGAGTCTGCAACTTCGGTTGCTGTAATTATTGTTTTTACAGTTGAAGCTGTCAGTTGAGAAGCAGACAATGTGATTAATTAGTTCTGTCTTTACATGTGTCTTCTTGTCTGCACTTTGTTTACCTGCACCCTATTGATACTTGCAGCTGTTTTATGACTACCAATAAAAGGTGCAGATGTGGGGATGATACCGTAGCTAATCTCTCACCAACATTTAAGACAACTTTAGCCAGAAGCTAGCTGCGACTTAAACTGACGGGGTGTCTCAGGATAGAGAAGTATGACACTCCCGGAGGCTGCTTAATTATTACGACAGCGGTTCATGTTTGGAGTAACGATTAATTGATTAGCGTCAGATTTCTTCTTGGGAGTAAATCAGACACTTAAGACATATTTCTTAGGAAAGAAACACAAAGCCATTTGTTATAAGAACTCTAGAAGAAATTTGATGTAGGGGAGTGTGAAATTCTCCTTATAGCCTTTCCAGTAGGTGTATTATAGGATCAATAGTATAATTTTGCAATGTGATGACACTGAGGATAAAAATGATTAATTCTGTGCAGAAACAATGATCTGAGTTCTTTCTGGTAGTTTTGTTTACTAATTTTTCAAAAGTTGACATTGATACCAGTGTCTCATTTTCAATTGTAAAATTAATTCCCTTGCCACATTTTGTTGACATTTTTTCTCTTGTGAGTCACTATGTGTTTGATTACATACATTCCATCCTAATAAGCAATGTCTTTAGATAAAATTGTCGTTACGGCTGAATACACGAGCATAATGCAGTTTTGCTGATGTAATTCTGTATAAGCTAAGAAAGAAGAAGTTTACTGTAGAATCGAAAGTATAAAAAGACTGTTGTACAATAAGGCTATAGGCGGACATGAAAAGCAGCACATCTATAGGGACTGATCTGATTTCCTGGTATTGTAGATGAATAGATGAGTTGCCAGTTATGTCTCCACGAGCCAATCTTTTGGTGTTAGAGTAGGTAGGGGTGATGCCTGTTCTCTTCGGTCATTGAAACATTTCAGGAAGGTAGATACTATTTAGATCCTCTCAATTCTAACTCCCACACTGAACCAAAATCCAATCTTTTGAGGCCCAAATTTAATGTTTGCTTTTGCACTGGTTGATGTATTACCATTAGCTGTAGCATGATGAGGGACATCAGCCGTGACTGCAGCTGTACACCCTGCTGTGTGGGAGATGGTGATAAACTGTCAGTGTACATTCACTTTCAGCAGAAGCTTCTTGTTTTTAGCCAGTCGTGACACTGCACTTACTGGTTAAAGTGACAATTGTCTAAACAGCAGCAGTTCTGTCACTAATTAAAAATTCAAGTTGTGAGTAACTTTTGGTTTGAACATGCTTCCGAAACACTACTGTACAACTCCAAGAGTGTTTCTATTACTCCAGGATATTCTGCAGAAAGGATGCATACATCATAACTAAAGGATCCTGTCTTATCAGTGACATGCTCCCAGTTATTCTTTCATATCATATCAATAATGTTAGCTTAAACATCATATTTTAAGTAGGGCCTCCAGTATTAGTCCTGAAAATAACGATTTATAGAGATAAAGAAGCAAAAAAAAATAAATCATAATGAATATAAATACTTGTTATTTACACATGTATTTGCAGTTTGTTTTAACTAAAGATTTAATCCATTCTAGTCTCCAAATTTTGAAAACTCCAATTTATTGTCCAATATTTTGTTGTTGTTGTAAGTATGTTGTAACTTACAGTCATGTGCAAAAGTTAGTACCCCCTTAATTGGAAATGGCAAATAGAGTAAAGCAAAGTTTTTGTTTTTCATCAACATACTATTTAACGAATAATTAGCTATTACAAAATAATTAATAGTTTTTTAAAATAATTTATCAAAAGACATGCAAACTTTAAAACTTAAAAATGTAGGTTTGGTGTTCAGCTTGCATCTCTCTACATACAGTTTCATTGTAATGGGATCCAAACTTGGTTATAGGTAACTTAGTTAATGAATGTCACTAAGGTAACAGCAGCAGACCTGTGGTGAGTCCAGTGATCTGCCTTACCTTTAACACACAAACACGCACTCCATAGTACCTCTCTTTTCATCTTGAATACACACATACAAAGTGACACAACTTTCCTCCGCTTTCTCCCTTTAACACACATAAACCAGAACAGACGCACTCCTCCTTCATGTGTCCTTGCCTGTGGCATGCGGGTACATTGTTGGGTGGTTTTGATAAGTAGCATAATGATATGATAGAGAGAATCCACTGTTTAAGTAGCAAATGGTGTTCATGCGTCACACAGTACACCAGTCTGAATGCAAACACACACATACTGTACGTACATATTGTATTAAAACCCCGATAAGTAAAAGTACAGACAATTGAGCTTTTGAAGACTTAGTTTCTAAGACCTCCAGTTGTGTACAGTGTAAAATCATAAACAATTAGTAGTAAACAGTTAGTATTGACAGTAACAACTACAATGTCATGTTCAGTGTTGAAAGAGAGAAAGAACAAATGCAGCCACCTGATACACTGTATTCTATGAGCCAATCATGTCCTGAAGGACAGGAGATAGTTTGGAAAACAACAAAAAAACTCTCTCAAACCATGTTCAGTACATTTCACATTCCTATTCAGAATGACGCTAAACCCAATGCAAGTCTACAATTTAAAATTTGTAAGGCAGATGCATGTGTGTGCATAGAGACACTCAGAAATGTCTTATGCTAGCCGGTGTAGCTGGTACTGAAATTCAGTCACAAAAAAACATTAAAAAAACTGTTTAGCTGATATAGGTCAGTGTTACAGTAATACCTTTGTATTGTTTCAGCGGTTAAAGTTAGGAATACTGAAGCTTCTGTGTTCTCATGAACAGCCAGAACATAAGTGAGGAAGTTTCTCTCCATGTCTTTATCATGATCTTTTTTGCATAATTTCCACTTGGTGCATTAGTGGCTAATATTGGTCTGTTGCCTTAAATCGAGCAGCTGGTTACACACACACAACCACACGCACCAAGGAGCAGACTGAAACAACACACTGGTCTGGCTAACTAGACATTGAATGTCCGTGTGTACATGTGCACTGCAACAGCTGGTCCACAAAGCACCAAGGGAATATTAAAAACAATAAAAACGTGCACATGGACTGAGACACACCTGGATGCAGACGAAGGAAGCCAATAGAATCCTGGTCCCACGCATTTCCTGTCCTTTCTGGCAGTTCACTTTAATGACTCAGTTAGTGTGCATGCATTTGTGCATGTGCTGATTTATGAGACCTTGGAAGTTTTCACGCATGCATCTCTGCAAATGTCTTGTCATTTCTGGTTTAACAGTTACTTACTTTTACTGTTTGTGGCCAGACTTTTGCTCCTGAGTGTTATTTTTGTTTTAGTTTATTTAGAAATGAATGGTAAATATTATTTTGCAAAAAATAAACACTCCGTGGCTACACATTTAAACTGACATTAAATTAGTGGTATTTACACGCTGTGAATGATAGTGATAAGTTGATGCTTTTTTTGTGTTATAGTGATAAGATATTTAGGTAGTTTTTAATACCTTTTTTAAAAATAAGATTTTTGATTGATATTTTTAAAATAAGGTACAAGTGACATGGTAGATTATAGATTTTTGCATCATGTTTTTGATATTAAACTATTATTTATCCACTCTAGGAAGGATGTACTATATTTAACGTACTATTTTTAGTTTTCAGGAACAGCAATGGTATAAAAGTACAGTAGTACATATCTGAACGTTCAGCCATGTGTTGTCCAAATAAAAGAAAAAAGAAAGGCCTTTTAAATAGTATCCACCCTTTACTTACAGCCACCGGTGCTTCATCAGACATCTGTTGGTGCTTTTGAACCAGAGGAAGTTTTTTGTAATTCTCCAAACAATGGCTTTAAAAGTTCCCTTCTTTTTCATGTGTCTGCACCGCAGGAACTTCAGAACTATGATTTGTTACTTTCTCACCCAAATAGGAACTATCAGTGAAACGGCCAAACACTGAGTGAGTACAGTGATAACAGTGGGAATTGGATCCAAGGTCAGCTGGATCCAAGAGAAGATGTGGTTAGTTTATCCAAATGTGTAAAAGTCCAGATCTAAAAAAAAAAAAAAAAAAAGTCATTTATCAGACATATTTACAGAAATAAAGCAACTTACGAATAAGGAACACAGGCACACATTGGGCAACTTGGGGTTTGGTGTCTTGCCCAAGAACACACAAGAAGAATAGACACCAGAACCAGAAGAGATGAACCACTGACCCTGTGGTTTGTGGACATCCGCTCTACCAACTGAGCCACAGCCACTTGGATTAGGTTTCAAAACAGTTGCACTGTATTTGTTATGTATTTCCATTTGATGCAACTTTTTCTCTTGTAAAACAGTCTCTGACCAGCAGTAAAAGAGCCTGCTATCAGGTGAGGAATTGATTACCTGCATTTGAAGAGTTATTGTCTCATTCTCCTCTAGATGGATTTTCCATGCTGGTTAAAGGATTTTCAAATTGCTGATCTTCCTGTTACAAACAAGCTCAGCTCTTGGGCTGTCAGGCAGCTTCCTACTCGCTCAGTCAATGTATGGGAAATCTCACTCACTCCCTCACACACACACAGACACACACACTGTTGAGAAATATAACAAACATGAAGTGTAGATGTGCAGCAGTTACATGCAGATTTGTCCAGAGGGTACAAGAGACAGCAGGGACTTCCCATTTAAGTGTTCTGGCCTCTGACAGAGTTGGACCACAGTCACATATGACCTAATTGCTGTAGTGAATTTAACATAATCTCTAACGGAATTCGTCATCACTGGCTCCTCTTATCACGTGTCAGTGTCCTTGAGCAAGAAACGAAATCCTAACTTTCAGTGAGAACAGGCTTCTCCAATGGTGTGTAAGTGTGTCTGGTCATGAGTGGGAATCAGCGAAGGAGAAGCAATGTAAAGTACTTTGGGTACTTATAAGGTAGAAAAGCACGGCTTATTATTAAAACATTATTGATATTATGTCATTATTTCATTCAGTGTTCTGTGACATATTTTTTGGTCATGTCCGTATTTGTTGCTGTGGAGGAAAAGGTCATTAGTAGCTGTTGCTTCCTCACTAATGAATAACATCCTGTCACCAAGTTTGGCCTGGATCATATTTTTAACCCGCTGGGGACAATGACAACCTTAAAAAAAAAAAAACAGAAAAAAATAAAAATAAATATATCACAGTATGTTATTACTTGGAAGTGCCATGAATGTTGGTATGTCCTAGAAAATTGATAATGTGATTTAGGCAGCTACTATCAGATTTTTACAATAGATGTTTTTCACTTTTGCTTCCATGTTGTCTGTAGATTTACTTCAGTATTTAAGGGTTTGTTCTTCCTCATCACCCAGGGATTTAACTTATTTTATTTAAATTTAAAAAGCTGTCTATATTTGTGCTACCCAAACAAGTCAGTCTCCAAAACACACACATTAGCATTGTACCAAACTGTGACATATTCCATCATTTATTTAATATTGTAAATATTTCTCCCAACGATGAAATTCTGTTTTATTGTGTTACAGACAATTTGCATGTGCACGCTGTAATGTTGGAATCTCAAATGAGCCTACAAACAAAACAAGATAATAGAAAGCTAAGCTTGCATGCCAGAAAAGTCCAAGGAAGAGGTCCTAAAAAATAGCTTAATCTGTTTGGAAAGGGTTCAGCAACAAACAAGATTTGACTAGTGATTTGAAAATTGTGTTCGAAACGCGAACCAGCAAAGGGTGGAAACATGAAACTAATTTGTTTCACTATCTCAAACACAAACACTAGAATATAATGAAATAATGGCAGATGTCAGAGTAACAACAGTAAAAAACTCATTTAATAAAGGAAGATTAATGTCTCAATGGATAAAGCATCAGGATCGAATCCCACCCTATTGGGGGGTTACGCCAGGAGTGGCATCTGGCGTTAAAAAAAACCCAACTCATGCCAGAACAATGTGCGGAACATGTTCCGCTGTTGTGACCCCTGAAAGAACGAGCCAAAAGCTATTGGTCTTTGTCAGTGTCAGTGTTTAAGTTAAGGCATGAAATGATCATTTGTGGTACTAACTGATGAAAAACATTGTAATCATTTCTTTGTCCTGCCATGGAACCCATGCTCCATTAAACAATGTACCATCATCTGTGTGTGCTGGACGTAACCAGAGATACATACATACTTTGATATCCAAAATAATTATTTAGAACGCATTACACATCCTAAGCTAATGATCTAACAGTATGAGTCAGATTTACTTATTTTAATTATTCGTAGGTTAATGTAATTTGCACCCAATTCTGTTCTATTCTTCTATTTATACCCAATTCTTGGGTAGAAATACCCAATGGGTTCCAGGTTTAGTTGTCTTACTAAACTTTTTACTCATTAAGATGAGCAACTGTTTGAATATTGGGGGGGAATAGCTCCATTCTCTATGAGCAATGATGACTAATGCTGTAACTGTGGTCTGCTGCTGCTGCTGCTTATTTAATACAGAGAAACACTAGTTTGTGTGCAATAGATCTGAGTCAGTCTGCATATCCTCCATCTCTACCACATGGCCTCAGTCAGTACTCAAGAGTAGAGTTATGATGAAGACCCGGAAATATAGTTTTGACTCACATCTTCTGTGGATTTCTAATGTCCTCTTTTCTATCTTTATCCATTTTTGATTATCAGGGGCCAGCTCTGCATTTTGTAATTTACATGAAATGCTGGTTTACTAATCTTTAGATGAATGATGCACTAAGATGAATGTTGCTTTTTAAATAATACAAACAGTAGATATACATAAAAAACTGAATATCTAGAAGAGTTCAGACTGAAAACAAAACAAAATAATCATGTCAGATTTTTTTATAAGAACAGAACAGAAACTTAAAAATAAAATCAGAAATAAAGCTTTTAAAAATAGATTTTACCAAAGTAAGTACATTTTTCATACATTGTAATTTCCATGTATTTAATATCCAGCTATTGTTGGGTGAGAGGTGGGCTACACCCTTGACAGCTTGGCAGTGTATTTCAGGGCCAACACAGCGAGACAACCATTCACAGCCTTTGGGCAATTTAGAGTAAAAACTGGTGGGAGGAAACCAGTGTTTGCATTTAAAACTTATATAAGTACAGGAAGTAAACATAAATTCCATGAACCCATGACCTTCTAGCTTTGAGTTGACAGTATTAACCACTTAGCACCATGCTGCCCCTGTAACTTTATTAATTAACAAAAATGAAATGATTAAAATAGTAATACATTTTTAATCATTTTAAATTTTAGAAATTTTTGTGTGAGCCATTGATACGTGGTGGTGGAGTGGTTAGCGTTGCAGCCCTTATAGCTAGAAGTTTGCAGGTTCGCTAGCTGAGTAGAGCTGTCTCTCTGTGTTGGCCATGAGATTGTTAGCTTTGATTTGGTTTCAACAAAAACGAAAAAAGTTACTGCTACTGTAACATTCATTCTTTCCTTTTCCTTAGAAATGGAAGAAGAATTGGTTTGTCCTTTTTCCTGCCAGTCAAAATGGCATTGCCCGCCTCGAATTCTATGACTCACCCTCAGGTGGAGGGGGAGGGGCTGGTGGAGGCTCAGGAGGTGGGTCCAATGAGAAAACCAGGAAGTTGGACAAGAAGATCATCCGCTTGTCTGAGTGCATTTCCATCCTGCCAGCACTGACGGAGACCTGTCCCAAAGAAAACATGGCGGCGTTCTGTGTGGAAACCAATGACAAGACACATGTGTTTGCTGCAGAGAAGAATGCTGCCAAGGACTGGATGGATACTATGTGTGACATTGCATTTCAGGTATCTTTATATTGTTACACAAAATGGGTTGACCAGGCCATACAATGTGTTCTTTAGGAGATGGTGTTTGCACTGCAAGTGACTACAACATGGGTTGTAGGTTCAAGCTTCCATAGTGACAAAAAATGTGTCCACCTTTCTCTGCTCTGTGGTCCCTATGTCTATTTGAACATAGAAACACAATATCCTTAGTTTGCTGGAAAACTGCTAGTGTGGTTTAATTATTTTTGTTTTAATTTTGTATTTTAGTATTAAAAATCTTCCCACTAGCCCATGGAGTGTATATGTAGGCCAAACATAAACATAACATATGTTTGCAGAGAGGAAGCCAGAGGGAATTTCCAGGAGGAAGACACATTTGTTTTTACTGCAAGCACAGTCTCTCAAAATCTTTATTTTCCTCCTCTTTCCCTTTTCTCATTGGGTCCACTTTTTTTTTTTTTTAACAGTTTTACTGGTAAGCGGTATGAGGCTATTGTCTCCTGTTGTTGTAAGAGCAAACTCCCAAATGTAATGTTAAAAAAATATACAAAATAATATACAATACAGTAAAAAATTCTATGTCTTTCTCAGCTGGTTGACTGTCAGTGTCTCTGTGTATCCACAGGGAGGAAGTGGCAGCATTAATGCTGCTGCAGACTCTAATGGAGGACCCCAGGACCTGCAGATGTCTGAAAACCTCATCTACTACTCCAGAGAGGAGGGTAAAGACGAAAAACAGCCCAGTCTTATGCAACTTTAAAATCTTAAGAATTTACCTTAGCATAAAAGCTCATTTGGAAACAAGACAATCTATATCAAGCTAAGCAAAATCTCTCATCTTCTCATTAGTGAATGAATTCTGGGTGACTATTCAGCATACTGAAGCGTCAGATCGTTGTGGGCTGGCAGGCAGCTACTGGCTTAAAGCGGAAAATGACGCCATGATTTTAAAGGATCCAAAGACCAAAAAGCATATCCAGGTGTGGCCATACAAGCTGCTGAGGAGATACGGGAGAGACCGGGTGGGTGCCTGACATACAGACAAATTCTGTACTTATGGTAACTGGTGACAACTGACAGATACAGGCACAGCAAGTTCACAATGTTAAATTTATACCCAGACTGTAACAACTGATCGTTGTTAGGAAGTATAAACAGTTTAAGGTACAGATTGAGTGCCTGTGGTCAAAGCCTCAGTGCCGGAGAATATTTAGCTTTAAAGTGTGTGGTAATTTTGTCACTTAGACGTTTTAAAACTTGAGACTAGGATCTAAAAATGGCTGATAACCTTTAAAGTCTCTGTCTGGTTTGTGTACACATGCCGTTTATTCACACTTGTTGATGTGTGTATGTGTACAGCCTTCGTTTGTAAAATACAGAGTGGGGAAGAAAGTGTGATGTACAGCTGTGAATTTAAAAGTGAGTAAAAGCAGGGAAGGAAAACAATACAAAGATTTACAGAGAAAACTGAAAAGTCAAGTTCAGTGGAAAAAGGAAGCAAGCTTTGTTTTGGTGCCAAGAAAAATGATAAATGAGCAATGATTGGAAGAGAGCAGGAACTTCTGTGACCAGCTTCCATTACTTCAGCCTCAATTTAGTATTTATTGAAACACTTCTGTATTCAAGGCTTAACTTTTCCTAAAAATGTCCTTCTGTTTCTTGCTTTTTTCCTCTAGGTGATGTTTTCATTTGAGGCTGGTCGTCGTTGTGACTCAGGCCCTGGTAACTTCACCTTTGATACCAAGCAAGGGAATGAAATCTTCATGCTGGTGGACCAGGCCATTCAGTCACAGAAGGCACAGGCTGAGGAACGCCACCTTAGCTGTCCCTTCAACTTTGACCCTGACTGCCCTGCATCACTGCAGCACATACGCAACCCGAGTGGTGTGACATCAGGAAATGGAGACAACAGCAGCTGCAGCAGTCGGGAGGCAGATGGTGATTCTGGTGGCAGCAAACCGGGCTCTGCTGATGGTGTGCTTGGGAAAAGAGAAGGAGATGTTGGAGGAGTAAGAGGACAAGGAGGTGGAGCTGCAGGGGGACTTAAAAGCAGGAGTTTACCTGAACCACCAGTTATGTTGGGGGGTTTGGCAGCAAAAGGTCTTCCCTCAACCGATGAACAGGCAGGTTTTTACTCGGAGCCAGCTGACTCTGTGCGTCTGCCTCTGCTCAATGCTGACAGCCTCTACTCTGACCCGGTAGACAGCATCAAAACTCAGAACCAAACAAGCAACTCATCCACACCCCCAGTGCCCACCCCCCGCCTACGACCAGTAGGAGACGAGTCCTCAGGAGGTGGCTTCCAAGGGGATCATCACCATGGAGGGACCAACCACAGGAAGCCCCCAGATATGTCCTTGTACTTTTACGACCAGGTCAACATGGAGCTGAACCAGAAAACAAGTGGTCTGAATCTGAATGGGCCAGCAGGGGGGGGAAGAGGGGGAGGAAGAGGGGTGAACAGTAACAGACGACCTCCAGTAGGGCAAGTACAGGGGGCTTTGTCACCTCCTGCTCACCGTGTGGAGCACATATATGATGAACCAGAGGGCTGCGCCAAAGCGAACGCGGGCATGCCTGCTATTGCAGGGATAACTATTTATGACGAGGCTCGTTTGGAGCCTCTCAGCCTGAAGAGACTGGACGACTTGGTGGCCACATCAGGTGCAGAGGGGAATTTCAACACTGTTTCCACCGGAAAGCCATCGGAGTCTCACAGACAATCTCTTCCACAGCCCGGCCCGAGCCGTGGCACGCCCCAGCCTCCAACTCCGAAGTTTCCCAAGCCTATTACAGCCCCCAAGCCAGGTAGGGGTCCTTTCACTCGTAAGGAGCCAGTGCCACTGCCCCCTGGGAAACATGGAGGTCCTGGTAGCAATTTGAACAACAACAACAACATTTGGGGTTCAGTAGGAGGACAGGGAAAGGAGCTGTACAGCAGAGTGTCTAAAAAGAAAGCCCTCCCTGGTAATCCGTGGTACAGCCAGCACCAGCAGGCACTGCTGAGATCACCAGATATCATCTATGACAACTTGGGAGATATTTGACTTCTTTATTTAGCTTAACTATAACAGGTTTAAAAGAGACATTTATTTCTTAAAAGCAGAGATGCTAAAGCAGAAGAGACGACGCTGAAAAACAAACTTTTGCTCCGTGCCTTTATTCATGTAGTTTTTGAGGACTAATTTCACATTTCAACCATCTGTGGACTGGAATAATTAAGTGAGACAGCTGATTCATTCAGAGAGGATTAGCTTTAAACTATAAGAAAACCAAACATGGCTGCATTTTTTGCAGCTATTGTTGGGCCACCCTCTGTGTGTGTGTGTGTGTTTGGGAAGGAGAGTGAGTGTTTGCATGGTCTAACCCATAATTGGTGTAGCAAGCCGCAGTGTGGTTGGAGGCAGCCACTTTACTTTAAAACACACAGACACACGCACAAAGAAGGCATATGGATTTACCAACCAGGAGTTTGGCTGAGTGGCTTCACTTTAATAAGCTGAAGGAGCTGGCTTGGTTCCTCTGTTTTCGTTGAACGTCTGCCGTGTCAATGAAATGACTGGGAAACAGGTTTTTTTGCACTGCTGCTTTTCTGGACATATTGTTTGACTGGTTTGGAGACATTTTGGTGGCTAGTATTTCAGCTGTTTGTGTACTCTGGACTGATTAGTCATTTTAAATCCCAATAAGAGAGGGAGATTTGGAGCATTGTCAACCCTGGACACTAATGTGAACATGGTTTCATGTTGGATCCACTAAATGGAAAATTGTTGTTGCCTACAGTTTTGACTGAAGCATGAAAAGTGGGATTTCAACACAGCTTATGCTTACAAGTCCTACACAGGAGCCATTATGCACAAATTAATATTATTTGAATTCTTTATGTTTTCATGTACAGACGACTAATCAGAGCCCTGCAATGTGTCTATATGTCTTAAGCAGCTGTGCTGTATGTAAATATATCTAGTAATAAAATGTATCATAAAAACCTAAAGCATTTCTCATGTGTAAACATGAGAGCCCCTCTAATGTGTTTGTCCTGTCATGAGCCAATCAGATGCAGTTTTCAGTGTCCCAAAGTTTCTGTTCTGCACCAAAAAGGACAGTAAAACAGTCTTCTCTCCCTCTGCCACGCTCTGCTTTTGTTTCCACCCACTTAATCACACCGCTAACATCCAGCCTCCAAAATGGTACAAAGCCTCTCTTTCTTCCTTTCTTCCTTCCTTTCTCCCTCTCTGCAAGAACTGTTGTTTGGTTGCTGTGGTGACAGTTAATGGCGGCTGGTTCGCGTTGGGCAAGTCATGCATTTTAACTGCAGCGAGATACCGTAAGAGGCAGGCAGGAACACAAGATAGAAAGAGGAAGAAAAAGCAGCTAATTGACAGGCTGAACAGATTCAGAGAAAGAAGAATGTGTGTGTTTATCCTGAGCTGAGGATGACTAATATGAAAGGGACTTAAAAAGATGCTGACATGATGAATGCTGGCTAGATGAGCCCGTCTGTGTCTGGTTGGCTCACAAACAGGTACAGGCTGTTCCCGACTGGGGCTGCTGCTCTTTTCCCTCCATCATCCCTATTTATCCCCCTCTTGTTTTTCTGTCTCTTTCTCTCCACCTGCTGCTGAAGTACTTTCTGAACAGGAAACCAAGAGTAACTGGATTACATCTTGATGGTAAATTTCCTAACTTGTCCCCACTTGTTCTTTCAGACAGAGTGGGGGAAGAAAAACAGAAAATGAGTGAAGACAAACTTCTGTCTTTCTCATTAAACTCTGGATGAACTTGTTAAAAAGAATTATGGTGGGGAGAGGTCACACATGTGCTTCTTTATATTTCAACGCATCCTTGTTGGAAAAATCCCAAACTGTGTGTTAATGTTTGCAGAAGACTTTGGCCAAGCTGTAGTCATAAAAAGAACTGCACCTGGTTGTATGTGTCAAGGAGATTTCAGCATATAGAGCTGGAAGCTGAACCACTGTTAATGGGTTGGTTTGCACAGGTTGACATGGTTAAACTGCTTTATAGAATGCTTCGGTTTGACTGGTGAGCCTCGCTTAAAAAAAAAAAAAAAAAGATATCCCCACTATGCTATTTTGTTAGTCAGACATCAGTGGAGAGTATTGACAGCCCCTCACAACAAGATGCTTTTGGAACATATTTCTACCCAAAATTGAATATTTTATCATAAATAGTGCCCACAGAAAAAGTGCCAGCCTGTATCCAAATTTACCAGCCACACGTTAAGCTATAGTTATTTCTTTTTTATTTGATTCTGTTGAATATGAACTACAAAAATGACAAGTTCTGTCAGGAATATGGGTGGGCAGTGACTTCCTGCAGTTGCCAGACAACCTCATAATAACATCAAAACTCTGGGTAAGATAACCATCTGGTTGGTGCACGCATGACATATATTAAGGTGTTTGCAATCTTCACATTTACATCAGCAAGAAAGTGAGTAGGCCCTCCCCCTAAATGTCAAACTTTTCATTTGAGTGCAGAATAAGACTTCTTGTGTGTAGAGAATAATGGGTCAAAACAAAAGTGACGGAAATTATCTGGGCTTCAATGGATAATATATCTTTGATAAAATGGTAACGAAGGAGTTTTAGTTTATTTTTACTGGTCTAGTATATTGATGGTATTGCGGTATTGTTCCAAACCTTTAATAGTTTAAAAATTGTTTTGCAAAAAGCTCTGTGCTGTCACCTCCTCTCACCCCTTTTCTAACACTTCTCTTCTCAACTGGTTTGACCTTTCACACATCTACAGAACAGCTCAACTGACAGCCTTATCACCAACACGTGTGTGTGTGTGTGTGTGTGCGTGTGACAGCTGCCGGTGAGTAGGTGTGAAAGAAAATAAAAATTTGCCCACTTGAGGTTTGTTTGACTTAAGGCATTTCTTGGTGTGATATGTCAGTATATGAAGCTTATGGATCTGCTGCCATAGCACTTTGTGTGCATTCCTGGTGACTGTGTTTGTGCTCAGAGTTGGTAGCCTCATACTGAAAGCATACCAGAGACCTCACTTCATAGTTTCAGATCAACTTTTTTGCATTTCTCAGGTTTTGGAGAAATGTCAATTCAGTAGAATGTCTTTTAGAATTGCATTACTCAAGACAAATGAAAAAGAAGGCAACGAAGCAACTTTGGTAAGAAGGTAATGATTTTACCTACACCATTATAGACACAGCTAGACTTGCACATATATGTGTGTGTTCTGTTTCTAATTACATGAGACATACAGACAGTTTTATGTGCAGATTTGAGGTCTCTACATTTCTGACGTCAAACCCACACACACACTATTTTTGTGTTCATCACAGTCTTCCTGTCCATTTCTTTGTTTATTCTTTACATTGTGTTTTTTCTTCATCTCTCTGTCTGTCTCTCTCTCTGCCTCTCTCTGTCTGTATGTCTCTCTCTCTGTCTCTGTCTCTCTCTGTCTGTCTGTCTCTCTCTGTCTCGCTCTCTGTGTCTCTCGCTCTATCTGTGTCTCTCTCTCTCTCTCTCTCTCTCTGTATCTCTCCCCCTTCTTTTTAAGGTCACGTCAGAGTCACTGAAAGAAAACAGAAAGAAAACAGTGCAACAACAATCGCACTAAAACTAGAAATTACACAAACAGGTGGCTTTTGTGGAAGCCAGACAGGTTTTACATAATGGGAAAGAACTTCTCCAGAACCTTAGAAAAACATCCACATTGTTGCCCTGTGTTCAGACACAATGTAAATCAAATTTGCAGTGTGTTTAGTATTAATGCTAAGACAAAGCAAACGTAAAACATTTACGTCAAAAAAAGCTACATGAATCTTCTCATAAACCTGCAAATATGAGAGGCACATTCTAGGATTAGAGGCTGTGCTCACCTAAAGCATAATGTCATCTGCAACAATTAGTTATCTGCTAAGCCTGATAAGAGTAGTCTATGATTAAAAGTCTAAACGAACCCCCCTCCTGCAGTTACTGCTGCTTTGGTAACCAAACTTCCCAATCGTCATACACACGTTTTGCTACGACAACAGCACGAGGACTATGAGGAGATGGTTTTGAATTTGCGTGTGATTAATCTGAATTGTGCACTCTAACTTTAAGCAATAAATTAATTAAAACAATTTGTTATCTAACTTGAGCTAGGACTAGCATGAAACTAAATCGATCTGCTTCACACAGCCCTGCTACACTCTGCTCTGCTTTTCAGGCATTATTCATTATAAGATTACCAAACAATTTGCCTCTTTAGGAGCCACAATATTAAAATATTTTTTTTTAATAAAGGACTTATCAAAATAATATTTTTCAGTGTGATAACTTAATGTTTAAAATAAAAACAATCACACTTATCAGCTGTACTTCTTAATAAGAAACACAGCAGTGAAACTCAGCTACACTTCCTCATTTTGTTCTAAGACTGCAGTAAACTAAATATAAGATCATGTTCAAGATCGGTTTTACATTTCATGCGAATTTGAGTGTCCTACCTTCAGATACAAGTGAAACTGAAATTAGCTACTTTCCTATTGTCTGTGACTCTGAAGACCACCAGCTTTTATTTTTAGCTCTACGTGAGCCAAACCATTGAGATATCTACAACTGAGAGTTTCATTCACTCTCTCTACGCTCTGAAAGTTATCAAAAGGAAATGGCAGTTTCTCATTCAAGACACTTTCTATCTCGACTTAAAAGTAAAAGGGATTCCTGTGCAAAATGTTGAGGAATATGTGTCTACGTGTCAGAATTACAAATTCTTTTCTTCATTTTCAGTGGTCATAGCACCTGTGCAAAATTGTAGCATAGTGACAAGAACAGTTTTTATAGACCAATCTCAATTCATTATTCCACAGATTTTAGTACTGTCTTTTGAGGGCATGTCATATCAGAGCTATGCTAATAAGCAAGACACATTTCTAGATTTTTCTAGATTTTTTAGACCTACGTAAAAGCAGAGGTTTTTCAGATTAAAGCTCAGGTCCCGTAGTGTCCTGACTTCACGTCCTCACTTCCTTCTCATAAAGATGCACTTCCTCTTTCTGTTCTTACTCAGAACTGCCTGTGAAAGAGCCGATTATCTCTGGCTGTAACCTGTAGATGAATTGTGACTCTTGTGTGTGTTGCTGAAATGTCTGTATGTGTGTACGGTGTAAGAGTCCCGTTGCCAGTGAGGACAATTACAGGAAAGAGACAGCATATTGAAGGTTGTGAGACAGATAGTGTTAAAACAGTTTTTCTCTATTCTGCAGATTGTAGAAAAGAAGGAAATGGAACATTGACAATAAAGCAGGAAGTCGCAGCACTAATATTATCCTGACTCAGATACAGACGCTGATGAGATAAGAATAAGTATAAGAAAATACTATTGCACTTTTAGACAGGCAGACCGCAAAAGTTCTGTTTTTGTGGTCAGAATGGAAAAAAATGCAAACTGCCTTCTGAAATAGTAAAATATTTTAGTAAGCTGCTTAAAATGCCAGATGTATGAAGAAACAGGAAGCTGTGAAATTTCTGTATAAAAATACACAGAGCTTATCAAAGTGGAACCATAACAGCAGGATGTCCAGACCAGGCTGGACATGTAGAGACAATGATTGCAAATTGACCCAAATTAGTGCAATGAAGAGATATTTCTGCACAAGAATCACAAACTGGACGGATGATCATCTCAGACGAGCTTTTAGGTTAGTTAGGATTAAAGGTTAAAAATAGAACATTGAAAAATTTACTCTTAATAACTACTTCATTTAGAGGCAAAGGATTCTTGTTTTCCATGTAATTATCTTATACTAAACCCAGTGTCCCAGTTCACATGACAACCAGGTTAATTGTATAATAAAGAGAAAATAATGGCACAAGTTACAAAGGTTGTAATACCAGCTATAAATATGTCTAAAATGTTTTCACTGCGATGAAACTGCACCGTACAGGAAGTATCAGTGCAGGCCTGGACTATTTATCAGCACATGACTTGACAGTAATTTTGCCAGAAACTTAGTGCGAATACCAACTCTATGTAGCTACAACCCTGTTAACCTGAAACATTTAAATATATAAGATTACACTTACTGTTCCACTGCGAGTGCAACAGTGAGTGGTAACGGTTAAATAGGTTGGATATTTATGAAAAGATTTTCACCCCAAAACAACCATGACTTTTAATAAAGTTAAATTTAGCAATAAATTATAACATGGGTGGTTAGATGCCCTCTTTTCAAAGTAACAGTACCGCAGGGAACTTAATATAATATTCTCTCACCAATATGTTACTGTAGCAAAGTTTATTAGCTCAAAATTCATAAAACAGTCTTAAAATACAAATCTGACAGAAGTCCTACGAATAAATATATAAAATTACAAACACTGCCACCAACAGCTTATCATTAAATTATCAGTCCACAGCCAACACGCACAACATGAAAGCTCATCCGGAACATGAAGGCGTCATTAGGATGCTGGTGTTGTGTAGTCATAAAAACAACCCAGAATAAAATGTCTGACATGGCTTAAGAACTTTGTGAAACCCAAAACAAAATCCCCAAAAATCTCTATGTGATGAATATGCAAACACAAACAATCACACTTTTGTTACTGCGGGCTACCGCCCATCGATCTGCAACGGTTGTGACATTTAATGAGTGTTTCTGATGGTGTGTGGGTCAAAACAGAGGAACTTTGGCTTCGATTGTTTGACGGTTTTGGGGACAGAGAAGCTGCTGTTGTTCTATTTGAACAAATTTATCTTTTATTTAACTTAACGTCTCTGAGCTAGTGATGATTGAAGAGAGAGTTGAGAGAGAAGAAGGAAAAGATGGAGAGAGAAAGAGAGAAGTGGGTAAAATGTCAATGGGTAGTTTTGACTTGCCAGTTGAATCCTCTTTAGAGACAAAAGGATCGTTGTGGTTGTAATTTATGTATGCGAAGTCCGGTGGCATCACAATGCCATGGAGTCATTTGTCCCTAATGTTATAAGGTTCAACAAGGGGATGGAATGGCGGGAGACTGATTAAGGATGACAAAGCTTCTTCATGAGGAGTAATACAGTTGTGGGAATGAATGTGAGTAATAGGCCAATATCTATGTGTGAGCATGAATCAATAGCTAAATGTATCTCAATGTCACATTGTTCAGACATCAACCAGTGACGTCTCTGCATGAGCCCACGTTAAATCCTGTTCAGATAGACACCAAAAAACCCACCACAAGAACATTTTTGTAATGGAAAACTTTTCAATTTCTTTGTTTTAGAGATAGAAAGATGTATTTCTTTTAATCGCTTTTCCTCCTCTTCTCTGTTCTCCTTCCATCCATCCATCCCCGACCCCCTTGCTGCCTTTCAAGCCCCAGAAAGAAAGCTTGTTGTGGGGGATAAGGGAGAGCAGAGAGGCCCCTCTGTCTGCTGCTGTATTCTCTGTCTCATTAAAACAGTGAAGCTGTGTTCAAACTGGGGTTAAGGGCAAAATGGGAAAAGAATGTGCATATGTGTGTTTGCCTATAAGTCGCTCTGTACTATGGCTACAATATGGCTGCTTTATTCTGCCTTAGCTGTATTTCTGTGTTTAACTGTGTATGTTGCCTGTTAGTGGGTGTGCCATAGAGTGCAAACAATGCTTTTTATACATCTATCCACTCTTAATCTTCCTTTGATCTCTCACACCACCCACATTTTGTTCTATGTTGGTAATTTCTTGATAATTTTTTTTTCCTTCTGAGTCTCTCAGGCTGCCATTGACTTGCTGTATACCGTCTTCTCCTCTGTTCTCCTGTTTTATGGTCGTTTATGATGTGTGATTTTGATGTTTTGCGCTGCATAAGCAATCTACGGGGTGGCAGTGAGCTAAATCTTGACTTTCGCACACACACACACAGGGACTTTTATTTTTACATCTCGCTAATACGTTTTATGTGGTGAGAATTAAGAAGCTGTAACCCACACAGAGCATAAAGACCTATCAAGCATGCACTACTCTGTTCCTCTCTTTCTCTCCATGTGTTGCTCTCTCAGACAACTTTCTTCCACTTACTCTACATTTTTCTTACTGAATTACCATGGAGTCAACATCGCCGTCATCTTTCTCCTGTCGAGATAGACGCGGGGCCTGGTGGTTTACGCGGCTGCTGCTGCTGAGAAGTGTCAGAGCCGGACGAGAGGCTTTGGCAGGTGGAGGCCCCACAGAGGATGAGTGGGAGGACATAGAGGGCAATGGAGCCACTGTGGCCCTGACCTTTCTGTTTGTTCCCAGTTGGCGACTCTGGTTCTGTGCCTGAATTAATACAACGGAAACACTTATATTTCAAAGTTCGAATGAAACCAAGAACGTCACTGAAACAATTAAAGAAACAGAAAACTTTTGCTGAACAAGACAAAGAAGATGTAAATTTAACACGTGAGAGAAGAAAGAAAGAGAGCGCTATAAGAAAGACGGGGGAGGGGGTTCGAACAGAGGTGGAACAAAAGAGAAAAATGACAAAGTTAAAGAAAACATAGACAGACATGAAGAAAATGCAAACCTTAAGTTAAAGGTTATTGTGGACACAAAGAGTTTGTGCCAAAGAGCAGAACAAGATGAGACCAGAGCAGATGAACATTTTCGTTGCGGTTCACTGCTGTAGCAAACTATTTGCATGGCAGCACACTTATCAGGCTAGATGAGTCACAATGCCATCATGTATTCACTGTGAGGTCAGGGTAGGTCATAGCAGTGCGGAAGGATGTCAGAGTAACACATCCACCTTCTCTACAAATGAAAATTACTATTGGTATGAAAATATTAGAAATATTTAATACAAATATTTTTCAACATTTTAGGAACTTTAAATAAACTCTAGCTGTAAGAGCAGAATCATGATTCAGTCTTAGGGTGAGAAATATGTCATATTAAGATCAGGTAAACCTCTGGGGTGAACCTGTGATCTTTTACATAGCGTGGTATATTTGAATGTTTGAATGTCCTCATTAGCTGACTCACCAAAAAAAAACTCCAATAAAAGTATGATTCATTATTTGATATTGGAGTGAGTGAGTAAATCTATCAACATTTTTAGTTTTAGATTCACATTAAACCAGGTTTCACTCCAACTTTTGATTTCTCCACCTACACACATGTCAAGGTAAAAGTTTCTATTAAACACATTAGAAATGCATAGAATGGAAAACACTCCTAAAGATTAACTACTGAAGAATGACCCGTTCAGCTCGTGACATCAGCGAGTGGCCCTGTGTCCCATTTCAGAGATCTGTGAGCCACAGAGACATTCTCCCTCTTAACTTCTCACATGGTTTAATTTAAAATAACTCATATTCTACACTATTTCACAAAAAAACAAAACAAAAATTAATGTAAATAAATGTAGCAGAACTATCTAACATTAATCATCTCACACCTCACTGAACTACCAGACTGTTCATCCATCATTTTAAACATGCTGCATCTGCCTCAACAACAAAATACTGCTGCAACATTGTTGCATTTGTATTTATAGTACACTTTAGTGTTACTTTGCACTTTAGAGTAGTATTACATCATGACATAGTACTTTTTCTTAGGTGAAGGATCTCACTACTTGTTCACTGGTTATGTCGTCCAACAATGCATGCATACAAACAAGATACAAGGTAAAATGACAAAATACTATGCTAAAACTTTTTGATCTAAGCCACACACAAATAATTTGATTAATCACTTCCCCAAAGCAGACAATGTAAACTTTTCTACAAGGGGGAGATGTGTTGGTCTGTATGTTTAAGCATCACCCTGTCTGCATGTTGTGAGTGCTGCCATCTAGTGAGTTAGGGAGTAGAGAGGAGGAAGTTGCATTAATAAGGCCCAATCACCCTATTCATTATGAAACTTATGGATATGCTGAGTTGCCAAACTGCGGTTTACTCATTTTATCACCTTTATCTTTTTATAATCACTGTGCTCATATATACGAGCAGAGACTTTGACCTTTTATACTCATATTATCATAACGCTGTTGTTTTTTACCTGTCGAAGCTGTCTGCTGCCTGTGGTTTTGTGGCCCTCTTCCGCTTGAGGCTGGTCTCTATTGACAACTGCTGGCTGAAGCCTGGAGTCAGCCATCATCAACATCATGTGCTTATATTATTACTAATATAACTAAGATGTATTACTTATACTGTATGTATATACTCTTAGATTATAATACAAGTTATCAATATATCACAATCATATGAATCTAACAGGGCATGGTGCTGACCTGTATGGGAAGCGTGGCTGTGAGAGTTGTCCCCTACTCCTCAAGTGCTGATAGAGGTTACAGCTCAGAGAGAGGGGGCTGAACACAAACTCTTCATCCAGCTGTGTCAGACAATCCTGATAGAGACACACAGTCATCGACCAAACCAACATGGTTTCAATGTCGAGATGGCTGTTCATCTACTAATAAATTGTTTTGAAAAGCTTGAACTTTGCATTGAGTTTACTGGCATCGGTATACACAAAGGTGATTCACTTTGATCCATTTCCGCTTTTGAGTTCTTGATACCTCTGAGAACTTCTCAAATTTTTTTTTGGTGCAGAATAATGGTATTCTAACCTTTACAATGTGCATGGCATCAGGTGCAGGGCACTGAGATGAGACGGGAAGTGAGCAAGGCAACAGGAACTCTCTGGAGGCCACAGGTTTCAGAAGCAAGGAGAGGGATGGAGATGGCTGGAGGATGTAGTGGGAATATACACCTATGTTCACAGAGAGCGTAAGAAATGACAGATTTTCATATTACTCTCTCACTCACACACACACACACACACACACACACACACACACACACACACACACACACACACACACACACACACACACACACACACACACACACACACACACACCTGAGCTTCCAGCTGCAGACCTTTGGATGGGCTCCACCTGTAGTAGCAGGAACAGGTCACGACTCTGAGAGAGAGAAACCTTACATCAAAATATTTTATTTACTTCCACTGTACCAATTATACCAATACCCCATAATGACAATGTGAAAGAAGTTTGTTTGAAATCCTTGCAAATTTCTTAAAAATAAAAAACGAAAACAATCACATGTACATAAGTATTCACTGCCTTTGCTTAATACTATGTTGAAGCACCTTTAGTCCCAATTACAGCCTCAAGTCTTTTTGTGTATGATGCTACAAGCTAGGCACAACTATTTATTGGCAGTTTCTCCCATTCTTCTATACAAGATTGCTCAAGGTCTATCAGGTTGGATGAGGAGCATCAGTGCACAGCCATTTTCAGATCTCTCTAGAGATGTTTAATTAGGTTTAAGTCTGGGCCCTGGCTGTGCCACTCAAAGACATTCACAAAGTCCACTTCTTTCTTATCTTAGCTGTCTGCTTAGGGTTGTTGTCCTGTTGAAAGGTGAACTGTTGCCCCAGTCTGAGGTCCAGAGCTCTCTGGGACAGGGTTTCATTTCAGGATGCCTCTGCACGTTGCTGCATTCATCTTTCCCTCGATCCTGACTTGTCTCCCAGTTCCTGCTGAAAAACATCCCCACAGCATGATGCTGCCACCACCATGCTTCACTGTAGGGATGGTATTGGCCAGCTGGTGAGTGGTGCCTGGTTTCTGTGTGACCTTATATAGAAAGGTGTATTCTTTTTCAAATCATGTCCAATCACCAAAATCTCCCACAGGTGGACTCCAATCAATGTGATGATCAGTGGAAACAAGACGCACCAGAGATCAATTGCAGTGTCATGGCAAAGGCAGTGAATACTTATGCACGTTATTTTTTTTAATTTTTATTTTAATAGATTTGCAATGATTTCAAATAGACTTCTTTCACATTGTCATTATTGAGTATTGTTTGAAGAATTTTGAGGTGAATAATTTCATAATAATTTCATCCATTTTTGAATAAAGCTGTAACATAAAAAAATGTGGAAAAGTTAAGCGCTGTGAATACTTTCCTGATGCACTGTATACTATCTTAGCAACTACTTTGTTATAAGGTAATAATTTTGCATCAACACAAACCAGCAGATTGTGCATAGTGTTACCACCATGTAAGTGCGTGGTTTTAATATTTGTGTAAAGTGTCATAATGTTTGATGTACAGTATACCAACAAAGTAGCCGTCTTTTTCATAAGGTAACGCAAAAGTTGTGCTATTGTGATGTTCATAAAGATCATAAATGTAATTTTGTCTGTCTCAAAAAAAAAAAAAACGAGTGCTTTCACACACACAGAGTGTGTGGCACAGAGCCTGGAACAGGTTGTGGTTGCTCTCCATTTCATCCCAGTCCAGTTTCCAGCAGGTGGTGGGGCGGATAACCAGCGGCAGGCCATACAACACACTTTCACACACTCCATCTGCATGCAGCATCCTGCACCGCACACAGACACACACACACACACACAGAAAGAGACAACACGGGTTAGCATAGAGGCCAACAATAAAGAAACAATGTTTCCACAGTGTGTTATATAACTTCATTACTGAAAACTGTTATGTAGAAAGTTTCATGTCAAAGAAAAGCTTATCCATGTTCTGTCAGCTCCTTAAATATTTGTCAAAATGCAGACACGTAACAGAGAAAAAAGAACGACATCATCTCTGCTGAGGTAAATTTCCAAACAGTGTTACTCTCCTTTATTTTAATGCTACTGCTGTAAATTATGAGTCATCAGTATGTAAAACACACACACATAGAGTGACACACACACACACATAGAGTGACACACACACACACACATAGAGTGACACACACACACACAAACACTCACAGTCCAATAAACTTTGGACTGGCCATTATGCAAAATACACACTCACAATCAAACAAGGCACACATTACACTCTAATGCGGCTCCTGAAAATGTAAATCTAATGCAAATCAGGAGAGAGGAACAAACTGTTCACCTACTTTAGGCTTAAATATCTTTATATTATCAATAGTGCGTACACATTCAATAAATTTAGTTTTACCTGAACATGTCACACTTTGTGTGTATGTTTTAAATACTGATGACTAATAATTGACGTATGAGCATATGTGTGTTTGTTTGGACGGAATCACATTAGCTTTTGAATAGATGTCTTTTTTTATATCAACATAAGCCTGCTGTCTGCTGCTAATCAACCACTAGTGAACAAGTTGCTTAAAATGGTGTCAGTATTTATACCATCATAAAAATGCATTCATAAATACATGAAACAGTTTCTATACTCCTATTGAATGTTAAATAACCCATAATTGCTACACTTTGTTGCTGTTTAGGATTTAATTAATCACACCAACTTTACTGTAAATTAATTAAAGACAAAACATTTACATGTATTGCAGAGTTTGGAACATGTTATTATGTTCACCATGGATTAAAGTATTTCAGTGAAGATGTATTATGACTTGTTTAAAATAACTGAGGGTCTGTTTTTATTCTTTTTACTAGAGTAGGTTCTTGTCCGGTCAAAAGTTCACTATTTTATATAGTATTTTGTATGCTGGCTGTATGTACTGTACATATGTCCTTTACAAATATGGTGAATTACTCTGTTTTCGTTAAGTTACAATATGCAACTTAACTTAGTGGAGGCTTGAGACTTGGAAATCTGTCCATGCTGCTCCACCAAGCCCCTTGTCTTTTTGCGACAGTTTGCTACGCTGTCTGCTATGCTTCACTGTGCTTTTCACAGAACTTCAGGTAAATCAAATGTGAAGCTGTGCCATGCAGTGGTAACTGTTAAAGGACATGGGTGCTGTCTTTTGAGGTATGCAGTCTATTTACCTGCGGCTACCACAGTGATTAAAATGGATTACCTACCTATTTATGTTTGGTTTGCTTGTTTACTTACAAACAACGGTATTTAGCAAAACTAATAACAACGAGTACGCAAACAGTTTTTCACTGACTCTGTGCAAGAGCTGTTATTTCACAATCGTCCTAACTGCCAGTCATACTTGTAAAGGTAAGGGGATGCATACTTCCCCACTATGACAGCAGACTGACCTATAAAAATACAGAATTCCCAACAGAAAGGCACTGGGATCTTCACAACATGCTGCGCAATGGCATGATATCCACTGTACATTCTCTATTGGTCACCATCAAGCACAGGTTAATTGTTGACTCTAAATTGCCGCTAGGAATGTGAGTGTGAATGGTTGTCAGTCTGTGTATGGCTCTCTGTGCTGGCCCAGAGATAGACAGATGACCTGTCCAGGGTGAACCCTGTCTGTCGCTCAATAACAAATGGGCAGGCTCCAGCTCTCTGCAACTCTGAATAGGAGAAGCGTTGAAAGTTAATGGATGGATGGAGCTCTGCACTGCTGTCACTGCTGTTCTGTGAGTCTGTCTTTATCTCTCCACATTAGCATGAGAATTGGAAGAGATTTCTCCAAAGAATATACTTAAAAATAGCTTACCGTAACTTTAAGAGTAATTTTTCAACATACTGCAGGAAATTTTAGGTGAGTTTGCATAGCAATTGTCTATCTTAGCAGATATTATGGGTGTGAGGGGCCATCAAATCTCAGCTGGAGTAGAGTATATGAAGAGTATAAAAAATTTTGTCTGTGTTGGAAGAGCACGCGTTAAGGAATTTGTGCAATGATTTATGATTATACGTACTATAAACAGTGGGAAACCAATGGTATAATTTTTTGTGTGTCTTCCGAAAATACTGAAACAAATGTATCGTGGAATTTCAGCTGTCTGTGTTTGTTTTGCTTATTTTATATTGTGTAACTGTCTTTTCCTTGTTTACCAGTGTTAACCATGTCACTTGACTTTCTGCTATAATGGAGATCCTCTTTGACATTTAACTGCTTCTGCATGCTTTAACCTACAACTCAATTTCGACAGTCCTTTTAGTAAACCATAAGCTCCAGTTTCAACTGTAAAGGATGTACCCCGCCTCTCAGCTGGGATGGGCTCCAGTCCCCCACAACCTTGAACAGAATAAGCATGTAATGGATAGAAAGTACAGGGGGTGCTGTCACCTACTCTAGGTATCCTCAACATCCACCAATCAAATCAATGGAGAGGTTGAACAATTACCAAAAGCAACATAGAGTAAAACTAAAAGCTATGAACTAAAAACCATAAAATGTAGGAAAATAACTGAATGTACCCTGTAGTTAGGGTTGAAAGAGGAGGAAGTTGAAGTTTGAATTCACACTTTGTACTTCTTTTATTGTTGTGGGAAAACTAGAAGAATAATTACATTTTTTTTTAGCTAGACTAAAATGCAGGGATGTCAAAAGTAGTACGAGCAATCACGTGCTCTTACTTGATTGCTTTTAGTCTCTGTGGTGGTGGACTCGGATTGGCTGAGCCCTTAGTGAGAGGCAGAAAGTCCCGGACACTCTCAGTCTTCACTCCCAGGTTTGGGGTCTGAGGGATGAGTGCAGGACTTATCAGACGCTCCTGCATATCACACTTCACACACACTGAACAACATGAGAAACACATGGTTTAGAAATAAATGCATAAATTGTTTAAACATAGACATTAAAAGGAATGAAATGAAATTGAAAACATAGGACATGTGTATGTGTATTTGTATGTGTAAATGCAGTACAGAACCTGGAATCGGATTGTCCAGGGGACTGGGCAGTAGCAGGTGGAGGTGCTCTCTGTCTCCTCCCTGTTCTTGAAGCCAAGCTTTCAGCATGGTTTCTATGGCAAACACACTGTTTTCCACACGCTGCAGGTCAACCTCAGTCCCCAGCATCAGGCACTCTAGAAATAGATAATGGCATCAATCAAAATAAAAAGGAATTTGACATTCACACTATTTAAATTATCTACTAAATATTTTGACATTTTTTGTTTTAAAACTATTGACAAACTTATGACAAATCAAGACTGATATTCCCTCTTTTATGTTATACTACATTGGCCATTTGGTTATAGCCATACTATTTTAACACCACTACATTTCCAGTGTACTGTTGTCATTCAATTTTCTCCTTTAACCACAAGATGGAGCTAACATTAAATAAATTCAACACTAAGCACTCAGTTTCTTCAGACACTGAACCTTTTCTAAGCTTCACTGTCTCTAGGTTGTTCTTCTTTAGCTTCTTTGGTTGAAAACTAAAGCTAGATTATGGATGTGATGCCATTTTCCAGTTTGTTTGTTGCTCTATAAATCTTGTAGTGTTCTTGTTTATTTCACTCTCTGAGCTTTTCTGTCACTTGTTTATTCCAGAAGAAAGAATACAGTGACACTGTTCTCCTCTTTTTGCCAACTGATTTCTGCTTTTCATTATAGGAAATAACACCCTGTGGACCTGCCCGAATCTCATCTAGTGGTCTCTTTCTGTTCATGTCCATCTATTATTAGACACTAGACACAAAGCTCTTCTATTCTCTCTGTGTATGTTTAATAGTTAAAGAGCCATCAGGAGATAACTAATGAGACCAAATGGAGAGGATAGGATCAGGAGGCACTGTAAGGAGTAAAGGGGGGTAAGGATGGAGGCGAGGTTGTCAGAAAAGCGGATAAGTCAAAGTAAGTAGAGGAGATGGTTTAAGGCTAGACAAAGTATTTAAACTCTTGCAGCCAAGAACTTCTTGGGAGAAAATGAAAAAAACTTTAAATTCCTAGAATAAAATATGACTTTTTTTCTTTCATCTGTTAGAGACAGCTACAGTGCAGGAGCTATTTTGGTTTTGGGCCAAAGTTTCGAAAAGTGCTTCATCTAGGAATAAGTATTTCATTGGAGGGGAGGAATTAAGCTTGAAACTTCTTTGCTGATGGACGTTTGTGATCCCTTCTGGGCGAAGGCAAGAAAGATGAAGACAGAGAGAAAGACAGGAGATTAGAGAGGCCAAATAAATACTTTACGGTCAACATTCTGTGCTTTTATTTCACATAAAACATGCCACAGCATACTTCCAACTATGTGAATTAGAGAACTGGCAGATATTTTCTCATACACAAGGTCAGCAGTACAACACAAGCTCTGTAGCTTTTTAACAGTAATGCTACCAAATTAAGAGGAACCGCCTCCAATGATATTGGTCTAGTGAATAGAAATTCAGGAAAAGGATGACAGATGTATGGTCTGTATGGGAGAAAGAGAGCGAAAGGGAGAGATAGAAAGAGAAGAAGTAAAGGAATACAGAAGAAAGGGAAAAAAGAATAACTCAGAGTGAAACCAGGAAAAGGCAGCAATGATGACAGCAGTAGATGAGAAAAGGAAGAGATGGATGGGCGTGGTGGGTAAAGGGTGACAGTCCACACTGTCAGAAGTGCTTGTAATTAGACCACGGGTTGAATATCTGTGTGCATATATATGTCTGTGTGAGTGTGTGTGTTTGAAAGAGAGCAGGAGAGTCAAAGAGAGGAGATAAATAAGAAAGGAAACAATGAACAGAGAGGTGTATTGCATATACCAGTGGCATAGATAACTCATGCAGATTTAGCTTGTGAGTGTGTAGTTGTAATGCTTTTCACAGAGCCATACATTTTAAACCGAACAGCATATTTGACAGCACTTAACCCCAATATGAGTGTGTTCGGTGAGACAGTAAGGCGCTGAAGTAATGATGCAGTATAGTTCTCTCCAAAAGGCTTATCTGCACTCCTGAAAAATGTATTTACACTACTAAATCTTGCTACAGATTTCTCTTCTTACGAATCTTTGCTTAGTTTATTAGGTGTGTATTGACTGAAGGCATGTGAGATAAATAAATCTATTAAGTGTTTTCATTCACCCTTCTAAACTCTAATTCTGTGACTGATACCTATTCAGTTGTTTTTGCTCCTTGCTTTGCTTGCCAGAGTTAAAGATTAGGAATCTATTAAATAATGAGCCAGACCAAGTGACACATCCCTTCTATCTCCAAGTCTAATTGTGCTACTGCATCACATTTACATGTCCTCTGTATGTGTGTGTACTGTGAGTGAAAACGTGAGAAGATAAAGTGTGACGCACACGCTGAGGTAAGGTTGCAGGTTAGTAGTTGCATCTCATTAAGCATATGTGTGTGTGTGTACAGTGAACGTGCGGTGAATGTACAATGACCAATGTGCTGAAGTAGAGTCAGACAAAAGGATCATGGATTAAACAACTTAATGAACATGTATGAGGGTGTTTATGATATTCATTTACATACCCTAAACATATGAGGGAGGGGTAATAAATTACAAACCCAATTTCCAGCAAAGTAGGGACAGTGTGTGAAATATAAATAAAAGAGAATGCAATAAATTTGGAAATGAATTCAAATTATTTCTAATTGCAAATGAAACATTGAAACTTGATTATATTTTGTGAAATATTTGCTTATTTTGAATTTGACGCAATCAATACAGCTCCAAAAAGTTGAAATAGGGACAACAACACTCTGTGAACATCTGGGAACTCAGGAGACCAGTTGATTTTGATTGACTTGGAAACTTCTTCTATACTTTCAAAAAGGAAAACTAAAAGAGAAGGTATTGGTGATTCTGGAACATGTTCATATATAGTTGTTCCTTTGCATCGAAGAGTTTTAACTTGCATTTGTGGATGCAGCAACAAATTGTGAGCCTCGCAGTGATTTCCACTACAGAACTGTGTCTGTGTATAATGCAGTGCCACCTGAGGGCCCAAAGATCATGGCCTGCCAGTAATGATGTAAGGCTGGATATGTATTGGTATTATTTACCACAGATGAAGAAATCCCCAGTGAGAAATGCTGAACACATTTTGTTTTACAGAGTAATGAACCTTGCCCCACAGTAGCTTCTCTGTCCCCCTGGGAGGGGTTTTCAGAATTACACAACTTTTCCAGTCTTTTGTTGCCCCGTCTAACCTTTTTGAAATGTGTTGGTGGCATCGAAATTCTAAATGAGCAAATTAGTTAAAACAATATGAAATTTTAGTTATTAACATTTGTTATGTTATCTTTGTACAATTTACCAAATAAAACTAGGTTTCAAACAATTTGCAAATCATTGAATTCATTGAATTTATATTTTAAACAACTTCCCATCTTTGCTTAAAAATAGTGTTTGTAAATTGTATTCTAAACTATACATACATACAAACTATAATGTACATAAGTTAAATGTTGCAAATACAGCACAGAATTTATAAATCTGCAATAAAACAAAATAAATGTAAAATTTTAAAAAATTGTTTAGATTAAGAGATAGTTACTGTATGACCATTTCTTAAAGGGCGACTTCACCAATTTTCACCTGCAGAGTAAAAATGGACTTTGAACTAATCGGTAGGCAACTGTGTAAGATAGCTCTTAATGCCTGTTCACTTTTACGTTAGCATCTCCCTTCTGCCTCCATCTCTAATAATCCGAGTATCCTTTCTGTCTAGATGATTCATTTGTGAATCCCCCTGTGCATCCAAGTTACCCTAATAATTGGACTGAGTTATCAATGTGTTTGTCCTCAGAATGCCAAAGAAAATGAAAGGTTCAGATGTTTGTAATCAGGCTGAGCTGCAAATGAACTGATCAGCAGTTGTACATTGCAGTATGGAATCAACATTATCAAGGTTCATTTTTAATGCACACAAACTCTTGGAAAAAGTGACAGATCTAGGGGAAATAAACTTAGCTTGCTATGACTGCTTACAAGACATATCTTGTTTTTTGTCTCCTCAAACAGACAGGCAATAAGTTCTTCTTTGGTAACTGAAATAATGTAATTATATTAAATTACACTGGGGAGATTAAAGCCTTGCTTTCTGTAACTCATGCTCTATGGATGTCCTCCCTCCCAGTATTTTACTTTATTGCCTATCCTAGGCTCTCTCCTCTTCTAAGCCTCCACTCTGTCTGTCTTATCCAGACCCACGCCCAGTAATGGTTCCTTTTACTCTGCACATTAGGAAGAGTGAACGATCATCCTGACCATCGACCAGTGTAACATTAGCTTGTGTGAGGAAATTTGTGAAGCAATGAGCCGGTGCTCTACTAGAAGAAAAAGCAGATCTCCACTCTACAGACCTGTTTTCACTCATGCATCTGGACAGTGATCAGTTTTACCACATGCAGATAATGACCACTGTGCTCCTCATAAAAGCTTCTGACCATTACACTGTCAACTTCCACAAAATAGACTAATTGACATCTATTTTGAAGTTTGCTACATTATTCTTTGTCAAACTTAAATTTTCGTTTTTGAGTTCATGAGTCATTTGGAAGGATAAATTAATACTACTTGAGTCAATTTACGGTCTTTCTATTGCCAAGTTATTTTTTTTTAATTTATAATTTTTTTAAAGTAAATTAAACATTTTATTGATAACCCAATCTTCAATGAGGTCTAGGTGAATTACAACTGGATACTTTATGGTATGATAAACCACCAAAGTTGAAATAAGTTGAAATAAACCATTACTATTAAGGTTACACAATATGTAATAAACAATGTTATAGTGTCATTCTTCTTCATTATTACATTATCCTCATAGAAAATCATCCTTATTTCACCAGGTTTCTCTACATACGCAACACAAATAAAAATATTGCTACTTTATTTGGGGTGAAGCAATAATATGGTTTCAACCTAATGCAACCCCCTGACACAAACTACACAAAGTCAACTTAAATATGAAGGGGGCATTAATGAATGTCTGTGGAACTTCCTTCTGACATCCACATTTCACTTACAGAGAAACACTGACAGCAAACACTCTGTCCTTGTCTGTCACTCTGTCTGTGTGAGCATTAATGATGAATAGCTCATTGATGTAGTCTGAGACAGTGACAAATAAGACATTGATGATCTGGTGTGAAACACAGGATCTCTACAAACTAGATGCTGTGTGACATAATTGCCTCGCAGTCAACTCTGTTAGAGCCATGTGGTCATATAAAATAGGGAAGAGAGACACTTGAAAAGGACAAGGACATTCTTATCAGGCTGCGATCACTGAGGGGGAACAAGAGAAAAGAAAAAAGAAATGGTGACTGATTCTGTACATGTAAAAAGAGCAAGTGGATGAAGGTTGAAGCTAATATTAAAAGTTATGCACCAATATTTTAGAAAAGATACTGTAAGTTGCAACCACATCAATGGAAGTCAAGTAGTTACAGTAAGCATGAACAACTGACAGAGAGAAGTAGTGATGCAAAAGATCAGCGGCCTGGTTTCAAGCAGAATGTGAAAATAGCAGAAGGTTAGGTGGAAGAGGACATAGAGACTCAGAAAGGATCGCAGCTGGTCGATGTCTTTGAAGCACTTGAAAGGAGAACAGGAGGACAGGATGAGAAGAACTCTCTCCTCAGTGTTCACAGAGCCACATGACAGAGGAGGGGGCTACAGACACGGAAGCACTATACCTGCAAAAAAAGATTACTTTTTTCAAAACTTAACAATAGTATGTTGGTCATTTATTGGTCTGATTGATAATGGGATCTGGCAAATATATTTTTATTAGATGTATCAGTTTTTTTCTGATCTGGTCTAAATTAAAAATGTGCTGCTTTGGTTCTGACACAGCCATCTTTTTCTAAAAAGGTACTGGTTGTAGTCTTACTCAGTGGCCTGGCCGGATCATTATTATTAGGTTGGTTATACAGTACCTTACTGGTAAATATTTAACACACCACATATTTGTGGGATCAACAGAGATGAGAGTCAAGAGGCTGTTTTTCTAAATAGAAGAAAGCAGATGTTGCAATCAACAACCATACAACCAACTATTACGTGTCTAAACTATCTAAACTGGTTATTAAGTGCTGGAGCCCTATACAGTTGTCATTAAACAATTAAAAAAATGCATTTAGCCACTATTATGCTAAAATTATCTTGGTCTGAAACAGGCGCAATTTGTGGTTCCAGCTATGTTTCATTTTAGTTTTACACTTTGTTCTGAATGCCGTTCAGACTTGTGCCATGTTGAAACTGACATGTTACTAGGGCTGACCTAATAAGATTGTCGTATACAGAAAAGAAAGGAAGGTGGTCATTCAGACATGAATCCAACAAGTTCAGTTCCCTAAAAGGGGCTTAAGCTACATATACTCAGCTCCAAACTCCATTGTTGTCCATAACTTATGAATATGTATACATTTAACTAAAAACATGAGACAAGTGCATACATTAACTACACATGTCCAACAGTCAATCAAGGACATTTGACTTCTCTATTTTACAAATGTGACACGCGCATTTAGGATATAAATTTTGTGTTAAATACCATCAAAGAACCAAAGGACAATGAGTGCATGTGACTTGAAGTGAAAGAAGTCAAGGAAAAATGATAATACTGTATGTGGCAGATAAAGAATATAAACCTAGTGTAGAAAAATGATGAGACGAGGGTTGAGAGACTGCACTGGTAATCACAAATAACAAGCCTCCCAAAAGAGAAAGAAAGAGATGCTAGTTTTCTCAAGCGGCCTGAAAAGAGAAGATGAGAGAGACACAGTTTATCTCTGTATGCTCAAACACAGATAAAGAAGAGAAAATGAGAAACAGAAACAGAAAGATGAGTAATTCTGTCTGTGGTCGGAGAAATAGAGAGAATGTAGAAATAAGAACCTGAGAGTTAAGTAGGGGAAGCACTGACGATCCTAGAGTCTTTTGGGGATCTAGGCAAAAATATATGCAATCCCTCCCCCATTATGCGTATGATATGGACAATACAATAAAATACACACCACACCACACTGCACATAGCACAATAACTTATAGAAATAGACAGTAGTGATTTATAGTACACTTGTCCAAATGTATTTGACAGTTGGACACAGATTTAAAAAGTATTGTCCGAGTTAGTTAAGCTAACAAGTTAACTTCTGGTTACACATTAGGCTACATTAACTAATTACTAGAAACAAATATAAAAGATGAGTTGAAGCTGTTTTAACTATAATCTGATGCTTTCTTCACTAGTATCTATAAACTACTCATTAAAGACGTGTCTGTAACATCGAATAGTGACACAGTGGTTCCTGTGCTTCCTTCAGATGGAGAGGAGAACAAATAAACTGTTTCGGTCAATCAATCATATTAATGTGTGAATCTAAGGGGACCAGCTCTGTTCCAGGTCTCGGTGCAGTTACACCAAGAACGCTGGTTGTTATGTTGTTTGATCAACTTTGTTTTCGGGGTGTTTTCACTCCTGAACAGTGAATGCAGATCTTGGTTGATAGGCCAAACTCAGCAAAGAGTAAATTTACTGAGTACGGGCTCACTTTGAGTACTACTAAAGATAGCCCACATACGCCTGGTTTAATTATTCCTGTGTAGCTTTTTTGCATAAAAAACAGTTAATTATGTAATGTGTAAAGTAATGTGATTGAAGAAATGTAGTTTGCACTTATATGTAGTGGAGTAAAAGTCAAAGTAGCTAGATAACAGATAAACAGTAAAAGTAATGTACAGTAATGAAGTACTTGTACTTTGTTACTTTCCACCACTGCTCAGGGCCAACGGATAGACATAAACAGACAAAAAGCCATTCACACTTACATTCACTAATTAACTTAACACATATGTCTTTGGAATTTGGGAGCTAACTGGAGTACCTGGAGGAAACCCACGCAAGCATGGGGAGAACATGAACACAGTAAGGGTACAGCTGGCCATAATCCAAACCAGGGACCTTCTAGCACTGAGGATTTTCTTAGTTTTACTTTTTCACTGTTATCGTCCCTACTCTTTCTTTTACCCTTTTACCCAAAGGATGCTCTGTTTTCACTCCAATAAAAAAAAAAAAACGAAGACCACTTAAACCTTTTAGCTCCAATATACAGTATGTATTTGAAAGTCACAATGACAGGAAAACCAAAAACACCACACCCTGTAAAGTTTGAACTTTGTTATGTTCAAGTTTTCTGCTTTGAACATGCCATTCTTTTATAATGTTTTAATTATCTTCTGTCAAATTCTGCTGAAATTGTTGGAATAGTAAAACACGCACACATTGCAAGATTTATATAGAGATCCACTGAATACGGAAAATGTGTGTGCAGTGTGTGCATGAATCAACCAGCCATCTCTCAGTGTGGTACTAATAGGTTCCATATCCTGTTGTGTAGAGTGATGCCAGGCTCCATCTGTACGACCACCTGCTGCTCTGCTAACATCACGCAGACTTGTGAAGAGTCTGACCTTGGCACTGTGTGTGTGGCAAAAAAAAAAAAGAAAAGACAATTGCACTGTCAATCATGTTAAACAATACATATTATTGACTAAAAAACTAAATAAACTGCATTGAAAGCAAAGCTTTTCTCACTGTTCTGAATAATGCTAGAAGTTATGGTGAACTGATCTGGGTGTGTGTTTCTGATCTGTATTCTTGATTCACTGCATGTGTTCATGTGTCAGCAGGTCTGGGTGGGGATTTCCTCTTGAATAGCACTGTGCACTTTTACCCACCACACACTATACTGAACTGGCTGACTGTGATGGAAAATAAACTGAATACATGAGACGGCGAAGGAGCCTGAAAGTTGGGTTGAATCAGTGCAGGTGTTGGTTGGAATTGTAGCAGAGGAGGAAATGTCTGGTGGAAAATTTTTGTTTTACACAGAACCAATTTCACAAAAATGTATCTAAGTAGAGAGTGGTGTTTATTGGTATCAAATACTACCAATAACATACTGTAGTTACTTCCAGGTTCACATTCTGTACAACTCCTCCATCCAACCATTATCTGTAATTATCTTATCCTGTTGTGACCCCGCAACCTTCTTTTTGTAAAGCAGCAGTGCTAACCACCCCAACTATCAGAACAGTAGTTCTGATGCTTGGCTCTAGAGTGAACCTTCACTGGGGTCTCTAGGGTTCCAAAGAATTGTTGGAAAAAGTGAAAAAAAAATGCAGTGAGCAGCAGTTATCTGCCTTGTTGATGCCAGAGGTCAGAAGAGAATGGCCAGAGTTGTTTGTGCTGATAGAAAGGAAAAGCCAAAGACAGCACGGAGTGCCACTCCACTCAGCTAAGAACAGGAAAAAGTTTGCCTTTCGATTTCTGCTGCAACATCTGAATAGCAAGTCAGCATTTGGCGTAAACAACAGGAAAGCATGGATCAATCCTGCCTTGTATTAACAGTTGATGCTATTGGCAGTGGTTTAAGAGTTTGGGGGATATTTCCTTGGGCCCCTTGATACAAATTAAGCATTGTTGAAATGCCATAGCCTACCTGAGAATTACCTTGTCACAAAACTAAAACCATCTGAAACTGCTTTATTGAACATGACAGTAAGTTCAACGTACTTCACAGGCACCAGATCATATTACAGTAGAGCACCTCCGGGATGTTGTGGAAGGCGTGATATATTTTAGGAATCTGTAGCAGGCAAATCTGTGCAACTTGTGGTGCTATCATTTTAATATAGACCAAAATCTCCAAGGAGTCTTTCCAGCACCTTGTTAAAACAACACGATACTTCAATGTCCAGATGACTAGAGTTACAACATTTCCAAGCGTTTGTTCTGCCAAAGTATTTTTGAAAAAGCCCCTAGATTTCTGCTCTGTAAATCCTAAACTGTTATGTAGCGAAGGATGACTGATAGACAAGCTTCCTCTGGGGATTGATGAAGTTTGAAAACATTATTATTGTAATGTAATACAAGAAATAAGGCTCCTTGTGAGCCCTCAGGATGAATCACTGGCTGTGGGCCAGTGGATTATAATCCTCCTCTCAAGAGACACATTTTCAGAGTCATTATTCTTGTGGCTCAAAATGGATTTGTGGGATGTATGCTGATCTACGTGCAACTGTGTGGGGTGTGGAAATGGCTTAAGTGTTCCGTAGGTGGCAAAGAAGGAGAAGGAAAATACTTCTAAACAAAAAGAGTGTTACATATTCAAGGTGGCAGTCACACTGATGAAAAGGCATACAGTACACACTGCAGGCCCTGTAACAGTTAATATGATTACACAATACCGGACACCCACAACCTTAGCTCAATGGAGGTTATACTGTATATTTAATCACGATCTGATGTAAAATATAGAGACTGAAAATTGGACCTCTTTGATATAAACAGCATTTCCTGTTTAGTCATGGCTTTTCATTGATGTAGTATTAACATGCTGATGCAAAACAAACCTTGTTTTAAGCTGCTAACGATTACTGCGCAAACTGTATGTTTTAAAGAATTTAGTTAAGTATAAAATCTTATGATAAACTAATACAAATGTCTAAGCAGCCTACCTGTATGTGCTGTTTGAACAGCTCCTATGAAAGTAGCATTAAAAAATTCACAAGCGGTGAAGGCAGGGAAGTACAATAAATCTAGGTTAATACATCATAAATCTATGGTAATACAAGGGAGATAAAGTAAGAACAAGATAAAAGGAGAGAGGAAATTGAATACTCCACATAAAATCTGCAAAGTATGAGGGAGGAGAGATGGTCTGAGACAAAAACAGCTGAGAATTTTATTTCTTTCTCTTACTAAAAGGAGACACACCAAAAGAGGAAAAGCAAGGCAGAGGAGGAGGAGGTGAAAGTAATTAAGAAGCCAGAAAGAGAAGAGAAGAAAAGGGTGGAAAATCCTCTTCTCACCCCGTTACACTTTGATGGAGCATGGTAGGTCCTGTGAAGAAGGGTATGAATAAAAGAAAAGTAAAAATTATTTGGGTTAATTACAAAGAGGACCACACACACACACACACACACACACACACGCTATTTTCAGTTTTTCCACTTTTAATTATAACATCCCTCTTTTCCTTTAAAACCTACTTACAATGAGGTAGCACTGAGGAAAAGTACAGAACAGATGGAGAAAAGGATGACAGAGAGAGAGAGACTCAAAATAGAGCCAGAGGATTAGGGGAGGTATAAATGACCATGATTCAAGAATTGTTGATGGGTTGTCAGATCGATATCAGTGTCCAAGATATGAGTCTTCTTTTAGACTGCTTCTGCCTAGAGCTCAGAGGGACCAATCAAAACAAAAAGTGGAACTCAAGATTAGCTTCTTCAAACAGTTATATGATTGTTTAAACAACCGTTTTTTTAATCTTAGTAGTAATAATTACTAATCAAAAACATACACTTAACATTTACAATGTTCCTAACACTGTGTTCAAAAACAGAAATTGTCTGTGTGTGGCAAATGCTCAAGGTTGATGAATATTCCCATTTGAACAACAAGTGTTTTTGTGCAGGTAATTCTTTTAAAATTGTACATTAATTTGAATAATGCCTCATTTATTCAGAATCTTGTAGTCTTAGTAGGAGATCTTAACAGGACTGGAGATCATTGCTTTTATTTTTTAAAGAGTTTAAATTATATTAGCAACAATGATTAATTTAAGATGAGTGTCATTTATATTTTACTTTTGAGAAAGTTTAATGAAACAGGTGTGAGCCTCTTTCATGTGTAAACTGAACACTTGTTGGACTCTTGTTAATTTTTCGTCAGAAAGCAAAAAGCTTAAGTGATAGTGATTCTATTAGATGATGATAGATGATTAACCAGGAGGAACTAATAATGTTGCAATCTGAAAGAAATTCTATATCAGGAGCTTCAGACATTTCTTACAGATAAGTTAAAGGTGAAATATGGGAACCAAGAGGATGTAGCTCAGTGATAGGATGCATACTTTGCATGTTCGTGGTCCTGGGATCAATTTCTAGCATCTCCATTTTTTTTAACTGAAATAAGTTTCAGTGTTAACATATTATGATGCTCACTGCACACCTGTGAATGATTCAGTAAGGCTGTGGTGCATTTGTTATGAGAATGTGTCTACTTGGGCTCAGAGCTAATCTACAGGGTGAAAAAAGGGGGTTATTGATGTGAGACATATGAGTGGATGGCTGGAAGATTGTATATCAGTGATGGGATTATACAAAACCTCCACAAGATAGCTCAAATGGTTTTACCGGTGATGTTCTAACAGAATAAAGACTGTCACTTGAAACGTGGATTTTGGGACTAAATGTGTTTGACTGGAATGACTGTGTTGACACTTTGAAAAGCATTTGCAAGCTAGGTATTTAATTAAATAAATGCATTGACAAAGCTGAGAAGGAATGTGGAAAGAAATAATAAGTGTCTGAATGAGTGTTTGTCAAAATGCAATGATGAGGAAAAAGATTTTGGCAGCTGTCAGAAAAGGATTTTTAGAAACCTGGGTCACATGGATTTTCACAATGCTACACAAACAAAAATTACACAAGCACACTCATTTGCATAGAGATTGCAGTTCTATGCAGAAAACCAAAAAGCCTCAAAGAATATTCATATTCACATATGAACAGCCATCCATCCATTATCTATAACCAACTGCTTATCCTGTTTGGGGTCCCAGATGTCATATGGTGAAAGGTGGGGTATATCCTTGACAATTTGCCAGTCTAGCTCAGAGCCAACACAGAGAGAAATACATGCACAGCCTTTCACACTAGCATTCACACCTACAAGCAATTTGGAGTCGCCCATTATTCTTACATACATGTTTTTGGACTGTGGGCTGAGGGCTTTGGGCTGTAACCCAGACATGTACGGGGAGCACATGCAAACTCCACACAGAGGGGCCACGGTCAGCCGGCAATGCAAACCCTGTCAGGTGGCAGCATTAATCCCTGCACCTCCATGCTGCCCCACATACTAAAAATTTACTACAGATTAATTGAGTCATTTATCATGGTATGAAAAATGGATATGGCCATCTTTAAAGGTAGTGAGGAGAAAGTTGAAAAATAAACAGTCTATAGGGTATTAAATACTGCATTTACAAGTAACAAACAGGGAATAACATCCCCTGGTAAATGGTAAACAACTGGAAGGTTCACAGTGGGGAATTTCTTTGATACAATACAATAGTGCTGGAAACTGAGCAGATCATGTTGGAGTCAATAGACACTAAACAGCAGTTACTTTTATTGAAATTACTGCAAGGCGAAAAAGACATGGGGTGACTGTTGCTCAGTTGGTAAGGCAGTCGTCCACAGACCACAGGGTCAGTGGTTCGATCCCTGGTCCTGGCTATATGTCGAAGTGTCTCTGGGTAGGACACTTAACCCCTAACAGCCCATTCCCCTCCCCAGCTGTGCAGTGCCGGTCCAAGCCTGGCAGAAATTGGGGAGGGTTGCGTCAGGAAGGGCATTCGGCGTAAAAACTGTGCCAAATCAACATGTGGACAATGATCCACTGTGGCGACCCTGAACTCATGTGACAAGCCGAAAGGACAAAAAAAACAAACAAACAAAAAACTGCAAGGCAAAAAATGTACAGCCACTGAACTGTCAAAAGCACCACCTGTATCAGTAATGTTTAAAGATGGACCCAGTAAAGACACAGGTAGCAACAGAATGGTAATACAGGCAGGTTACCGGGGCAACACAGATCAGTGTCAGCAGCCTAACTTCTGGTTACTGGTACTGTTTTTTTTAAGTCTTCTAGTTCCCCATTCTCTGGGAACTGCAAGATGGATGCCTTGTCATCCATTTGATTAGCTTTACGTATTTTTTTGCCTCCCTATAACCTGCTGTCCCAAATTGTCTTCTGCAGTCTACCTGGATTTCCTGGTACTGGCCTGCCTGCATGACCGGCCTGTTGTGCTATCTGCCTGTTTACTACCTGCCAAGTCTTACCCAGCCTTTCTCTGGATTTATAAGAATTGTGGATAGTGAATGGATATTGGATTTTTGGAGTCAAAATGTATAAATCAATGTTAATGGATTGTGGCAACCAGCATTTAAGTGTTGTTTGACACATATTTAATATATATTATTTAATATTAATTTTTTTTACATTACGGTTAATGACAAAATTGGTATATTGTGACATCTTAGTTCATTTGTGATTGTCATAAATTTGCCCCATGTTTTTCTCTTCTCTGAAACAACCCATCCCACATCGCTGCTAACAATGAGGCGATTGGTGTCAGAGCAGTAATATACAGATTTAAAAGAAGGCACTCCTTGCTAATCACTGCAGATGTAGGTATTGCTTTGGGAAATGGAAGCGGAATGGCTTGTTTTTTATTCATAGGGAACGTTAGCAACAATAAATTGAAATGGCTCAACACAGTAGCAGTTCTTTATTTGAAAAAATTTTAAATTTCAAATCTCAACAAACCGAAAAGCCTACCTTATGCCCAGGTGGTACCAATGCAAAATGCGGCCAGAGAACAACTCCAACAATCTAAAGCATTGTTAACACTACACAAAATCACTTTGTTAGTTTAGTATTCAAATTTATGTCCATACCAAACATCAACCAAACATCCTTCCTAATCCTAAGCACTATCCGTCGCACAAGACAACTAGAAAGTTTCGCCAAACAAACTTAACGCAAATTAAAGCAGCTAACTGCGTAATACCAGTGACTAATTTGTAATGTGTGATATTCTTGTTGGGCTTGCATTAAATAGTCTATCTACAGTATGCTCATTGTTATACATGTGATGTTGCTGAACTGCTAGTAAGAGACTCAATCATGGATTTTAATTCGGTGGTAAAATGCATGCTCTGTATGTTTATTCATTCCTTGTACATTTCCCCACATCTCCACTCTTTTAACAATTAAACTGAAATTAACTTAACACTGAAACTACTGCAGCTTTTATATTTAGTCAACCACACCTTCACATGAATGTGTTATTAATTGTTGACCTGTATAGAGCACAACTAATGTACTGTTGCAAACATTTAAGCCTGCGGAGACACAGCCACAAATAACTGAAAGACATGGGAGACATGGCCTGTCTTTTCACATTGCAGATTATTTCAAATGGATTTTTTATCTCTTGAAAGTGTCAAAGATAATTTTTTTGAAACATTGTTCCAATTTACCACATGAATCAAACTGATAAGGATTTAAGCACTTTCAAAGATAATATAAACTGACTCTTTATGTACTATTTTAATTTAATAAATCTAAAATAACCTTATCAATAATTTATCATGTGTGAAGAGCATCAACAAACAATTTATTTTTATTATCATTACTTAGTTAAAATATCAATAACGTTAATGGCACCCTATTAATAATCACTGAAACCTCCACAACCCACAACCCTCTATATCCATGAGTACTGGCACTTTTTTGTTCACCTTGAAACCATGTCTACCAAATTAGAAAGCTGAACATCTTTCAACTGTAAACACTGTTGTTCCTAAAAAGTTATTGGGCAGCTGGATTCCCTCCTTCCCCTTGAAAATGTGAACACTGGCCTCTAAGATCATCCACTCTTACCGTAATGTCATATTTGTTGGATTTAGGTTAGGTGTTAGTGTAGGCCAGGTCATCCGGCACCACACTTGGTGAAATAGCCCATACTTATGTTGGTCTCTTTCAGGTCATTGTAAATCTAGTTTGAACCTTCCTGCAAAACAACACTAGGCATAGACCAGATAAGATGCTGTATTGGGGAAGAATGTTGTGGTAGCTGTGCTGGTTAACAGTGCTTTGAATTCTAAACAAATCAGTCAGCAGTGTCAACAGCAAATCACCCCCATACGATCTGCACTACAATCTGTTCACTTCCACTGTGTCCTCAATGAAAGATTTTTCCATACTTTAATATATAAAAAAAAAAGCCTCAAAATCTGAATTATCAGACCATTGGTTAAAGTCTATCAGGGTGAATTGTGCAGATTTCCAACCATATTTAACCAAAAAACAAAAGCTAGGGAAAGTAAAATAAATCAGTGTTATCAAACATTGGGGAACCTCTTACCTTCTGAAACAAAAAGAGAGATCAAATTCTCCTGCAGCTCATTCTATTGTATCTTATTGTTTGGGATAAGGTCATCTCTAAGAGATAGAGACATGGATGAGGACAAAGCCCAGGTGTTCACAACAGATATCCAGAATGTAGTAATCTAACACTGTAGCACCTCCAGATGCTGTTCGTGTGCATGTGTGCCTGTGAATGTCTGTTAGGGTGGGTGTCGTTTAGACCTCACAATGACTTTGCAAAATAAAACAAATTTCTCACAAAACAGATGGCCCTTTTTTGGAAGTCACGATTCTGTCTTAAGTGTAAATATACGTTTCTTTTTGATTTGTGTCTGTGTGAATTTGTATAAGCAGTCTATTTGTGTGATGACCAAACCGATAACCAAAACCGATTTCTAGACACTGCTCTGCAGTGTTTAGAAATTGACACCAAATCTAACAAGACATTAAACACTAAGGATATCAAGCTTGATTGGAAACTGTTGAATTAGCCCCTACATGTGAAACCCATTGCATATGCACACAATCTAATCACGATATGGACAGAGAGTCTTTGTAATGAATTGATGGCAGACACACACATACTCACAAAACAGCAACAGATGGAAGGACTCAGAGAGCTGGACATATTCATATTTCTCTACTCTGGAGGGAGGAAAGTATTAAACATCTAAGGCTGGCAGAAACTTCCTTTGGCCTGCAAATTATATGATGGATCCAATTTGTCTATTGTACTGTCTGCTCTTCAAGCATCTGTGATTTTCAGTATTTTAGTGTTCTTGTTACCTTCAGCAAGTGATTAGTTTATTAGGTGGTAAAAAAAACAAAAAACAATGTAGCGTCAAAAATAAATTTGAAATTTGGGATATATCAGAAACATACAGTATATCTTTATTACTTTTATTCGAAACTGAAATTGCATTTATTTGGAAATAGGTTTCCTGAAAGCAAACAAATTCAATTGTTCTACTGAGATTCTAACCAATGACTACTTTTTGGCTGAAGGTAAACATGATTTACTACAAATAAGGAAAAAATCTATTTAATGAAATTGACTATGAATGAGATTTAAGTTTGTTTATATGCAAACAAAGATAGAAGTGATAAATATAATCTCAGTTCATAGTACTAAATGTACTTTGTTTGAATATGAATCTGTGAGCACTTACTTGTATTGACTGGAGCGTAAGCTTATTATGGTAACCTTTGAAAGCTGTCTCATGTGTAGGGAACCAGTCTAGGAAAGTCTGTATGTTGCAAACACCAGTGTAGGGGTTGTAGCTCAGTGGTAGAATGCATGTATTACATATACAGTCATGTGCAAAAGTTAATATGCCCTTTTTTAATCTTTTGGTTTATTTTTGTGCAAAGCATAATATAAATAATCTGATTGTAGCGGGTCTTTGTATTAGGCAAATACAAGCTCAGATGGACAATGTTTTTCACTGTGCCATTATTCTTTCAACAAAAAGTACCCCTCAACATTTAATAGCTTGTAGATTGACCTTTAGCAGCAATCTCTTGAATTACTTATTTCCTGGATTAATTTATCAGTCTTTCAAATTGTTGTTGAGAAATTGTGGCCCATTTTTCTTTATAACACTGCTTCACATCATTGAGGAATATGGGCATAAATAGAAGCAACTCTTTTCAACTTACCTAAATCCTAAGGAAGCAGTAAGGGGGTACTATTGCTATTTGCTAAATTCCTAATTACTAATGCTAATAATAATTGCTAATAATTAATTACTATTCATGAAAACACAAGAGGGGAAAAAATGCCACTATTTTTCTTCTTCGTTTTTGTTAAATAGATAATGTCTTGGCAAAAAGGGAGTCATATATTTTGTACATATAATTTCCTGCCTTTAATCCCAAGTGACAGCTATTAAGTTTTTCTAACTTAATTCCAAATTGGAACTATTTTTGAGAAACAGCTTTTATAGGTTAATTTCACTTCACTGATAAATTTGAGCCAAATAATACCAAGATCAATTTTAGAACCATATTTAACTTTGTATCCATATGTACACTTGAAGACCAGTTTCAAGACTGTAGGTAGTAACTTGACTGAAGAACTTAACTGAAAATGTTTAGAGACAGACACCCCTTGAGTAATGTCTCAGCACAGATTGCACATACTTCACTGACTGCTAAGGTGGAAGCACAGAAACACACACACACACACACACACACACACACACACACACACACACACACAAACAATACAGTAGGTCTGGCAACTATAAGGTTACTTATAGTTGCCAGATGGCTAGTACCAGCACTATTTTTAGCAGATCCTTGGTTTCAATCTCTCAATAGGCCAGAGTGTATCTGCTTACATACTGAAACATTTATGAACAGCTGTCTTTTTAGCCCTGATCCTAATTTGAGTCCACCAAGGTAAGGTAAGGATAGTTTTTTAATTGGATACTAATACTACTCTTGTGAAATAATAATAGTTGCATATATTGAACACAGTCTCGTTTGACATTTTGTATGGTCAATAACATGATTACGATCATCGGTGCGCAAACGTGAAACATAATAATTTATCATCAGTCCATCTGCAGGAAAGTTGTTGCACCACTTAGACTCATTTACCATAATAATCTTTGTCTTTGTCTCACTCTGCTCCTCTCACTTTGTCTTTCTTCTCTTTCCTTCTGTGACCCATTTCTGTATCTTCCCCCTGGTGCCCAACGTTACAATTACAGAATAAGCTGAGGATTGAAGATGTTTCAGCAAACACAATGCTTATAAAGACATTGGCATTTACACAATCAAATACTTGCTGCGAGGTCCCTAAAAGATGTAAACCATTTCCTAGTCCATCAGTTACAAACATTTCCGCGATACCTGTAACTTCAACACTTGATCCTATTCTTAATGTAAATGTAGTTTGAACCTTAAGCTTCAAATCAAGTCCTAATAATTATGAAGCACTAAAGTGTGAACACATAGATTAATCTATCTATACTTTTCAACACAGTCCCCAGTCTCAAAGTCTAAATTTCAAACTGATCTAACCAAAGATATTCAGGAATACCCGTACACTCACAAAACCTTACTTACACCAACGACCTTACAGTTGACACTGTTGCATCTCAATCACACACACAGTTTGGACCCATTGAAATCAATGTCTTGACAAAGGAAGCATCTGCATAACTGTCCTCTTATACTGTATATGTTTCTATCAAGCAGCTGCACAACATTACCATTGCTCATTATATGGTCACTAATAATTTATTTGGAAAATCAGTTCTCTAGTCAGTATGATATTGTGTAAGGATGCCAAAAATAAATAAATGATAGATGGAGTGAGAGTGAAAACATTAGTTATGACTTTTGCTCAAATTTGTACTTTGGAACAGAAAAATTAAGAAAAACAAATCCACTTCCTCTAATATATTGCACTCCAAGGACTCACTGACACACACACACACACACACACACACACGCGCATATACACAGCCTGGTGTTAAGTGAAACATTTCCCACCCAGAACCTTACACATACGGACATGATTATGATTCCACAACACAACCAGATTCCAGAGTGTTCTCAGAATCAGGAGTTCTTTTTAGTATACCAGAACTAATCTATTAGTTACGAAATACTTAACAAATTAAATCATTCAGCCTCAGCTTATAAGCAATGTATAGCTACAAGGTCCTTCCTGATCATAAAAATAAATCATAATTAATAAAAGATCAATAGGCTCTTACTTGTAGATACGTACCTGTAGTGTTAGAATATCTATGAATATCCCGTAAATTAGAGTAAAATCCATACTAGTTAGTTTATTTCTTCTCTATAAGTCTGACGATGAACTGTGGTGAACTCAGATGAACTCTTGTTACAGAACTTCATCAAAATAGTTTGTAATCCTCCTGTTAGCAATGTCACAGCTCAGGTAAAACAGTTGTATTTACATTCATCAACTAATACAGTAAAGAAGATTAGCATATTAAGTCACACAAACACAAGTGGACTCAGTAACGATAGCATCAACCATGTTATCTCCACATCGGAAAGAACTATTGCTAACAACACAGCTTTATGTGGGATATCTATGGCCTAGCAGCAGTAGTGTTGACATAATTAAGAGGGTGTAGCATCAAGAACATCACATGATGATCATGTTTCAAACACTTACTGCTATAAACACTTCTGAGAAAACAACAGTGTAGAGGAACACAGTGATCTCGAAGGGTGTAGGCCTTACCACCATCCAACTGTGGTAACTATATAATCATGTCTCCAAGGCTCCATTCCAAACATTTCCTCGTTGACTAACATTGTTAGACAAGGGAGAGGCAGGAAAAAGCATCAGTATGATGCAAATTAGCATCATACTCTTATTTGCTACATCACACAAACCTAGTGATTTCTGTAAACCCCTAAACAAAAACAACATGCATTCACACTAACATTCATTTTTGCCTGACTGTTTTTTCAAAAACTAATGTATTGTTCAAAAATAATGTGACTCTAACAAGTGTGCAATTTCACTAGTATGCTTTGCATCAAGGGTTATCCATTACAACTAGTTAGTAGCTTATGGTAGTGGTTATCAAAGTGTTTTTGAATGCTAAAAAATTAAGGAAAGTTTATTTGTGACCCAGCCATTTAAAGGCCTTATTGTGCACATAAGAGTTTTAAGTTTTATTTTACTTCTATGGTTTCTACATTTTAGATACCTGCAGAGGTGAAAACATCCAGGATTTTGCAATTGGAAACAATTAGAGTAAGAAATAAACAGGTTTTTGTATATTGCTTTGCTCTTATTTTGTGTTTGTTTCTGAAATATTTACGTTCATACATAGAGTTTTTAGAAAATGAGAACATTGTATAACACATAAAATAAAATATTCTATAATTAAGTACAATAAGTTTATGTCTAAGTTGGGAACCTTTGGCTTAAATGTCAAAAGTGGTGAAGAAAAATTAATAATCTTCACAAATCCCTGTAAAATAGAATGCTTTAGCTATGATGTAAAAATAGCAAAGGGGGAATAACAATTAAGGTCGCAGGCAGGGTTACATAACTAATATGCAGCAACTGTATCAGCTGAAGTAAAACTCACAACATCATTAATATTGTTTTTTTAAAATCTTAAATGGTCAGAGAAACAAAGTTGCAGTAAGTTCAGTCATTTTATTTTGGCAACAATTAACAGGGTACTAATTTATCACCGCGCAATAAATATTTCACACAATCCATGAATATTTTTACAAGAACGACTTTACTTGTTGTTTTTACCACACAGTTTGCATGTAAACTTTTGTTCTCATTTTCTCTCCTCTTTCTTTTATTATGTTTTTCTTAGTTGCTTTCTCACTTTCTATTTTGCCCTTTTTTGTCCCCTCATTTCAATCGAGTCCTCAGTGCCCTTTCTACGTATTCAGACCACACCAAATAACCCTTCACATAATTACAAGGAAAGACATGTAATTATGAAATTAGGCTCTCTGAGAGGATTTGCAAATGTCTGAATGGTAGCCATGTTCTATAAATTGTGACATGTGTGTTGTGTTCAAGTGTTGAGCGCAGATATGTGACAAATGTTAAGACAATACAAAATAATAAACGGGTCAATGCTAAAGTACGCAGTTCAGTTGTAGGTGAATAGCAAAGCACAGAGGAAAAGTATATGGGAAGTGAGGTGGAGTAGAGTCTGCTCTGAAAAACAATAACAGTGCTCCTGCTCGTCTGTTTGAACACAGGAACATATACTACTAGCTGTGTATGCATGACGATGTCCCAGCCGTGCATGATAATTAATTCTGCACATTTGTGTGTCAGTTTGCGATTTACAGGTTTTGAGCATTCTTTTCCATTTGCATGAACAGTATTTCTCTCTCCTACCTTCAGTTGTGGTATGTGTGGTTTCAAGTGAGGGAGTGTCTTGGCCCCAGTCTCCAGCATTGTAGATCTCTACAACCAGGAGCCGCTTAAGTGACACTAGGTCAGCATCTTTGAGGCCTATCTCCAACTGGCGGACAATGCCCTGGCCTGGCTGACTAGTCACCACAGTAACCTGCAATTAAAACGAGGAAATGGACAAAATGCCACTGGACACAAGGAACAAAATTCATGCAAAGGAGACCCTAACCCAATTCTAAGTGGATGGATTTAGTGGAAGAAGCACAAGATTTAAAGCAAACTGCTAAAGAAAAAAGCAAGAGGGGAAAAAAATTCCTAGTAGCTATTCCCTGGAAAATACCCATAAGGGCCCAATTCCTAAGGCAAAAGTCAAATGGTAAACAAATTTAATTTGACTGACACAAAATTTCAAACACTATTAGCTGAATCTTATATGTATCTGACTGTTGTCTTCTGCTGAAGTAAACCAACACTGCTGCTCTTCCACCGCCACATTAAACACTCTCTAATCACTTTTGGTTGTAAAATTATTAATAGTCCACACTGTTGTTCCTCCTCACAACTCTTTCCCAAAAGGCCAATTTGGAATTTTTCCAGCTGGTGTTATAAAAGGTCAAGTATGTGTTTTAATGTGTCATTTCTTAAGAAGAGCAGGCCACAACATAACCACAACAAAGCATTCTTTGGATCTGGCTGTACTGTTGCTGTATTACTTTAGGGGCATGACATGCAATTAATTACAGTTGCTATATTAAATAAGTGACCTCATAGCCAGTATCCCAGTTAACAGCGAACTTCCATAATGACAGAAAAAAAGCATAGCGTTTTGTTATTATGACCCAACTCTACACTTATACATTAAGTGAATGTATGTATAAGTATGTATAAAATAAGTTCCTGATGATTGAGATTTGCACAAAACACAACATCCTAAAATAAGTATGATACTGACACTTCATACTGGGATGAGATCAAATTCATTTTATGGGTTATTCAGACATTTACTGTAATGGAGGGTAAACATGTAAACTAATGATAGGCTGATGTTGCGCAACCAACTGAATCATGTTAACAGTTGTAGTAAATGATAATTATAATAAGATTGCAAATGTGTTCTGTTTTCTGCTTCCTGCTGTTGAATAGATAAAATTAGAATTGGCTGATGAAGTCACACAAATCTTTGAGAACGCATTCTGTACATGAATGCTGGATCCATACATACAAAAACGAATGAAGAAGAAAGACGCACACACACACACACACACACACACACACACACACACACACACACACACACACACACACACACACACACACACACACACACATCTGCTCAGTGTCTGACTCCTAATAGGGCTATTCATATCTGCTGCTGTCGGAAACAGTGGGTCTTAGTGTAATCATCTGTCCAGAGCTTCCTAATAAATCGAAAAATCCTCAAAACCCCAGAGTAGCTTTGTACTGTTTCCAGAGGACACATTGTTCAAATTTAACAAGAAGGGCAGTGACTGGATCATTTCTCAACAGACTTCACAGGCCAACCAACATTTAAATGTAACAAATAAGATGTTTCCTATTTACAAATATACTCTTATTTGTTGTAGTTTTATCCTAACTAATCATGCTGCATCCAAGCAGTAGCTATACTCTTTTATTGTTTTCAAACCTTCCATTCAATTTACATATCATTAAGCAATGTAAATCATAAGATAGAAACAACAACTTGCCTGAAAACAATTATCTTTTTCACAATCAAATATTTTGCATTTGTCACTTTCCAGTGGCAGATGATTGGATATTGTAGCAGGGAGGCACAGAGAACAACTGAAGCTTTTTTGATGTTAGTTTTGTAACTCTTTCAGATAATACAGCCCATTTGCTGCATTTTACATGAACTGGTTTTGAGTAGTCTATCTGATGAAGATTTTTCAGTCACTAAAATGGGCCATTTATTGAAATATTATAGCTTTTGAAAAATGCTAATTAGATTCCCAATTCAATATGTTTTGCATCTGCTAAATAGACTCAATTGTAACTGAGGAGAGCTCATTTAACAGGCACAGTATAAGCAGCGCCTCTTTTCTACATTTTCCACAAAGCTGAAGATCAAAGGGGATCTATTTAATCTGAGTCTGTAGAAGAAGACTAGCTCAGTTTGATTAGATCCCCTCTTTTTAACGGATATGAAGAGAATAAAACAGCCAAATGTTTAGAGAAAATGACTTTATTTTTAATAAATATCTGCAAACCTGACAAAGTTCCTGTCTTTTATGGTTGTCTAATCCCAAACAAGTTGGTCTAGATAGACTCACATTTCTCTGCTGTTTAAAAACAACATCAAGCTGTGGCTTAGTGGTAGAATGTGTGTTTATGTGTGATTTTGTGGGTTTAATCCCTAGGAAATAAGGAAAACAATATGCAGGAATTGTCTCTACAGTATGTTAATGTCAGGGTCACCAACTTCACTTCCCCCTTCAAGACTTTTATTTTGCAGCCATTTTCTGTTCCTGGTCCCGTCACATTTCCTCAAGTTGTTTGTAACCACGTGATTTTTACTTTGGAACAGAAAAATAAGAAAAACAAATCTGTGATTATAAGGTGAAGATTTACCACGTCATGTCTATGTTTTGATCATGCCATGTTACGTTTTTACCAAGTTATGTGATTATCTACTACCATGCTAATACGGAACTAATATCCATCATGTGTTCAAGTTAGCTGTATCAAAGACTTCACAAAAATAATATCCACTAAAGTTTTTTTCATGTGTACAATTTGTTGACCAAGACATTATCAAGTACCAAGGACTCTGCCAAGTACATATCCATTGTAAGAATTCTCATTTCAAGAATCATGTTTGTGTCACGTAAGAGATGGATGGAATCCAGAACTATGAGACTGTTGCACTAGGGCACTGAATCACTAAAGATATTTTGAACTTTGCATATTATATCATTAATGGGATTTTGGAGTTCTCTTCACTATCAGGGATTGTAGAATCACCACACCTATGTTCCACATACTCACTACCAGGCCTGCCACTGTTACGGATCCAGACCACTACATCTTCTTCGTGTCCCCTCCTCCCATTTCCCTACCCTATCGTTGTAGTGCCAGTCCAGTCTGCTCTGTGTGAACAAACTTCTCCATTCAAATCAACAAGAAAAGCTGCACTTTCAACTGCAAGGGAACTGTGAATGTGGCCTTTACCCAGGACAGAACATTGACAAATTGGGGATGTAGCTAAGTGGTAGAGCACATGTATGAGGTCCTGGGTTCAAGGCCCAGCATCTCAACTTCTTATGCCACCAGAACATATATTATTCAGAGATTGTACAGTCCTGCCTACTGGGGGGAATAATCGTATTTGTGATGTCTTTTTGTATACACTGTTTCTTGTGGGCTTCTCTGTGTGTTATATATTATCACATGATGAGCCACATGAATGTGTTAATTGGCAGGCTGTCATGCTTGACTATGTCCTTTCAGGAGCTGATTGGTTGCAGCCATTTCATCAGGGGGTTCAACATACTATGTCTACCAGTTCAACCGTGACTCTCCCCTTCCTTGCTGCCAGTCCACCAAACATCATTGTTCTAATTCTAGCCTTAAAGTTTAGGAATATTTCTGTAGGGGTGTTAGACTTTAAAGTTCATTGTATATTTGTATGTTTCTGTTTGGGTTAAGCGTAGGGTATTCTGGTTAGTTAGTTTTTTTTTTTTTTTTTTTTTTTGTGGACCCACCCTGAAGTAATTTTTTTTTCCCGATTCAAAGACATCGGCAATAAATCTCAAGAGCTGAAATTTGTTCTTGCTGGAGGCGCTTGGAAGAGGGGAGTCTCTGCTTGTGTTGAGGCCTGGTTTCCTGTAGGCCAGGGTGTAACAGTGTCTAAAAAGAAAACCTGCTATGATTTAGCAGAGTAGCCATGGTTTCTCTTTCTGACTCCTTACCATACATTGGTAGATTTTGTCTTTTTTCTGCCAACCCAAACTGAATGAGAATGAAGAGATTCAGCCACTTTCTAATAACAAGTATTTCCATTAGAATAAGGATGATCTGACATTAATGCAAACATGTTGTTTTCACACACATCAACACACACACACACACATATATATATATATATATATATATATATATATATATATATATATGTTACATTCTGCTTGGATATATGAATGTGGCTCCAAATTTGTCATTGTGGTTGTAATTGTGAGGTTTGTGGATGCAGCATGTAGAGTCCATGTTTTGAATATAAGATCCTGCATTCAATCCCAGGTCACCAAAAGCTACAATTTAACTTAGACCTCAAAACCATATTGAGTAGTTGACATTTGCTCTCAACAGTTTATTTAAGAAGTGTTTGAAAGCCCATAGAGAACCTCTTGTTTGCCTCTCATACATTACACGTCACAGCCATCTGCAGTAACCCTGAGATCCGTGTCATTTTAAATGTCAGGATGATTCACACATCTTTAGCACTGCATTTAAGCTGATCAGTATACAAATGTACTGTGAGCAAAAGCACAGCTGGCAAGCACAAAGTCAAGGTAACCAGTTGTGCTAAAGCATACTTTGCCTTAGTGTAAAAGCAATCAACTCTCCAATAACCAATGTGTGATTTTAAAACTGTGTACTTGTTGTGCTGGTTGTGCATAGCAAAGGTTACCTCCACAGATGTGCTGTTGCTGGCCTGGTTGCCGTTATTGGTATGTCTGATGTACTGTTTAAACTGCTGCAAACTGTCCAGCACTGCTTGTCGTAGGAGGTCTACTCTTCTAACTGATCCCCTGATACAGCCTTCACCTGTAATAGACCTTAGCTCCTCCACACAGGAATGCAGCCTGGACCAGTTACCACGAACCTGCTAAAAATAGGGCAGGAAAGGAAAGGGGGATAATCTGAGCAATAATCTGTGTGACAGCAACACCAGAGAGTGGATAGATGGAAGAAAAGGTACAAGAAAAGTGGTAGAGGTTTCTGTTTATTTTACCTCTATCTTACCACAAATGGCAGTAGACACTCCTGCTGTCTGCTGATGGCATATACACTGAGCAGAGGGATCCTACAGGGTCCATCTAGGCTACAGGCCAGGGACAAGAAGTTATTCAGAGCATCACAGAGTGCTGTACTGGTCTCTGACCAACAGGGTGGAAGTGTTTCCACAATTAGGATTCTGGCTGGTTGCCACTGGAATGAGGAGGACCAGAAAACAGAGTTTCCGGAGTTGGAGGAGCTGACTGTCCTCTTTCTGCTGTCCATGGACATCTACAGTAAAAACAGAAAGCACAAAACACTACAATATTACAATAAATAACTTCTGCCCATTCATGACAGAAATAACAAAACTTTAAAAAGCAGAAAAGTTTCTTGGGGTGTAATTAGCTCTTTATTCCATCAATTTGGAAAAACTATATGCTTAATGACAAGCCACTGCCCTCTAATGATAATCACCCCATACAGTCAACAGTATACATTGCAAAGTAGTCATCAGCTGTAAGTACCACTGTAAATATAAGACAAATAAATAGGCTATAAATCGGCATAACTGCTGGGGAAGCAAATGTGGATAAGATACTGCTAAAGTAATTGATGTGCAAAAATGTACGACTCAAAAAATTGTTAAATTCTGACTTAAAGCAAGTCCTAAATATTAAGACAATCTGGAAGCCAGACAGTGCTGAAACTTTTGTTAGGCATATGCAAAGAAAGTTTCCATCAAGTGGTCAGCTTTAGAGAAGACCCTGACTTTGTGCTGAAAAACATAAGTTTACTGATAAATATTAAGTTTATAAAATTTAAGAATATTAACTTGTCCAACTGAACCACAGATGACACATCTGAATGAAGTTTCTGATTCTATAAAAAACAAAAAATGTAAAAATAAAAATACAGACCACTAAGCTTTCTAAGTCTAGTCAAGCTCTTAATGAATTCCATCTGTATCAAGTAAAATTCCTATTATCAGTGTTACAAGCTGGAAAAAGGCCTATGTGGGTGTCAAAAGGCAACAATCACTATTGCAACACAGAGGATGTGGCCAGAGGAGAGGGACAGAGAAGGGGAAAACCCAGTCAATTACAGACTCTGAAACCTTATCATTATGGAATGTACATCTTTATGAATCTGTCTTATTCTTCCCATTCAGTCACATAACAATTACTAAAGGAAAACCCTTTATTTAGCATCATTAATCAACCCCATATTTTGACACATATCAGTACTACCAGTCCTTTCATTTCCCAACCTTTGTAGCAGAGAACACACTGGACCCAAAGAAGTGACATAACTTTTAAAACTGGAAAAAGACTATATAGATTTGATACAAGACCATGATGGTGGATTTCTGTCTCTTTAGTTAAATTACTTTTTGGACCAATACCAGCAAACCTGTCTAGTAATACAGATAGCTGAATGAAATGCAAAGTTGATTACCCAATTTGTCAATCAACCAAAACTTGTATTGTAACCACATATTCATTGTTTAGGCTGCTTGTGTTTTCAGGCAAAAATATCACTTACTGATTACTGGCTCTTAAACACAAGATGTTGCTTTCTAATTTTTTGTTATCTTCGTAATTTAAAATCTTTGGGTTTAAGGAAAACTTTTATGAGCTTTTATACAAGGTCTGGGTAAGGGCTGCCCCATATGCAGTAAACTGCAATGTTCTATGTTATATTGGCCAACATTAAAATTTTCCCACGATGAGACAACAATACAACAACAACAACAATAAAACCACCACTCTATTAATATTGTGACTGATTAGTCCAATGGTGCCAGAGTTTTCAAATGAATGCTTCCATTGATCTGCCATTGGATCTACCTCAAACCATCTGTCTGATTTCCACACGTACACGCACAAACATATTTGCCTGCTAATGGCCACAACACAGACTATCACCAAAGCTCATCTAAACTCCCTACAGAGACATAAATAATAATAAATCTTATAGAAATAAAGGACCTGGACTTCTATGCTCTAAGTAAAAGTCATAAACAGAACCAAATTCTTCCAATCAAACGCAGAGCTCTGAGCACCACATGTTCATCCAGGTTCTTAAATCCGCTGTGCTAAAATCCTGCTATGTTCTGATCTTCTCAGGGAAGTGCTATTTTAGCACCAAAGCCTACTGTAAATATTAAAAAAATCTTCCTCCAGGGATTAAAAAAATATCTCTTACGTGAACATCTTTGTTTGATGTTTGATCTTATGCCCTTCTCATTTGTTTCTGACTCAATGCTTCTTTTCTGATCCAAATTGTCCTTTTTACTATCCAGAGCACCCAACGTTCACCTTTAACACCTTGTTCTTTCTTGCATTATTTCTCTGTTTCTAAAATAATAAATGCCAAACAAACAAACAAACAAACAAACAAAATCCAGTCCAATCAAATCAATTTTTTAACACATGTATATTATGTTAAGCTGAATTTTATCACTGGAATCTGTCTAAACTGAACGAATAGGATATAACGTTATGGTGACAGCTTGTAGAAGGTAAAAGCAAGAAGAGCAATATGACATAAGAGGGGAAAGCACATGAGCAGTAGACATTTCATAAAGTCTCTGGTTTTTAAAGGAAACCTACTGTAACATAATTAGATTAGACTGGACTTTGTTATTTCTATTTGTTAGTTTAGTTTAGTATTACCCATCTTGAAAAACACAATGTTAGCAAACTTTAGCCAGTTACATTAGCGCTAACTGTTACCTTGGCAGTGGTAAAGTTAAGTTCCTCCTTAGTTGGCTTCAGCTGGAAAGGTTATTTAAAGGCAGTAAATAATAAGTGTACTTGAAAGTATCCACAGACAATGTTAAAAAGCAAAAAAAATTAAAAATGTACAGACGCTAGTTACATATATAGAGAGCTGTTAGTTAGCAAACTTTACACTTTCCTAGCTTGCAGTCAAATGCTAGTCAGGAGGAGCTTCTGTCTACACACCAAAGATTGTCTATTAGGAAGATGAATCAACATCTAAGAAATACTTTTACAACAATGGTAAAAACAGTATGAAACAATCTCTAGTATGAGTATTGCTAATTAATAACACAGAGATTTGATATATATATAGGTTAATTGTTAGGGCTGCCTTGAAAAGCAATAGTATTGTAGTTTTTATAGCTTTGCTAATTAGGTCAGTTATTTCTGTGTCACTGAAGCTGAGGCTATAGTTAGTTAATTGTTTTGGCAGCGGACAGAGAATTAATTAGAAACTATTTGTATTGTATTAATTGTGACACTTTTTTTGATTTTAAAAATGCTTCAATGAAAATTCATGTGATTAAAATTTTTATGCACAAGAAAGTCAACACAAGAAAAGCATACAATTTAAAAGAAATTGCCCCGTGGGGACAAATAAAGTGAATTGAATTGAATTGGATTGAATTGAATTGAATTGAATTGAAAAATAACATTTCCAAACCTTTATATCTCTGTGCATGGGTTTATTTATATTCACCATTTTTAGAATGCAGACAAAGATGAAAAAGAAACCAAGTACAGGGACAAAAGGAAAGAGTGATGTGGAAATTTGTTCCTGATGCTGGCCTGTTCAATTCAAGTGCTTTCTGGTAGACTAGTGTGTGTATATCTGTGTGAGATTTGAAAGGAAGTGAAGATGGAGGAGAGAAAATAATAATGAATGCCTCTGAGTGTGTGTATGTGTGTGTGTGTGTGTGTGTGTGTTTGAATGTGCGTCTGTGATGTATGAAGGGCATTTGTAAAGCGCTACGGTGTGTGTAAGAAGCTTTGGTGAATGTTAGGATGTGAACTAAGTCACATAGAGTAACTATATCTCTCTCTCTCCCTCACACACCCACACACACACACAGAACCACCGGGCAACATGTTATTAACATGAAGAAATGTGGAACAAGCCCATCTGTTTACGGAATATGAGGTGTGTGTGTTTGTGTGAAGATTACTTTATTATCTCCCTTAGGCATTTTTTTCAGTGTAGTCCTGATTTGAAAGCACAGCTGATCAGCTGATCGGTGATTTATGTGGTTGGTTCAGCGGTGGCCTCTTGAAGGCCTGCCCTATCTCACTTCCCCTGCCTCCTTTTCCTTCCTTCCTTCTTTCCTGATTTTCTCTCTTCCATTCATCAGACATGTCTCCACACACCTGTACCTCACATTCAGTTTTCTCTCACTCTTGCTCCTCTACACCCTGTATGTGCTGTACATACTGTACAACACTGTAAACCACAGATTTCACTGTGAGGTTCTTCCAATGAGATGTTGAGCTTTTAGTCTCAAACGTGAAGGCCCATGTGAAGGGATTAGTTGCGCCGATATGATTGGAACTTAAGCGCTGTTACACACGTAGACACACACTCAAAACTTTACACACACATAGGAAAATACAAATATGTGCCATCTAATTTATTTGTGACAACACGTACTTCTAGGTCAATAGGAGCTTTGCAACAGTGCACTAATCCGCTATGACTTTTTGATTTACTCTGGGGGATTGAGGGAAAGTTTGCCCAGTAGTTTTAGTTCTTGTTTTGCACACTGGTTGCTTTTTCAGTCTAGTGTGTGTCTTGCACAATCCTGACTATTTCTTTTGGGTTTTATTCACTGTGTGATTGAGGTTAAATAATTGTTACGTGGTTTGTGTTAAGTGGTTTTCTGTCTTGGGAAGGTTTACTTTAATTCCTCGGATGGGAACAGAAGCATGAAATTATAAAATCCCCCCCAGTGCATCTTGGCAGTTTTAGTTGAAGAGGGTAAGATGAAAGCAGATAGCAGGCAGAACCATTCACAAGTTCAGTTTTAAAAACTTATAGTCATTTTGTGTTTGCGAAATACCAGTTTTTGTTCTAGACGGAGATTTATTTAGGTCACTTGCTTATAAATCCCTAAATTCCTTCTATGTGTTTATATGCATAGCTTACAAACAATACAGTATATATAGATTGACAACAAATAAATCACCATGTTAGGATATACATTTATTGGATTTATTTGCAGGTTGTGATAAGACGATCAGGTTTCTTTCAGAGAGGCTAGCTGTTTTTGCCTGATCCCAGTGTTGGTAATAAGGTAATGACTGCTGGCATTAGACATGAGATTGACATCAGCAAGCTCCCATCCCAGAATAGAATCTGCAGAGTTGCCTGTAGTGTTCTGTTGTGTTCTTAGTCCTCCGGTTAATGTATGTTGAATATTGAAAATGACTTTCTGACAGCATTAGCAAAGCAAACCTGTGACCTTTACACCTGAATTCCTCTGAACAACTGCTCACTTCTGTATTCAGGGGCACTTTTATTATTAGATTATAGATGGCATGAAAGACAAGAGAGGGATGTTTTCTGTTATCTTTGAGCTGGGAACTAAATGTGAACCAGGACAGGCTAAACAAAATGACCTGAATAAGAATATAATAAATAAAATACTAATAAAATACTAATGGTAGTAAACCAAAAGAAGCGACAAGCACTAGCCGTAAACTCGGAAAACAAAATACAAAGTCAAGGCACAATAGGAAATCCAAGATACTAAATATGATTTGCACAATTCTGAATAATTTAACAGCTACAGCAGCTCTGATGACTTAGGATGTGAAGGCATCTGCCAGACTTGCACAGCAGGGTGCAGTGCTACCTTCAAGCAGCTACATTCTACTTGACTTGTAAAACATACGTGTAAACATGGCAAAAATGTATGTGTTAAAGGATTTACCTAAAAGGCTTGAAGGCATTCAGCAGTATGAAGACATGCAGTTGACATGACACTGCAATTGCTACTTCAAATGTATATTCAAATGCAGCTTCTGGATTTCATAAAATTACAAACTGTTTAAACAGAGGTGATCTCTCTGCAGCGAATTCTTGTCCCTGTCCTGGTTTAGGTTGAACCATTGTGGAAGTTTGCACATTGAAAAAAGCTAAAAGTTTGTAAAATTTTAAACTTCCCCTGAATCATGGGGACAAATAGGGACAAACCAGCTTTTGTTTTATCCATTTGAAACCCATTTCAAAGCCAATCCTGTCCTATTGTCACAGAGGAACAAATGAGTATTGTGGGAGTTGTTGCTCTAGGAAGAGTGTGTTTTGGGCTTATGGTAAGCAGTAGTACTTTGAGTATTCGTAGTGATTTTGGTGAGAAACTACTCAAATGCTTTTCACCCAAAAGAGTCTGCATGTTCATGTAGCTTTGTTTGTGTCTGTGTGCGTTTACTGCTGTTTCAGAGTATGATATAAGCAGATGGAGCGAAAAGGGTGGATGAATGAACTGGTCAGCTCTCACACAGTTGATGCTCTTAGGTCGATGGCTGTAATTTGCAGTAAAAGGATGGCTGCAGAGCATTTGTGGCTTAATGGGCTCATGGGAATTCTGCTTCCTGTGATGTAAAATATGTATAGGTGAACAAGTAGAGCATCCCTATCAGATGACACAGTCAATTTCTAACTAACAATACTACCTGTTGCTTTGCTTAGTGCTATAGATTTTAAATTCAATGAAGTAGGGAAGTGATGTGCAGGCCCATGTTGATACAAATCAGTCCAATGTTTCCAAGACAACAGAAAGAGTTCATGTTACCATTTAGCCTTGTCTCCTCATCAGGGGCCATTATTGTCTTTTTGAGTGCAGCAGTACTAATGGGTGTTTTCCTGTCTATACATCCGCACATTTTTTAAGTATGTACACATCTGAATTTAAGAGTAACGGCAGCATGACTAGGCACCAGAGTGAAATGAGACAAAGTCCAGTTAAGACACGGGGAGTTTTACCTATTTGCTTAGTACTTAAGGGGATTTGCTGGGTTTTCTTGGAAATAATCAATTTGCCTCTTTTTGGGCCAATCTGTGTCAACATGGATGTAGCAGCATTGAGGTTTGCAATATGCATTTAAAAGCTTATAATATATCACCTTCTTGTCTTGTTCACAACTCATATCTGCTGCCCCCAAGAGGCAGTTGAAACAGATCAGGTACAGGAGGTTAATTGTTGTTCTTGTGTTTCTTTTTTTTTTTTTCTATCTTACACTTACTAATGACAGACGTCTGGAAGAATAATTGAATCTTTAACTCTCCACCTGGCTCAATCAGCATTTATCTAATAGCATTCACATACTACAAAATGTTATTATCCGTTTCAAATCAATTAAAAATCTAATTTGTAATTGAAAGCCTGAGGACACTTTCCCTCTCTACTGGGATGATGGATGCAGAGTTTTAGCTGGTCTGGTGCCAGGTATAACTTTGTTAGAGAAGAAGGAGTGTTTAAAGGTCGCCCCCACTCATATTATATTTGCTCAGAATTTCATGTGCACATGTAGCTGATTCTTGGCAATAGGCAGAATTTCTTCCAGCTGGCACCACATTTCCACAGCCTCTCTGGACATTATTTTTTCCAGTGTCTCCTTAGCTGATCTAGAGTTTCACCTAGTTTGTGAACTCAATCCAAGGCCTGCGTGAGAAAATGACATAGTGAACAAATTGTCCCCCAAACAACAGGAGCTTCTGATGATCTTGTGATTGCAGCCTCATCAATAACTCAGTGTTTCTAAAGTACCACATGAACAGGAGTGATGTTCTCTGAAGGAAAACTCCTGAGATGGTGGAACATGCGTGACTCATTTTCAGCTGAATATCTGTAGGGGTAAAACTGTGTGACAGATGACGTTTTGTTGGTCGTCTCATAAATTATTTCACTGTGTTCTTATTAGACTTGTGATATCATGTTTATATCAGCGGCCCAGTGAGGTGGTACATCTTAACATGTGTGTAGTTGGAACTGGAACAATGATCCATTCAAATCTCTCTGTTATTAAATTCCTTGGTTATATTTTATTCAGTGATATGTAGCATCAAAAGACATAAAAATGCAATTGACTACTTGGGCTACCTTTTTCTCACATCATGCAGTGTACAAATGAAGTTTACCCTGCTCCATGGAGCATGTTACAGCAAGTGAGATGATACAAAGTAGAAATTAGAAAAACTTGGCTGCAGCACTAAATAGTAGGCTTTAGCAGAATGAGCTAAAACATGGCTTGTGACATGACTTGTGTTGCAGAAGTAGGAACCCATGGACACTGCTCTTCTTTGTGTCTCGCTAATGTTTAGATGTCAGGAAATACTTATTTCTCATCTCCGCTCAGGGACAGTATGGACCATATACTTCTGTGCAGTAACACACAATGGTCTCAATGGATCGGCTTATGTGTCACGTGGCTCTGCTACAATCCACTCTGTTGTTGATCTTTTATTTCCATGACGTTCTCTTTCACATCCAGACCAGCAACCGCATAAGGGAGTATAGCTTACAGATGGGGCCAGCTGTGATGTACTGAAAAGACAAATTAAAGCATATCACAAAAATGTACCATTGCTCTCACTGATGTTGTTTTCTTATTTTGTACCCAAGAAGAGTTTTGATGAGGTACAGTACATGACATGTGCATGTGTTATGCACTGTATGACCAGACAGCCAATGTCACTGCTGGCTGTGCATATGAAGGGATGACACTGGAGCTGGGTTTGTCATTGTAACCATGTCACCACTCTCCCTCTGTTTCTATCAGCTCAGTGTCTTCACCAGGGCTGTATAATGATCAGGTCACTGCCATGTGTCTCTTTATTTATATATAGGCTGTAGTGTCCTGTGGGGGGGAGGACATGTTATCTTATTCATGATTCTCCTTTCTCCTGTTGATCATAAGTTAAAAATTAATGTCATGTCTCATGTCATGTATGTGTTTGCATATTTATTTATGTGTCACACTTACAATGCAACCTATCTGCCAATTTACAGTCAAGGAAAAGAAAGGTTTTGTAACCTTAAGGAGGTAAACGAAACTATTATTTCTTTTTAAAGTAATGTAAAATTTCAATGGGATCAAAATGTTTTCCTTAGTTCCTGTTTCAGTTTTAACCTTGGCACAGCCAATCATCTATTTATTAGGTTTATTTAAACACAGCAGATGTTTTGAGATACACATGAATGACTGCTAACTTCGGAAAGAGCTCGGGAACAGCTAATTGGAGGGGAAGCTGCATCCACCCGTGCAAACATTGTTCCAAGCTGTTCATTTCAGAGGAGACAGCACTGAATGACGTGTCTTGTCTGTTCAATTTTCAGGCAGGTTAAATATTTTTGCCTAACGAAAGAAATCAATTCAATAGAGCAGTAAAGCATTTGGATCAGGCTAAGAGGAGCTGTCAGATCTTCCTGAACATGAAAAATGTAATTAATACATAAATGCCTTTTACGCGGAGGTGCCAAAATATATAAGGCTGGTTATAAAGTTTAGAAAACAGAAAGACTGACAAGCTGCCACAGCTGAAACCACATACAGCTATGAGCTTTGAAATGTGAATATGAAATTTGTGGGAGCTGATCCTTCTGTCATAGAAAGATTAGGTGAAGAAAAATAAAACTAGAACACTAAAGGTGTTCCTTTGACCTGCCTCCAGTCCCCTACAGGTTTATGAAGCATCTTTAAAATGACTTCTGCAGGTGAGAATTCTTCACGGTCATGACATGTTTGGAGGATGATTTCTTTCCATCTTCCGCCTACCTGCCTCAGTTGGTTTTAGGATGCAAATACTGAGCGTTGGAGCTGCCACGTGTTTAAGTCAGATAAGTGTTCAAACTTAACAAATATTTATTCATTAATAAGAAGTTGTATGAAAGGACTGATAATCTTTTCAAATCCATGTTTTGTACGTTTGCCTATCGTCTTTTTGCTTATGAACCTTAAGGCTGCGATCATTTTAAATAATCCTTTTGTATTTTTGACTAGCATATTTATTTAGAACAGCAGTTCAGTGCTAAAATTGCTGTTGTTGTTAGGGGATAAATTTGTTAAAATTGAACACGAGCCAATTAGCACACAATAAACACACAAATATACCAAAATTCATTCACAAAAAACACAGAAGTAGGCATCAGTGAAGTGATACAGTAATTAGACTGTGGCACATGAAGCAACGCTTGGTTGTCGGCCAACATCAAGCCATTGGTGAGCACCTGTCTACTAGTTTTTGTGGTGTGATCCTCACCAGTCAGACCCCTGTAGGCAGACTTTTAGCTGATTGAACATGTTGAATCACTATCTTTGCCGTGTGTTCAAGTGCCACTTATCGGTCAATACAAAAGGCATCATGAGCTGCTGCAGCAGTTGGTTTCCATTCTTTCACGGCAGCTTGGCTTGTTTCAGCCCCTCTCATGTGTAAAACCTTTCTAGTGTGAAATGAATTTGTTGTTTTAAGAAACTTTTGCTGCCTGTTAAGCTGTTAAAATAGTAGTTTGGCTGTTATACATTTTCTAATTATGTAATTTCTTTAAGCCCCTTTCTCTCTTAGCACACCCATCATTCCTCTTTCTTTTTACTTTTCCACCTTTTATTCACTGTCTTCACATATCTTACTGCTACACAGCTACCTTTCTATTTCAGATGTTTACCTCTTCTCTTTATATTGAGGAAAGATGTGGGGTTAAAATGATCTTTAGTGAGATCATTACCCATTCCTCCACTGATCCTTCCAGCTGACCCAAATGCCTCTCCCACCCCCATTCTCTGTTCCTTTACAAGTCTCCTGAGTGTGCTTCTGAATCAAGGTGCTCTGACAATTGGTTTGGAATGACAGTTTTTCACCCTAATCCTCAGACCTGTTGTCATGGAAATTGGGCTCTCTAAACGGCACCATTCACCACCCCTCACATGAAACAAAAATGATGAATTTGAGTTTTTGTGTGTCACTGTATGACAGTGTGTGTGTATGAAGGGGCCAACAGGCAGATTTCAGCAGTTAATCACTTTTTCTGTCATTTCATCACATGTGGAAAAAGGAAACAAAGTGAAAAGAAGAAGAAAAAGACATGTTGAATAGGGACAGGATGTAAAAAAAAACCTGCTCAGGGGCTCATTTGTCAATGCAGTGTTGAATTCCTTACATTTGCTGACAAGGCTAGTGAGTTTGCCTAATTGCTTTGGGCAAAAAAATCCTCAATCCATAGACAAAACTAGACTAGGCGCTTAGCTGTCTCAAAATAGACAGAGCTGAATGCCCTGTCTCTTTGGTAAGGCTGTGAATTGCCCAGTTACCGAAAGACGGAAATTATCGGATTGAGTTTGACAAGATATGGGCTCATTCTACTGATTTGTCCCTTGTAAATTCTCTACACACATTGTTTACTAGATTCGCCCTTTTACATTTCTTTCTTGAATGTTAGTAATTTTATTTACTCTGCAATCGTTTTCTGTTTGTCTGACATATACATGACTGCCAGCTCTAACTCATCTTCCACCAAATGACTTAGAAGTTCAATATAGTTAGGGCCAGTTTAAGATATTACCTGCTTTTATTTTTGTACAATTTAAAAACCTGCTCCTAAAGAAAACCACCTTTGCTGATGGTGGGTTGGGGACATTTACTATAACCCTTCAGCTTTTTAAGGTCTCCTAGTAAATGTTTCAAGATGGCCTCAAACATCTTGAGTTTTATTAGACTTTGTTATTGTTAGCAGTGCAAAGACTCTTATCCTGCCGGCATACAATTTACATTTCATAATAATGTTCTAATAATGGAAATATTTATACCTTGTGCATGTAGACACTTCCATCTTCTAGCCAGCTTTATGCTTATGGTGTGTGCAAGAGCAACAACATTGAAAATTAGATTTCCAATTTATCTTGGCATTAACAACACCCATCTTACAACACCCAACTTACTACAGCATTATGGCCCAACAGTGTTAAGGACTGATGATAAATATCATTTTAATCCATTATCAGTATGCTTAATTTCTTACCATTATATTGATTGAAGAGTCATAGCTCTGTTACTGTTTCCTTCTGTTTACGTACTGTAAGTGAAGACGTTTCTGTCAACTGTTTTCCAAAACACCTGGTGGTGACTGATTTATCTCACGGCCTACTGTTTGATGATGACTAGTGGAGTCACGATCGTGTGGCTGCTTCTGAGTCGAATTAATCCTAAAGGTAAAATATATACAATAGCTAATTGCAAATATGTGAGTGTGTGATTTTGCTGTTGATTAGCAGTTGATGGAGAACATCATAATGGAGCCCATTTTTGTGGACACTCTTTACAGTTAAGGGTTCATAAGGTCTGCTGCCATGGAAACCTAAAATCAGTAGTTGTCCAAATCACTTGATTTGAATTTGAGTTGAGTTTGTGTGTGTGTGCAACCATGTATTTTTTCAGTAATCAGCATTTGGCTTAATAAGATGTTAATTTTTTGGACCCAGTCAAATGAATTGTCTCTCTTATTTGCTCTGACCCACAGTAACCTCTGTGCTGCATTGGAAGTAAGAAGCAGTGTGTAGGTGTTCAAGGATCTCATTAAAAATCATAGACTTCTGTGAGGTGTATGACTCAAATTGAACTTTCCGTGCCCAGCGATCACCATGAAACCACTTTTACAAAACCAACCTGGTAGTGTTTTGTCAGAGCCAACCATTCATTTGTCGAATTGAAGCCCAAGGCTGAGCTCAAATGCAAACTTAGAACTCGGGGACACTGAGTGGAAGTAAAAGTTCATTTCAGATTTCATTCAGCACAAACACACATTCAGTGATACTTCAGTGTGGAAAAGTGTTGGTCTCGCTGGGGACTGGAAGTTGCTCAAATGGTGTTTAGATAATCCAACATTTGGCAAATCATTGCTTTAAAGTGTTGCTTTAAGGTGCAATGATCCCTTTACAATCTAAAGGCTGAAACACAGACTGATACACTTTTGCCTTTGTTAGAAAAGTAAATGCTCATTTTCCTTTGCTTCATCTTACTATGTTCACTATTTTCTCTGTTTCATAATAAGTCACGCTGTCTCCAGTCAACTCGGTGTATTATTACCCCTGTCTTGTGATGTTGGTTTCATGTCTACAGCCTTTGATTTTTGACAGTCAAATAGGGTTATTCACCTTTCAACAAAACCCCCCAAAAATTTGCTTCTGCCAGAAGGGTTTCTTTTCTCGTAGTTATTGTGAATTAAAGAGACAACAGAGATCACATGAAATGGGCGTGAGGCAGATTATTATGTTATCATAAAAATAATGTAATTAATTCTTGCAACTTTATATCCATGCACTGCATCTCTTGTGTTTCCCATCCATTCACTATTGATCAGCCTCCACTCATTATGACATACTGCATGTAGAATGTGAGTCATTTCCTGTTTCAATAACAAGTCTAGTTACTTTATAGGACTTAGGACAAATAAGTGGAAACTTTATATCCTTGTACAACTTTGTGTAAGTGTATACATTTCTATCCATTTTGTCATATTGTAGGTACTTTCTAATCCTCCCCAGCCACAACCTGACAAAGTCCAGGAAAATGAAGCTGCTTAAAAAGGTAATGTGCTGCAGATTGGCTGTAAGAAGTTTCTAATCATTGATGTGATCCGCTGGATTATTTCAGGGACAGATGCCCTTTATCAGTCCAGCTTCATCAGTGTGCAATGCAATTAGTACGTTTGTGCAAAGACATAAAAGAAGTGCTTACATTTTCCAGTTTCTTTTTAAATTACATATTCATGTCTTGATTGCACTATGCTCACAGTGTAGATCATCTTTGAAGAGGAGATTGTGAAATAAATAACATAATCATATTGGTTTCACTTGCCTCCAGAATGCATCATGAGGTTAAATGGGTAATTTTATGCAGTGCATGGTCTACGATTACAGTTTGTAGCTCTGAAAATGCAGGTTTTCCTTATCATGTACAGTGCAGTTTTTAATATTGTACCCTTTCTTTGGTTTGCGCTTTGATTTGTTGCATAAACGAATAATTATTCAATGTTCTTAACTAAAAGTTGAACAATGAGGCCATACAAATGTTGATCACAGGATGTCAGTAATATTGTATTTAGTATAAAAGTAGAGATGTGCAGTGTCATAAAACTAGTAAATGATCCAGCAAAGTCTGTTATGCATCATATATTATCCCTTTACAATCCCTCTTGTATTAGCAAAACCCTGGAAGCTATGAAATTTATTAAATTTCAGCGTAGCTCAGCTACAGCGTAAATTGTAGCTCAGTTGGTAAGGCAGTTGTCCACGGACCACAGGATCAGTGGTTCAATCCCCAGTCCTGGCAATATGTCAAAGTGTCTCTGGGCAAGACACTAAACCCATAACAGCCCATTCTCATCCCCAGCTGTGCAGTGCTGGTCCAAGGCCAGTAGAAATTCGGGAGGGTTGCGTCAGGAAGGGCATCCGGCGTAAAAAATGTGCCAAACCAACATGCAGATCCACTGCGGTGACCCTGAACTCACAGGATATGCTGAAGAAAATTGTTATTATTCAGTGCCATTATCCCATTCATACTTCCCGGTCCTGGCAGCTTCTTCAGTTCCTACGTGGCTTTTCAGTGAACCGTGAATGTATGAATGTATTTACAACAAGCTAATTTTGTCCTTTTCACCTTTTCAGCAGCTGTTTAAGACTAAAAACAAAACCACCTTGCAAAAAATATGTTATTTGATAACAGCACCGTTGTTTCCTGACAGCATGTACCTTAAATCTTCACGTTGACCTTGGTCTAATTTCAGTTTTGAGATTTCCAAACTAAATGTTATGGTTACAATGGTCAGAGGAGCAAGCACAGAGGATAGATTCAGCTTAACTACAGCTGTTGTTAACTTTCAAACAGGAAGAGAGTCCAACAGGGGTCTGCTCTGGGTGTACCCATTTCCTGCCTGTGCATAGCAACAAGGAAATGTTACCAGGGGCTGCCAAAGAGATCACCCATCAACTGTCTGTACAGACTGCACATGTGCAAAAGAGGCATCAACTCATTCACATAAAATTCAATTGAAGACTTTTTTTAAAATCCAGGTCCACTTATCTATGGACGTTTAGATCTCACAGTATTTTAGGAAAACTACAATCGACACCGACTGACATCTGTTACTGTGCAGGTGTTATATATATCTCACTTCATATTTCATGCAGCTTTACAATTGACATTTACATTTAGCCATTTAGCCTTTTATCCAAAGTGACTTACAAGTGACGTACAACGCAGGCACAAATCTAAGTCAAGGAGAAAACATCAAACATCATATTTTTTTTAGATAGAATAGATTTATGAGCATAGGAAGGCGCGAACGACTTCAGCAGTTTTTTGAATATTACATGAATGAACTTGACATCTGTTTTTAAGTTTGGGTTCTGAAAGCATATGTCAGGTACACGCCATTGACATCGCTTCCTGCTGTCTGCTCTCCCCATTATTTCACTCTCTCTCCACATGCCACCAACATCCAGTGCAATAATTAGCAATCGGTCTCACCCTGGTGCCTCCATTCAGTAACCTGCGACATGCACACTGGGTCACATAATGGACAATCACCCTAAATGCTGATTTCTTATCTAGTCGTGTCTGTGTGTGTCTGGTGAGTGTTCTTATCGGCTGTGAGGAGTCCTTTTAATCTCCTGCTGTGAGACAATAAAGCAACAACACTTTGGCTGTACATGTCTCCCTTGTGACAAAAGTAGAGCAGAAACACAAGATAATGGCGCAGGGGAGAGACTTGTCGCAATAAAACGAGATTACTGAAATATGGTCTGATGGTATAAAGCGAGGACAAATACAATAAAACAAAAAATACAACAAGGTTGAGCCAAAAACATTGTTGGATAAGATAACAGAAGATGGAAGAAGCCGTTGAGGTAGTGAGCTTTCCATGCATGCACAAGTATTTCGTTCTTTCTTTTAGCAAGATCATCTTGTAAAAGGGAAATGTTTCTTGACAAGTGAGGTTTCCAAAATCTGACAGCAGATAACGGATAACTCAACACTTCTAAATGCACTGGGAAAGGGCATCCGTCGCTGCAGAGGCAAGCAGAGAAGGACACTGTATGTGGTCACGGGAAAAACGCTTGTGCTGTCAGAGTTCAGTCGTCAAAGAAACCCCTGTTGTAAATGTGACGCAGCACTTTTCTTTCACAGTCAGACAGAAAAGCACTTGCAATGAAAAACTTTTGCTTTTGAGACATCAAAATATATAATCAGGATAAAAAGGCAGTTTTACATGTAGTTTTTATATAAAGAGATTTTAGTACCTTTAGTACCTTGCTTTATCATTTTCTTAAGCTTCTAGGACATCAATGGGCGACAGGCAGGGTACACCCTAGACATAGTCTCAAGTCTATCTCAGGGCCAACACGGAGAGACATACACAGACAGGCTACCATTCATAGGCACAGTCATCCCTATGGGCAATTAATCGTTTAATAGAGACGTTAACCTAACACGCATGTCTTTGTACTTTGGCAGGAAACCAGAGCACCTGAAGGAAACCGAAGTGAGCACAGGGAGAACATGCATGCTCCACACAGAAAGGCCACAGCCAGAAGCTAGATTTGAATCAGGGACCTTGTAACTGGGAGGATGCAGCACTAACCACGTCATCATTTGCTGAACCTTATTTTAATGCAGCAGCACCATGTCAAACTTTTTACTAGTCCTTCTCTTTAGGTGATTTCTGTTTTCTCTACAAGGAGTATGACAGCTGAACAGAACCATGCTATAGACTGTTTATCTTGTTTAAATTAAATATGCATTGAAAAATGAAGTGCTCTGGCTGACTGGCCCCACTGACAAAAATAAACTTGTTTCTTTAGCAGGTTTCAACAATCATTGGATCCTCACTTCTGTGTAATATGCTCCCAGCTGCTCTAATCAGCTTCACTCTTTATCAGTGGTGAAAGACCTAAAGCCCCAACTTCTTCAGCAGCCTGCTGCCCTGAATTGAATAAGTCGAAAAGAAAGAGGGGAAGAAAACGAGAGGGTGGGTGAGGGAGCACCTTATGAAAAGGAGAAAAAATATTCAGAAAGTAAAAAGAAAACACAGGAGGACAGGCTGCACCCTTCTGTGTCTTTGTCCAATTGGCCAAAGGCCCACCCGGCGCCGGCGGCAACCGATGACATCACTGTGTGAAACATGGTGGGGGAGGGCGGGGCCTCTGCTGCCTCCTGTCACCCTGGCAACAGGTTCACTTATCTGTGTGTGTGTGTGTGTGTGTGTGTGTGTGTGTGTGTGTGTGTGTGTGTGCGTGTGCATGTGTGCTTCTTAGAGTTATGCAGTGATTGCCTCACCTCTGGCAAGAAGTCTGCCACCAATTCCTTCTTCATGCTCTCATTCTTCTCTTTCTTTGCTCTTTCTTACTCTTTCCTTTTATTCTTTTCCCCACGGACTTACATTTTGTCAGTTAAAAATTGCTTACTCATTATAGAAAGCATAAACTAAATTAGCACTTTCTAATATCTACTTCTTTTATCCATTTGTTCTCCTTTACTCTCCTTATCTCATATCCATCTCCTCCTCCCTTCTTTCCTCACACCACTTTTTTCTGGTCAATATCTCCTCTCTTTCTTCCTTTTTTCGCTTTTTTTCGCTCTCCTCCCCACCTCTTCACTCTTTTCAGCATTCAGTGGAGTCTATCGTAAGTGGATTGATGGTGTGCCCACTTAAAAGGAGTGGAGGAATCATACCACTAATCCCATTGTGAAAGAACAAGAGCTGAAGAAGGCCAATATGTGTGTGTTTGTGTGTGTGTGTGTGTGTGTGTGTGTGTGTGTGTGTGTGTGTGTGTGTGTGTGTGTGTGTGTCTGTGTGCAAAAGAGAGTGATAGTCTGTGAGCGAGTGAAAGAATTTCTGTATGGAAAAAGTGTGTTCATGATAAAGGAAGAGAGAGGGATATCCTATAGATGCTAGAGACAGAGAGATAGAGGAGTCATTGTGTGTGTGCCCTGTTAAATCAGGCATGTAACACCGGCTTTCAAAGGAGGGCCTCTCTGGACTCCTGTAGTAAGTGGCAGGCTTCTGTGATCTGTACATGAAAGGCTAAGAGCAAGAAAGGGAGGGGTGAGACAAGTTGGAGAGGGGAGAAAGTGAGAAAAGAAAAGATGAATGTGAAGAAATGAGCGAGTGTGGTCTGTCCAAAGAAAATGTCCATTTTCCACTTCCTGGGAAGCTCCGTGTGCTGTATTCCTAATGACAAAGATGAGAGCAGTGGAAAAGAAGACTGAGGACTTTGTATTCACACATCTATGGACACCTGAACTCTCCAGGTTGAGCAGCTTGATCACAAAAAGAAAAAACATTCAGCTTTGAAAAGATTTGGATATAGAGTCAAGAGTTAGAAACCATCCTTTAAGCTAAACAACTACATATGTTGTGCTTCATCCTTTGTTACTCATGTGACTGTATTTTCTATAGTAACATTCGGTAAAGTTTAGTCACCAAAACTACATGTATGAGATTAGAGAAGTTTTGTGGTCATAGAGAAACACATTTTTAAGCCACTTTGACGCACAAACATGTAAACTTCACACTGACTGACTATCACCTAATAAAGCTAGAGTATGTAATATTTTTTACATGATTTTATTAAAAAGGTTCCAAGACCAAGACACAATTTCAAGATTTTTGAGCAAGATTTGCCCTTCTAGCCAATCCAAAAATTGTAATTATTGGCTAAGAAGATTTCTATGTTCTACATTATTAGAAATTCATAAGGATAATGCCCGAAGAGCTTGGCAGACAGTTGCAGAGCTGAGAGAGTGAGGGCTGAGTGAGGTGGATTGAGTTAGAGTCTTATGTCCTATGACCAGCTGGATTTGAAAGGTTCCGTTAAATGTTCTTACAGCGAGTGATTTTTAGCCACTTGGGGGCAACAGAAAAAAGCTGTAACCATAATGATGACATGCTCTCACTTTTTTTTATTCTCACCTTCCATTTAAGTAGTGAACTTTCTTTAGAAAACAATACCACATTAAATCACTCAGAAATAAAGCAGCATTAACATATAACAGAGCTGTGTTTCTGACCACCTGATGCATTTTAAGTCCAACATTTGCTTCTATGTAGCTCTTCTTTGCTCCACCAACACCTGAATGTGGCTCCTCAGTAGCTACCAGCAATGTTGCCTTTTTATTTAATTCTCTGTTGATTTTCTCTTTGAGGGCATTCGCTCAATTCCCACTGTAAATCTGTTTTCAATATATAAAATGGCTCATTATTGCAGCTTTAATATTAGTGGATGAAGGGTACACCTTTAGAGCTCCTATTCATTTTCTGTGTAAGAATCATTTAAGTCATTTTCCCAATTTTTATGGTCTAAAATCAGCACACAGCCCGGATTAGCCTGTTAGTCTGTGCCATAGACCTCCATTGTTGTGCAAAAACTGTTAAAAACAAATCAGTGAGACATTATTTAAAATCATTTCAAAAATCATAACCACTATAAATGTTTGGCAAACTGATGTAAATACTTGGAATTTAACCAGAAATGTTGCACATCTGCATGTGACATATGCAGCCACAGTATTAAGGAAATGCTAATTCGGAGCGTATGGGGCACTGTATGTTAAAAAGACAAGGATCATAACTTTTATAATATAGAAACAGGATGCAGACTGACAACCAACCCAACGTGTCGAAAAGATTCAGTGTTGGTTATAAAATCTTTATTGTTATTCTGGACAATAGGATTAATTTAGAAAGTATTTGGCTTTACCAACTTTTGGTTTCAAAGGGGGACACAAACCACAGCTGGCTTTTTCAAACAAATAGAAATGCTAAAATTCTCCTGATCAAATCACAGACATCTGTGTTTCTTCTGGTATGATTTTTAATAACACTTTTCTTTTATCCTCTTCAACCTCGATTTACATGCTTGCACCATGCCAGAAACAGCATGGCTTTCTTGTCATCCCTTTTCCCTTCATCCCTCCCTTTTCCTCTCTCACACACACATCACCCACCAGGGGCAAACATGCTTCACTTTGATTCCTGACACTCCCGTTTTCTTCTCTTCACTCCCACCACTCCTCACCCTGTGGGAGGCAGAAAGAGATTAATAGAGGTTGAACTGATATCATTGTTAGTGGCTGTCCTCTGAGCTCCGAGCTGAAACACACATCAAGCACATTCAGGTGACTGAGCAAGCAATGAAGGAACACAAATGCATGGACACACACACACACACACACAGACACACACACACACACACACACACACACACACACGCTAACTCCTTAGCACTCCCAGGATTGTTTGTTCCCACACCATAGGGAGTCTCATGGCAGGCCAGCTGTGTGTTTGTATGTGTGTACTTATATATGTTGGAAGGTGTGTCTGGACAGCAGGGGCTCCTCCTTGGAGATTAAACTTGTATTCTGGGGTCAGTGTTGCCTTGCTGGTGGATGGAGGATTTACCCAAACACTCACACACACACACACACACACAGTCACAATCATTTACCTCAAGACAGAATTAGCCGACATTGCTGTTGAATAACAAGGTCAATTATCTGATTCCAAATGCAATATGGTGTTTGTAAGCCATTGTCCTGCCCGCTAATCCATCAAAGTGACCATATTGGTTCTAGTTGTACCAGCATCTGTCATCCTGGAGCCTTGGCTGAGGAAACACTGTGGACTTTTTAGTATACAAATCACCTCACTGGCAATAAGTTATTTATTTTTCAAAGGCAGGTTGAGTGATTTTAACATAGTATAAATAGTACTATTTTAATTTGGTCCAGACTGAGTATGTGGGTGATGTCATCTTCATAAACAACCAGCTGCCATTCATCTGAGTACATTCTGCTCAATAAAAAGAGTGCAGCTAGTTTGAAATAATGTTAAGTTAAATCTTCAGTTTTTGACTGAATAATTGAATACATTTACAAGTTTTTTGTTGATAACTATTGTCAAATTATATTAAGTAAGGAAAACCAAAGACACAAACTTTAATGAATTGAACTAACACTTGTACTCTTTAATTTTTATTGGCTTCCACATGGTCACCAAACCTTAAATGAACTTAACCTTAACTAGTGTGACATGCATCTAGGTACTTAGAAAGGACCGAATCGAAACATTGAGTAAACTCATCCACAAGGATGAAAAATGCAATGTCAATGGACAGTATATTTGAGCTAGTCTAAATAAGGCATTTGTTTATTAGGGTGACACGTGCCACAGTTGTGTTAAAAAAACTCATGTGAAATGTTATGTGTTATGTATGATATGAATGGAAATCATATAAAAATATATATTTAGTAAACAAAAACTAGTTTTAGTCTGACAATCGATTTTGTGTAGATTTTTTTAAGTGAATTTATATTTGGTTAATATATTGTTTACATTAACTCATAATTTACTATATTATTACAAAACTCAACACATTTTAGTTATTTCATACTTACTATTGGCTTGTGGTTTTTGAGTTAATTTTATCTTATTTAACACATTTGACTCAATTGTTTTTACTTAAAATCTACTCAACTGAATTACTTGTCACTTTGTTGCCACAAATATTTTAACATTTTACAGTGTACTGTATATCTGCTACAGACCACATCTTTACATTCACAGAGGTTAAGATGGCAGCTGAAACCATTTCGAATTAGAGCAAATATTTGAATTCAGCACTTTCCCGTGTAATATATTCAGTGTAGTTTCACTACTCACTCTCATTTTGCTGGAATGCCCGGACCACACTCCCACCTGGACACCGATCTGACTTGCTGAACATGTTGGTCTTAAGTTAGATCGGACGCCAGATCGTCAGATCGTCAAGTCAGATCGGATACACTGTCGGACACACTGAGGACACACTGTCCTCAGGCTCCAGTTTTATCTTTTATGTTGATCATATTAAAACAAAAAAAACAATCTGAAGTTGTTGTTTTTAAGTTATCTATACCATTAATTTCACTGGTCCGGCCCACTTGGGAATAGATTTTCCTCCATGTGGCCCCTGAGCTAAAATGAGTTTGACATCCATGGTCTTAACCAAAACTATACCTGGATCATCCTGATGGAAAATGGTGAATGGAATAAACTTACGGTATAGTAAAGTGTTTTCTACTTTATTCCACCTTATGTGCTTTGCAACTTCTCGTTCACCTGTTAACACACGCGTACTTAGCACACCAATGATAATGGAGCAGCCATGCAATGTGCTAGTCTGGTCCACAGGAAGCAACTTGCCACAACGGGAGCAGTCATACAGTAACTACAGCTTTACCTGAATGTAGCATTGTTTTATAAACTTATTTTACCTTCATTTCTCTCTTTAGACTCTAGTCCACCTTGTCCTTGCTTTAACATCGGTGATTTTGCTTTTTTTTCCTTTTACCCATAAATTGTGAAGTTAAAAAAATCAAAGTTCCCGGCTGCTGCCATATTAACACGTGAGAATTCCCGCTCACGTGACATTTGGAGTGTAGAACGTCCAGTTGTTCCTGACCAGTCTTTAGGTGTGTTGTCTTCAGTTCACTCAGTCGTTAAGTGTGTGCTACTTCCAGACTGTCAGAGAACCGAAATCTGTTATAGTTGGGGGAAATTCCCAGTCTTTGACGGTCCTTAGGTGTGTCCCCAGCTTAAGTCACAGTCCCCCCATCAAGGTACTGAAGTAGGTGATAAAACAGAATTTTGCCTGCATAGTATTAGATTTAGCCACAAAATTGGTGTGAACAAGGGGATGCAGTCAGCTTCTGACAGTTTGTTAGTTGGTCTATTACCTACGGTCATTTAACAGTGTTAAACATTTTACTGTATACTGGTTGATTATTCTCTGACATTTTATGTAAAAATAACATCATAGATGAATGTACGTTGTTTAGACTTGTTGACATGAGGTCTGAAAATCTTTCCAGCCAAAGAAACTGGGGCAGCTGTGGCTCAGTTGGTACGGCAGTCGAAGTGTCCTTGGGCAAGACACTGAACCCCAAGTTACTCCCAGTGGGTCTGGTGAACATCTTGCATGGCAGCCACCGGTGTGTGAGTGTGTATGTGTGAGTGGAAATCAACATTGTAAAGCGCTTTGGATAAAAGCACTACATAAGTGGCCATTTACCATTTAAGTGGCCGTTTAGAAAGTGTGAGGATGTACAGAGAGAATGTGAATATGAGCTGTGGCACCAGTTAAAAATTCCAGAATTAGTTTAGCTGTATAATAACACATTGAATTGTTAAATTCCTTTATTGTTCAGTATTTTTGTTCCAGGTTCTCTTGTGTTGCAGAACGGGACCAAACTGTGTTTATAGTCACAGATTGTTAGAGCCTGCATTAATCTATTTAACATCTGCATCACACAACATCTGTTTCCATATCAGCAGCCTATTATCGTCTAATCAGCCTGTCTGTGCATGTGTTATTTGGACAGTCTCATTTACATCTACATTAGCATTAGCGACAGACACTGACTGCTCTGACTTTGATTTAACTCAAATCAAACTGATCAAGTGAAGCCTGAAAGACTGAATGGAGCTGATACCAGTGTATTGCTCATAACTATTTCACTGAAGTGTTTCTCCTTAAAAACAACATGAATGATGGCCGTCCTTAGGAGTGAACAGTCTTCACACTTAAGCTGATTATTAAGTGTTTTGGGGGTGAAGTGAGGAAGGGGATTTTAGAAAGGGATGTATGGGTTTGAAAGTTGTTTTTGAAACATGGGTATTAATGCTGTTCTAATCCCATTGTTATGAGACGTTGTGGCTTTAAGGCATCAGAGTCTCTCGGCTGAGTGGTTTTGGGGTGTCACTGTGTTTTGGTATAATTCTATATCCTGTCTAGACGAATGACATTTGCTGCTTATTTGTGTCAAAGGCATCTTGAAGCCAGTTGTGTTGTGGATGCTTAGTAGGTGGTGTTTCATGTGGTAAACAGATCAAATATTGGAATAATACAGACTGCTGCTAACAGCTGTGCACTGTACAAAAGCAGTTTGCCTAGAGAACCAATTTTAGTTTTTTATTGCAGCAAACTGCTCGTAATGCAAAACAGCAAAACATGCATTTATAATATTGGTGTGTCAGTTTTCCGATTATACTAACATTTTAAATCATGTCACTGACCAAGCTCCTATATTATGTAACGTCTGCAAAAGTTGCAAAGACCTTTAATTTAATTTAGTCTTACAATTAACAGCTCTTTTAAGTAATACTTTATCACTGGCAGTATTTATTTAATATTAATAGTCTTTGAGATCTTCTGGGGCGGCTGTAGCTCAGTTGGTAACGGCAGTCCTCCACAGACCACAGGTTCAGTGGTTCAATCCCCGGTCCCAACTATATATCGATGTTTCTCTGTGCAAGACACTGAACCCCTAACAGCCCATTCCCAGCTGAGCAGTGCTGGTCCAAGCCCGGTAGGAATTGGGGAGGGTTGTGTCAGGAAGGGCATCCGAAATAAAAACTGTGCCAACTTGCGGACAATGATCCTGAACTCACGGGATAAGCTAAAAGGACAAATAAATAAATAAATAGCCTTTGTGATCTTTCATACAAATATTAATAGAGGAAATACCCTAAAAGAACTTGAATTTTACTATACATTTTAGTAAACATTTAAATATTCTATACACATCCAAAGGAGCAAGTGCTGGTTTCCAAATTCCGGAGGAAATACAATGTGAGCAACAAGCAAACGCTTGACGTAAACTACCTCAGACGGACAGTGTATTTTGGCTTCCTTCTAATAGGTGCACTCAACCCCAGAGCACATCCTAACCTTTTAGTAGTCAACCTACCAAGACTTAGAGGACAGCCAGAGGCAAGTCAAGGACTGTTTCTGAGAAAGAGTGAGCTGGTTGTGTATGTGCATGTGTGTGTCTATGTTATATATGGAGTATTGTGTAGTACAATCTAAAGCAGTGATCCCTTTGGTACTGTACTGTATTTTTGTTTTCTGGTTAAGAAATGCAGAGTTTCTGACAATAGCTGCTTCTTTTAGAGTATGTTCATCTTTAACAGACGTTCCAAACATATCAAATTTCACATATACACACACTTGCACATACCCACTTAGAAAAATTAAACTATAACCTTGACTGCGACTGTTCTTATTGATATTCCAACTGCCAAAAATGAAGTCAGTCATTATTGTGTGGAAGGACAAATAATATCCTTGAATATGGGCGTGTGAAGCCTTGCTGGGACATTTGTGTCAAAAACTCAAAGACATAAGATGCAGACAGTCACATCTGGGGGGGACTTCATCCTCACCATCTCCTTCATCGCTCTGACACTTGGAGCAGCAATCACTGTCACGGTTGACAAGCTGCTGTCCTGAACCCTCTATGACAGGAAGGATGACCGTATTGATTGATGATTGAAGAGACATCTACAGTGCTGCAACTGGTGTTTATGGAGTGTTTTGAGGCAACAGGCAAGTTTATATGGATGGGCCCAGTCAGACTTATGTTATCCACACGGATAAAGAACAGAATCACTTTAGCTTGTCAGGTTAGGTGCTTCTGTGCACCAGTGTGTGAGTGCAGAAAAATCCATTGTCGGTATTGACAGTAGTTGCAGTGAGTTACAGGCCTTTCAGTTTACTAATAGGTAACATACAGTGTGCTGGAAAATTTCTGTTACAAGAATGATCCTCTTTGGTGTGACAGCTTAGCAATAGCAGCTATTATTTTATTCTATCAATTATTTAATTGATTATCATTTTAAAGTGTTCGTATGGTTGGAGTGGCTGACATTGATTGAATACCACTGTACACATACTGTCAATACTTTCCACTGCTTTGGCCTCTATTAGCTGGCTTACACAGATCAAATAGGTATTGATTTTTTCAGTGTACAGATGTGCAAACAGATGGCTTTTCAACTTTATATGATTTCTTATTTATATTTTAATAATTGACCTAAGAAATAATGGATTTTTTTTTGACATCATGAATAACGAAAATCACATTTCACCTCCACAGAAATTGAATTGTTAAAAAACAGACCACAGAAAGGTGACAGCAAGTCTTACCATGTGCATTCCCTTCAATTGTGCATTTTAATTGGTAAAAGCGCATCCAATGCAGTTGTGCAAAATTGACCTTAGCTGTCACACACACCATAAAACTCTATGTACACACACACAACCCTGTCACCTCCCCCTGCCTAGCCCCTGAAATGTCACAAAGCATTGATTGTGAAACTGTGAACAGGAACCCACAGGCAATTTCAGGTTCTGTTTGCATCTCAGCAAAGATATTTATTAAAATAAAAATGAGTGTATTTAAAGGTCAAACTGAAGAATGGAGAGACTCTCTGTTTCTTTCAATGTGTGTAAGTATGAGAAGGTAGAGAATGTAAGGATGAAAATTACATTTTTGCATCCTTGGAGAATATAAAGCTAGAAATAAACCATAAGAAGAGGCGTCTCATTTTATGCTTTATTTTAAGCTTTGATTTATTAAAGCTATTAATAAGCACTATTTTGTGATAGTAAAGAACAACATGTGTACAAAGTGCAAAGATGGTGGTTCTTTTTTCTGCTAGATTTCTGTTGCATGGCAAGTAATAATATTGGGTGTGTGCTAGTGTGTGTGTCTATTCGTAGGTGCAGATGAACTTTTTTAGATTTCAGAAATATTAAAATGTTAAAAATATGAAAACACCGTGGATGTGCTTTTGAATGGCATTGCCTTTTCTTTGAGTGTTTTTGAGGCTTCAGCCTGACCCTTCTCAGAAAGCCCGTAAAGTTGCTTTGGCAACTGAGAGTTCAAAGCCCCGGTAATGCATAGCTGTGTTTGACTGGAGCAGACACATTTGTTCTGTGGGTTTAGCCTGTATTAATTTGCAAATTCTGACAGTTAAGATGAATCTACTGCTCCTCTGATTTTTGGCTAAATTATTCAGGCTGTTAAATCAATGTATTTCTACATAAAACTCATTTCACTTTGCTCATATTTGGGTCTTTTGTCTTTAAAAAAAAAAATCTAAATAGATTCTATATCAACCAAGTCTCAAGTCTCATGTTATATGTGCCTGTGTCTTTCTTATATACCATTATAGTGACACACACACTGTACATGTACATTTATGTATCTTTCTGCAGGAGGAGCTGCTGATTGGTGTGGGGATTTAATCTCAATCCACAGACACTAATCCTGAAGATTAAAGACCCCTCTATCCACTACGCACAAACACACACACACAGACACAAACACACAAGGACACATACATGCATTATTAACAGCCTCCTTTTTTACGTGACAGTCCCCTCTGAGGGATACAACCCCCTCTCTGTTTACCCACAGGAAACCAGCTGAGACAAAAACACGTACGAACACACATAGTATGAACATATACTACAATCTGCAATGCTGTATGTCCTCACATAGTCATATGTACGTATGCATGCATGCCTGCACACACTGAGAGGCAGTCAGCATACAGCATTTGCCCCAAGACTGACGTCACTTAACATATCGCTGCTTGTGCATAATGTAGCTTTAGTGCAGATGCAGAAACACAGTCATATACAGTTATATACCCAAAATAAATTCACACAGAAATTATTAGGGTGATTACGTACTCTCTATTAATCCATCTTTGTGTGTGTGTGATAAGACCAACAAGAAAAATATGCTGACCCTGACCACATGTCAAAAGAGTAATATTAGGATTATACAGCTACACATGTCTCTGTGTGTTGTGTAATCACATTTAATCTGTAATTACTTTATACAGACACTGGGACATATATAATTCCTCTGACCTGGTGAGGAGAGAGAGATAGATAAAATAGACTTAAAGATAAAATGTAGATTAAATGACAAGTCAGAACTCCAGACTCCAGTGTACGGGATTACAAACATCATATTAAAATAATACTACATGTTGCTCAGAGAGAGAATGGAATAACAATTTGGCCTCTGTGATCCACTAAGTTGTTTGGCGTTTCCTCATTTAACCTTTTTTCCAATGTATGCAATGTAAAAACTATCCATGAGGGCATTGGTCCATCACTTTTCCATTATTACTCTTAGTTGCCTGCATCTATCTCCTTCATAATACACTCCCCTTCAAAAGTATTGCACCAGCAATGCTAATTGATTTGTTTTTGCTGTTCACTGAAGACATTTGGATTTGGGATCAGAATTGATACATCAGATGAAAGTAACCTGTCAGTCACACATTACCACATTAGAACAATAACGACTTCGGTGATCTGATGTAAAAGTTGCTATGCTCTGTGTAGTTTGATGTGTCTCAGAGTAAATGCCATGAAATTAAAGCTAAATTTCTAAACCTTTCTCTGACATCCATCTTTTCATTTTAAACTCAAAACAACTAAATTAGCCTTGCTACTCGTATACTTTTGGACAGCAGTATAATTATTATTCTGATAGGACTTTGCTTTGATGTTTTCTCCTTGACTTAGATTTTTGCTTGCCTTGTACCTCACTTGTAAGTCGCTTTGGATAAAAGCGTCTGCTAAATGACTAAATGTAAATGTAAATGTAAATGTATTAATTTTAAATACAGTTTCGAAAAGGTGACAATACACTTCTGACCCAACACTAATATGTGTTTTAGCAAAGTGTTTGGCCCAGACATTTGCGGATGTAGTAACTGTTCACAGGACTGGTTGATGAGCCCCTGTAGCTGATGAACCCACCACTAACCGCTAACCTACTTTTGACTGCACTATGTCTGCAAGGCATTTTTCTTTTGTGGAGTGGTTTACACTATGTCAGAGGCAGGTTAAAGAAAAGAGAAAAAGGAAAAACACAGTTCAGATGATCTGATATGAATTTCCTCCATTTTGGAATTTGGCCCTTTACCGTCTTCACTGTCAACACATCTTGCTATTGGTCAATCATGTGAAATCAGAGGTCAAGGTTCGCCAAAGTTGACTTTAGTGCAACAAGTTAAACCCTCACAGGCAGTTCCATTAATAAACATACTTTATTTAGTACATTTTTAAAGAAAAATATGCAAAAATGATGCAGGGGACTGACTGGGCAGAGTCAGAAACGCACTTCTATAAATTATTGATGGTATTGAGAGAAATTAATTATTTAAAAAAAAATAGTAAGCTCTTGGTACCATCCGTGCAACCATCAGTAACACTAGAGAAACCACCATGTTCAAGCGTCTGCACATCAAAACCCTTTAGCTACTTCCTCACACTTCAACTCGTTCACAGTGTTTAGTGTAAATGTCAATTTAAATTTCAACTTCTTTCACTGCTGTCATCATATTTTAGGTCAGTTTTTTTTCTTTTTTCTATTCATTTTTTTATTCCAAGGTACTTGTGACTTTCTCACTGTTCAGACTTTCCAAGTTCATCTGCTCCTTCACCCTTGAGTTTTTTTTTCCAGTGGTGTGTTTTTCTGTGGCATCATTCTAAAGAATAAAAAATGTTAATACGTTAAATTAATTAAAAATGCAATTATTTCTGGACCCCAGGATGAATCTCTACACAGTTTCAATTTGTGTAGAGTTATATTCTGTTGGCCTCTGAGCATGTGGTTATGTATATGCATGAGATGGAGCAGAGATTGTGGAGAACTGCCAGTAGAGAGTCTCTGTACAGGAGTTGTGAAATGGACTGATGCCAATGAGTCTGGATGGGTCAGCATTAGCTTGAGATCAGACTGTCCTGTCGTGATCCTTCGACAGTAGTGTGTGTGTGTGTGTCTGCAGTTGGCATGGTGAGCCACTATGGTACTGATAGATTCTCTTTTTCCATCTCTCCTTCCTGTTGATCATTTCTTTATCACCTTTCAGCTCAGCCAACCAGTCTTCATATAAGCAGGTTTCCAGTCATTCATCAGACTGCCACCAACTCCACAAACCAGTCAATGGGCGCCGGTTCGTCTTGTGGCACAAAAGGAATGTCAGCTAGTGTTAACGTTCACCTCGTGTCCTCATTTGTTGTTGAAAGTTGGCTGCAGCTGAAGCCATCTCACATTAGCATAATAAGCACTCGTCCAGCTACTCCATCATTTTCAGAGTTTTCCTGTAAAGTTCTTTATAACTTGTTTGACAAATTATGAAGGCTTTAAAACAAGCTACAAAAATAACAAAAGAGTGGTTGCTTGAGTGCATGCTGACATGTATGTCAGCACACTGTGGTTGCCAATCTAAACATTTAGCTTGCACATATTACAATATTTGCAGGAATGCCTCTCGTCTCCTCTGCAGTCAGTGTTTGCCTGAGGCTTTGCTTTCAGTCTTCAGGTTCTTTATTTAAACCACCAACTTTGAAATAGCAGCAATAATGCATCTGATAGATATTTCGTTATAGCTAAAAACTCCTTTGTATAACTCCTTTATAGCTAAAACTCATTTAAACAATTATCTAATGTAACCTCAAGTATAGTGGCCCTGAGAACTCACAGCACTGCAACTTGAGAAAACACATGCAAATAGACAAAACACAAGCAGCCTTATCAATTTGACAACACAGGTGCAGCACTAGGAAATGGATTGCAAAAAGACACAACAAAACCAAGTTAGTATCATCATTTTTCTGCTGATGTAAATAATCGAGCTAAATGTTTATGCGCGTTGTTGATGTGTTGGACAGAGGCTTTTCAGATGCTTCCAGAGATATTTTCGTTTGAGCATCTTGCAGCACATTTCTCCCTTTGATTGTGTTGTGGAATTTTTGCAGGGCTTTTATTCATTTGATGCTTATTTTTCATTCTGCCATAATTTGATATTAAATTTATATTATTTAAAATACATAGCTTTTAGTGTTTTTTTATTAAGTAAAATGTAGATAATCTGCTTAGAAGTTTTACTTGTATCAAAGATTTCAAGTAGTGCTTGAAGTGGAGAATTTGTGAGGCCAATACTTTTAGTAGAGTATTGAGTTTGTGTACTTCCATTACCTATTCACACAGTGTATCACATTTTACTGTGTATGGGGCTGCACTTCATCCAGTTCCAGCTGCATGGAGTGCAGCAGGTCTGCAGCATGGTGAACACAATTGTCTAAGTCGTGGGTAACCCACTTGACCACAGTTGACCCTTGTCCTCTATTATATTATTAAGGCCCTCAGTATTAATGTTGTGGCTAATTTGTATTTAACACTTTTGAATCTCTTGTTGTTCTTGTATTAGTTAATTGTAGCAAAATACAAGAACATTTTACAACATTTACACTAACTAAACACTAAACAAGGTTTTCTCCAAGGTGCAGTGCACATCAGTCTGTTTCAGTGGGCATCATCATTCCCTGGCCCTGCCCTTACAGTTATAATTACATGTTTACTTCTCTCACCATTTAAGCCAGAGGCAGACAATTTATCCATGGTTAGACTTTTTGCAGTCTATATGTCTTGATCTATAATAAAACATGTCTTGTTTGACTGTGAGTGTGTGTGACTGGGCACCATCTTGGCTCTGCAGCGTAGTCTTGGACTAGAGCCAGCATGGCAGATGGTTGCTTGTCTGCAGGGTTTGGATTCCTACAGGGCCTCTAATACAGCAAACACAGACAACTGGGTGGAGGAAGATGCTGCCCGTATTTATTGTCTCTCTGCATCTCTCCTGTTTCTTTTTTCAGTCAGTTCCTTGGTTTTTTTTTCAACGTCATTATAAGATTCCCAATCAAGTCCATATTGTCCTCTGTTCTTGCTTTGTCTCTCGCGTTCCCAGTAGTATTAAAAATGTTCCAGTGAGAAACACACTATGGCAGAAAGGTAATAGAGGAATTCAATTTAAATGTTGGTCTTCTTTTCTTCTTCTTTTCTTCTTCCACGGCACACCTATGAATTAAACTCACTTCTTTAATTGTGTGATTTTGACAACAAGTCAGAAATGGGATTTCTCATGGGCTTGTTATTGTCTACATGTTTAATTATTATTGCAGTACATTTTTACATTTTAACTATATTTTACTGATGCGTTGACATCATTTTGCACCGGGCATCTGCAGCACAGTATGCTTCATATTCCTGTATTACAATCTTTCTCTGATATAAAACACAACTTCGGCGACAGAAGATTAGTTTCAAACTTTGCTGTGCTTCTGGAAAAAAAAATCTATTATCTTTTACCACACAAAATTGATAGAAATGAAGAAGTGCTGTGCAGAGAAATAGGAATTACATCTGTAAATTTGATTTGGGTCAGTATTGGAGAGTTATTTAATTTAAAGGAGAAAAATCTGAACTCTAGAGATATACTGTTCTACCGCAGTTAGAACAAGTATATCTTCGTCGTCCTCATTCCTACATCCATTCATATCTCATCTCATCATCTCTTTCCTTTTTCTCAATTTCCTGCTGTCTTTTTCTTAACCACACTTCATGTTTCTAACACCATTTGTCCATTTTGCTTTACCTCTCCATCTCCCTTGAATCTGACTCCATCCCTCTGAATATCTCAGTCCCTCTCTCATTTCTCTGCATCCCATTCTCTTTCCCATCTCGATTTCTCTCCTGGAGCAACAGTATGTGTACACCCTGTTGCCATGGCAATGTGAGGAGGCCACATGAGCGGGTGGATGAACAAAAGACCCAGAGACCCTCATCCACAGAGAGAGAGAGAAAAAGAGAGAGTGCGAGAGAGAAGAAAAATCAGATTTCATTTTTAGGCGAGGGGTTTAGTGTGTATGGAAAATGAGGAGGAGGTGGAGGAGGACGACGAAGAGAGGGGGGAGGGAGGGATAGCGTAGGTGAGGTGAGTTCATAAATGAAAGAGAGAGAGACCGAGACAGAGAGAGGGGGGAAGGGAGATAAGGTTAACAAAGCAAAAAAAAAAAAAAAAGGTTTTTAAAAGAAAGAGACTAAAACATGCAACATTGCATTTTGTAAATCTGCAGCTGCCAGACAACCACAGCCAGTGGTACAGATCATTTCAAATTGTTTTGAGGTGAAAAAGAACAAGGTTCTTTTTCTTAAGGGTAAAATCATGTCAAACGTAATTCATTGCATTGTTAGAAAGATTAATAAGAGGTAATTTTAAAGCTATTTGTGTCAAAAGAATAGTTGTTTATGAATATATCATAGGTATTTAACTGCATTTAATTTTTAGTAGTGAAACCTTGTACAGCCTATTAAATACCAGCAGTGACATGAGACAGAGGGAATTGTACTGCCAGAGTCTGTAACAGTCGAACTGAACATGTTGCCTTTGAGCCACAAAGCATGTTTAACACTGGGAGAGACTCCTAGTGCAGTGGTACCCAACCTGAGGGTGACAAGGTAAATTTGAGCGGCTGTGAGATGATTAATATGTAACGAAAAAACCCAAGAGAGAAACTAAATGCCTTTTTCTAGCTTTATATATATATATATATATATATATATATATATATATATATATATATATATATATACATATATGTGTGTGTGTGTGTGTGTGTGTTTGTGTGTGTTTTTTTGTTTTTGCATGTGATATTCCAAGAATTTTACTCAATGATTATTAAGTACTGATATTGTTTTAAATATTAGGTGTTTTCAGAATTTGCATGACATTTTATTCACCTAATGTTGACAGCCCAGATTCTCCAGGCCTCGTGTAAGCTGTTAACATAAAATTATTCATGAGACTATGCTCTGATTGGCTGGAGTGATCTGTAATTGCATGCACAACTAAAACTTCAACGGGATGTTTCAGAACGATGGGAATGAATCTAAGTTTGTTAAACACCTAAAAGTCGTACTTCATACATTGCTGAGGTGGGCTAGCTTTGCTTTAGCACAATGTCCAATGTCCTGCCTGTGCTTTATTCTGCTCCAGTACAAACCTACTCATCAGAAGTGACTTATGCTTTGTACTGCTCTTTGCGACCTCAGTGTAGCACTGACCAAGACTAGGCTCATCTTTGTGTGTCCAATTTCAGGGTTGAGTGTGATGTCATAAGGGAACATTTCAGATTTTAAACTCAAAAACACGGTAAATATAGAGTTCATTAATATGACAGCACAGCAGATACCCTGACATCATGTTATTCCACCACAAAGCTCCTTTTAATAAATATGACAAGGTGCCTTTGTTCACTGGCTAATTCCTTTCTCTGTAGAATAATAGCATTTTCAGTTTTCACGCTCATTTCAATTTACCCTGTGTTTGTGTTTTCCACTCTTCAGCCTCTCTAATTTCTCATTTCTTTATGTTCTCACTGTGGGATCCATGTTCTATCATCACCTCATAAAAACTCTCCTCATATGGGATAAAGTGTCATTATGCTTTATAGATGCCTCTAAATATCACATTACTGACCATTTTTACAGTGAGAATGTGATTAGAATTTATGCTTTTTACGTTACAAATGTTTTATTATATTATAATTAAAGCTGACAGTATGAACATTAGTGTAATAAAGCAATAGAGTTTAATAATAGAACGTCAGTGAATATGCTCACAGCTAGGAGCTTACATACAGGCACTGCTTAAATACAAGCTACTGTAAAGTAGCAAGTATGGGAAGCTGTGTGCAAATGCTTTCCATTATTGTGAAGACATAATCAGTAGTCAACCTATAACATGATTGCAATCAGAGATGGTTAACCAAGTCATTGTAGGCAATTCTCAGAGCCCTGACCTTCATTTGTGACATTCAACTGATACGTCTTATGAAGCGATCAGCGGTAGAAACTTTTACTGATAATGTCAAACTTTCCGTGACGTGTATATGTCTTAGCCAGTCCAGACCCTGCAGAGCTGTTAGCCAGGCGAGTGGTTGGAAACCTCTGTGGTTTATGAATATGACAACAGATACTGGATGATGTTTGTTATGACACAGTAGATACCCAGATAGCCTTGTGACCGTTGATCAGGGTGCTTGATGTAACGATTTAGCTGATGCAATGCATTGTCAAAATTGTAATACAGTATATATTATAAAATGCAATTATACTTAAAAAAAATCCTTCTTTCAATCGACCACCTTAAGCCTTCTTACAATACTGCAGCTGTAATGAACACAGTTACATATCTTTTATTTAATCAGCATTGAGTGTTGCTGCTCAGCATGAACAAGGAGCAGGCATTCACATCTTAGCCTGTAAACCTGGCAAAAATAATAAGGAAAAACAAGTTGCACATGGGAAAAAGATCAGGTTCATTTCCAATTCAAGCATCCTCCTCATTAGTTTGGCTCCTTTGTAATTAAGTCAGTCCTTTCAAAAGAGGTGCAGATTCATGCATGAAACAAAGGTACAGTAGCAACTCTGCAACCAGGTCGATACCATCAAGGAGGTATCGTTGTTGCTTCCCTCTGTCATAAATAAAATCTTGAACCTAAATTCTCCCTTCGAGCCCATTAACCTTTGAAGTATTTAATTAACTGCTGAACTGGTGGCAAATGGGCTCCAATTTGTCCAAGTAAATGTATGCAGGGCTGATCTTGTGCAATATACATATAGCCAGACCTTCAGGGCACAAATGGGAAAACCATATTCAATTATCCTTCCTATTACAACTTAGTCAGGTGTGTGTGTGCGTTTGCTAAACAGGAGAGCCTTATGCAAATATAATTACACTAATTAAACCACAGAGGGGTCTCAGATGGGGGGGTTTAGGGGTGGAGGGGATTTGGGCGGAATGGCAGGCAGAAGGACTGGTGTGAGTGCCAGTTGGTGGAGCTGCTTTTCCAGCGTGTGCATGTCTTTATGTATGTAGGTTGATGTGCACACGTGTGGGTGTTGACATTCTGGGAGCTGCTCTTCGCACCCTCTCCTCTATCTCCCCATCAGTACCACCATCACTTCATCCCCTCCCCCCGCCCCACAAAGTCTGTTCCCTTGTCTGTCTGCCTTTCTTCAGGGAGTCGAAGGAGCTCAAAGGAGAAGCTCGGGAGAGTTCGGAGCAGAGATGGAGGAAAGGAAGAGGACACGGAGAGAAATGGGAACAGGAATTCAGGAGAGCGTATAGATAAAAGAGACTGTTTGACCAGTATCATGAATAAAATGTCTTGTGTACCAGAATCACAGGGTGACTACCTTTCTCTCTTTATGATGAACTTATTAGGTGAAAACAATTATGCTTGAACTCTGTTCCAGGTACAGAGGCATTTAAGAGCATTGCGACTAGTGAAAAGAGCCTTTACCTAGTTTTTCGTTGTGACTGATATTAGCATACTGCGTAAGAGCCTCTGCTTAATGTTTTGCCCTGACTCTGCTTAAGGTGTCGTATTGCTGTCTTTATGTTTTGAGAGAATAGTGGAGGCAGAGGCATTTTCATGTCTTAGGAACACAAACGTGAGCCAGATCCTGAATCAAACCAGGTCCAAATGATACAGTTTAATGGGGAATTTAACTGGTCTCAGCTCTGTCAGTAAATATGTTGAATACCCAAGCAGATCTGAGAGTGCAGAGTCTTACCTCTGATCATGTGCTACATCATAACATCCGCATAAAATATAAAATATTTTAAGGAAATATCAATGTTATTTTTTATTGCTATTTGTACTTCTCTTTGCAATCTGAGCAAATCTGAGATTGTCTATCCGTTTATAACCTTTCTTCAGCAATTTTAGCAAATTTCCGGATGAAAGTGAGATGAATAAGAAACAATGGCTGACCGGCTCAACTGATGTAATGTTTCCTGACATTTACTGATGATTTTTGTCCATGCTCCACGCCCACCTTCTTCCCTCCTGAACAGATCAGTCATTCGCTGTTTTTTGCCCAAGAGGAAACACCAGCAACAAAGTCTGTCAGATTAAATTTACTCCTGACAAACTACCTAGTCTGTAGAAAAACAAAAGCATTTATTCAACATTGTTTAAAAATGTTTTCAGTCCTTTTCTCAGTGGAGGTAAAATGTCATTACGATCCATTCCAGATGAATGCATCACAAATATCAACAGTTACAAGTTAATGTCACCCATTCATCTCTGTGTATTTCCAGAGTACAGTGGCATCATCATACACCTGACTCTGCTTTATTGGGTTGACAGCTAGTAGATTATAATTTGGTTTTAAGGAATCCACAGCCTTGCTGGCAGCTCGGAGAGGTTGTACATTCACATTATCAGAGAAAAAGTGCTTTTGCGATGGTTGTGGCGACTGCCAAGCAGAGTGGGAATGTGTCAAATGTTCTACCATATTGAACGTGACCTGAGCAGTGCAGACTTTTTTAGAGGATGCAGCCAGATCCATAAACCTAAGATGGGAGATTGATAAAAATCTAACTAACCTGCTTTTGCTTCCTGGGTTTTACTATGAGCTGTGTGCACACAGGGAGTTACAGTGTTCAAATAACATATAATTTATTTTCTCTACCTAATTTGCTGTTTTAGCTGTCAAAAAAATGTAAGTCTTCTCCTCTCTTGGTAACCAGTGAGCAGATGTTTGGGAGGGACAGACACCACTCTCTTCCTCCTCCCTCCTGTCTGCCTGTCACTCCTTCTCTCCTCTTTCAATTCTCCCTGAAATTCTTCTTTCATTCTGCTTATTGCAACAGCTTAAAATGAAGGAGCTGTTGTCATGTGAGCAGACACCCAGCTGGATTCATCCCCACCTCCTTTCCTCCACAAACCTCTTCTCCCTCCTGATTAAATTATAAATCCATATTCATGTGCCAATTATTGAAGCATGTCCGTTACTAGTAAATGTGATGTTACAGTAGTAGTGTGGTAGCACAACATTGCAATCATCATGAACCTAAGCATTTGTTTCTTCATGGGTCTAAGAACCGGTCAAGGAACATTTTACCCCCATATCTTTATCCCGGCATCTTACTCCACCCCCAGTGCTTCCTCCTACTTCATTCTTTAGTCTCAACCAGTTCTTTGTTAACCTTCATCATTTAATCTCTACCCTATGTTTTTCCTTAGTATAACAGAAACGCTCACAAAGGGGAGAATTAGTATGATGGTAATAAAAAACAATATGTACAACCAAAGAAAAAGATGAAATGACATTACATAAAATTCACATTTGGAATTACTGAGTGTGTGTCATTGCTTTACATTAATAAAAAGTTTCCATTTAAAAACACTTTATGTCCACAAACCCTGTCAAAGCCTATTGCAATCCATGTACATGACCATAATGAGAAAAAATAGTGATTTTGCTCCATTGATACAGATTGGAAATGCTGTTGATTTACCCCAGGACCCCATCCATGGAGGGCCTGTTCTCTGAGCTACATCCCCTTTTGTGGGAGAGCACTGCTTTATAAATTGACCCTGAAATATTAAAAGAAGCCCCAAAAGCAAGATCAAGATGATGACCTCAAATGAAATCCATGCAGATTCTTTTTAGATTTAAAGAACCTTGATAAAATGCAAGGCTGTAATCATATTTTTATTGAAAGCCAAAGCATGAAGCACCTATAAACAGTCTTTATAGATAATCACAATAATCGCTATCAAGTATGTAGTAAAATGTCACTGATTTAAAACATAAACATAAAATGAACATTGTTCTGTTTATCAGGCTTCTCAAAGGCCACAAAGAGGCATTTGTAAATCTCAAAGCCAGTTTGTGATAGGTTTGGGTACTATGATGCTTTCTATGCAGCAGTTTCCTTTCTTACTTGGCCCAAATGGCTAATTGCTACAAATCATTGCCGTCTTCATAACAAACTGTCAATCAGTGTAACATCACCAAACAAATGCAACTACAATATACACGTACAGTACACAACATATGCAAACTATTGCTCCATAGCAACCAGTAGTGGTTTACAGGGTACCATTAGTTTTCTGGTCACAGAGTTGTTTCTGTGATTCAGTGTAGTAGGAAAAAAGCTCACTTACAGCCTTCTAGTCATTGTCTGCTATAAACTATTATGTTTATATTTCCACAAATCCTTTTCATGTTTTAATGAAAAAAGTATATGAATACATAATAATAAACCTGCACATTACAGTGAATAGGACAAGAAACATATTCAAACAGCATAAAAGAGCCTATTCTCTGTGTGTGTTTTCTGTTCCTGTAAGTCCTGCGTTAGTCATTTAATAATATTTTGTGTTCAATAATAAAATACTTGAGTATAAATTGTATTATCTACAGGACTGGAAGAACAAATTATGCTAACATAATAGTGTCTTTTACACTATTATAACTATTATACATGTGCATAGTAAATTATTTAATCAGTGATCTATAGTGCAATTTAATCTGTGTAATCAAACACTAATTCAGCTGAATGAAATAATCTTTTCTTCCCTATAATCATAATTTCTTATCCTTTACACTGGCTTCTGTGTAATTATTCCAATGCGATCTTACACAGTCTGACTGTGGTGTTTTTCCTGTGAAAAGCAGTCCTCTTTTCTCTGTAGTGCTGAGTTAACACAGACAGCATATTGGAATCCATGAAAACACCGAAAGGAAATGTATGAAATATTTTTGGATTATTGACTTTAAAAAATAAATAAAGTCAGCATTCTATCAAGTCATGTCAGGTTTAAAAACACATAAAGTCAAGTTTCACTTAGTCATATTTAAGTAATATTAAACAAATATATGTGGAGGAGCTGCAGCACAGATATACGCAAGAGCCATTACAAGATAAATGAGCACTTTTTGAATTGAAAATCATACAATCTTATTTCAAGTAAAATCCCCAAATATATTATACGCCTAATTTATGCATAATGTGGCCTCTTTAATCCATTTGCATGCAACATTTACTAAATACTGTAACACTAAAAGCACAAAGTCCATATTGTTTCCCTGCCGGCCATGCTGCTAGCTACAATCATGACTCTGCTTTAGATGTATAGAGAGTCTAAATACAATGTTTTTAGCTATACACAAGAGTAGAAATACAAGTTAATGGGAACAGCCAACAGTCAGAACAGTCAAAGCTTTCTTCTTCCCAAACAATAAGTGCTTTGACAATGAAAGGCCTTGAACATTTCTCTTTCCTCTGTAATGGGAATACTCCAGATGTGCTCAGGCCTACATTGCAGCATGGTGATAAAGCCAATAGAGGCAGCTCCAGCCAGAGTCAAAGGCTGTGGCAGCACTGCAAATGGTTTAAATCTCTGTTCTATCAGCGACCCACAGCAGTTAATCTCTTAGCACTGAGAACTGTTCTTACAAGCGTGTTTCTGTTATAAAATCTGATGAAAGTGTAATGTCATGATGTCCGTGAAATGTACATTTATGCTTAATGGAAAACATGCAGACTTTAAAGCTGCTGCCAATAATGCCCAGTACATCCACCCCTTCTTTTTCAATTAAGACTCTTTTTCTTGCTGGATGAGAATAACAACATGTTGTTAAGAAGAGCTTAACACACAATAGGCCTGTCTTATCCTTTCAGAGGTCAGATTTGATTATGACCAAACAATGGCCTTGTGTATATAACATTTGTACTATACTTTTCTGAGTAGCATAGTATTTCCTTTTAAATTAACTTAAATGTAAAACTAAGAAAAGTAACATCATGGCTTACTGAGACCCAAGCTCTTTTGGAGACTTCTGAGCTGTGATATACTGCCCCATGTCTTATAGTAAAAAGAAGGTCTGACATCTTCCCTACACAACAACAGTGGAAGGAATTCTTATGCACCTCAGACAAATCATGTAAACTGTGAAGGACAAAAAAGCTGTAAATGCTGTAAAATAAGAAGTTAATGCCCTGACACAAAATATTCCCACAAGTGGTGTGTGAAGAGACAAAACACTGATATTTCTCCATAAATTCGGCACACAGGTTACCTAGAAAGTTGTACCAACAAGAGTTACTATACCATTGGCTGTAAACTGCAAAGATTCTGAGATTGTCTCCATCCAGATACAAGAACAACGGAAAGGGTTGGTTAACTGAGTATTTAAAAAACCCAACAGCCTTACAGTCTGTTTTATTTGTTTGAAGTCAGTAAAATCATACGCACAGACTTTTGCTGGTGGTTGCTTATGACACCTGCAAACAAGCTGATTCACCATCAACTTAAATATAATGTAAACTGGGGTTTAAATTCACTTCCTTTTTCTCTGCACCCCCACATTCAAAATCCTGTTTTCCAGATTTGTACGCTCTGGATCACAGTTTTCTTTTTTTACACTAGTCATGTATTAATGTCACTGGGAGCCAAGGAGCTTCACTTTGTACTGAGCACTTGTTTCTTCAATTAGATCTCAGCAGGGTGGAGGGGTACAATGTCGTACTCGCCCCGGGCTCTCTCCTACTCTCTCTGCTTCTCCACACAGTTGGAGTGGGTTAACAGGATTAAGGGGACATTTGCATTGGGTTGGGTGCAATGCCGAGTACATTGACAGTGACTGGATCATGGTATGTAGTCTGATAACGTTCAGAGAGCTCAACGCGTAGTGTATTTAGGTCAGATTCGAAAATTGCATACATTAACCCACACATATATATTTACATTGGGGGCGGGAGGCGGGGGTAACGTGGAAAGCGTTCTTAACATTAGATAGATAGATAGATAGGTAGATAGATAGATAGATAGATAGATAGATAGATAGATAGATAGATAGATAGATAGATAGATAGATAGATAGATAGATAGATAGATAGATAGATAGATAGATAGATAGATAGATAGATAGATAGATAGATAGAACCACAAGAGAGGAAAAGGCAGTTTAACCCTATTTTAAAGGGCAAAAGAGGCAGTGTTTACTGTGTCTGTTGATGTTGATCTAAGAAACTGAGTCTTGACCATAAGGGACTGGATGTTGGCATAGTCTACTTAATCTGATTGAAGCCAGATTCATCTTCACAGGCTCAATAATTGATAGCACCATCTGCTGCAGAATCAATCTACCACAATGCCACACATAAGGAACTGGGTTAGTACAACACTGGTAATTACATTTTACCTTTCTTTGCCATTAGGAGACTAATGCTGGATAATTACATTTAACACTCTTCTTTCATCACAGTCACAACTGGATGAATGTGCATGTCGTGGGTGTAACTGCTACAAGTCTGGCCTCAAATAAAAGGCTTCATTTGGAAATCTTCCCTTAATCAAATGTAACATGCACTCGTGTATGAATATGGTGTGAATGAACTCACATCAAGTGGATATACTGTAATAGAGGACATTACAAGGTTCACTTAGAGCAGCAAAGCTGGACATTTAACAATTTCTCCATCACCTAATTCAACTGTTTCCCATTACACATTCCTAACATTTTGCCATTTATAGACTATTTTGTATTATAATGTCTATTTTATCCCAGCTTCTCCACGATCTTGACCGATGTAAATTACTTCATTAGATAATTAGGTTTAGCAGTTTTCAATCTAACTGGTTAGCAATTAAAATAGCATGTTTGTCCACAAAGCGCTTTGTGGTCCACTGAAGGATGAGAATAATGATTATATTTCAGCGGACAATAAAGAATGGCCCCACCACAGACATGCAGGCTAATTATATCTAAAATTATCGCTTTAATTAGACAAGATTTCTTAATAGGATATGGTGTGCGTTTATATATGTGAGTATGTGTGCTTGTTCAACATGTAAATGCTTCAGTGGTCAGGATTGTTTGAACATCTTTATTCACAGCAAAAGGGTTGATGTTACAGTTCTTTTCCATGACTGTATTAAGCAAGTGCCTGTAAACATGAGCTTAACGTTGACAGATTAGGACTGAAAATGAACACAAGACTGTATGTGATGATTTGACGTGGTTTTGTTCCCCGTGCCAAGCATTGTGTTGCAACACGTCAGCAGGTGCAACTGAATGGAAGAGTATTGAATGGGGAAAAACAAATTCTAGTATTTCGTTTCCGAGTAAATGTTCACCTTTGAGCATAAAGGAGGCAGCAAGGTGAATGTCTTGCCTTGTTTCAAAGAATTGGAGATGCTGGGGATTGAACCCAGGACTTCAAGCTGCAGTAAGTTCTGAATATTGTTTCAATAAAAACATGCTGCAAAACTATAATGTGGAGAGGTGCAGCCAAACCCTCATGTGATCCAGACTTATCAAACAGCATTGCTGAGATAGTGCCGGCACTTTGAGTGAGTCTTGTTCTTTGCACCATCAGACAAATACAATAATTTCTGCTTGAAGTTTAGAGCACTCTCATTTGTTATCATTTTACAATCATGACAACCTCGAAGGGCTGGGTGTAAGGGAGCAGGGAGGGGGCAGGGTGGAGCAGAGTAGACTGATTTTGAATCTCATGGTAACACTAGCCTAAGTTGCAAACTGTAGCTGTAATGAACCAACCTGTGATCACTGAAATCATGATGAAATAAAAAGTGAAACATGACTTATTTACTCTAATCCACTTTCAAATGTAATGTTTTGTTCTGCTAGTAGATGACAGTTATTTACATGAAGGGGGTTTTGAGGAAGCAGTTTTATTAACCAAATATAACAGTTTTATTAAGTTACATTAAACAAAGCATGACAAGTCACACCTGTTCACATCACTTTTGGATACTGTGACCACGAGAACCCTCTCAACATGTATCTGTGTTTCCTAAAAACCAGTCACGTTGTGTTCACATCACCTTGGAAAAATCTAAAAGTTGACAGAGTTGACACAGTACTGCTACAATATAGAAATACTAGAAGCATTTTACCCATGAATGTATAGATGCTACAGGCCAAAGGTGAGAGAATTTTTGTTTTTTTTTATTTTTATAATCATGCCACATCCAATATGACATGCATGTGACATACCTTTACTGTAGCTGGAAGGGATTTGTAGGGCAAGTGGCAAAGTGATTTGTTTCTGAATTTTGTATAGAGGCAAAATAAGCATCATTTTAAAAGCTCACTGATTTTACTGACGAGAATAATGTTTGCAGCACCACTGATTGCTTTGGGAATATTCCACCTATTGACCAAAATCACAACTTTCTTTATGATTGTTTTTCTTGTATAATCATAATCAGAGCAAAAGAGCTATAACAAATGACATTATTCACTATAGAGTATTTAGTTGGAGGTAATTAAGAGTCAGCGCTCGATGATGATTGATATAGCTTAGGGAGATTGCACTGAACTCAGTTTGATAAAAAAGAAAGAAAAAGCTTTTTCATTACCAAGGATTTAGATTAGAGAGCCACTGCTGCTGAACCTTCACCCTAACAAGACTTCTCTTAAAGTGAATCTGGTTCTTGTGATGTGGCACAGCCCCAGCGGGGATGGGGAAGGGGTCCTGCCTGGGAGTCTCGCTGCATTGTAGATAAGAAATGGAGATGTTAGGGATTGAACCCAGGACCTCAAACATGCAAAGCATGCACTCTACCACTGAGCTACATCCCCCCTAGCAGCTTTATGTTGACCCTTATCCAAAAAAAAGGAGCAAAGATGGTTTTAGTGTCTTCATATTTCTCAGAAGTGGGCTACTAGCTGAATAGAATATCTAGTAATATATGTTGTGATTCATCTGCTTCACATTCACTTTGATAAAAACATTGAAATCAATGGCTTTGTACGCTCTTGTGGCAGCTTTAAATATCTTTGTATATTTAAAACCAGTACAGAAATACACACATTCATGGATGATTTGGGTTGAATGAAGCCAATCATGTGCTTTAACAGGAGCATTGATCCAAATCTCCAAGCTTACCTGTGGTCAGTGTGGAACAGTTTGGACCTGTGGCCTGAATCGCTTCCATCATGCCCTCAATAAAACAGCAGAATCCATTGTTAGAGGATTAGTGAAAAGGTTTGGGGCTGTTTGTTCCATTTCCTCCTCAGCAGAGGTGAGGGATGGGGGGTAAATCAGTTGGCAACCAGCCAGCTGCAATACAAATACAAGCGGTGTATTCCGCACAGGGTGGGGACTGACCTCATGCTTGACTAGTAATCTGTTTAAGTCAGACCTTGTGGGTGAAATGCTCGCATTTAGCACAGGACAGCACATTCTTCTAGTGTGTTTCATGTTTTCCTTTAGATTGACAGCTTGATCAATACATTTGGACAGAGGAAGGAAGAGAAGAATGTGTGTGGATGCATCCCAGGAGGTAAAAAAAAAATGGAAACATGGACATAGGGGTAAGAGCGTGCAGAGGGGGAGGAGGGGACAGAAAATCAGAGTGCTGTATATCTTGGTTTTAATTAGGAAAATGAAAGCTGTTAACTGAATGAGTGTTTCTGTGTGTGAGAGTTCATGTGGCCTATCTGCTCCCCACAGTAGAAGTCGTCATTCATTTGCTATACACCTCTCAACACACAATAACCACTTGAACAGAATTAAAAAGCATCTTGTGTGTGTATACGTCTTACCCAGCAAATAGAGCAGTCTCAGATTTTCTCTAAATTAAATGCACAGACTTCATACCAGTAATATTTTTATCTTTTTTTGAAAAAATGTCATCGCTCTCGAGTCTGCTCTGTTACCCAAGGACAAGGCCAATGTCAAATGCCTGTGTGTGTGTGTTTGAGTATGAGTGTGTTCCTGGCCTAAAGCTGAACAAGGAGCAGCTTGCTCACTGATTCACAGACATATAATTTCATTGGCTGGAGGAAGTGGCTTGTCTGCCTCTTCTCATCTTTTCCCTCAGTGTGACTTTCTTATCTGTCACACTCATCACCCATAAAACCCACTACCTTCAAGTGTCCCTCAGATATTATCCACGCACACAACCCTTTGTCCTAACCCTGTGTGTGGTCTTGTGTGCCAGACAAAAACATGAGTGTACATACATACTGTACACTTACAAACAAACGTGTGATGATGCATAAACAGACACACACATATTAACAAAAGGAGTGCAGGGTCACGGATTGCACCATCCTTACATCACAGTCTGAATATTAATGTGTGAGGACCGATAAGCAGCCGTAACAATCCCTTTAAGACCATAGCCCTCTCTGATTGGTACTTATGGTTAATATATGCCAATCTGTGCAGCCAACGTATGCAAATTGTTTGCTTCAATTTGAACCACTGTGCGCTGAAGCTTCCATTAATCTGTCTGCGCATCTTTCTTTGTGTCTAACATCATATGTGGAAGAAACCTCCTTCTTGTTTCCCCCACCCAGATTGCTTTCCATGTTTTCTAAAACAGTCTGATGTACTTGCTTCACCTGTCCAGATGGGGGCAGCAGTTAAAAGAAGTTTGATGGATTTGTGTCAACACCAGATCCCTTAGTTTCCCTTTAGTTAGTCTAAACAGTCTCTGACCCAGTTGTGGATCTGAATCTCCACAATGACAATGATAAATAAGCGCACCACCCAAAAGTCACGGGTGAAATGAGGGTGGGGTTGACTGAAGTGGCCTCATCTCCAACAGCCGCTGCGGCTGTCACTAGTGAAGACATCCACTGTTAAACTGAATAATGTTTAGTCATTCAGAAGTCGTTGGCTGCGTAAAGATGAGACGTGCACAGTATGAGCTTAATCGGGCTCGATTAGAGACGGCGCCGATCACTTCTTAGCTCCGTTTGGCTTTTCTTTGTCATTGCTCCCTCACCTCTGACCCCTGTCCTCCTCCTCCTTCCCCCTATTCGTCTACAAAATCCTTTAATCCTGGCTCCTCTGTGACCCCTCCCTTTTGTCCCAGAGTCAGGGTACATGTCTTCATCCCCGCCCCCATGAAATCAGATGGTCAGCACTGCTGGTTGGGCTGCTCTCCTCCCGAGAGGAAGTGATAGAGAGAGAGAGAGAGAGAGAGAGAGAGAGAGAGAGAGAGAGAGAGAGAGAGAGAGAGAGAGATGTTGTATAGTTCATTAAAGTATTTTACAATTAAAAAACAGGCTTGATCAGTTTCCAAACCTGTAAGGTTGTAGTTTATTGCTTTTCTAATAACTGTGTGTCACTGTCTCCTTTAATCACATTATTTTATGCTAAGGCAAATTACCAACATATGGCAAAAAATAAACAACCTCTCTGTGGATTATTAGTGCGGTTAAGGCCTATAAACCACTGGCCTCCCACCTACTGTTTAATCATCTTTACTTTGGAAGCTTCACATGCTCCATTACGTTAGACCACACAGCCAAAGATACTTTGAAGAAAAAATACTGTGAATTTGACATTGTATTTTTGCAAATCTACTTTTTGTTCATAATAGCTGAAAGGAAAATAGATGAGACTACAATTTCCATCATTGTTGATGAAACTCAGAAAGAAAGGGTCATTTGGTTCACTCAGGGGAAACCTTGGGTATATTGTTTGATACTTAGTGGATGATCCTATCCAAAATTAGAATTGACAGCTTTTAAGCAACTACCCACATGTATACTATGTGTTTGAAATATTTTAAAATGCTCACAGTAGTAGGCTGTCAGAGGTGCCTATATAACTCCAATACACATTAATTAACAATGTTTTTTTATTTAAAAACAGTTAACAACGTGGCTTGGAGTTTTTCACAAATCCCACACTCTTAATTTCAGCTCAGGAGACAAAGCTGCACGCAGCCTCCAGGTTTCAGAATTAGACCATTGTAATGACAGGTTTCACCTTAACCTTTCATGACTTTTATGTCATTGTATCAAAGGTCAGACACTTCTACAATAGAACATTTAGCAAGTAGTCACAGTGAAACCTGTGATTAGCCTGTCACCACACCCAGTGACAACCACACATGGAAAAAGCCTTAAGTATAAAAAAAAAAAAAAATTAATTAATTAATTAAAAACTCGCTTCATTTGACGGAGAAGTTGGATTCAGTTACTTTCCTCGGGAAATATACGGAGCCTGTGCACCTGTGGCCCAGACATCTTTTTACCTGTGCTCCCCTCCTCTTTTCTGAGGGCGGGGCCCCACAGCGCGCGAGCTGTGTACAGCAGTACACGGTCACCAGCCTCCATATCACTTGTGCACCTTCACCAGCGTGCGGACCTTTCACCGACACTGCGTGCGCTCGTTCCTCTTCTTGCATCTGAACGCGACGATTTTTCTCGCCTCCATTTAATCCAGATAACGTTAAAGTGAAGACGAGCGGCGGTTGGTTTTGGTGTGGGACGAGCTCGGCGACGCCGGGGCACAGAGCGCGGAGAGGAGCGAGGCTTCAGCTTGTTTCAGCCCCGGACACCGGACGTTAGTCCCGCAGGAGAACCGCCGACTTTTGGATTACTTTGGCACAGTTTAAGACTGGAATACATAGCAAATATCACTAAAATTATGTATCATCTGGTTTTAAGGATGTCGCTTCTCTTCAGTGGGCACAACCCCTAACATTTGAACGGGTGTATGCACTTCTGTGCGCTTTGTGCAGACTGTCGCTGAGGGAAGCGGGCTGCCCACTAACCGAATGATTGCAGAAATATTTTAAAACATTTGCTTCATTTAGCATTAATCCTTTCAACTTATTTATCACAGTCTTGGACCGAGTAGTGCACCCTTTTAAACTCAGAGAAACCTGTGAAGATTAAGACCAGCATGCGTCGCAGTTGAAACCACGAGTCCGGTGTTGTCATCGCATGAGTCGGACCTCAACCTCTTTCCTGGACCGGGACAAAAGCCGGGTCAGGATGAGTCCTACCGGTACGATACTAATTTTGCTCCCGCTGCTGTCCCGGCTCTCTGGAGTCGCTTGGGCAGCGACCGTGGTCGGACTGGAAGGCGCACACAACAGGAAAGGTAAAGGTAAACAAAAAGTCAGGATGTCAGTGTGTTTGTGTGTGAGTGATGATCAAAGCTGAGGTGATTTAAAAAAAAAAGTAACTTCCTACTTTGCTACTTTGATTGAATCTGACTGTGTTTTTATGTCCATCGCACTTTAGACTCTGAAGTAACTTTAGTTGAGCTCGCATGTTATTTAGCCACATGCACGAATTGCTGTGCATGTGGCGAAAATGCCGAGCGTGGAACACAATTGAACCCAAAGTGAATCCTGACTGTGTGTAGTAGTGAACCGCTGCGCTGCGCACGGAGCGCCGTGCCAAGGGGCTTCCTTCTGCCTTTTATTGAGGCTTGATAAATGGGGATGCTGGCGAAGCAAGCAGGTGCCAGTGTTCTGCTCAACGCCAACAACAAGTGCACAGACTGGGCAGAAACGCCGGGCCGTGGGCTGATCCAGACACGCAGCAGCTCGCAGATTTTAAGGGACAGTTCAGTCAAATGCGCTTCCCGCTGGAGGGATTTTATGCATGTAGGGAATTTGTCTTTTTCATTTGCCCTCCTCTACAGAAGGCAGAGATCAGGATAAGCGGCTTCACGAGCTGCTAGTGATTCAGCATCTTGCTCGAGGTCAATTTAGCAAAGTGGGCGCAGAGGTTTCAGTAGTTTTAGATGATGGAACCCTCAAATGGTCATAAGTATTGCACCTATTATTATTTTTTTTTAATGTTATGTGCATCACAACAATGGTCAAACAACATCGAACTGGGTGCAAACAGCAAGTGAGAAACTGATAAGTGGTGAAAGAGAACCAGACACAGGCTTTGGATGGTTACTGGTTGGAGTGAATGGAGCACAAGTTCTGCTCTCTAACAAGCTCCCTCTTTGTGCTGTGACTGTCGGGGTCAGCTAGTACAGACTCTCCAGCCTTCCTGTTTTCTGAAAACTGATTGACAGTTAAAATGGAAAACACAAAATGAAAGGAGACATCCATCACAACAAAATAATAAGCAGCTTATGGCGCAATAGTCATACAGAGCTATTTTATGACCTTTTGGAAATTGGATTGCACTGTGTTTTTATGCCTCCACATTTGTGCCTGTTTTGGATCTATTTTCTGTATTTGCTGTGTAATAACTCCTTTATTTTCAGTATCTTTGCATTCTCTCCTTCTGACTCTATTATATGTTTGTCCTCCTGTATCTTTTTCTTCTTTTATCCCTTTTTGATTCTTTTGTGTCAGATGTTGCTTTTGCTTGTTTCCCCCTGCCTTTCCCATGTGATAGTGTTTACAGCCCCATGCAGTGAGGAGGAAAAGATTTAGAGGTTGCGTCACTGTGTGCCCATTGACCAGTAGCCCGTTCTCCAGTCACCTGACTGTATTAATGGGCTTTACTCTAGTGCTGCACTCTGCAGCAGAGCTTTAACTCTCTGTGTTTTCAATCAGTGATCGGCCTACATTTAAATCACTTTGGGCAGTTGCTGCTTGCAGAATGAATGCAGTGTCTGCAAGTTTGCTCACTGTCTCTGTGTGTCATTATGCAACTATGGCCTGTGGCACGCTGGCCTCACAACAAATACAGTGGGAGCAATAAGAGAGAGAGAGGGAAACATTCACAGTATTCTCATTTTCCCAAACAACCGTAGATTAAGAAATGTGCCAATATTTTATTGCATTGTTGTTTTTCTGTCAAATCAGATAAATCTCAAGTTGCTTGTTGTGGGCCAACATGCATCATTCGAGCAGAGTTATAAGTAGACACAGGGTGTGTGTGTACCCATGTGTCTGTATGCTTCCGTGTTTGCATATGTGTTATGATAACTGAAGAAAGCCTCTTATGTAAGAGTAGTTTTGAACAGTCAGGTGATGTGTGTGTGTGTGTGTTTGTATTAAGCTCAGTTTGCACATACAGTAAGATCAAAGTGATTTCTTGCACAGCTGAGTGTTGAAGCTAATGGAAACTCCCTTCAGAGCTAGTTTTGCTAAAAGCCTTTGGATATTGACTATACCATTTATAGTCACTAGAGGATGACTTTAGATGAATTTGGTGAAGCCCTGTCTTTACAGCTAGTGCCACCAACAGGCTAAATGTTCCACTTCAGTTTGCATCAGGGTTATAGCATCTTTAAAACTGAGTACTGCGTTTTTGTCAGCCTCAGTTGTACTTCAAAATAAATGTACAAAAGCCAAAACCTCAGGTTAGGTCATATTTGTCTGTATTATCTGTGTTGCATCATTCACTGCTCACTGACACATTGCTGGTATGATACATATGTATATGCTGAGCTTGTGAAACTAAATTGTGGGGTGGAATGGTTACACACTACATAATGAAGTAACCAGCAGAGTGTGGGATTTTAATTTATAGAAGTCACAAACCAGCCAGTGTAGTTGTTTAGAGGTTTGCATTTGTATAGAAAACATCAAAATATATTCATAGACTATACATTGGAATCTTGAGGTCTAATAAAAAATACTTATTTTCAAGTTTCAAATATACAAGCGTGTTGCTTCTATAATTTTCAAAGAAATGGAAACCAGACTAAACAGCAACTTTGACTTGATGTTCTGTTGACGTGTTTCAGAAAGTGGCCCCTCTGCTAGCTCCACTCAGGTTCACCATTTTGGCTGCCGTTTGAAACCTTCTCACGTGAAACTCATTAGGGTGCCGGCACACAAGTGAGGGCCTGGCTCTCAGTGGTGCACCGACCACATGGATCGGGGAGACAGGAGCTACGTCTAATTTGATTAGCAATGTTAGACTGAACATATGCAGGTATACAGGCATTATGTCGCTCGTAAAACCACCCAGTGTCCATCTACTGTGGCATCTGCTTGAATCACCAAAACTGTACTTTTTCTTTGTTTGCAGTCAACAGTAGCTTAACAGAATCTCTTTTCAAATATTTCTCACTCCAGTGACTCAGATTTATTACTCTCTTGTAGTTTTCTGTTTGAGTGCCAACATTTGCACTTGGCTAGCGGCGAATTATGTGAGTGTGTGGGTGGATGGGAGTCCCTTATAACAAAGACTAATCAAAGCAGGCTGGAAAATACAGTTAGCACCCTTATTTTACTACATGCTGTTTAGTGGTAGGTGGGGCAGACACTTTGTATTTATGGTCTAGTCTGCTCTGGTTGCTACTACTTGAATATTCTCCTTGCCTGGTGAAACTGTTGCTTCATTAGGGGAGAAAAAACAAGGAAGCATCCAACTCTGAAGGTTAGTGATGAAATTAGATTAAAATGTGATAAGTGCTGGTAACCATCACGCTTGACCTCAACATGAATCTCCTCGGTTCCTGCAGGTTTCATAATTTTCCTTTAGGTGTTTTGTGTCTAATAGGACTTGTTTACCTCTTGTAGTACTTAAACATTTTTTCCAAAAGGTAGAATACTTATAAGACATAGAATTCAGAAAGGAATCTTTTTTTCCTTTTCTTGCTGATCAGGGTTTCTTTCAGCGGACATTTTAGCTGAGGCCTAAAGCCTGTTGTCTCATGATCAACACAGTTAGCAGATGATGGCTAAAACAACAGGCGAATTCAATAAATTACTGCGTGAACTTTGTGGAGGCATTCACTGTATGGAAGCATCCCTCTGCTCTTTTCTTCTGCAAGATTATATTTATTAAAACGTATACATTCTTTATACATGATGTTATGGGCTAATGATGATCTGTGTCTTAGATATAATAGCTACAGTATGGACTTTATCCAGTAAAATCAGTGCTTACCACCTCTCAAAACCAAGGGAAACTGTATATGCAGTTGTCAGAAAGTTTGTCATACGTGTCTTGTTTGGAGAAGAGATTGGGACATGATGTGCAAAATCCTCATCATTGCAGAGTTTTTACATCAGAGAAATGCCTGGGGATTAGTTCAGGAACAGTGTAACCACTTTGACTGTGAGAATACATGTGGACTACAGTGGATTATGTGTTTTGGTTAAGACTGCATTGTTGTCTCCCACCGGGGAATATGAAGTAGTTATGCAAAGACTAGAGAACAGTCTTTACACTTTTTGTCTCTGCATCCCATTCTCTGTTTTTATTTGCATTGATTTTCAGGCCTTCATCTCTCTCCTTCATCTATGAGTAGATGTCAGGGCCCATTTGATGCTTTGTGGAGCTTCTTTTAATTCTGTCTGATAAACTCCAGTTGGTATATTAGTCCACCAAATAAGTCAACAGGCTGATGTTAGTTGATTTTAGTAACATGAACAAAACCGTGCTATTTATTAAAACATCACCTGTAAGATTAATTACAAAAAATTATAAAATATGTCCTGAAATAGTGAAATATTTTAGCCACTTTGGTTCTCATGCTATTCAGTGGCCATTTATCTGTCATCATCATACCTATAGTCATGGTTCAGTAGGCCATCGACCACCTACCAGTACTACCGTAGGTTTATTATCATGGGCCATTAAATAGGGAGATAACAGCAGAAGTGGATGTAAACCGCGCAGGTTTTCCAAAACAAGGTTTTTATCCATCCATCTATGATATGAAACTAAAAAGACTTAAGTATTAGGAACAAAAAGAGAGGAAATGAATGAAAACATTTGTAAATTCCTACCCATCATAAGCCACCTCCAGAAAATATTTTCTCACTCCTTCATACATTCGTCATCAAAGTTCATTCGCTTCTCATATGATTTTTGCTCATAATACAGTCTCTATAAAGCCCAGACATGGTTTCTGATTCTCAGAATTACATTAATGGCACACACATACATAGTTGTCCATGTATACTCCCACATTGTTTGTGAATGGTCAGCCCACACAGGCACCCCTGTGACTGGAGCTTGTCAGCGTAAAGGTCAAACTGACTCAGATGTCAAAGGCCACACACACACAAACACACACACACACACACACACAGTCGACACAAGTATATTGCCTGTTGTTGCAATACCAAGAGCACTTTGAGATTGGGATTCTTGGTGGCTTTTTAGCTCTGGCCAAATTCTTCATCTCCTCTTCTGATGCGTGTTTCAACACCTTGTTCAACCGCTGTGAACTTTTTAAATGCACAACACTTGAATCCATTGATATAATGGGCTGACATTGTAGGTGGATTCATTTGTTCCAGCCTTGTTCTCACTCCCTCCTTCATTTAAATCATGTGAATTGCGCTGTGTCATAACGTTGAAGCTGGCCGAGCACTCTGGAGTTTAGGTCTTGAAGGGTTTAGTGTGTGGTAGCGTGTCTAGCATGCAGCATAATTTACCTATGGAGCTCTTTAGGAGAAATCATTGCAGTGCACAGCTCAAGCATTTATCAGCAGCTCATTGGGATTCATTCCTGCCTCCTGCCCTCATCGTCATCCTCTCAATCCTTCTGTTGCATGAAAATCCAATCTGATAGAAGGCAAGTTGAAACCAATTATAATGCATAGAGAACAGTATTCAGCATTTAGAGACAAGAGTTACTCTTCAGCTGCAAACTCATATTTTTTCTACCACCTGTTATATATAATTTCAAACTGAAGTGAAACCGTTTAATTATTTTTAATCAAACCTGGATCCCTGAGGCATTATAAATTTAAAGTTTTTCTTCTTGCATGAATTTGAGGACTTTGCTCTAACTCACAGTTCAATATTGCTGATTGTTGTCTAAGGTTACTCCCAGTGATATTAATCAGTATTGATCCTCTCAGTCACCGGCTAAAAGTGAATTAAAGGAGAACAAGTAGGGACAGAAGGGAGAGAATTTTGATGTTGTAATATGATGTTGCCTATGAAGTGTGGAGAGAGAGAAGGACAAAATGCGGTGGGTGGGGGTTAGAAGAGAACAAGTAAATAAGGAAATTTAAGCAGATCTGATAAGCTCTGGCATAAACCCAGACACCATTGGGGACTGATGAAACTCAAACACAGTGCCACTGATCCATCTCACCCAGGACAAAGCCAGTTAGACAGACACAAGTGGGTGGGCGTCACAGGTTTAAGCTAAAGTCAGAGGTCACACAGGTTCACCTTGTTCAAGTTGAGGCACTGGCAGCATACACTTAACCTGTTAACCTTTTAACAGCCGTTGTTTATGGCTTCAAGGCCTGGCTATAGCCTTATAAAAACAATCCAGAAAGCTAATTTTCAGTTATTTTTACATATGTTTCAAGGTGTCTGGTCTACAATTGTGACTTTAAGTCCATTTTATTGTTTGGTTGACCTGGCACACCTCCATTTGCCTATTTTCAGTCAAAAAAAAACATTTTTACCAAATTTGTACCTCTGTAAGTTTACTTCAGTATCACATAACACAATTCAGTTTTTTTCTTATAAAACTAAAAAAAGTATTCCCTTTCCAATGACAACATGCTCATTATCATGTTTTAACTATTTAAAAAATTACAACCATATTATTTTAGGTATGCTCTTTTTGGCCTTGTGCTTTATTGTGCTCAAAAAAAGGGGGGGGGGGGGGGGGGAATTACTCAGAGGTCAAACACACACACTCACTCACTCACTCACTCACTCACTCACTCACTCACACACTCAGTTGCAGTCACAATGATCCTCAGAGAGATTATAAGTCTGGGATAAACAGAAATCAATTGATTGACCTACTGTATCTTTCTGCTGCCACATCTTTTCTATAGGTATATATGTGTGTTAGTCAGTGAGTTTGCCAATTATATGAAGTATGAAGGCACACATTATCTAATTCACTGCCATTTACACCAGTTTTTCACACACTGTTTTGTGTTTCTTTTGTCTTTACGAAATAAAATATGCACGATAAAATTATTATGAATGAATCATAAATCTGGATAGAAATTGTGAAGACGTGTTTTAAAGCAGGGTGAATACTTTGTGTTGGAAAACGTGTGTGTTACTCTCTTTACAGGATGTGTCAGCATTAACGGAAGAGTTTGGGAGGGGAAAAAAAGGAAACACACACACACACACACACACACACACACACACTTGTCTCTCCTCTCGTTAGTAGAATACTATACTTCCTTTGGCTGTTTCCTGCCTAGACACACACACATAAACACACACCTCAGTGTGCTTTTTTAGTCATTAATTTCTCACATTTTAGTCAAGTCTCTGTCTGCAGCAGCTACTATCAAATATCAAACTATAGTAAAGGTGTGTTGTTGCTGCGTGTCGCAAGGGTTTGGACAACCAGTTTTGTGGTGAAACTCCCCACATCAGCTGGCAGTATAGCAAGCAGTCGGCTCATTCTGTGGTTTACTCTCAGTGACAGTTGGAAGCTGGAAAAAGGAACAGTGTGCAGGCTGCAGAGTTTAAGTGAGTTCAAGTGCAGAGGAAATTCCTTGTAGATTCCATCTTTACTGCTTTCTCATATAGCACCAACATTTCTTCAGGGTAGCTTTAAAGTTCTTGTAAATATGTAGATAATGAGATGAAGCTAGGAGTCATAGTTGTAGGGCTACAGCTACTAGAGATACATGGACACTGAAAAGACTGCAGTTGGTCAGCACGGGCTACTTGTGTGGGCTGCTTTTTCCCATAAATTTCGAGAGATTGTTGACAGTGAATACACCATTAAGGAAGTTAAAGGAAGGCTCAGTAATCTGCTGATTTTAAACTGCAAACAAGATTGCATGGCAGTGGCCTCAAAATAGAAGTTATCTGGTTGTAACTCTAGTCCAGTATGTGTGTAGTCCACCATTGTTTTATATCATAAAGTGAAGCCTGTAAACACAGTTAGTATGGGAAATATAATTAAAGCAGGATATAGCCTGATTAGGTGTAATACGCCCATCTGGTGTTGGTGGGTGCTGTGAACATGTGATATCCTACACTGGAATCTAAAGAAATCTGTATCTCATCTGTAGTGGGTTTATTCTGCATTATATAATTTTGTCTTGAATGTGAACATGTTTTTGGTGCATGACACTGCACTGCACAACTGCCTTAAATGATCACACATCAATCCTGGACACAGGCTTTTCAGCACAGAGAAATAATACAGACACACACAGATTGAAAGAAACATTAAACTAATCAGAGGTAACAGAGTTAACATTTGCCACATGTCTCTCTAGCAGGTCACTTAAGGGTCAGTTTAATGTTCTCTGAAAGACCAAGCTATGAACAAAGTGATGTTATTAGCTTTATTATTATTATACTTGCTGTATGTATATTTTGTCTTAATGTCAGACAAATTATATAAAATGCTCCATTCACGTATCTGTAAATGTATTATTAAGGTGATTACAGAGCAAAATATATGGGTCACACAGATAATGACAGACGGTCACTTTTCCTGAAAAATCACATTTCACCGGAACTGAACCATCAGGTTGAACTGGCTCAAACGTAAACATGACAGGCTATTGTTGAGCCAGTTTCCATGAAAACAGAGACGCACCACATATAGTATTGCGTTAAAAAACACTTCAGTGAAGCTGGGAAACCATGTGAGTCCATACACACAGAATCCACATACAAACTACAGGGGGTTTGGTTTGTCATGCAGAGGAACTTACAGTTCCTGCTCTGATCAATTAAACACACCTAGACTCCTGTCTGGACCACACATATACATGTACACTTCTCATTGTCTGCCAAGAGAAGCTGAGTAATGCGTCCTAAATAAAAAGACTTAAACTGATAAGGGTGCCTGTGGCTGCTGTGTGTGTTTGTGCTTGGTGTGTGTGTGTGTGTGTGTGTGTGTGTGTGTGTGTGTGTGTCCGAGTTTGTGCTTGTGGCGCACTCAGATATCTATTTCCACTCGGTGCATTGTGGCCGTTCTCTGTTTGGCAGCCTAGTAAATCATACCACCTCTCTGCACTCTTTCTCTCTCCCTCTTCATGTGTGTGTGTGTGTGTGTAAGGAAGAAATGTGCTTCATGGTTATGTGCCAACCAAGGCTGCCAGAAGACACACACACACACACACACACACACACACACACACACACACACACACACACACACACGCACACACATTCATACAAAGACAGCTTGACAGTATGGGCTACCCTGCTGTTCTTACTTTGTGTTTATCGACCGTAAGTGTCTTCCGCTGCAGAAGTTCTTTGGTAATATTTTATTTCGTGTGTGTGTGTGTGTGTGTGTGTGTGTGTGTGTGTGTATGTATGCATTGATCAGTATTAAAAGTAGTTATAGGTTGTTATTTTCTGTCTCTTTCTGTCTCTCTGTATTGTCTCTTTGACTTCTTGATCACTGGTTCTTCTCTTTGTTTAGTATCATCCTCCTTGGGCATTTTGACCTTTTGTCTCTGTTCTGTGTTTTTAAACACACAAGTGTGTGTGTTTCTGTATGCTGTTCTGGAAAGCGGAGTAACACTGGGAACCTTAATGGCAGGAAGCAGGCAGGGGCAAACACAAAGGAAAAACTGTCAGCAGTCTTTGTCACTTACACACACATACACACAGTCACCCATGTATGTAGACATTTAGAGGCACATGCACATCCACTTACAAATGTTTAATTATATATGTATATATATATATATATATGTGTGTGTGTGTGTGTGTGTGTGTGTATGTATATATGTATGTGTGTGTGTGTGTTTGGAAAAAACTCTCATTAAATTCCTCCCTCTCTCTCTCACCCCCGTCCCCTCTCTCGTCTCCTTACCGCCCCTTCGTGTCCCTCCTCTGCTGTCTTTATTGTGGGTTCTTTTAATTGGAGTCTGAGGTGGTAATTACAGGGAGGGAGGGAGTCTGGGAGCAGGAGGGGGTAAGGAAGAGGGAGGGAAGAAGAGGAGGAGGAGGAAGAAACAGCAGGATTGCGATGAAAGAGCAGCAGCAGAGATGAGAGAGGAGGAAACACCTTTTCAGGAGGAGCATTTGTTGAGAACTGACTAAAAGCTGTTTTCTCATATAATTCTTATGTTCTTCTACTGCACTAATACTGTCAACACATGATACTGCTTTTAGTACTACATACTGTCCATAAGTGTAGGAAATTAATACTATGATTGGACTTTGACATAAGTTTGGTGTGTGGGTTCATAAAGAGTGCATTCTTCTAACTATTGATCATTGTTTGGCTATTGAAAGGGTTTCCAAGTTCTGTGTTTCACATTGTTAACTCTGCAATGTGTGTTTCTTCTGCACAAATTTGTGGCCATCTGGATGATTGAAACAGCCTGACACATGGATATATGCAAACAAGTAAAACATACACACACACACACACACACACATATTAGTTTTATCTCTCTGACACATACTTTGAAACAAAGCACTGTTTATAATTTATCTTATTTCTTTAGTTTAATTCAGCCTCTTTTCCTTATCTGGTCCCTTGTCCCTTTCTTTGTCTTCCTTGATCTTTCCCTGATAGACACTGGTTTCAGCATCATCTTGAAATCTTTGTATCAGTTTGCCCATATTTCCCATTGTTGCATTTCTAAGAAAGTTTCCATTTTAATGGTGCATTTAAGACCATGTACATATTTGTATTTGTTCACGTTTGTATGTCTTTAAAGGTAAAAAATGCTGAAAGCCTCAGCATTTTGCTTCCCTGGAGGGAGTAACCTGTGTTAAATGAGATACAGTAGCTGCCCCTCCTCTTGCTATGTCTAGGACACACACTCACTCACTCAGACACACACACAACATTGTTGAAAGCCAGCCGTGCTGTAAGGCTACATTAATGGTGATCCACATTATCATAATTGAGGTGTCTGCTGTGCCTGTATGTGTACTTTGAGCATGTGAGTGAGAGTGTGTTTGTCCGAGGGGAATACAGAAAGACAGAGAGAGGGTCTTTACAGCCAGACAGACACAATACTTTCATCTTTTAGCCTAACGTTACAATGGAAGACAAGCTCCCTAAATGTCTCTGTGTATGTGTGTGTGTGTGTGTGTGTAATGTCACAAAAAGCATTATCGGACTGATCTAGAAACCATGTCAGCATTACAGAGCACAATGCAGGTACTTCATAGATGGAGATGATGACATCACAGAAAGAGAACATTAACTGAGCTTCTGTTATAAATGGATGAGAGTGCAGATCAAAGCTCAGACATAAGAAGTTATTTTAAAAAAAATACTTGTTGGTTTCTGGGATTTAGAATGAATGGAAAACACGTTTGTATTGTATCTATTGAACCTGGCCAGTCTGTATAGAGAGACACAAAATGAAGCAAAAAGCCAGCAGGACATTGAACCACTTATTAAGTTATAATTTAAATGCTGCATTGTGACATCATACCAAATTGAACAGTAAGATGACATCATGATATCACAGCAGCCTGCATCTTGGGAGATCTCATCAGCTTAAGTGCTTTTATGTAACCGCCCTCTTGTCCATATGGGCCAGATTGGAATTGAGAGCCAAGGAGATTAACATCACACCATTTAAAATGTTATCGGTATTCTGTAGAGTAGATGGACTCTACACACATGTGGATGCATACACATGGATGCATACACATGGATGGAGCACAAATGCAAGAAAATGTGCTGACATAAATAACATGTTTCAGTTAATGCCATGTAAATGAAGGAAGCCAAAAACATTTGTCAGTGAGTGAACATTTTTTGTTGCTGTGCATTCCACCTGTGGCTAATGATTCTCTGAAGATTCCATGGTCAAAAAAGCTAAAAAGAACAACCAGTTTTGCCTAATATAGCAAAAACAAAGTTGGATGTACATGGTTTTCACAGGCCAGCAATGAGATGATAACAGTTATCAGAGATTTCCTTCTTCTTTAAACTGCCTTAAAAGGAGGTGCTGTCAATGGCAAACCTGCTGCTGGCATTAAACTGTAAATCAAGGTAAAAAAACAAATGATTTATTTGTCTACTGTTTATAATTTGCTGGTAAGTCTAATGGTTAACTGGATTAAACTTTTACTTTGACATTTAATAGACATAATAATGGGTAAATTCAAAATCATCTCCTTAATTTTGGCATGCAGTCGTTCAAACTAGAACCGAAGGGTGACTTCAACAAGTCCCTGTATCACTTTAAATGTAGTAAAAGAATGTCTTCAGCTTGTGAACTAATTGGATGGATAACAATCTGTTAATGGGTATATCTGTGTTTGTGGCTGTGTTTGTGTGTAGAGCCTGGCTAATAGACTTAGCAAGGAATTGTAAGAAAAGACTTAATGCATTTAGGACATTAAGATGTGATGTGGATTTATCCCACCCAAACATATGGGTTAGGTCAAACTGTGTAAGTGAGACAGTAGGAAGTGGATCTTAGTTGGGTGACCTAGTTGCACACATGTAAAAAAGCAAAGCTGTTGCTGGTGATGTGTTTCAGATATGATTTAGCTCGTTGTATCATTTGCTTCAAGGGTTTTAGTGTTGATGAATGATTAACAGTATTAATGGCTTATTCATGGAGACCAGGGAGCTGTTATGCAGCTACAAAGGCAAACAATCCTCTCAACACCAAATAATAAGCTACACTGTGTACTGTACTGTGCTGTATAATAGGATTTTAAAAGCCCCAAAACATCACTTTACACAGTTTCCAACACTGCATCAGTCCAGAACATGATATATTTCAACAGGTAGAGTCACTGTGGTGTAAATGCCTGCAAGTAATTTCATTGAGGTATCAGTCAACAAAATAATGTAGGTGAACCCAGCCTGTTATTAGTTCATAACAGTAAAAGGGTGACACTTAAAGTCAAAAACAAAGAATTAGAAATTGATATTTTCTGTGCTTAAATTTGTAAAAATGTTTTCAATCTTCAATAATAGTCTTCAATATTCCTTCAATTGCACACAATGGAGTTATGCAAGAGTTTCTTTAATACCCTCTATAAATGTCACTAAACATATAATTTACAGCGGAAAGATGAGGACATAATAAAATTATAAATGAAGATTGACCAAAAATGTAATAGACTAATAAATAGTTCAGCTGGAGCATGCTCCAACATGGAGATGGATTAAGGTTCATGCTGAAACTGTGAGATTAAGTTCTTATAATGTCTATTAAGCTTAAATTCAGCTGCCTTCTCTTTTGGTTCCTGTCTGTGTGGCCGTGTTTACTGGTTCTCTTTCTATTTACTGTACTTTTAAAGTAATGTTGAACACTGTAGGTTTGTTTGGTCTAGTCAGCCTGACTGGTTTGCATTATAAATGGGCAGAAAATTTGCATGACATCATTGTTGTAGTTCAAACACTGATGCCCTCCGGCGTACACAGAAAAGCCTCAGAGCCAGAGTAAGATGGAACAGCTCCAAATAATGTTGCTTTAAAGCTAAAATATGTAATGCTTTAGAAGTCAGAAGTAATGAAACAATTTAATCTAAACCTACACTGTGAAAAAAACTCACAGGAAAGGAAGGATTATTAATTCGAGGAAGTGTGTCAGTTGAGGTTGTTGGATTGGTCTAACTGGTTAGGTGGCTCCAACATTTGTTCTTGCTTGTTAACAAGTTTCTTTGTCTTTCTCGTATGCTGTTTCAGATGCTTTTTTTGTTCATGAGCTGCAAAACATCCTGCCGTCCATTTGAATCAGCTAAAAACTAAATAACCTAGTAATTTCTTTCTTTATGTCTATTTAAAAAGTGAGTAACTTCCTGCACAGCAGCTGTGGTTTGAGCCAGCTTATTTGCATTTTATGCCAGAAACGGAAGCAAGAGGCTGAAGCAAACATCAAGTTCAATCACAGTAAAAGTGCCAGTCTAACAACTCGACCATGCAGATGATGTGGAAATTACAATGTTTGAACAAAATAAAGAATAGTTCTATCACTATCCAAACTTGCTTGGTTAGAAGAGATAGAAATGAGAGACTGGAGGAGTGAAAGTAAATCTACTAGTCAATTATTCACTCCTAACCTTTTTACTGCCTGCCTCAGACAAGCCTGAATTGTGTGCTCAGGAGTGTGTTTTTACAGAATGTGTGGCTCTGTAGGCTTTCACAGGAGTAGCATACACACATAGCAAATGATGAATATTTGCATGCTAAAAGTCTTTATTAAGGACACTGTATGAGCCAGGGTGGATTTAACATGAAGTTCATGAGATGTGTGTTTGCTCAATGTTTTGTTTTCAAGTTCATGGATTTTAACATGTGGTACAATGTATTTATCTGCATTAATATGCAGTAACAGTATTCTTCTGTATGTATACTCATACATACAGAAGCTGATCAGATGGTTGAAGTTCAGCCCAAAGCCTTTGTAAAGACTGTAAAGGCTTTCTTTGTTAGGTGAACCCATACACACACACACACACACACACACACACACACACACACACACACACACACACACACACACACACACACACACACACACACACACACACACACACAGTGATCTTGGCTGTTGCCAGGAATAAGCTAAGGGCCATTAATCTTGCTTTGCTTGGAGGTAACTGGCCAAATTCACCCTCACCCTCAAACATACGTGCAATCTGGCAGCCATTTTGTTTTAGTTTTTTATCTTCAAACTTGCACACTTTGAACCTTTTAATTCTGTTTACTGTTCATATTAAGGGGAGGAGTTTTAAGGCTCCTCCGTTCAAGTGTGTTCAGACTTAACAGGTGCAGTCACATGTATCCATGTATGTGCACTGTAGTGCGTTCATAGGGGTGGTGCGGCTGCAGTGGAATCCCACTGGTTTTGTTTTGCTGTATTATCTTTCAGGTGTGCAAGCTTTTGTTCATCTGCATGTGTTTGTGTTATGCAAGTGTGTGTTCTACAGAGGCACACAAAAGCCTAATCAGACCTGCCAGATGATTGTTTGGGTGGTGGACAGGGATTTTATTGTGTGAGTCACTACAGTGAACAAGAGGATTTGAGGCCTTTTGGTGATTATAAGGCCAGCAGTGGTTTCCTTCTAAATGCTACTGATGGAGTTTTTCTTTTAACCACACATCATCATCTAGCAGTTTTTATTATATTTTTTAGTTGACCTCATGGCATTGGATTATTTTTTTATCAGTTCATAAAATGTATTCAGATCCTGTAGTAAAAGCAGGAAAATTGTATTGCCAAACAAATCTTAAAGGACAGGTTTAAATTTCTTTTCAAGTGTGTCTTAAAACAAGTTAGGTGACTGTATGAACGATAAAAGAGGTTTTACTTGTTACAGCCATTTGACCTGTTCACACTATCGAATGCCCTATTAATGGAAGTGATTGGGGCGATGGTCCAAAATCTTTTTTTTTTTTTTTTTTTGCACAAAAAAGTATTCAAATGTGAATCTAAATTTAAAATGAACCATCAAATCAAACAAACAAACAAACAAATCCATCAATTGTTCAATGAATGCTTTAACCTATGTAAAGTACAAATACCTCAAAGCTACTTTGTTGTACAACTCCGCGCAAATGATGGCTACAATATGACTGTATGACTATATAACTGTATGTATAATTTAAGGGATCTGTGCAGAAATATGTTCATGTTAAATATAATTTTATCAGACTATTGTTTCCATGGAAGCATGGAGGGCGATGCTTTTTCATAGGACAAAATGATGGAATGAAAGGAGATAGATGAGTAAAAAGTGCAGGAAGTCTGAAGAGCTGTCATGTCCTGTAGACCGATGGCAGCCTGAGAGGAGGAGAGGAGAAAGAGTTTTTTCCCTCCCTCCCTATCTGTCTATTTTTCCCTCCATCTCTCTCTCTTGCTGTGTGACCTGCTCTGTCTCTCCCTTTGGGTTTAATCAACCAGACGGTTGGTTAGACCCAATCCAGGGGGGGATTTATCATCAGCAGGCATTAATCTGTGTGACAGGGGCTTATTAGATGAGAGCCACCACCCCTGCTGGCTGAAACTGTGGATGGAGCCTATCCTGACAGAGAGAGAGGTGGCTGAGAGGAAAGTCACACCGTAGGGAGGGCAGAATTAAGAAAGAAACTACCTTTTTTCCCCTTAGAGGGAGATGAAAGTAACGGAGGGAAAGAGGAGAAAATCTACTTGTATTTGCTCTGACATGAAGGGAAATTGAAAACACAGGAGAAGTCGGTTGTATTTGTTTGGAAGGTCAACATCAATTAGATGTGAAGTGTAAGCTGCCCATGTCAATACAATTACACAGCCGTGTGTGTGTGTGTGTGTGTGTGTGTGTGTGTGTGTGAGAGAGAGAGAGAGAGAGACAGAGAAAGAGCTGCACTTAGTACCAGTAATGTAAAGTGTGTACACATCTTGTTGTGTGTTTGTGTGTGTGTTTCTGCTTCCTGACACACACTGTCCTCACACATGAATGATTTTTCATGCTGATTACGTAATGACACAGCAGCTCTCCAGAGTTTTTGTTCCTGCACAGTGTCTCCTCAGGCTATGTGAGGATGTAGTGAGACTCATCCTTTCAATACTTTATAAAGTCCTGGCTGTGGCTTCGTCTTTTTTTTTTTTTTTTTTTTTGGATACCCAGGTGCAGTTAAGTTGAAGACCTTTCACTCCGTTATGGGGCTGTAGTTTAGGTCCTGAAGACAGCTGAAAGAAAAATAAATTGCCTGTGTTGTGATTCTGCATCTTGCTGACTCATGCCTCTTTGTGCTAATGAAGTCGTACACACATCGAACAGTGACAGCAGGCAAAAGGAGAGTTAGTGAGCAGTGCAACATGCTGGTCAGTGCAGCAGCATCTAGCTCTGGATCTTGCTTACTTTACTTTTTCGAATATGTAGCTCATAAATGTTGTAATACTGATTCATGCAAAGTAAATCACTTAACTCTTGCTCAAAATCAGGTCATGCTGCAGATTGTCTGTTAGCCAACAGGCAGTTGGAGGAAGCACATGGAGGATGTTGGCACTGTAAAAGTTGCATTCCAGGAAAAGACTCAGGCCAATGCAATTAGCTACTGTACCTTAAACTACAGCCTGAGCATAGCAGAATGATAATAAACTGTTTTTCTGCTTCTTTCTTTCTCTTCATTCCTTGGCGCAGTGACAAACTGGCAGGTTTGGGGGATGAAAGACTTTCCCGAGCGGATTGTAAAACAGGTTGTGCAGGTGTGTGTGATTTGCAGGGAAACATGATGGGGACAATGTGATTGAGTTCAAGAGAAATACAAAAAAATGTCTTATTGTTAATCGACTGTTTCCATTGAATTTCTTGGTGGCGATATCTTTTAAAAAAACAAAGGTGAAATTCTTAACTCAGACAATATTAATGTCCCCATTTTAGGAGCTGAACTGCTCTGTGTATGATGTCTTTGTAACTTTACTGGCTCCTCAGATGACATATCACTCTGTTTTTAGTTCACTATTTTAACTCCCATAGCACACATCCCTGAACCAAAATCTTACACTTCTGCTTTCTGATTTCTTTCTGTGGGCACCTGTGTATCACATATAGCTCTACTGTACTTCCTTTTACTTGTTTAAAAGATCCAAGCCTGTAATCCTGAAGCTCTTGGTGTATTTCTTTTGGTTTATTTATGAATCAGGACAGGAATAGAAGCATGGAGTTAATAAAACACATATTTACATACACATATTCTCTGCATAAATCCATGTGAGAGGTTTTTCTGGACTACTGAGTGTGTATATGCGTGTCTCCATTGTATTGGAAATGTGGTCAGGAAGGAAAACCCCGCCTCTTTGTTTCCCCTTGTCACCCAGAGTGACGATGGCATCACAGGGGAGGCCAAAGCTGCAGGGCATCGTGGGAAATGACCTTAAGGACTCAGCACATGAAGATGCACAGACGCGCGCACCCAGAAACATTTAACACTGGTCCGTGTGTGCGAGTGCACGTTTGGGGGCTAAGACTTGGTTTTAGGTTAGAATTACTCCATGTTTAGGGTAAGCGTTAAGGTTAGGCTTTGTGATTTGTGGGGGCTAGGAAATGCAATGACTGTACTCAAAGACAATCGTGTGTAGATGTGGATGTATGACCCAAGAGAGAGGAAGGAAAAGAGAAGGAGAGACATGAAATCAGGTTAAGGGGTGGACTCATGGGAGTAGGAATCTCATCTCATCTCATCTCATCTCATCTCATCTCATCTCATCTCATCAGACACAAGAAAATTTTACCCATGTCAGCAGTTTGTGTGTGTGTGTGTGTGTGTGTGTGTGTGTGTGTGTGTGTGTGTTGATGCTAATGTTAATCATTATATGTCAGTATTCTATTAACTGTAATCGAAGCCTATGAATATAAATTCTACAGATGTGCTAAGTCAGCAACATCTGTGTATCCACTGTAACTGAGTGTATAGCTACAGTTACAGGAGGACATAAAGTCTGTGGGACATAAATTCATGTATCATACTTTTTCGAAAGGGTGTCATGAAATCAGACATTTTAGACTGCAACAATCACAAAATGTTGGAGGGACTAATAAATATAACATATATTATAACATGTATTATAGCAAACATATTGGATTTTGTGTTTAATGTGATATTTAGTTACATTTTGTACAAATTGGAGACAACCTGTGAGTCCTACATAACCAGAACCTCTGTGTTTAGACTGCAACCAAAAATGTGTCAGTGTCACTGACAATTGTCAAGAACGGAAACTAGAACTGAAAATGTTGTGAGGTAAAATGGCAAATATGTAATTGAAGCGGCGGATATGAGCATGCAGTTATGTGACTGTAATGGGTAAAATAGTCTTTTGAGTCACATTGGGCTTCAGAAGCGAAACCTCTAACACATCCCTGTGTATGTGTGTGTGTATATGCGTGTATGTAGCTATTTGCCTCTGTCTATTGATAGTTTCCTTCCCCTTTTTGATAATTTTTTACCAACTTAAGATTTTCTAAATGTCTCGCATTATCTACACCCTGCAGGTAAATATAGGGTTTACTTGTGTACTTCTTATCATAGTTTACCGCTAAGATTTTCACAAGGCTAAAGTAGACACGTAAATGGCCTCAACGATAAGTGTCTGTGGTACTTTCCAGTTCTCACTGTCAGATTTATAATTAACATCTCTTCTATGGGGGAAGCAGTGAACACTGAGCATTTACAGTGCACAGAGACAGTAAACGAAGAAGCCCTCACATTCTTCAGCTGGCCATGTGGGAGTGGAGGGTATTGGTTTCTTGTCAGGCATTGATAATATAAGTAGGAGAGGGTTTGAGAGCTAATGGCTGTTTATTTATTCATGGGGTTTCATTTGCATTATAAACATTTATGAATTTACTTAAAGTTTATTTTTTTTACTGAAATACATACACAAATTAACACGACTAGGTATTAGATATTGCAAGATATTGTAGATATTATGCCTTAATTTTCAAGCAGGTGCTGTACAGTATGTCTTATAAAGCAAGGGGGACTCGAAAGAGACAACTTGACAAGTTAAGAAAAGAATCCTGTAAAAACATATTACATATCAAATTAGCCTGACAGCCAATTTGACTGCTCGCACACCATTTAACGGGCGTTACTAGTTGATATATGGTTCAGCAGGTGATCTTCTGGTGGTCTGATAATGATGTGAAATTTACTGACGTACCATATATTATAAAAATGGGAATGGTTAGTGGAGGCATATTTTAGGAGGAAAACAATCTGCTGAGGGAGAATGTTGTGGTGGATAAGTGGGCGTCAAAGCAGAGGCCTTTCAAGTGGTTCGTTACCTACTTCAAACTGACATATGTTTTTACTGCACTTCTGTATTTTAAGCCAAGTAGAGTCTTTCCCTGCCTCAACCTGACCAACTACATTTTGTACTTAAACCTATCATTACTTTAAGTTCGTAATCTTTTTCTAAATGGACAATAATGAGCCGGACTACAATGGGAAACCTTTCTAGTATTCAACCTAATATGAGCTAAAAAAAATCTACAACTGAATCATTATTGTGAACTAAAATGAACTGATGAAAACATTCACGGACTGAATTTTACTCCTTTTGACGAGTAACCTGGCCATATAAAATTTGTGGAATGACCCTTTTAATAATGGAACTCTTTCACTAGGAAAAATTGAAGTGAAAAGAAGCATGATGTCTTTGCTTGACCATATTGTTTTGGTGTAGCCATGCTCAGATATGTGTAGCATAAAATTTAAAGCAAAGTAAAACAAGCTGCAGTACACAGTATTTATTTTGTTACATATATTGTGTCACCCGCCACTTCAGCACCTGAAATGGCTTCAGGAAAGTAAGGTTTCTGCTTCGGGCTGGAGGCAGTTTCAGGTTGTCACCCAATCAAGATGAGAGTTTTGCAGCAAAAAATGGACAGACTGGGAATGGTGCAACTCATAATGCACATTGTCAGGACAGAAAAGTGTACAGTGAAATTCAATCTGTACCACCATGTTAGAGGCTGTTTTCCATGCAGGGAGATACAAACACAGTCCGTTTAAGTCAATCCATCATTGGTTTCCTGCTATTTGTGAATGTAAGATCCTGAGGTGAGACCATTTCCAATGAATCACTCTGGCTTTTAAATTCATTTAAAAGAAAACACTGACCAACAGTGACCTGCAGCCACTGATCATATACTGAAGGTCCATAATGCCTGAGAGCTGTAGTTCAGTAGCAGGCTGAACTTTGTGTCACCCCTCATTCTGCCTCACTTTAAATGTTTCATATAAACATTCTGCCCTGACTTCTGCCTTACCCGCTACCCCCCCACTCCCCACTCCCCCTCTGTGTTAAACTGCCCTTAACATAAGAAACTTAAGTTCAGGAAAACATCATGCTTCATGTCTAATGTTTCAGTTGAAGTTAATGGTGTGTATGTCTGTGGTTCAGTCTGTGTATGTGTTTGCCTATATGTTTGAGATTTCTGTTGTGTGTTTGTGTGTGTGTGTGTGTGTGTACGTGCCCTCATGCTCACTGACAGCACAGTGAATCAGCAAAGCAGCTTCAGCCATGTAGAAGAAATAAACATCATTTATTTAACATGGACTGTCCCATGTACAAATGTGTGTGTGTGTGTGTGTGTGTGTGTGTGTGTATATATATATATATCTATATAGATATATATATATATATATATATATATATATATATATATATATATATATATATATATAGATATATATAGATAAATAGATATTTTTATTCTGCCCAGACTTCTAACTTCTGCCCTGATTCTCACCTGTCTAAGATAGGAGGAAGATTCACATATGAACTTAATGTTGTTTAACACATGTAGCACACAGTGCGGAATCGTCTTAGTCAGATTCGTTCTCAGAAATGTACAAACTCCATTGCAGCGAGGGTTACCGTCTGTTCAAAGTGTGCAGGAGGCATAACATGAAGCAGAAAGCATGCTGCGGGTGTTTTGTTTACAGCATATTGAAGTACATCGCCTTAAGGTAACTTCATCAACACACCTACTCTATGCACACATGTGCTCACTGAAACTGGACTTTGTAATGGGGGCTTGCAGGATAAAGTTTGGGCTGTCTCAAACATTTGCATTCTCACAGGGAGCTTCTCCAGGTAAAGTCTAAAGAAATTCAGGGTTTCAATGTGTGTATGTGTGTATCGGTGTGTGAGCAGAGCTGTGTGTGCAGCTCTGGATACCCACTAATGTCACGTACCATGTTTGTAAATTATAAAACACACACAAATACACACCCTTAAGCCTGCATTTACAACTCTACACCTACAGAAATATGAGAATTTTGACATCACAAAATGTCATGATAGTGATCGCTCCTATGCACAAACACACAAAAAGCCAAATGCATTTTCTCACAAACACGTATATACAGTAGAGATGCATGTCAACCCTCTGTTCCTCCGTGTGAGCAGCTTATTACAGCCTATATTTATATTTTCATGTTAGGCCTGTATTGGCAGCAGTGATTATGACAGAGGAAGTTTGGTGACGTAGTATAAAAGGCAACAAAGTCAGCATGTGGAGGAGGCAGCTGGTACGAATGATAATGGATGTCCTTTCAGTCAGTATACAAACCATCCAAATTATCCTTACACCTAGCAAAGTGTGCTCATCAACCACTAGTTATTCCATAACCTTAACTACATGTTTTTATAATTAAACCAAAAAAATGTGCGCTTGCCTCGCTGCCAGTAGGGAGAGCTATTTCAAGAGATGCTCCTAGCGAGATAACTGGTAGCTTTAGTTAAACTGCTGGTCACAAGGACAATAGAATCCCAAAGGTGTGTGTTCATCTTTTGTGATTCTGTACTATTCTATTGTTTGTGACAGATAATCACACACATACATACAGTCACACACACCCTGATGTCTTTTAGCAGATGTTTTTGTCATACGTCATTGTGTGTGTATTGGGTGTGGCTCTTAAGTTATTCAACTCAACAACAAAATGCAGTGTAGACAAAGAACCGGGGTCAGAGATACTTAACTGTAGATACAAAAAAAAGATTTCTCATTCAGTATTTTTTTTTCTTAGACATAAAAAAATATTTATTTTCCTTTTTATGACTGAACTTGTGAAGTTATGAAGGTTTTATTTATGCTTTCATTTTAACAAGATCAAAGTTCAAGTCAAGGATTTATAAGCTCTAGGCTGATGGAAGTCCAGCAAAAATAAAATTTCCAAAGAGCATAGATGTCCAGCCAAATTAAAGGCTGCCTTTCATAATTCATGGGAAAGCTGACATTTTGGAAATGCCAACAACATATTTTTCATCCAAGCTGATATTTCCTGTTAAGTGTTTGCTGTCCAAACAATCTGCATAATATCTGTCAATTGCTACACCCATCATCAGGTTTGTGGTTATTAAAGCAGATTTTAAATGAAAGCTAATTTCCACATATGAATCTTTATCCTGGAAATTGGTGTGTTGTGCTCAACCTTAGTCAGGAGAGATGACTAGAGCAAAGGTTCATGAAGTGTCATGCTTTATATGCTCCTCTCTTGATCCCAAAAGTTGCTTGAAGGACAGATAAAGTTTGAAGCTCTGCAGTCACATGGGGGAACAGAGCACCTGTCAACAATTTCTGCTGTACATTATCTATGAGTCATACGTACACTGAACAACCACAGCTCTGCCTATAAAATGCACCACAGAAAAGAGGTTTCGATATGACCCTGCAAGTAGACTGAGCACATATAAATATATATATATATATATATATATATATATATATATATATATATATATAGAGAGAGAGAGAGAGAGAGAGAGAGAAAGTGTTCACTACAGCCATTTCCATCCTCTTTGCAAAGTCAACCACCATCTGTACTTCTGTGTTCCTAAAGACCAAACCTGCCCATCACATTCTCACCACCTCTGTTCTCTATACCTACATGTCCATTGAAATCTGCACCAATCACCACTCTCTCACCTCTGGGGATGCTCTGCATCACTTCATCTAACTCACTCCAGAATTTCTCCTTCTCTTGTAACTCACATCATACTTGTGGGGCATAACCACTAACAACATTGAACATCACGCCTTCAATTTGCTACCTTTCCACCTGGTCTCCTGGACACACAGTATGTCCACCTTCCTTCTCTGCATCATGTCAACCAACTCTCTAGCCTTCCCTATCATAGTCCCAACATTCAAAGTCCCTACTGTCCTTCATTCTTAGCTTTCCTCTTCTCTCTCTGCCTACGAACACACCTTCCTCCTCTCCTTCTTCGATTTCGACCAACAGTAGCCCAATTTCCACCGGTACCCAGTAGGTCCACAGCACTGGTGGCAGTCGTTGTTAACCTGGGCCCCGACCGATCCAGTATGGAAGTCATTTTCAGTGTGAAGTCATGATTTGCATGTTTAATTTGTCAAGTGTTTTATGACGGATGCCCTTCCTGACACAACCCTCTGCATTTATCCAGACTTGGGACTGGCACAAGAAGACACTAGCTTGTGTCCACTTGCAGTTGCATTATGAACTGTCAATGAGCTCCTTTAAATAAAGACAGCACAGATGTGCAGGTTAAAATTCAGTGTCAGTACAGAGCAGAGAGAGCACAGTCACTGCTCATTGACATTACTCATATGTGTTTTTAAACCATTGTTTGAGCATAGTAGAGTCCACACACTGTTCCTCACTAATAAACAGGACCAGAGCTCAGATCAGTGTGCAGATTTCTTTTCCAATATGCTTCTCTCATAAATGTGACTGGTTAGATCATGCTGAAGTGCCAGGAAGACAGAAGGAAGCTGTCACCTGTCCTGTCACCTGGTAAACAACTGGAGTCATATTTGTGGGACTGTCGTGACTCAAGGTAAAATGACAGAAACGGTCAATGTCAGACAAATAGGGTCTACTTCATAGTCAGACCTAAAAACCCCATCAACCACTCAAATAGCTATTCAGATTACATTAAAAACTGTAAAATAAAATAAGATACAAAAGCATAAAAACATCACATATTATCTAAAAGGAAGCGAGATAAAGGTATCAGTGGTATTCAACTAAAATATACCCATGTCCGTGCACCTTGACAGCAGGTATCCCACCTGCTGTCAAGGTGCACGGACATGGGTACTATAGGTTGTTCTTTTACTGTCGTGACTCCAGACAAGTATTGCAGCTATAGATAATATGTCATAGCATGTTGTAAGGACTAGATTTTACTTGTGATTTACACTAACTAACACAGTCAATCGTTAACACATTTGGTGCATTTTTACTAGCTACATTTAGTCAAAGTGTTGATGTTTTTGAACCTATTATTATGTGAAATTGAAATGTGCTTGTTTCACTATTCACTATATTTTCCTACATTTATGGGGTACATACAATAACAGTGACACTTTAAAAACTGGTCAATTGGCTCCTAATCCCCTTTATTCGAAGACTATTTCAGAAGTTTTTGCAGCATCAAAAGAGCTTTTCACTGGTGGTGCAGATGGCTTTTTGTGTTTGCTTTTCGCTACCTGGACGTTCCCCTCTCTCTTCATCTCTCTATCCCCACCACTTCCTGCCTCCCTCATTCCTTCTTTTCCTTTCACTCTCTAAAGTACCTCCATTTATTTAGATTCCCCAGTGCCCCTTCCTCTCTTTCCCTTTCCCTCTCTCTTTCTCCCCCCTGTAGAGTGTCTCTTGTGTGATTTGGTGGTATGCTAAATAGCTTCTAACACCACACACACACACACACACACTGAGTGAAGGAGGCAGTGAACTGCTAACAAAATGCAGTTCGCGGGAGCATCAAAACAAACTGTGATCCAGCTGACCTTGATAAACAGCCAAGTACTGCATGGAGGTAAAAAAGAAAGGCAAGGAAAAGAGGCAAAAAAGTGCTAAAATTTGTATGAAGTATCTTTAAATTTCTCCCACCCATTCTCTATCAATCTGCTTTTTTGTTTTCTCCATGTTGTCATGTTATTTGGCAAGATCTGTTTCTGCAGCTGCAAGGTCGTCGTCCTCTCTGTGTACACACGCACACAATGATACTGATTCCCAACTGCTATCAGTTGTTGTGGCGCTAAAAGGGTGGAAAAGGATCAGGCTGCATAGAGAGAGGGGTCACAGGTGAAAGAGGGTGTCATGTTTGTGTCAGCATCTGGTAGGAACTGCTGGAGTGGAACCTGTAAAATAAATACACTGGCTCACAGCCTCATGGTGAGTGCAGTGTGGGATTGTGAGATTTTTGTGTGGTTGTAACTCGGACTATATAGTGCAGGAAGAGCCAGTTATTTTGGTAATGTGAGAGTCACTTGTGTCTTGCTAACAACACGTCCATTGTTCTTTACACTGAAGCTAAAAAAGAAGCCAAGAACCAGGGATGGGAGGGGGGGAGAAAGGCACTGATAGCTTCTTCACCCTCAGTGCCAGCAGATGCCTGTGGATCTAAGAGGAGCAATAATAATAAGATGCAATAATAGAATGTATATCAACCTTTGAGGGTTGCTCAATCTGTATCTTAGTCATACTAAAACACTGACTCAGGCACAGACGTTCAGATTGGAGTAATGAAGGCTTTAAGCATTTTGGCACACACACACACACACACACACACACATACCTACACACACACACACACACACACACACACACACACACACACACACACACACTGAGGGTTAGATAGTTACTACTGGTTAAACTTTGGGTGCTTTGATCTATGGTCTCAGTTGCACAATGCCTACTTTGTGTTCCTTTGTCGAGAAGAGCCTCAGATATTCTCAGCACAATGGCCGATTTTGGAACACACTAAGTCAAAATGTGTATTAACACATCAAAGGTTTGTTTGTATTTTTACAACCTTGGATCTATAGGGACGATTCTGCACATTCAGTGCCCCTTTACTATGTGAAATTTTAAAACAAATCACAAATTTCATTCGTGAATTCATTTTTGTTGAGTTTGAGCTAATAGTTAAGCGGTCTTGTGTCGAGGTACCAGAGTTTTATTTAGAGGTTACATTCCATTAAAGGCAGCCTTTAAGGTCAGCATTGTAAATGTATTTCGTGTGGAGTTTGCATCTTGTCAGTCTTGCAGTTGAACATGTGCATCTTATTAGGTGTTACCACCCTTCTCCCTAACCTTTTAGCTGTTTTCATTACCTAACCTTAATCATAGTTTGATGTTATAGTGTATTTTGCCCAAGTTGTCATGTTATGATGTGAGAGCTCGAGAAACTGAGAAATGAATAAACAAGGATCTTTATCTGAAAACAATCTACATATTTATAAGACAATATACTGGGTTTTTAGAGATGACATGATGAAAAGAATGGAAACAAATGTGGTCAGTGGAAGCAGACGCCCATGAGAACATTTATCTGTGTGTTTGTATGATTACAGGGTTTGGTTGCGGTATCTTGTGTGTGTGTCACCTAATATATTTGTGTTTCAGCTTCTGTGGCCTCCCCAGCTGGGTCTATAATGGAAAATGTTTTAAACCAGATGGGAGGTAAACCTCTATGGTTTCCATAGGCCATGTGTAGGCCTGGTGTGTGCCCCTGTCTTTTTCACTTTAATGGCTCCATGCTGTCTCTCCATCACTCTCGCTGTGTCTAAAAAGTGTTAGGCTCAGGCTCAGGCATTAGATTTGGCATTAATGTTGATCTTTAAACAACCCTTCCTACTCTCTCTTGACACCAATTTCTGCTCTGCTCCCACTCATCTTTACTTCTGTGCTCAAGTCACCATTACACATAACCTTTAACCTCAGCTTCCCATTACACCACGAATAATGACATCATGAACAGGACAGAAATGAAAAGAGGAGGCTGGACGAAATACAGTTTTCAACACGACAGAAAAGCGGAAGGGGAGCTAATGATGAATATTTAGTGTTTGTGTTGAGATCAGAAAGCCAGTAAATGAATGCTGTGTCAACAGAATCAGTGGCTCAAATCCCTCTTTCCTCTCTCCCTTTTTCATTCGCCTTCAACCCTCCAGGCCTGCAGGCAGCTAATTCACATCTCTCTATTATTGATTAGCTCAGTCTCCCTTCCCTATTAGCCTCTATTACTATCTGCTCCACTAATGGACAAGCTGTTATCATGCTGCTAAACCTCTTCTCTGACCAGAGTCATCATCCTTTTTTTTACTCTTTTGCCCATTATTATCATGGCTTTCTATCTTTTACTGTCCATTCACTCTGTCCTTTCTCTGTCTACTTCTACTGTCTTCTCGACTACTTGCTCTCTGTCTGTGCAGCGCCTATAAAGGATGCATTGAATAATGTGTGCTTATGAGGAAGCATTGTGGTGGACATCTTTAGGTGTATCAACAGCCCCATCATCAGTATACGGTATATTGGCTTTGTTAATTATTAAACCGCTGTGTCCACAATTAAAATGAATCATTTCCCGTAACACAAACACACACTGCCCTTTTAGTCATATTTTGACATAAAGCTTATCATGGTTGTGGTTTCTGATAAAAACCTTTACTCAGACACGAATGTCATTTTAGATCAATTACACGTTAAACCCTCAATCCGATTTTTGAAGACTTATATTTTTTTTTTAAATTACATAAATATCTGTTTTTATATATATATATATATATATATATATATATATATATATATATTGTACATTTATCTCCATAAAAACCCCACAACAGCTTTTATCTTCGTAAAAACTGAAGCGGTTTAAGTAACAGGACTCCTTACCAACTTTCTAATAAAGTCAATGAATTGGGTTTAAAGGGCAACTTTACCAATTTTCAACTTGCTCCCTGTGGCTTTAATTTAGCGTCTAAATGTGTATGAATGCTTTTAAACTTCCCTCTGACTTCCCTATAATAAATATCTCATTACTAATAGATGAAAAACTCCTCTAGAATCACCTGGAGGAGTAGTTTCATCATAAGGAGTTCAGATTATGTCATCTGGAAGAATGGAAAATAAGGTTGACCATGATTACATGACATATGCATATGACTGGCTGCTGTTTCTTCACTTGCATGTTGAAAGAGTCCGTTATGTGTGGGTGTGTGAGTGCAGCCACCACATGCAGATGTTCCTGTCCATTTAATGAGAAATGTGTGGGGTCTCTGTGTGGTTGTGTGCGCAGCAGATAAAGACATGAAGTTGAAATTTGAGGCAAAAAAAAAAAAAAAAAGGAGGACAATCAGACGTGGATTATGTGTTTATTAGGCCTGTGGTAGCATACTCTCACACACACACACACACACACACACACACACACGACATGCACACAGTTGCCCACATAGCTATAATAAACTAGTCTCTATCAATGTGATGTTCTGTGAGCATGTGTCTGTTATTAGCTTTATTTGAAACAGTTTGCACTGGTCTGAATCTAATTGTGTGCACAAACCAAAACCAGTCATTTTGTGTTGCCCCTAAATACAGATCAGGTAAAAAAAACTTTTGTGCGTGCTTGGCTGCTTATTGGCACAAGTTAGTTAAACTTTTTGTCTTGTTTTTCTATCAGTTGTTCAACTTTGTTGCCCTCTTTCTGCTTACTCTGTACCAGAAGCCAAACATCTGGGACAACAGCATTGCATATTGATGACAAAGTCTTCATCCTATTGTAAATTCTCTTGAGAATTTTAATACAACTTAATGTTAGTAGGTATACTTCCTGTATGATTGATTGCTTTTGTTATTTAGTTATTTATTCTTCTACATCAGTGGTCCCCAAGCCTGGTCCTTTGGGTCCCCCGGCCCTTATTGTTTCCAACTATCCCTACCCAACTAATATGCCACACCCATTGCTGATTACCTGAATCATATGCTGGAACATACTAGAAGAAAAAGCAAATAGCTATTTTCCAACTACTGATTTACTTAAAATACCTTATCCAGGTTTATCAGCGGCAGGCAGGGCACTACTACCCTCAGGATGGAGGTACAGAAGTGTGAAATGCATGACTTCAAGACTGAAGAACTCTTTCCTCCCCTCTGCCATCAGACTTCTAAACAGCTGATAGGAGTCTGCAATCATGGACGTAACTGTTTTCATGGACATAACTGTTTACATTGATTTACATTTTTGCCTTTGCACATTTATTATTTCAGAACTGCACTACCTTTCTGAGAACTGCACTACCTTACTTTTTATTGCCTTATTCAGAACTGCACTACCTCACCTTTATTGCCTTTATTGCTCTTATTTTTTTTTCTATTTTTATTTTACTTTAGTGTATGACATTTATTGTGGACGGCAAAGTAAGAATTTTTATTGTGCAGGGAAACATGCTTTCTGTGCATATGACAATAAACACAATAAATGCTGCTGTTAAACAAAAGGTCTGTAGACAGTTCAGATTTTTACACACTTTCACTTTGTCGGTGCTCCATTCTGCAGGTCACGATGCTACATTAAGTCCCAAGATAAAAGGATAAAGATATCTTAAAGGGGTGGCCACAAGTTGTTAATGATCATACATTGAAAGTAAAACCTTTACTGTAGCAGCCCGAATTCAAGGCTGAAATAAATGATTACCTTTATAAGTAGAATAAACAAATAATATTAAAACTGGACTTCTACCTCTCTCCAATTTTTTAGCCGATTCTGACCACTCAGAGCTTAATAGTGTAGTTATTTGTTGATATTTTACAATATGTAACATTATGTTTATTAAATAACACTTTATCAAACAATATACATATACAGTTATGTATCTAAGACATATACAATATGACCGTAACACCTTTTAACTTATTCACTTTAGGCTAAATGTGTTGCCAGTCTGCCCACCCTATTAAAAATGATCAGGGAGATAATATGTCATTACTTTTTTTACACTAATTTACGTTTATTTTCAATGTTTTCTCCCAACTGTTGTTTTTCTTTTGGATCTTGATTCATGCTTTGATGAAACAGTTTGAGAAGGAAGATTGACTTGGTTAAACTGATCAGAATTTACGTCTAGAGTTTGTTTTGTTAGAAAGAATTTAGACAATGTCTTGTTTTAAAGATGCTGAGGTGAAAAGTTCTGATGTAGTGTGACAGATATTAATGTGTCTTCATATGGAATGTCCCATGCAATTACAAATGTTTTCAGTTAGTTTTATTGGTGTTTTTATGTTGTTAAATACAACAGTCCTTCTTAGGGATTCTGCTTTCAGGGTTCACACCGGACAACTCTGTCAACACCAATTGCTAATGAACACTTGTTTTTAGAGGTCAGTGAATGTCCTGAACATCCATTATGAAATCACTTCCAATATTTGTGCAACAACGAAGGCCTAATGGTAAATTATTAATGACTGAGTTGAAAAACTATCCTGAAATATGAGATTTTCATATTATGCGATGAGAGGACTTTATTATATCTATCAGTACAGTCTGACTGTATGATAAAAATAACAGGATTGTGTCAACTCATTCATACGTTAACTCTCATACACATATTGGGGTTTATGTACACACAGCTCCTGTGAAGACTGGTGAATGCTCAAGGCACCCAGCTTTCTAAACCAATACACACACACACACACACACACACACACACACACACACACACACACACACACATTCCTACATGCACATGCTAATCCTGCAGGGCATGGACGAATTTAGGGCAAGCCTGATTAGTAGTGCTACTGCTTATCACCCAGCGCCAGAGAGAAGAAGATAGAGAGAGAGGTTGGGGGTGGGAGAGAAAATGGGGATGTGCGAAGAGGTAGTGGGAGGTTGGAAACTGGGAGAAGAGGGTGAAAGAATTGAAGGTATAGCACTGTGGATTCACACGAAGGAATTTGTTTTTCATTCTCTCTATTACTGCTGTTATTTGTCTAAAATCCAGCAAAAAAACACACACAACACACCCAAAGAGGAAAGAAAATAGTAGTAATTAAAAAAAAAATAGCAGAGCATTAAGTGACCTTGGACCTCCTCCTTCTCCTTAACAACCCTACTTTTCGTCGATACTTCTCCCCCTCTATGTGTCCTTGTATCATTTACCTTCTGATGATTTCTGCCTCTACCTCCCACATCTTTTTCAATATTTTTTCTCTCAACCTTATTTTTTAATCCTCCTGTTCCCCCAGGAATTTAAACTTTGTCTGCGTGTGTGTGTACAGTGAAGCAGAACCAAATCAGAGTGCAGTGTTGTGTGTCAGGGTCATTTCACATTTCTTTACCTCTGAGTGGAGAGGAGGACCCCAAGATATGTATTCAAAAGTGTTTACCACTAATAAGACACTCCTTTATAAAGGGCAAATGAGTTGCAACTAATGGCTTTATTAAAGCTTAACGCCCCCTGTGCTTTTTCCTTTTGTTACTTCATCATGGGTCAATATGCACACATTCAGCTTTAAACTTGCAGTTCTGAGGCAGAATGTCCAGTGTACTCACATACATTTCAGTGAACTAGGAGACAACTTTTGTCTAGCAAATTATTACCCTCCAAACACAGCTAAAGATGATCTATAATAACTCAATTATTGAAGCTTTATAGATGAGTGTCAAGCCTTCAATAAATACAATTCATCACATATTGTGTAAAACGATTTTGGTTAGTCTTCATCCTCCTCAACATGGCTTTTGGCTTGTTTGTCTTAACATTTTAGCAACAATTGCATTTTTGCAATGTGCTATTATTATTTAATGCTTGTTATCAATTAACAAAGCTTTTGCTTATTGATGATCAATAGTTCACAAATATTTGCAAGTGGTATCACAAAGAACATTGTATGATAGCTGCTGTTGCCTTGTAGTTTTCACATAAACCAAAAATCTTTCCAGTATCTGTAGTGTACACATCCTGAAACAGCCCTAAAATGTTTCCAATGTGATCTCAATTAAAAGCCACATGCACTGTTGTTAAACATAACCCTTAAATCCTTAATTCACTTTTAAAGCTCCTAAAGATTCTGCGGTCTCTCAGTGTACTGTTTTTCCAGTGAGAAATCAGCACATGCACACACCAACAATTTGCACTTATAAGACAAACTGGTTTTTCATTTCAGATTCAAAATTGGTTTTAGCATTATGTTACCATAAAAGGTCTTACAAACTATTGCATTTGACATGATGAAATTTGCAGACACGCAGACAGAGCCTGGCTGTCCCTCTAATATATCTAGACAGTTAATATTTTGTCTGTGTCTGAGTGAGTTAAGGTGGCTAAGATACTGGTCTTTATAGTGGGTTTGTCTTATATTTGGTGATGTTGTTGCATTCATGTTTTGATCCTATTGAGACATGATCCATCTTTCAGACAGTATAACTTATGCTACATGCTGTCTCATACATCCAGTCTGCTGTTTGCCTCTTGCGTGGTTACTAAGCAAACCACAGCTGCAAACACTTCAGAGGCATGAACCATTTTCATCCTCAAGTGTGACCATACAGAAGCTACACGATGACTGTTTAGATCTAACAACTACACATCTTTGATGCTTTGACGGCCCACTTATTGAGTTAATAAAGGCTTAAATTGACTGTGACCACTACAAGAGAAGGATTGTCTCTTTTTTCTTTCGTTCTCTCTGAATTTCAGAAAGACATACATTAAATTAGACCACTTGATGTTCTGTCAATCCAAGAAGAATATGTAGTCTAGAGGGAGATTTCATCTAAACAACAGATGCCTGCCAGTCTTGTTATAGCTATTTTTTTTTCTATTCCCATTCTGAAACATCTTTTAATGAACTGCCCCCCCCCCCACACACACACACACACACACTTTCTCACTTATTCTGACACACTCTCGAAACAGGATATGCCTGAATAGTTGACTTCTGTCATCAATCATGCAAAGACAATGAACCACTTGGGAAAAATAAAATCGGGTTAACCAAACATTGCAAACACCCACAAAAGTTCAGACAAATGACATACTAGTCATTTGTCTGGATGCTGGGTCAGACACTGTATTTTTGCTGTTTTAAATTATGGTCAAATGAAACTACAGTGTATAATAGATTGCATTTCTGTGCAACATAATCAAAATATAGGCAGTGGGGGTCGTTATCATTTCCTAAGTTGGGCTTTTATTTAGCCTTATAGAGCCTCGGAAATTCTCGGTTTTACTGTAACTAGATATTGACATACAAAATGAAGAAAAGACAACAACAGCAGAAGACTTTAAAACTGATTTATTATGTCGCTGACACTTTTTCTGGCATGACCTCAACAATACAATAATTGTCATTGCCTCAAGTCTTACAATGCTTTGCTTTGTTCACACTGTGTAAAGTCAAAAAAAGATGTTCTGGTGTTAAACGGGGATGATTCAGCCATTATCAGACCCTACACTTAAACAATGGAAGTGTGCAGTCATGTTGTAGACAAGTTTCTATCATTGAAACAAGAAGATTTTTTTTAAAAAGCTGATGTTGAGCCTTGTTTTATGTGAGAGTGACAGTAGAATCTATATGAAATATGATAATGAGTGCCAGCATGAAGCTAAAAATACCTGCACAGGGGAAAATATGTGCTTTTTAAAAACCACAGTGACTCTTAAAGCTGTGTATTAATGACTGGAGGGATGCCTCACTCTGGATGATGCTAGTTGTCTGCTCTCACTCATCATAATACATGCTGAAGTGTTAGCACGGAGCAGGGGAGGCAGCTAATGGGAACGCTATCTAATGGGACAATCTGCCAAAAGCTGATATATTTTACTCCAACCTGTGGAGTGTGTCTGCCCCCAAATGCTGCTGAACAATTCAGAGGAAACCGCAGCTGGAAAATGGCATTGATAGCTCTATGAATGTGTGTTTCTGCAGATTGTGGGGCTCTGTGGCTCATGCAGCTGTGTCCTGGCTCTCCATAGGGATAGTGTGTGTGTGTGTGTGTGTGTGTGTGTGTGTGTGTGTGTGTGTGTGTGTGTGTGTGTGTGTGTGTGCCTTAAGAGACTTTGGGGACAGGAGCATGTGTGCTCTTCCCTGCATCTCTTCTCTCCGTCCCGTTGGTTTTGATTGACAGATGAAGGAAGGAGGTGTATAATTTATCACTTCCTGGTTGGTCCAGTCCCTCAATGCCCTGCAGTCAGAGACCAGAGTTGGTCCCCCCAGAGCAGAAGCCAGTTTATTAAACCCTTAATGGACATGCTACACACACACATAGCCACACATACACACATGCATGCACGCACACAAACACACGCACCCGCGCGCACACACACACACACACACGACAGACTCTGTTGCTCTCTCTCCCTGGCTGCCTTTCAGTCATGTTTAATGTATAATGAATGAATGATTCATAGCAGGGAAGAGGATTTTGTATTTTAGACATACTTATTCATTTATACTTTCACCAGCTGCTTTTTAAAATTATACCCTGGTGTGATTTTTATTTCAGCACCTGTAAGGTTGCCAGGTATTCCAGACACCTTATTTTTAGTGTACAGATCCCCACTTCCTGGTAAATTTTGGAATGTCCCAGTTACATCCATGTAATGTCACAGCATATAGAAAACACTTCAGTGAGTAGGGTTATGGAAGGTTTAGTCAATATTTTAACATTAATCTTTGATAAGTTTCTTCAGTGTGAAAGATGTCGCTTCTAGTGATGATGGTAAAAAAATGATCTCCTGAATTTTAAAGTTTTATCAGCTCATGTTTTTGTTTTTCTGGTTCACAAATGTACAGTTTTGGTTCACTCTCACTGCACCATTTAAAATTGACGGGGATCAATAATACACACACAAACGTACACACAAATCCAACATAAGGATTAAAAAAACACGGCCTGCTGATCTTTGTTGGAACATGTATCCTTTTAATGAAGTCCCCATCAGATAGGCACATCTGCACGCACACACATCACACCGGTGCACATAAACAGACACCCAAGCAGAGGATGATATTTGATACATGGTGAGAGGTGGCATTTACCCAACCTGCAGAGTATCCTCTCTTCCTGTTTGACACATGTCAACTCAAATGTATTCACAAAGCCCTTTTAACAAAGAGTTATAGGTGTCATTGTGGAGATAAAAGACATAAAAAATATGGAAAACAAGGAAATACATCTTCAATTTTCATCTGAGCAACCTGACAGGACTTTTTTTTTTTTGCTTGGATGTGTGTGGTTAGAGGTTTACGCACAGTTGTGTGTGTGTGTGAAGTGGGCAGATGATATAGCTCTAGGAATCACCTCCCTGCATTAGAGTGCACAGCAGGTGGTGTCACTGTGGGCACTTGTGTGTACACATATGTGTGTGGGTGTGTGTGTGCGCGTTGTCATGTCCTACACAGCCAATGAAGACCAGTTCACAAGGACATCTCTTCAGACCTTGCCTTTGGCCTGTGTCACTAACAGTCACGTCTGCTTTGCTGTCTGTGTGTGTATATTGGTCCAGCACGAGGAAATAGGCTGTAAAGTGAGTTTGAAGAAGTGATGCTGGAGGGTGATGAACAGACGGATGTGACAAAGCACATAAAAAGAATTCACAAAAAAGACAGAAGTAAGAAGAGAAGACAGAGGGGATGAGATGTTGTATTGCCTCCCTTCTCATCTTTCATTTGAAGTCAGTTTTGATCGACAGATTGAGGAGGAACATGTTTATTTTAATAGCTTTGCAGTGTAAAAGTGGAAGAAGAATACTAAACAACTTTTAATAAACAGAAACGCATAGATACTTCATGCATACACTCATTAAAGTAGCAGCTGTGTCTGTGTGTCTACTTCTGTCTGTCTTATGCGTCTGCTGTAACAGACTAAGATCCCCCTCCTCGCATTGGCTGATTTTCAGGAAGTGGAAGCCCTCTCTGAGCAAATGGTGGCCCGGCCCGCTATTTGACTGCCTGGAGGCATTTAGTGGAGCAGATGGCTCCTTAGTGAATGAGCAATGACATTCATGTGAAATGTTAAGAGAAGCAGACTGGCTAGATGAGGGAGTTTGGATGGAGGCAAGAGGAGAGAAAATGTGTGTGATTCAGTTACAGGCAGATGTCAACGTGTTGGGACCTTTTTATTTTTTCATTTTAGAGAACCCAGACAGCCTCTAAGTGGAAAACCATGTCAGTGCAGGGGGCCATCTATCAAAATATCCTGACATGGTCCTGTGAGTCCCATCTGCCTCTACAGGAACAGAGGACAATTATAGGAGTTTAAATCATTTAGACGATAGTTTAAATTGGGGGTCATGTTCCTCCAAATTCCATTTGTGGTCCTCAAAGGATTTTCCTCCACAGATTTCATTTGTGTAAGGTATCAAGTGCTAACAGTAATTATTATTCGGCTGTCTTCCTTTCCCAAATTCTCTTGATGTAGTTAAATAAATAAATGTTGGAAATATTATTTTCACCTTGTTTGTACTTATAATTAACGTCTGCTTCCTGTTAAAATTACTCCCCTGTTAAATTGTCACATTGTCAACTCCTCACGTCTGCCTGCGGTGTAACACAGTGTCCTCTCCTCTTATATCCTGCTTTATAATCTCCCTTATTGTAAGTAACAGAATGTGGTCCATTATGGAATGGAATGCTGTGTGTCTTCCCATAAGGGTTATTAGTATGTTTGATGTCTGCATGTTAAGTAGACGTGCGTGTGAGCAGTTGAGTGGTGAGTTTGTGTGTATATAGTAGTATGCTGTGATGAGGCTTCTTAGAGATAATAATTAAAATATCTTAAATAGAGGCTATGCAACAGCAGTTCTCTGGAGATATTACAGTAAGGTCAGGTGTCAGTGTTTCCTTGCAGATGACTGCATGTGTGTGAGCGTTGCCATTGAACAAGCTGGGGTAATGGCAGCTGCAGCAGGTGAAGACAACAAAATAAAACCAAAGAAAAATAGTCATGGAACCTCAGTGATTTAGAAATGGCAGGCGGGCTACACCCTGGACTGGTCACCAGGCTATCTCACGGCCAACACAGACAGACAACCATTCATACTCACATTCATACCTAGCGGCCAATTAACCTAAAATGCGTGTCTTTGGATTGTGGGAGGAAACTGGAGTACCTGGAGGAAACACACGCAAGCATGGGGAGAACATGCAAACGCTCCATAGAAAGACCACGGCTGGCTGGGGTGCCACAACCTTCTAGCTGCGATGCGGTAGCACTAACCCCTCCATCACTGTGCAGCCCATATTGCTAACATGCTCTTTCAAAATTACTTCTTACTTTATTGTCTGTACTGACATTGCAAGTGCTGGATTGGGTGTTTTTGTGCGGTTTAGAAAGCAATCACTGGTTTCGCGTTAATTGATACTGAGAGTCTGTGGACTTTCTGTTCTCTTTGTAAATGTGGCTGGCTTTTGTCATGGAATATTATAAAGGTCATTGTTGTAGGACTTCAGAAAAAACCTTCTAAATGCTTCACACACATACAAACTCATGAACACACACCAACACATACACACACACACAGACATTCACACTTATTTGTTTTGTCTCTCAGTAGAGTGACTCAGAGAGCATTAAAAGCAGGGGCACAGTTCAAACACTAGCTGATGTGATAGATTTGTGATTACAGAGACAAGTATAGCTCAGATTACACATAATGTATTATGTAGAAGTATTATGAATTATTTATTATAATAATTTAGCTTATGGTGTTTCTCCCCGACAGTGCATTTGGCATGAATTAATATGTGAGAAAGAATATTTATACTAGGGGAAATGCATTTTTCTGTTTATATGATGCAAAAAGAAGGTGTGAAAAAACAAAGATAAAGAGATTCTCAGTGGGATTAAAGGAGTTAATCAGTAGCCCTGATTGTGTGCGAGGACAGGGTAAAACTAGGGTGACTCTCATCTCACTACCCCCTCTTCATCCATCAACTCTGTATCTCTTTAAAACTCTTACTGGGAATATGGTTTTTGATATGTCGTACCCTGTCAACTGTTTGTTCACATATTTACATGGCTGAAGGAGGCAGTAAAAAGATTTTTCTGCTTTCTTTTTTTGGATCTCGTCCCCACAGTTTCCTGTCAACTTCAGTTCCTTCCAGCTCACCGAGCGAATCTTTTTAGAATCCGTGTTGCATCCTCATCTTCTAAGGCTTTTGAAAACTCACTGCTCTCTCGTCTTCTTTCTGGTCCACAGTTCTGACTCCGGACACTTTTGGGGGTGTGTCCAACTTCAGCACTTTCCTACTGGACCGCTCGTCTGGCATACTGTTCCTGGGTGCCAGGGATGCCTTGTTGTCCGTGGACACGAATGAACTGACCAAACCGCCACATAAGGTAAAAAGTCTATTTGTTTTGTTTGTGTGTTTTAGACTGAGAGAAAGAAAAATCCGCATTCAACAAACTTGAGTGGGCATCAGACAGTCTTTCACATTAAGAATGTCATGGATAACTGTACAAATATATATATTTTTTTAATTTATGGAGCTCCTCCGAAATACTGTGAGCTCTCATTGATTTGTTCGTAGGGCTCTTTTAATCATCTTTATATCTTTTAATTACACCTTCATTCGCCGCAGAGCTTTAAAGCCTGATTGGAGAATTAGCCTGAGGAACTGTTTATTTCACTGTGCTGATTTTCTAATATTTGCATAATTGTAGAGATGGAAATGATTGTTGTTCACTTATTTTCTGGAAATTTTGGGCTGGATTGACTTCAAAATGCTAAATGATGTTTGGAAAGTCAGGAAATCAGTTTGACTGATTTGAGCTGTCTTGTGAGGTTTATTCATTATCTGTAAATGCATTTGACACAGAAGACATTTTGACACATACAGTACTAGTCAGCAAAACAGGTGTAAATAATCACATTACTAATGGCTGATTTCCATTTAGCAGCTTTAGCTTACTACTACTAATGTTATTAGTAAGACCTGTGATTTTCCTGCCTATATGCCCAATAAATGGAATACTGACTAATGTGCTGAAGACACAAAGAATATGAACCTAATGCTGTAATCGTCACTTATGCTCCTGCCTGTTTTCTTCTGCTCAGATTACCTGGGACGTGCCAAAGGATAAGAGACAGTCGTGTGTGGCAAAGGGAAAGACGGAGGTGAGAGCTACGTGTGCATGTGTGTGTGGTCTCAACTGAGAGTGTGTTTATTATACTATAAATGGTTGTGATTGCAGCAAACACATTAGTACTTTATTCGTTTGTATAGCTGTAAGAAGCACACAGCCAACACCAATTAATGCCCCCTGTAGAGCGAAAAGATTTATAATGACTCACAGTATCGGAAGAGTAGCAGTGTTTCTATACAGTACTTATAATAGACGGGAGGGGGGGGGGGGGGGGGGGGGAATAAAACCTTGTCAAGTTCCAACCCATCTTATTTGAAATAGAGTTCATTTGATTTAAGTTGCATCACGTATGTTAAATGTTTTCACGGGTCTATATTTCCTGCTCCAGTGTGTGTGTCTGTGTGTGCATGTGTTTGTGTCAAAACCCCATGCTGTCGTGCATTGAACAGGAAGTTCTGGGACTAATGCCAAGACATCGTGTGTGTGTGTGTGTGTGTGTGTACATGTCTGTCCATGTATCTTTGTGTGTATGTTTACAGACCGAGGCTGTACAGTATGTGAAGTCACAGATGTCCACTAACAGGCTATGAAGTGAAAGTGCTTAAATAGAGCATACTGTACACTCAACCAGGACGTCAACCAAGCTGCTTACTGTAAACTAACTCTAGGTACCATTGAGTCAGTGATCTCCAGCTGCATCTGTTAAAGATCGATTTAACCAAATTTCAACTTGCTTTCTATGGATTTAGTTTAGGGTGAAAAGGAACATAAATGCTTTTAAACTTCCCGTTGACTTCACTATATTAAAATATGTCTCCAATTCTATCTGAAAAAAATCACTCAGAGAAGTTTTTTTATCATTAGGGGTTCAGGTGATGTCATCTGGGGAACTCTTGAAAAGCAGGTTGACCATGATTACAAACTCCATAGTGTGAGCAACAAGATAACATGAAGCATCCTCCAAGTGATATCATCTGGAGGCCTTTTTCAGCTAGAAGTAGAGAGATATTTTGACATAGGGAAGTCAATGGGAAGTTTAATGGCATTTATGTTCATTTACTACCCAAACTAGAACCATAAGAAGCAAGTACAAAATCAATGAAGGTGTCTTACTCATTCATTGTGTTTGACAGTGGGTACTGGATAATACCAGGTTGAAACAGAGCTCCAGGGACTAAATGCAGGGTCTGGAATCACTCTCATGATCTGATTATGCTCAAAATACCTTCAGTCCAGAAAAATAAGATCAAATCAAAAGCTAAACAGAGCCAATAGAAGGTCAGGAAAGCACAATTGGTTTTGACCTACTTTATACAATAGTCATGAAGGCAGTTTGAACCTTTCCACTGCAAGGGGGAGCAAGGTGAAAGAGTGATAAAGGCAGGAAAGGCAATAGTTTATTTTGTTTCTGAGAAAACATTGATTATAAGATTACATGTGAGTCAGAAGGATTATGAAGAAGGAGGGGAGAGTGGGAAGGAGGCAGGTTGAAGAAGACAGATAGTTAGTGATGAGTGAGGAAGGATGAGAACCATTGTTATGAGAGAGGGAGAGAAAGAGAGAGAGAGAGAGAGATATGAACTGGAGATATATTATAGAGACAAGACAACAGACTCAACAGGAAACTACCTTGAAGTTGAGACAGTAAAACATGAGACTACAGACTCTGACGGAAATCAGGGCAAGTTACCAGGGCTGGGCAATGATTCACCGCTATCACCATGATGTTATGATAAATTGGTCATAATAAATTAAATCATATCCCTCTGCCTTCAAAAAACTTCACCAAGAAGTAGACTTGCCTGTATAAAAACATCATGAACAAGAAGAGTGTGTTTAACCTAAAGCTTTTACTTTCAATTTTTTCATACCTGCAATGGGCAGCTTGCGGAAATTAGGCCCAGCCCTGCCTCTCTCTGCTCCGCTCCGCTCTGCCTCACAGATATTAGTGAAATATAAAACAACGGACCTTCTCTGATTCGTTAGAAGTAGGACTCAAAATCTTTATATATAAAAATATATTTTTACAAAAATAAGGTTGCATTAAACAGCAGTTATGCATTAATTAATGTATTTATTTTGTGCTTACCCCAGGTATGTGCAACAAGCTGTAGACACGAGACATATTTATATCCTCTTATCTCTGCTTTCGTCTACACCCTCTCCTAAATAACATACTGTATCTGCTTCTTTGCCACGTTGTCTGTTGTTTGGTGGAAGGCGGGTGAGGTACGGTGGTACGGTGAGGTACAGTGTTGCTGAAAGACAACTGTTTGCTGTGGTCGGAACTGATGTTGATCAGAGCGATAAAAACGAACCAAAACAGTAAAGCTGTAGGCAGCAAAGATGCTAAAACACTAAAAGCAGAGCTAATGGGAACTGCAGTTACCCCTTTCACATTACACACTAACTTTTAATCTAAGAATCGGTGCAGCTTTAAACACAGATATAATGCAGTGTCACAAACCTAAATATGTTGGAAGAAAGTGGGATTTGCAAAAGAAAGTTGGCAGAAGAAAGAATAAAGGTTCAGAGTAAAGCATGAGGTGAAGAGAAGTAAATTCTGCTGGGTCCCCACACAAATGCACACATTTTTAATTCTTTGTAATTATTTCATAATTACTCTCAGGAAGACACAGCTAGCACAAAAACTCGTAGATGTTTTGGTGCAAAGGTCTTTCATTCCCACTGTGTGAACTGGAGCTACGGAAGCTTTTAACATAAAAAATAATTACACCCCATTATAACTGAGAACAGAATTGAATAGAATTGAATCAAACAGAATGAAGCTATTCGATCCATCCCATGCCATATTGTGAATGGAGCTTATTAGAATGAATGGAGTTCATTTAGGCCAATAAAACAGCTAATCCCAAGCTGATCCCATTGTTGCCAGCTTGAGCCTGCTTCCTCTCTCTCTGGCTCTGTGTTCATCTCACGTGGAGCTGTACCAGAGTGTTGGTGGTGGGGGTGAGGGTGAGGGTGAGGGTGAGGGTGAGGGTGAGGGTGAGGGCTGATTTGGGTGACATGATCTGGGCATTGGAGAGCATCAGGTCCCAGGGGAGGAGGTGACTCAAGCCTAGACCTCAGCCAGGATGGCACGCACACACACACACACACACACACACGCACATATTTTCTAAGAATTGAATGCCTCATGGTTTTATAATGGGGAGGAGTGATAGAGGTGTTATTCCATAACGTGTTTGTATGAGAGAATCAGGTTAAACACTTGCATCATCTATAGTGTGTGTTTGTGTGTGTGTGTGTGAGTGTGTGTGTCTGTGTTAGAGAGATAATCCGGGCGCTTTTTGCTGGTCACAGTGGGGGTCTCAAGCTTCTCTGTGAGCAGTGGGGGTCTCAAATTTAAAGAATTGCTACCACTGTAGCTGTTCAAAATTCACTCCAGTGTTTCTCTTACTCCTTACTGTGCTTCATATGTGTAAAAAAAAAACAGATTTGAGTTTTAAAATTCCTTAAGTAATCATTAATGATATGCCACACTAAATATTTTTACTTGTTACTCACAAATGGTCAAACATAACATGAAGTTTCTTAAAAACAAAATATATATTTAAAAAGATTTAAAAAGTTTACATCATTATCATCATAGTTATTAAAATTATGTGAATTCGTTTGTATGTATAATTGTACAGTATAATACATTACATATATAAGCTATACATTTTACATTATATTTAGTTGAGTATTAGAAAATGTTTTCTATAATTAATATAGTTATGTCTTATTCATTAAGTTGTCTTTTACATCAAGTGCTTTAGACTCCAAAACTGGTAAATACTATTGATGGTCTGATGCAAAATGAAATAAATTAGACATATAAACATTTAATATAAAGCTTTGTTTTAATTTCGAAGGGTAAACTAGGACGTGAACAACTCTTAGCTTTATTTCTTGTTGTTTGTATCCCCCTACAGGTGGACTGCCACAACTACATCCGCCTGCTGGAGTTTCTTGGAGATGGACGCATTTACGTGTGTGGCACCTACGCCTTTGACCCCCAGTGTGCCTTCCTGGTTAGTTTGTGGGAATTTTTATTTTTGAGCGGAACACTATTGCCTTAAGATGTTATGATTACACACATAAACACTTACATACACAGATGTTCCACATTATTGTTTGAATTTGGTGTGTGTCCCACTTACAAGTGTAGATGTGTGTGTTTGTACCTGATATATATGCATTAAAAGTTGCAAATGCATCTCTCTGACAAGTTCCCACACATTCACACCCAGGGCCTTTTATCAAAGTGACAGGCAGAAGGGCAAACACACACATACACATACACACACACACACACACACACACTCACTAACTTATTCACACACAAACACAGGCTATTATCCTCCCACTGCCATGCATTTATTCACATTTAAACTTGGGTTCTTCTTTAAACCTCATTCACACACTTTTCTTCAGTAATTACTTGAAAACTGTTTGGTGCCCATCTTTAAAAGCTTTTAGATGATTTGTGGAGGTGACATTTTCCATCAGGTACTTTGAGCACTAAAGAGCATAATTAGAGTCACTTATAATGTCATTTTGAGAAACATGACAAACCAAAAAAGCCAATATTTAAAAAAAAAATAGATAAGTTTTCTCTTTAATACATGTAAATATGAATAATCTGCATAATTACTATTATCAAGATCAAGACTATCAAGAAGGTCAGTGTTGTTTTTGTGGCTCCAAGCTTTGCCTCAGTTTTTTTTTTTTTTTTTGTCCTGCAGAACCTCACCTCCTTCACCCTGGAGAAGGCTGAGGATGGAGGGGTGAAGATGGAGACAGGGAAGGGCAAGTGTCCCTTTGAGCCAAGTCAGCATTACACTGCTGTTATGGCAGGTAAACACCATGATGAGTGATTTGGTGAATGATTGGTTGGTCGGTTGATCAGTTTGTCAGCCTAATTAAAAGTTTTATTTTAAGCTTGTTAATGCAGTTAAATAAACATTTCTTATCTCTGTTTCCTTTGTTTTTGCTGCTTCTTGTATTTAGGTGGTGTCCTGTACACAGCAGCCACCAGTAACTTCCTGGGAACACTGTTTGACATCTCCCGGGCAACAGGCCCTGAGCAGGACCGCATACGAACTGAACGATCTATCAACTGGCTTAATGGTGAGACCTACACATCCCATGTCCTGAACCCATATGCACACATGTTTTCACTTCAACACAAACTCACTCACACTTTCCCTCAGAAATAAGTAAAGTGTGCTTTTTTTTAGACCCAGAGTTTGTGAGCTCAGCCTTCATAGAGCAGTCCGCAGATAACAACCCAACTGGAGACGATGCCAAGATCTACTTCTTCTTTACTGAAGTGGCCAAAGAGTACGACCTCTACACCAAAGTCAAAGTTCCCAGGGTGGCACGAGTCTGCAAGGTAAACCCAGCATCTTGACTGACTGGTTGGTTCTTAAAATTTCCATTGTGCTGATGTTTCGTCCTCCATCCCTTTAGTCTGATGTGGGAGGGATGAAGACTCTGCAGCGACGTTGGACCACGTTCCTCAAGGCCCAACTGGTCTGTGAAGACAAACCCAGTGGTCAGCGCTACAACGTCCTGACTGATGTGTTCACCGTGGAACACACACAAGGAGACCCCAGCAGCACACACTTCTATGGACTCTTCACCTCCCAGTGGTAAGCTGAGGAACAAACCAGGATGGAGTGCTAAGCCGAGGTTGCAATACAGTCCTCATGCTTTCTAGGCTTTTCTTCTTTTTTATACTAAGCTAAGCTAATTTTGTCCTGGCTCTTGTTTCACATTTTTAAAAACTGAAATTAACATTAATCATCTCATCTGACTTGTGTAAAAAATACACAGAAAGTCCACTTACTTTCAGTCATCTTAACTTTATTATTAAACATCTCCTGAAATGTATTTATGTATTTTTTTTTTTTTATGTTTTCCTTTCGGCTTATCACGTGAGTTCAGGGTCGTCACAGCAGATCATTCTCCACATGTTGATTTGGCAGTTTTTACGCCGGATGCCCTTCCTGACGCAACCCTCCCCAATTTCTACCGGGCTTGGTAGAAGTTTGTTGTACAGCTGGGGATGGGAATGGGCTGCTAGGGGTTCAGTGTCTTGCTCAGAGAAACATTCCATATGACTTTTTCCTTCATCTCTCTTTTCTCTGTAGGGAGCGTGAAGAGTCCTCAGCAGTGTGTGTTTTCAGTCTGTCTGACATCAGCAAAGTGATGGATGGTCCTTTTAAAGAGCTGAAGAAAAACTGCGAGAACTGGATCAATCCTGACCCTGTCCCCACACCAAGACCTGGCCAGGTACTAAACCACATGTCTCTTTATCACTATAAGGTACAGGATGGCCTTGCTATTTTACCATATATGACTCAGACATAACTTTTCTTCCCTCCACCATTTGGTAGTGTTTGAACACTGAGTTAAAGGCTGAGGGATTTGAGTCCTCCCTAAAACTTCCAGACAAGGTTCTGACATTTGTGAGAGACCACCCTCTGATGGAGAACAGCGTTACTGCTGCACCTCTGATGGTCCGCAAGGGAATCAAATATACCAAACTGGCTGTAAACCAGAGAGGCAACGGAGTGGAGCCAAAAGGAGTAGTGCTGCACCTTGGAACGGGTGAGCAGAGAAGAAGGACAGATCACAAATGAGAAACATGACATTTACTGTGGTCCATTAATCTTCGTATGTGTGTGTGTGTGTGTGTGTGTGTGCTGCAGACCGTGGGGAGCTTCACCAAGTAGAAGTGGTGGGCCAGAACACCACCTTACTGCAGGAGTTTCCACTGTTCAGTGCACAGGAGCCGGTTAACAATATTTTACTATACAAGGTAGAACAAATGCAGCCATACACATGCTTCACACTAAGTCATAGATATTTTCATTGGCAGTGATCCGATTTATTGCTTGGTGATTTTGTACCGATTCCTTGTGTTCTTCTAGGGCCAGGTTGTGGTGGGTAGCCCTTTGTCTCTGGCTCGTGTCCAGGCTGAAGGCTGTGCTCTGTATCCCAACTGTGAGGTGTGTGCCAGAGCCAGGGGACTGGGCTGTGTGTGGAGCGATGAAGCCTGCAAGAGCACAGAAGCAAAGTGAGTACTACTAGAATAGCACACAGAACTGGAAGACTCCCAGGAAGGAAAATCAAAGGCCAAGAGTTACAAAATGGAGCTATATTTCCTATAAATATGCCAAAGTAAAGTCTATAGTGATACAGTATTAATCACTTTACACTATGTTAATAGTTAACTATATGTTAACTACTTTATTATTTGAGATATGTTATTAAGATATGTCGAAAGTCCGTGAAAATGAAAGACAGAAGAATGACTGCAGTTTGTGTGTGTGTCCAGGCCTGGTCCAGGTGATTCAGTAGACGATGCCTTGAGGAAGTGTAATATTCCGGATGGTAAGTGTGTTCCATTTTTATACCTGGAAATCACTTACTATGTAATTGTAAAAGACTTTATTGATTTCAAACCTTTCAAGTGTGATTACAATGAGAAAAAAAAATTATTTAACTTCCAAGTTTTATTCAACTGTCCGCTGTCTGTTTGTATGTTCTCTTCTGCAGGACGCTGCTCCCCAACCATCAGGGAGCTGAGAGTCTACCTCGGGCTAAGCCTCCTGTTGCCATGCGTTCAGCTGTCTCCCAGGCCCTGTACCTGGGAGTATCCTCCCCACAGACACACCAGGCAGCGCAACTCTGACTTGGAGGTGACTGTGACCGAGGATAACCTGGGATTATACACCTGCACATGCCAGGTACAAAGACAAAACAGACAGAAATTTAGAGGAGGAAGAAAGATTTTTTTTTTTATCCTAATAAAAGGTTCTGATGTGATTCAGGCAATTTTCATGGCAACTAGTTTGTTAACGGACAACATTTTAAATGAAAACCCTGCTAATACGCAAATTTTAGACACTCAAACTCCTACTATTTAATAGCTCTCGAAGGATTGAAGTCATTAACAGACATTTATGCTGAGCACACACACTCACACACACACAAAAACTAAATGAAGGTTGCTCTCGACCTTCATTTAGTGTTTGGCTTCCCTAGCCACATCCTGAGCCGCTCCCATGAGAAAACAAGCCTGTCCTTCTTTATCTCAGGTCACCTTGACTCCTAGCTTTTTATTCTTTGTGCTGTTGCAAAAACAATTCACTTCATTATTTTCAGGCTATAATGAACACGCAGCTCATGGCCACAAGATATCCATCCATTCAACCATTATCTAGTGTTTCTCCTGTTTAGATTCACACAAAATAGAGTGATGCATTCATATGATTGCAAGTCAAACAATCACCTCAGTTGCATTGATATTTGATATGTGATAATAGAGGTGGTAAACAACTAAGACATTTTTTATTGAGGTTCAGTTTGGAGTTACTCTATTGGAGTATTTGCTTCTTTTTTTTTTTACTTTTTAGCTGTAGTTACTAGTTATGTTTGCAGATGTAGATTCTTTAGAAAAACATAAACTAAAAAATGATTATGTATTATCAGGGAATAACGAGCTTTAGGACAAGCAGTCTCTATACTAACACAGATCTTTGTTTTTATTTTTATATGCCTATTTGTTTGTTCTATTTTTTAAATTTTCAAGTTTCTTTAACACATTTGGATGAGGCTATTATATAATATATAAGACAAACATAGATGAAAAAATGTATAGCATTTTAACATATGATGCATGGTTCATTTATAAGGCTAGAAACCAGTCAGTTAGTAAGTTCTTAGGTCGTTTAATATAGTATTACTGTCAACTCAATTAGATCAAACAGGTCTCTTTTTTTCTTTTAATCCAGGAGGTGGAAGCAGGTATCAGAGATCCCACCCACTGTCGCAGAGCAGCCTACCAGCTGACCCTCAATGATCCCACCGCTAGAGGAACAGTGGCAACAGCTGGAAGCCGCCACGTTCTGGCGTTTTACATCTTTTTCTTCTCTGGAGGTGCGATATTCGGTGTACTTTTTATGTACTTCATGACCAAGCGGCACAGTGGCCGCCAGGGTCACCATCTCCCAGATAATTCACTGTCTTCAGGAAAGGGCCAAGACTTGCTGGGCTCCTCAGCCACACCACAGTCCCCGAGTAGTGACAGCTTGCTGTCCGAGCCATTCCGGCTAAGTGAAAAACGAAATGGGACGGCGCCCTCAACCACAACAACTACCCTCCTCAGTAACCAGGGCAATGGTAGTCACCATGGTAACAGTTACAGTGGCAACCTGATCCACAACAATCCGAGCAATGGCCACAGGAATGATTTGTATGCCAACTGCAACACAAGTAGCAGTGGAATAAAACTTGTGTCTGGAATTTTAGATGCAGACATGCTGGATGGAAGGACGGGGGAGAGGGCGAGGCCTGAGGGGGGAAAGAGGGGGGCAGGGGACGGGGACGAGGTGGATGAGGGGCTGGGGGACAGGTTAGAGGGAGGGATAAAAGGACTAGAAGATGAGCTCGCCAGTTTCCCCATGTTTAAATCACCAGCACCACTTGCTAAGTGTGAAGAAAGTTCCATATGAAAAGGTGGCAACTGAATTGCACCATTTTGCATCCCTAAAACAGTGAATAATGCAAAATGGCCACTGCCTTTGAATGGGAGCTGTGGCATGAGGAGAGACTACAAAGATATGAGAGAAATATATATGATTCTATCTAAGCATGTTGGAGTGTGATGACGTATGTACGACAGAAACGATACTACAGTGTTGTGAGAGAGTATTTATTGTGACTCACTCAGGACCAGAGTCACAGCTATACAGATGTGTCAGATGTAAATAAAAAATGTAAATACAAGGACCCTTAAAGTTTACAGTAGACATAAAACTGAGTGTGATATTACGCTATTCAAAAAGAATCAAAGATGAAATGTCTACGTTTGTAGACATGGGAAAGCCATATTGTCATTCTGCTTAACTTCTGCTGTTGTTTGCTTTCATTCTCTTGACTCCCAATGACATTGGAATAGTAGAAAAGTGCAGCACCTCTGTCTGTCAGTCTCTGTTTCTACTTCTCTCTCTGACACACCACTCAAATCCCAGACCTGTATGGGTCCAAAGGCACCAAAGGACTGCTGAGCCATAGACTGCACCGTTCAAACAGAGAGATGTCACTGTGAGAGACTACAGACTCCTAAACTTACTGCAGATGGCCTGCAGTGACAATGACGGGGCTGTTCCTGCCTACACTGCCACAGGGGTCAAGATAGGTTCCATGTCACGTATCAGATTAATGTCAGTGTGTAAAACTGTAGCTGCCAGATCTCTCACCGTTCACATTCACTGACACTGAAGGGAAGAAAATTTTCAAAGGATGTGAACTTCATTTCAGCACCACAGAATGGACCGTGTCAATACAAACCCACATTCACCTCATTTGTGTGAGGGAATTTCCACAGAACTGTATTGTTTTATTCATGTTGTTTTGTAATAAAGCCTAAAAAAGTTGTTGTTAACCTGGTATCACTGTTTGTGTATAGTCTGGTAAAAGACAGGTTGTGAGAAAGTTCAGGGATTTCACAGTTTGAAGACAACTTACCAGCTTCGCTGCTCAGAGAATGTGCAGAAAAAACTTTTTTTTAACATCTCTTTGAGCTATAATGTTGTTCCTTCATGGTTTACAGCCAAAATCATCCCAATGGTGGCAACTGTTGTCCGATAGCACTCACTCCCCATCACAGTGAAGTGCTTCCAGATGCTGGTCAAAAATCATATAGCATCCAAACTTTCCATCCCACACTAGACCTGCTTTATTTTGCATACATACAGAAAACTACTGCACTTCATCTCAGCCTGGCATGTGTGGTGAAGGTCAACACAAATATACAGATGCTGTTATTAATTACAGTTATACCTATAACACCATCATCATCATCACAGCTAGTTAGTCAATTAGGTTCACTGTGTCAAAACACACACCTGTACAGCTAGAGATTAGACAACAATAATACAGACAGACCCCAGTCAGTCCGGTTTAGAAAAAACACTTCAGGAACCAGCCTCCAACGTTGTGTCCACTCCTCTTCATCCTCATGATCCATGACTTTTGTGTCAAGCACTGCATGAATCAACTCATGAATTTTGCACCATTTTATAATTTATATAAAAATAAAATATTAAAGCTACAATGTGCAATGTTTCCATCAGGCAAGTGGTACTGTACTGTAGCATGAAACAAATGATTCTGATATACTCTGCCCAGCCGACCCAATGGCTGCTCCACCACGCTCCAGCAAATTCTAGTCATTATGAAATTACAACATACAAAATTTACCAGTCAACCATAAATAATTAAAATGAGCCTCACTGAAGAACCTTAACTGTATTACTGCACTGCTGCCATGTTGTTCTAATGAGTCTGATTCCCAGAGGCTTTAACTAAACTTATTTCTAACAAAGAAAATTTCAATAAAAGTTACCCGACTTTTTTTTTTTTAATAAAGATTATTCAGAAAGGTACCAACATGTTTAGGCTCCTGAAAGATGCAAAAGTAAAAAAAAAAAAAAAAAAAAACCTCAGTATGAAGTAATAATTTTTTCTGTTTTTTGCTTTAAGCAAACTATGTTCGAAAACGTATAGTACTGTAGCTGTCCTCCATCACCTTAGCAATTTGACTCTGAACTCCTAAAGTAACTCATGTGCTCCAATGTATTTATTGTGTCTTTTAGGTCAATCTTCAAATCGAGGACCAAGTTATTCAAATCACAACTACATCCTAATCATCTAGCAATTTACTTGGCTTTCTGTAGCCAAACAGTCTGAAGTCCTGCTCATAGAGTTTGTACAGCTTCCTCCTGTCCTCTAGGGGCACTGGTTTAAACCAGTCCAATACAGAACCAGGTTTAGTCATGTTTTTATTGGAAGGAGGAAACTTTATGTCATTCTCCAGATTTAGGATCCTCAGCAGCTGTTCAGCATCCTCCTGAAGGGTCTCCTGATGGCCAACAAAATCATACCTTGGAAGGAAAACAAGCCACAGATGAAATCACTTTAATTATTAGTTACATAGAACACATGAATTAATTTCATTTAGAGCTTGTGAAAGACTTAGCGAAGATTCTTTTCACATTCTACAGATGCTTTTTTAACTATTGGGCATTTTGTTTTCCAGTTAGTCATGTCTGTTATACAGAGATCATAAACTTTATATTTGTAGTATGGAAAAATTGCCTTACTCTATAAGGCAGGGTTGGCACAAATGATGCATCTGCCTCCAGTGGGGTTCAAAGGGCTGCTGTCCTGTCTGGGGGTCCAGCAGGTACTGAATAAAGTTATGAAATGAAGGGTATATGCCTGATGCAAACGCTTCCTCTGCTGTCTCTGGTGGGTAGAGCTCGTTGCCATAGAGACGCAGAATGTCCAAACCAAAGTTTTCATAGTAGTACTTGTTGTACTCCTGGAATTTATTTCGATAGGCCGAGATAAGACGGACAAATGGGTCCCGGACAAAAAGAAACTTTGTGTAGTGCTTCAACTTTGCCTGTAAATAAAAACATAATAATTGACATAAAACACTTCTGTCACTTTAACACAATTCAGAAACTGTGTAGACTGACCTTCATCTCTGCTTCTGGAAGGCTGCTCAGGAGAACGAGCTTTTTTGTGTTGTGGACCAGTTCGGCAGATACAGAGCTGGGGTCAAGATAGGGCTTGTTGAAGTGCAGGACAAACATAACCCTTTTCCAATTGGTACACGCCACCTGTAGATAAGCTTTGTAATCTTGTATACTCAGCGGTGCATTTTCTTAACTCTAAATGCTTATCTCAGCACGCTAACATGTTAACAATGCTCACAGGTTTACATTCCACAAATATGATGTTTAATGGAACTAAGAACTTAACAAATCATTTCAATAAAGTAAGAAACATTCAGGCCTGCTCTGTAAGATCATTTTGTTCCTTGGTGTAAAAAACTAAATCGAGCTTGTTCTTAAACAGTTGTACAATGTCCTGTCCTGTATGTCCATATTATGTGTGTTGTGTGTACACGTCACCTTGGGAATGTAACAATAGATGATGGCGTTAGCGTCATCCACAATGAAGTTGTCAAGCTCTTTTCCCTTCATGTCATCTAAGCTGGTCTTTCCTCCTGAAAAAGCCTCCTTGTCACCATCACACATTTCCTTAATCAGCTTCTTTCTCAGATTCTGCAGGTGACGCACCTTTTCTGCAATGATAACAAACATAAGATTACATGTTGTTGTAACTCTCTCAAATTATTTGAGCTAACTTCATTCCTAGGTTAGGTGGCTTTTCTCTTAAGGAAACAACATATAGAGGTGGAAAAAAAAATCATGAAATTGAACTTTTTTACACCTCCAATAAGCTAAAGCAATCAACTGCATTATGTTCAAACAATGGCCATGATGATCCAAAAGCAATTAGTGGGGTTAGTATAGCATGGAATGCAAACAACACACACATTTAGTCAAAATATCCACGTCTGTTGTTAACACACGCACCTTCTTTTTCATGTAGCACGTCTTGTCGGTAAAAGGACAGTGTAATGAGAAATATTGATCCCAGAAATCCAAGAGTCAGCTGGAATCCTTTGCATTTTGCCATGGCTACATACGACGTGTCAGTCAGCGCTAATAAACAAATAATGTGAAACCGACGTGATTCTCTGTGAGAAACCTCAGCATGTCTTAGTGCTATTTGCATCTTTCTTTACTTTACAGGAGGAGCAGCAGCCACTGTTGACTCTGTGACGTGTGAGTGTGTATGTGCACATTTGGAAAAAGACTGGTTGGGTGACTTTTATCTTGTATGTTGTTATTAGTGATCCAACAAAGATCACAGAACCAAATGTAATTATGTAAATTTACTTATATACTGTATTCTGCTTTACTTGAATATTTCCACTTTGTGCTGCTATTTATGCAGTGAATTCTCTACATTTCATTTCAAATATGCTTTTACTGGACTACAGTTACTAGCTACTAACCAGAATGCGACTATTCTAAAAAAACAATCAGTTCCTTATTTAAATGACCTTGGCATCTGTGGGGGATGAGGAAATGAAACCAAACTTTTATTAATAAACCTTCTCCTTAAAGAGACACACACACACTTGTGTGTGTGATAAAATTAGGTACAATGCTAAAATTCAAGAAAAACTTCAACAGTCAGAGACTGAAGAAACTACTTTATTGAATATCGAAATGGTTCAGACTAAGAAGAAACAAGTCCTGTTGACGTGACTCAACCTCCAAATGACCCCACCTGGATAACTGAGTGTCGTGGCAAAATGGGAAAAGTAAACAATGAGATATGCATTTCCTTTTAAGAACATATTTACAGTGTCACTGAATTGTTTCTCGTTGTGAAATGGATTTTTCATGCTACATTTAAATCACATGAGAACATACAGTATAGTATGTATAGTAAGAAACCAAATGTAAAGTACATTGGATTTCAGTGTCCAGCAGAGGGAGACATATTCCTGACAATATTAAACAGTTCAGTTGGTGTCAAATAAGCTATTTAACCATTTTTCATTTTAATTTGTTCTTTTATTGCTTCTTTTGGCTTCTGTTTGCAGGAACTGGAGGGCTGGACGTTTCAACAAATTAACAAACGGTCTATGAGTCTTTAGACTGATGCAGAGTAAAGTTCCATTCCAATGGAGTTAAGGTTGTGTTCTGAACTCCAAGATAAGATGACACTTTGTTGACATTAAATCACTGGGAGATGTCTGTGTTCTCTCCTGGTATGTAAGACATACTGAGATAAGCCTGTATTCTATCTTTGACAGTCCAGAAATTAGTTTTTATTATAAAAACGTGCTCAAAAATATTTCTGTGGTTTACCAGTTTCACACTTTATCATTCAACCTCTTCCATAATTGTGAGGTATTCGTCAAAAGCACAAACACATAGATTGATAATAAAACCACATTATCCCCATGTTGAGTTTCCTATATACATGTTTTGTCTTGATAAATGTTTGAAAGGGAAAAGGTTACCATGAAAGGAGAAAAGGGCTGGGAGCAGTAGCGTGAGGGTAGAGAGTGTTCAGCCCAACAGCAAGGATATTAAACAAATGTGCGACGTCTGAAGCCTTTGGAACTGCTCTGGATGGAGGCATGTTTCAAGAAAATAAAACCCTTGAAGACATCAAGCTTTTTTCATGATTACACTCGAGGTGTCTGTGACTAGAAAAAAAAACAATACAGTGCAAAGCCAACACCCTAAAAGCCCTCCAAAAGGGACCCCGTCTGGCTGGTGAGAGGGGCATAATGGGCTTCTCTGCCTGGATTTCACCTTATGCTGAAGAAACACAGGTACCAGTGCAGAAATTAATAGGCTGCACAGGGCCAGTGTTCAATTACCTGCTAAATACATTCCCAACAACATCAACAATAGGTTGTCGTTATTGCTAATTAGCAAATGTTAGCATGTTAGGATTCTGGAAATGTGTAAGAACTGATTCAGGTTTAAATGAAACAATCCTGAGCTCCCAAGACTTAATAGTGACAAGGACTGCAGAAGTACACAAGAGTATTCCAGCTTTGCAGAGCTTAAAAAGTATATTTGGTATGTTTATTTTCTTTGGCAGTAGTACTGCTACCGTATGAGACAAAAAAAAGATGTAGTAAAAAGACTGTTAGCACCGGTAGATCCAAAATAATACAGTCACATCCACAATAAGAAATAGGTTTATTGCCCAGTAGCTTTTCAGCTTTAATTAATTTGTCTTGGTGAGTTAATGCACAAAGCAGCATAAAACAGAGATTAAGGAAAAATTAAAAACAAGATGTAAAGAAGAAATAATTATTGTCACAGTGGACACATGAACAGTCAATGTATGTTTCTTTGAAATATAGGCAGTCTAGAGTTATTATACCAAATACAACACATTAAAATACATCTGTAACCTGCTCACAGTTACACTAACAAAATACAATAAACATTAATACAACGTAATGAATATGTGTTAAACATGATCAATTTGGCTTTAAATTCTTTAATACAAATACAACTCATGTGTCTCCTATAGCGGGAACAAGAAAAAACATTAAAATCATTCTTTGATATTTTATATAGTCTTTGTGTTATATCTGTGGCATATATAAAAAATTGCATAGAAATGCTGTAAAGAGAAGAGGTTTTGCCTGTTGCTCCAAAGATTTAACAAGCCAGTGACTGAAAATGAAAGTAAGACTTGTTTTTTTAATGTCCCCAGAACATTGCGGAAATTTTTTTATTGTCATTTTATTTATGCACTTTTGTTATGGACCAACCCCCCCACCCCACCCCACCCCCCCCCCAAAATAATGTGCATGAAAGCTGTTACAACTCATTATGCTCAAAGTATTTTAATCTTGCTTTCATGTCCTCTAGTTGAGATTCTAAATCCTGCACCACTGCAGCCATATCTGCGAATGATCTTTTCACATGAGCATTCGTCTTCTCAGTGTAGTCCACCATGTGTTTAACTGTTGGTAGAGGCAAATCTGGAATCGATTTTAGACATTTGGCTCTCGCCGTGTTTCCAGCCATAACCTCAAAAATCTTTCTGCGTTCTGACTCCAGGTTTGCCTGTGGGGTAGAAAATCATAAAGTACAAATCTGCAAGTTGCTTAAAAAAAAAAATAAAAAAAAAAATCAGTCAGATTAGGAATTTCTAATATGACCTGCTGTTTTCCTTCTCAAAAATTTACAAAAATTCCATAAGTAGTTATCAAATGACTCACCTTCCCAAATTCTATTATTTGCTCAATTGTCTGAAGTTGTTTCTTTAAATCCTCCTGTCATTTAAGATTCACAATTAGTAAACAGTTGAAAAAACACTCCTGTGTGATAAAAGCACTGTCCTTAAGAAAATAACACTGACACTGTCAAGAGTAACCAAGAATTTACTATATTTACCAGTTTTATGTTCCCTTCCATTGAGCTTGCAAAGCTAACCATCAGGCTGATCATCAGACACAAAGCTGCTGCTGCCATCACTGCTCTGGATGAAGGATTTATTCAACTGCAGGGACACAAGAGTGGTCACAGTTAGTAAAGTGGTTGGAGTCTGGATTATTTCTTATTTCATCTTTTGCAGATCAATTTCCCCTTATGGGTTCTTACAGAGATTGTGAAGTTGGTAAAATTATAATTGTGAGAGACATTTTCCTACAAATGCAAAATGCCTGTTTATGGTGACCAAATGCTGCATTCGCACCTCAGCAGACCTTCTGTCTGCACTGTCTTTAGACCGGAGCTTCATCAGGAAGCTGTCCCAGCAGGGAACACATAGGAGATGAGTGGTCTCAGAGACTTGCTAATTCACCCGTATATATGTTCTCTAAAGTTGATTTGCATTGACTCATTCCTTTGTCCCTTTGTGTGAATTCAGTGGCTGAGCTGAGTGGTTAAAAGACACCCATAACCTGTAAAACCATGTCAAATCTCATTTGGCCCACTCGAGATTAGTTCTGTTCTGCTCTGCATGTTTCGCTGTTTTGCTGATTAAATTCACCGTAACCAAGGCTCTGAGCTGCCTTTTGCCTCCTAAACTTGCCTTACAGTTTTTGCCATGACAATAAGCTTTGATGTAATTATATTGAATAATGTTAGTGATATACATGCACACATAGCAGTCATAGGTCAAACCACTGCTAAATTTGCATAAAAGAGCCAACTTTATTTCTGAAATATGAATTCCTCTTCCTTGTCTAGCAGAATTCCCCTCACTACCATAGTGAGCAGATGGTACTGCAGGTATTTCCCTTCAGAACAATACACTAAATGTGACTATACATAGATGGAAGGCACCAATAATTCTCCAACCTCCTCCTGCATACAGGTAACATAAAAAACAACAACACAACATTACCACTGATGGTATAAGTCTTCACAATGAACATGACAACAGATGTGTATGTAACCACAGCCTGAGCTGAGACGAGGTTTGAACTTGAGCTTTTAACACTGTCAGAAAGTCTGTGAGCACAAAGGAAGCAAGTCTGGCCATACAATTATATAAATAAAGTACGATTTTAGCACCGCAACGTCATCAATAATATTTCATTCTAACGCTGTATATAATGAGACTGGTTTTCTAAAGTCAAAATACTTGGGTGCCAATATATCTTCGTCTATTTCCGATATACAGCCAACAACCACCTCAGAGACATTTAAACGAGTCCTAACCAACTCACCCACACACACGCAAAGATAAACAATGGAAGAGAAAAAACGGGGCCCACTTACGGTGTGTTTGCGTCCTGGACGGGTGAGTCGGGTCGGTGGGAAACAGCTAAAGGACGCAGAGCTCTTTATGTTGATGGGAGCTGAAATCCAGCAGTAGCGGAGTGGGTGGCGACAAAAAGCGGCATCAGGACCGAGAAGCAGCACAGCTGTCGCCTGTACAGGAAGTTGCAAATACTCACATCCTGTAAATCAACCTGCACCTTTGAATTTTTGTCTGATCGTTTCGAAGGAGGCTTTTTAATTGTTTTTGTTCAATTGGCCCAAAGATTGAAAACATTAGACACAAGACTTGAAAGCAGCTAATGTATAGATACAGGTGTAGTTATATTGGGGCAGTTGGGGTGAATCTAACAGCGGGACATTTACATTTGCAGGAAATATGTCAATCTAATTCTTCAAAACTGGCAACAAACAAGGCTTTAAAAGAATTGTTTTGTTTGATTTATTATATGATTGCCCCTTTTAGAAGCACACATCTGCAAATACATTTATTTCAATTCCTTATTTTGATCATCATTTGCTCACAAAGAGAAAAAAACACTATTTGACTATGACACCACTGAGCTTTCGAAAACCAGAATTTGGCACCAATTCCTTGAAATATTACAATAAAACTACTCAAAAGTAAACACACAACACTGTAGATGGAGAACCAGAAGCTAAACGGAAGTTACAATTCTTTTTTATGGTTTTCAAGGAAGTGGATTAATTTCTTCACCATTTCCAGTGTCTGTTCACTGGTCTTCATTCTTCCGGCAAACATAGTGTCTGTGTATTGTAGCCTTGACAGAATTCACGTGGGACTTGACGTTCTCCAGCTTTTTGTCCATGTAGGAAAATTATTAGGTGTTCCATAAGCGATCGGAGGGATGTTTCGGTAGGCAGCCACTCTACCAACTGTCTAAAATCTGGGTTTCACACTGTTTCACTGTTTTGACACTTCTGGCAGACCCAGTATCAAAATTGCTTACACCAGTGCTTCCTCACCTTTAGTTCCCCAGCAAGACATCCTGCCTGTGGCTCCACAAAGAAGTGTGTTAGCTAGACATCAACCATAAAACTACCTATATCTGAACATTTGCTTCCTAGCAGGGGAACCCGGTCTCAGTCTCAAGGGCTTAAAAGACATGGAAAACATAAGTATAAGTGACAAGGACTTGCTAATTAGATTTTGTCTGCAAGGTTGATTTGCATTGAGTCTTTCGTTTGTCCTTCGACACCCAAAAGACACCCATAACCCGTGAAATGGGGTCTGATTTGGCCCAGTCTTGAGTGTAGTAATGTTCTGCCGTGTGTCTTTCGCCATTTTGCTGATTAAATTCACATTCAAATATTCACCTTTGAGTTGCCACGACATTTATTATTTTTTAAAACATATACTATTGAACAGATGGAAAATAATTATGTCAAATAAATATGATCTATTGATGATTGGATATATGCCAGAAAATTGAAAGCATGAATAATCTTGGAAAATTTGGTGTCAAATCTTTGTCGAATTAAATAGAAAGTTGAATCCCAAGTAAGAAATTATGATATAGCCCAGAAAACAGTATAAATAAGCCAACAGCATCCACAGACTATCTTGGTGTATTGACCTTTTTTGTCAATAAACCTAACTTGCTATGAGCATATTAATGTCTTATAAGAGACAAACTACTAAAAACTACTAAAATACTACTAAAAACTACTAAAACTGCAACAGAGCTTATAACTTCTTAAATTGGTAACTGTAATGTTTAGGCACGGGCAATCTGATGAAATGTTATCTATCATTTTAAAAAACTGTGTGACAGCCCTCTGACCTCTGGCCTGTGAGGTTCTCTCTTCTACTTGCAGGTAGTTGGAGGTGGAGATAATTCAGGTGGTTGAGGGCACCTTGGTCCGGGTGTTCTACTTTTTACAAATCCCCAGCTTTCCTCAGAGACAGGAGTATGGAAGTACGGAAGGCTTGCCGGCTTGGTTGCTGCATGCTCTCTCTGGCAAAACTTTTGTTTGTTTTGTATTCTGGTTTTCTTGCGTTACCAAATGCTACGCACGCATCCCTGACTGATGAAGTTATTTTACGTGGAATCTACTTGTTTAGTTTTATTTAGTATAGCTCAGCTGCAGCTCAGTTGGTAAGGCAGCTGTCCATGGAGCACAGGGTCAGTGGATTGATCCCCCGTCCCGGCTATATGTCAGAGTGTCCTTGGGCAAGACATTGAACCCTGTCGTAATACCCTTTACCCCGCAGGCTGCTGCCTCCACCTTTTCTGGTAACTTTAACAACATACATTAAGCACATAGGAACTTGGTGTAACCTGATTCCGGTCTCCGTGTGGGCAGTCAACATATAGCTGACCTTGAGCACCTCTACAGACATTTCTCAGAACAAAAACATATATATCAAACCAAGTGTCACAACATCCCCATAAAACATCCAACACAAGCACAATGAACACATTACATCATTACAACTAAACAAAACATAAGCATTAAAAGTATTCATACTCGATTTTCCATCACAACCCCAAGTTGCTCCAGGTGGGTCAGGTGAGCACCTTGCATACCAGGCACCACCATCGGTGTGTGTGTGTGTGTGTTTGTGTGTGAATGGGAATGGAAACATTGTAAAGTGTTTTGGAAAAAAAGTGCCATTTGCTATAAAAAATATTTTTAGACTTCTGTAAGAGTTCTTTTCCCTTACTACTTAATGATTTGTCTTTTCCGGGTTGGTGTTTCTTGGTTGACACACATGGGTGCAAACCCTTTTTTAAAGTGTTCACTTTTAGCTAATGACCTAATTCAATTTTAGTTCTGTCATATGTTGAGCGAGAACTTTGCACTTGTTTGTTGAGATGCGTTTTGATTGCACAATAATGTTTGCTTCGTTGCAGTGTGTTCTTTTTTTCTTGGCATGGGAAAAATATTTAATGACGGTAGAATTATTGCTTTCTTACTGGTGTGTTGAGAAAGTAAAATATTTCGTGCCAAACGAGTGTCCCTTGTGACGATACCCATTTTGGGTTTCGTAGTATTTCTTTTTCTTGTTTTTTGTGTGGCAAATTGTGTCGGGAGCACATCCGGGGTTCAGGGTTTGTCGCCAGTTTTTGGCTGCTTTCCCTCACCATCAGGTTTTGGTGCTTAATTTCCCATCGTCAGTATCTGCACGAAGACTAGGGTTAAGTTTAGTTCTGTAGATGTTATTGTGCAGGTAGTTAGAAGGGCACACTCTGTTGCTGTTTTTCCTGTACACCAGGTAAGTCATTGCTGTTTGTTGTGTTTTGTTAGATAGGAATTTCAAGCATAGGTGATTTTTATCTCTCAACCATCTGAACATGTTTTTAAACCACTTAAAGACAATGTAGAGGCCATTTTGAAATCAAATTTATTTTGAGAAGAAAAGTGTGTTGGAAGATACATCACCTGTTGTATCTGGTGCCACCTTTTCTCCTTCAAGTACAACAAATGTGTAATTTGAACAGCAGAAGGAACTGTTATTGTTACCACTGGAACTTAACAAATTTAAGTTGCAAGCCGCAGTTGAAGAAGAATTGGCTGTGGAAAAAAATGCACCGGCAGACTGAGCAGGCCAAATCAGAGTTTGCTCAATATAGACTTGAGTTGATTCAAAGATGGTTATATGTTGACTCCTAAAAGTACATATGGAAACCTTCAAAGCATTTCTTTTAGAAACAGTAGTGGTGCTTCTAACACTGATTCCTTTAGTCCTCATGTTGAGCATAATGTTAAATTAATGATAAATTGTTACTCAAAAATGAGTCACTGGAGTTTCGTTAAAAGGTTTTTACTTGCAGCAAGGAGTCGATACCTGCACAGCAAAAGTACAGGGTTGACTGCTGAAACAGGTACAAACACTTCTTTATATTCTCAACAGTGTTGTTTCCGCCCTCTGTTCCTATCAACAGGGAGCAACTCCACACAGTATGTGTGTGTTGAGAGCAGTTCTGTGTGTTAAATAACAGTATCGCAGGGCCTGCAGTTTTAGTTAGCAGTTGCAATAGTTTAACATCTTAATTTTTCCATAATTTTCCTCCTGTTGTAACTATTACAACTTGAAGCTAAAACATTACATCAGAAATAACAACAACAACAACAACAACAACAACAATAATAATAATACACATTGTATAATAAGTGGAAAATAAATGTTATGAAAAATGTTAAGAATAAGAATGAAAATAAAATAAACAATTAAGAATAAATCTTCATATGACACTGTGTTCTTCCAAGACATCAACAAGCTAAACTTCGTTAGATTTTTATAACTTGCTACATTGTTTGTTCACTTCAGTGTTCAATGAAGTGCTTTATCTTTACACGGGACTGTTTTCTTCCAGTTTGTATCTGCTGATACATTGTCTTTGTCATGGCAGTGTCAATCCACCGTTTCAGGAGACCTCTAATGCAGGGGATGCAGCAGCATCCACACACCGCCATCAGTGCTCCGGCAACTGCAAAAGATACTAAAAGATAAGATATTAAACCGCCCATTTCCCAAACCAGGCATTTAGGAGGTTTTTAAATTGATCTTCTATACCGGAATTCTCAGCAAGCTCTTCAGTAAGAGCAGTGAGACACTCTAAAGCTCTGGTGATTCTACCATTGGGGGCAGTGTTATTGGGAATAAGATTTTACACGCCCCACCCTTCTCAGCCAGCAACATGTCTAAGGCCAGTCTATTTTGCCAGACCATCAATGAAGTGGGTCCTAATTGATCAGCTATCAGCCAGTTATCAAACACACCACTCATCGGTGGGGGCGGGGACGACTCTCCCATGAGTGTTGATCATTACATTTTGCTTGAAGATCGTTAAAGTCACCTACTAGAAACAGTTGGAAGGGCATGAGCAGCTGTACCATAGCACAGCTCCCGTGCCAGGCTGGCGGCAGCTTAGATCTCAGCTTTAGGTCGCCACAAAGCCTACACACATCAGCTCTGCTCGTTTGATTTACAAACCATGAGGCGGAGTAGTTGCCGGTATTTCTTGTGATATTTATATTGTCAGCACACCAGCTCAACACTTGCACATTCCTCCCCTGGCCTGAGCATGAGAAACAGGTACAGTTGCCAGGTAGGGCCATTGTTTTTGGGGGGAGTCTATCCCTTACTGGTGTAAAGAATAAAGCTAAGGATTTGCATTGGTCAGTTTTAGGTTGGGTGGTTTTGTTGAATAGGCTGAGGACACATTGGAGGCCAATAGGATGCATGCTGTACCTCTCAGACCACAGAGGCCTAGATGTCAAAATAAATGCCAAACTTGTGGCTTATCTTTCATATTTTGTTTTCTTAAGGGGTTCCATATGTGGAAAATATTATGCTAATAGGTTGTAGAAAACATGCGAATAGATATGTATTGAATTACTGTTGTACTCATAATAAGAAGTAAGTGTCATAAAGTGCCTTGTTGCAACTCAGGAGGTTAAAAAACAGAGCATGAATGGAAGTGTTGTGCAGCATGGTACTGAATCTGATAAGCAGGTGTGTGTGAATGAAGCTTATTGTATTGGTTCAGGGAGGTTGTCTTGCAGATATCAAAGCAGGGAGCAGGAGCCAACTGCGGGGGATGCAACAGGCAAAATACGGAGGAAACTTCCAGAAGAGCCACACGTGGAAGGCACCGCTGCTGCAGCAGATAGACTGTCTATATAAGATTGGGTCGAGGGAGAAACAGATGTCAGAATAAGAACCCATATTTTTTTTTTTAAATATATTTTATTATATTTGCGTATTATATTCACCAGACTCAGCTGTGCCACGTCAACTTGCTAAATAACCAAATTATGCTTTTTTTCTCAGTCATTGGATTGTTTGCAGTCAGGAGGGGAATTTACTCACACAGCTTGTTTAGCCACTTCTCTAAAATTGCTATTTCTGCACCATGCTGGTCTTTACTCTTACACTATGAAACCTTTTGGACAACGCTCCTGCTATGTTCCAAAGCTTGATGAATCGCGTACATGGGGACATGAAGGGTCGCGCAGTGTATTTTGAAGACGTGGTTGTGTACTCTGATACTTGGGAGACTCACCTCAAATGCATCTGGGAACTGTTCACTCGTGTGGAGGAGGCAAGGCTAACAGAGTGAAAGCCGAGCAAAAACATTCTTAATCAGTCAGCATGAAATCCAGAAAACAATGAGATATTTTCATGTTCTCAAATCACTTCTGATAAGACAAGCATAGTTACAGACTCGAAGTGATCAAAGTTAGCTGAGCGCTGAGCAGAATAACAGCTGGATCAGTAGAAATGGCAAGAGAACACAGTTGAATAGTGAAGAAAATATTTCTGTAGACGCTTCAGGGTGAGAAACAGTACATGTGACGATAACAGATGTTATTTTACTGAAAAGCAGAAAAAAAAAATCATTTCACTCCAAAATGAAAGAGCCCAATATTTTTTGTGCGGGGCCATATGTGTACGGTACCAATTGTGTCAGTAAGCAAAGATGTCTCCACAGGTGAGTGTAGTTTTATGAAAACTAACACCGTTCCTTTAACATTTAAAGGTTTTTTTCCCTAATTTACCCGGGTTGATATTAACCTGACATGAGGTTAATATTCAGGTACAGGCCTACTCTGGAGGAAGGTTTAATTCAAGAGTGGAGGTTAGTTAGGGAGAATTAAGAAGAGTAAAATTTAGTAGAGACTAATACTGACAGGGTTGAAGAGACAGTTGCTTTCAAAAGCAAAAGCATTTAAATGTTTATTAGGGGCTTACCATAAGTGAGAAAAATGGAATCTTTTCAATAAAAACCTTTTAAAGAAACAGAAAGAAATACAGTAATATTAACTGTTATATGCATTTCATTTTATAGGTTTTTTTAACTTTTGTTTTTTCTTGTGTAAATTACACATTTAAACTTTGTAAATAGGAGATTAAATAAGTCAACATTTAGAGTTACACGATGGCAGTTTTCTCAGTGAATATGCATTTAATGAAACTGGGATCCACTTAATGTTCATCTTCACTTTCTTAGCACAGCATGTCTGCTCTTGAAAAAGTGTTACCTCTTTCCCACTGATTTCAGAGTTTTTACACTTTTTTTTCCAAAGCACTTGTCATTCAGTGACCCTAAATCATGATTTCAACACACACGTTCTAACACACACACACGTAAGAAGAGGGTAAATTAACAGGGACTGATGAACTAAACTGGGATAGACAGAAGGGAATAAAACATAAACAAACTAAACTATAGGCAATGGGAAATTTATAGGGGTAACTAATACAGGGAGCAGGGTAAAGCAACCAGACAGAGGATAAACTAATGCAAACCTAACAAAGGAGAACCAAACCACTATAACAAGAAATAACCAAAACACATAACTAAGAATACAGAGTGCAGCTGGGGATCAGGCTGGGGATCAGGCAGGAAACAAACTTGTGTAGAATTGGAACAGGGTATCTACACAAACTTACACATGCTACGAACTGGCAGAGAACAGTGGGGAGAGCAGGGTATAAAGGGACTGCGGAACGGGAGAAACAAATCAAGACAAAACGAGGAAGATAACGACAAACAGACTCACAGGAAGAGACACAGGAGGATCAACAAAATAAAAGCCAAAAACAGGAAATAAATCTAAAAAACAAAACAAAACAAACAACAAAAGTGTAACACAAACAACAGTTAACTTTCAATATCTTTCGCACCAAATACAGGGATTCTACTAAAGTTGAATAATTGAAAATCATGATTAATCAAAAGGAAATTTTGAAATACTAGTTAGAAGTTAGGATATAATTAGAATGATCAGTTATTATCATTATTCTAAGAATTCTGACACACTGTCATAGTAACACTGTTTAAGTTACAGTAGAACCTGCAGAGATACATGTTCCATTGCACTGACTACCTCACAGTGACTACTGTCATTGATTAAAACATCCTCAGTACTTGTGGAAGAGAATTGTTTTTAACCTGATATATTATAGAAAGTCTCCATAAATGAACAGACAATCCAGCTCAAGCAACCAGGTAAGATTTTTGCATTTGTCCAGTTAGATGTTTCGCTAACTCTTTTAGAGACCTGATGTAAAGCTTTACAAAAATGATCCGTAGTAAAGCAAACCTACTGTAACGCCAAATAAACTCAATTGAAAATGAGATGTGACAGCAATGCTGTGGTATCTGTCAGTAAAGAGAAACAAAAAAAGATTTTACTTCTGAATGGTTTGAAAACATGTTGGAATTCCTATGAATTTGACTTGTTGGTGTTACATGTTGCTTTCTGTTAAGGAGTGTTTCAAGAAGGTAGTTATAAACTGATACATTAATCTCCACTCGAAAAAATAGGGACATCAGCATCATGAATCAAGTGCACCCAAATGTAATTTGTTTTGAACATGTTGTAGTAATATAATTAGAAATAGCATTTCCAAAAAAAAAATGCACTGTGAATGCTTCGGCACTGAAAGGATTTTCCAAGCAAAGCGGAAAAAAGCTGAACTGTTTTTGGTAAACTTCAAAGCCAGCAGCCTTAAAAATGTTAGTCAATATTGCGATATCATCGATGACATCATCAGTCAAAGGCAATTATGTGACATCGTTGGTGGTGTCATCGATGATGTCTTCAAAGCAATAATTTTTGAAGGTATAAAAGGTTAAAAATCTTAAAAAGCCTAAAAGATATTTACAAATCTGGATACAATAATGTCCTTAAAAGCTGAACATTTTGAAGTTTGAATGGTGGTTCTAGCTGAAATTATGCCAAAGTAATTAGGCACCAAAAAACTTAGTGAAGACGGAAGTTTGAATAATCATTATTTTAATAAACATCAGGATATCAGTAGATAAACACGAATAAATCATTTTACATATAAAAACATATTATATTGATATTACTCAAACTTATTTCTCTTTTGCCTGTCAGACAAAGGCTTCAATTATTTTTTTGAGTGTGTGTGCATAAATAAGTGTGCAGGTTGAAGTAAGATGGAACTGCACTGTTATTCATATACTTCACATTTGAATTTTTCAGCCATCTACTCTGGTGCATGTTAATGCAGCCAGCAGAAACCTGTATGTGCCACTAGCCCAGCTGCAAAACACCAACCCACTGCTACAGGATTCAATTATCCAGGTCCTCAGAAAGGCTCTCCTATCAGCAGCCAATGAGATAAAGCTGCTGAAGGAGGAGAACAAAGCCCTAAAACAGCAGAGGGATCTCTTGGAAAATGAACAGCGGCAGGTAAGGCAGCTCCAAGAAGAGCTTAAAGCGAAGGATGAACTCCTCAAAAGGGAGACAAGAAAAGGGCCAGCTCGCACAAAGGCCCACATGGACACCTTGTCCCTGCCCACAAAAGCAGAAGGGGAGATAAGAATGAATGACAAGCTGTGGCAGGACACGTGCGATGCTCGGGAGGTGAGCCTGCGAGAGGAGATGGCTAACAATAAGGAAAGGTGGGGAAAAAAAGTGCAGGAGCTGGAGATTGAGGGAGACCTCCTCGTTGAGGAACAGCAAAGTGTCCTCCTGAAACACCCACCTCTACCCCCCTTGCCCCTTTGTAACTTACACACTCCTCCTTGCCCCTCTCTCCCTTTTACCTACACACCCCTTCTACCCCTCACCCAACCCCACTTTCACCCTTCGCCTTGCCCCACCTTCACCCTTCACTCTGCCCCACCTTCATCCTTCAGCCTGCCCCACCTTCACCCTTCACCCTGCCCCACCTTCACTTCTAACCAAAGCCGCTGCTGCCACCACTGTACTGGCGGGAAGTTTAATTCAAGAGTGGTCACAGTTAGGAAAGGAGAATTAAGGAGAGTAAAGCTTTTCCCCAGTGCAGCCCTGTAGTAGAGACCAATACTGACGTTTGCAGAGAGGGTTGCTTTCAAGAGCAAAGGGGCTCATAGCATTTATTAGGGCCTTACCATCAGTGAGAGCAATGGAAAAATTTTAAATGCCTAAAAAAAACCTGTGGTTTTAGTTTTTTCAATCTTATTTTGTGACTTTTGCTAGTATAAATTACACATTTACACTTTGTAAACAGGAGCTTTAATGAGTAAACATTTACAGTTACATGACAGTTATCTCAATAAATAATATGGATTTAATGAAACTGGAATCCACTAAATATTCATCATCACTTTCTCAGCACATCATATGTCTTCTCTTGAAAATGTGTTTCCACTTTTCCATTGCTTTCAGTTTAATGTTTTTTCCTAAAGCACATAACACACGGCATTCAGTGACCTAAACTTTATCAGATTAACCATGTTAAACAAAAGTAAAATACACGCTTAAGAAAAATTGTAATGCAGAAAAACAGAAAAAATACAATGGAAATCAATGATTTCAATGAGAATATTGCTGTTAAACCATTTCCATTTTAAGATGCTAGCCTCTGCTTTAAGCAAGTTTGAGGTACTGTTTGATTGTATTTTCTGTGGGCTCATGACATTTATGCACTCAAACAACAGTTAACCCTCCAAAATCTTTCACACCAAAAACAGGGATGCTACTAAACTTGAATAATTTATTAAAATGAAGCACTAATTATCACGGTTAATCAAACTGAAGTTGTGAAAGATTAGTTAGAAATTAGAATATGATCAGTTATGATTATTCTAAGAATTCTGACACACTGTCATAGTAACATTGTCATGGTAACACTGTTAGTAACAGTAGAACCTGCAGAGATACATGTTCCATTACACTGACCACATCACACTGACTACTGTCATTGATTAAAACATATTCACTACTTGTGGAAAAGAATTGTTTTTAACCTAAACTATTATAGAAAGTCTTCATAAATGAACAGACAACCCAGCTCAAGCAACCAGGTAAGATTTTTGCATTTGTCCAGTTAGATTTTTCGGCAACTGTTAGACACCTAACGTAAAGCTTTACAAAAATAATCCATAGTAAAGCAAACCTACTGTAATCTGGCAGTAAAGAGAAACAAAAAAATTATTTAATTTCTGACTGGTTTGAAGAAATGTTGGAATTTCCCATGAATTTGACTTGTTGGTGGTGTTACATGTTGCTTTCGGTTAAGGAGTGTAGGAGGTAGAAGGTAGTTATAAAAGAGACTATTCTACACTCCAAAAAATAAGGGCATGAACCCATTCAGCATCTTAAATCAAGTACACATACATGTATTTTTTTCTAAACATGTTGTAATAATATAATAAACAAGAATAAATCCTTTAACATAAGTAAACATGTTAGATTCATATTACTCAAACATGTTTCTCTTTTGCTATTCAGACACATGCTTCAATGTTTGATGTGCAGGTTGAAATAAGATGGAACTGCACTGTTATTCATATACTACACGTTTGAATTTTTCAGCCATCTACTGTGGTGCATGTTAATGCAGCCTGCACAAACCTGTATGTGCCACTAGCCCAGCTGCAAAACACCAACCCACTGCTACAGGATTCAATTATCCAGGTCCTCAGAAAGGCTCTCCTATCAGCAGCCAATGAGATAAAGCTGCTGAAGGAGGAGAACAAAGCCCTAAAACAGCAGAGGGATCTCTTGGAAAATGAACAGAAGCAGGTAAGGCAGCTCCAAGAAGAGCTTAAAGCGAAGGATGAACTCCTCAAAAGGGAGAAAAGAAAAAGGCTAAGTCGCACAAAGGCCCACATGGACACCTTGTCCCTGCTCACCAAAGCAGAGGAGGAGATAAGGAGGAATGACAAGCTGTGGAAGGACATGTGCAATGATCTGGAGGTGAGCCTGCGAGAGGAGATGGCTAACAATAAGGAAAGGTGGGGGAAAAAAGTGCAGGAGCTGGAGATTGAGAGGAACCTCCTCATTGAAGAACAGCTAAAGAAGGATAAGGAATGGAGGAAGGCTCAGATGGAAAACAAGATTAAAAAGGTGGAGAAAGAAGAAGTTGAAAAGGAAAATAGAAACAAGGAGAACATAGAAAAGGCGGAGAAGATACAAGAGGGGTTGGTGGGAAAGGAAACAGAGATGATGGCTGGCAAGGAAATAAAGGATAAAACAGTGAAGACAAAGAAGAAGAGGAGTAAGAATAAGAACAGGGAGGCACAGAAAAGTGACCTCCTGAAACACCCACCTCTTCACCCCATACCCCCTTGTAACTCACACACTTCTCCTTACCCCTCACCCTACCCCACTATTCCCCTTTCCCCTTCCCTTATTGTATGCGTATTAAACATTGCATTGTTGTTGTTGTTGTTATGTCTTTAATAAAAAAATGTTCCGTTGGAGTATATCCTTTTTCTTTCTTCTTCTTTGCTGACTGGAAAAAGTTAACAACTATATGTGTCTCATTTTCAGTAGTGGGCTTCTGTTTCTGACTGTTTTGAAAATATGACTTCAGAGTGTCTGAGAAAAAAAGAAAAACTGGAATTACCGTAGGCTACAAATTCTCATCAACATTACACAGACCTTTTCCCCTCGTCCTTTATCCAGGCTCGCAAAATAGCATCTTTTATAAATGAATACATATTCAATACATACATTGTGGGTTTACACTTTTGCATGTAATTTGTTTTAGCTGGGAACAAGTGTTTTTCTTTTGTTTGATAAAACAAAGTTAGATTCATAACATTTTGAGGGGACTGATGTGTTTTAAACAAATATGTCAAAAAAATGTGTGCACAAGGATTCTGCAGTGCTACAAAGGTGATAATAATGATTAAGTGGACAGCTGTGGACTGTTTCTTTTTTAAATAAAATGAAGATGGTCTAAGCAGGTCCAAGCATTCCAGTATGTTGTTTTTTCCTGTGTCCCTGTAAGACAGCTGAAGAAACCTGCTTATTTTTAATGAATCAGAGAATCAGATTAGAGAAAACCAGTAGAAAACAGGGAAATACATTTAAAAGAACAAAACCTTATAAATCAGCACAGCAGTTTAATGTGGTTAAATAGTCAACGGTGTTTGGATAGGTGCAATGCAAATTGATTTAAAGTCTGAAAATTTCATAAATTTGTTAATTTAAGTTACAAATGTTTACATTTAAATATGTGACCTAATGTGGAGTAAACTCGAAAGATCTCTCCCGTGAACTGCAGGTGACCAGATGTCTCCCGAGGCTCCGCTATATTGCATTCAAAGTTAAAATGATCCTCATTGTTGAGCGCCTTATAGGCCTACTGTAAGTTTCACTTACACATGGCCTATAGGAAATACAATCTAGAAGTTATCTTGAGATGTCTGACAAGCACTGAGACCTGCTGTAAAACTGTCAACCCACCTGTTCAAGCTGAAGCTACATACACTGAATCTGCAGCATCAGCAGAAAGACTACAAAGAAGCGAAATAACTTTAACCCTAGCAGATATAGGAAGAAAACTTCAAGGAGAAATACTGAAGAGTAAACAATGTAGGTACAAAATCATCTATGAGATGTGTTAAGCAAGAATATGCAAGGAATTGTTGAATGATGTTGCCTCTGAGGATGAACTGAATCAGCTTAACAGGAAATGTCAGTATTCATTGTTAAAAAGGAAGAAAGACAGCTCAAAGATCACAAGGCAGGTAAAGATGATGTCTTAGATTCAACGGGTTCTCCGTCAGGGCCCCTGTGTCATTTGGTTTTCAAAATTAGTAATTCTGTGTAATACATACTTTTTCTTTTGGTAATTATAATTAACAGTATATTTTGCTTGTTATATTTTTGCACACTTCATTGTACACTTTTTGTGAAGGGGAGCCATAAGGGAAGTGGTTGGTTTCTTCTACTACCTGGTCTTCAAGTGAGACGGCCCTCTTCATCGCATCCTGCCTCTCAGGTACTTCATCAAGTACTATATGTTTGCCCTCTGTCATGCAGAATGTGCACAATTCTCATAGTGAGGAAAGCGTCATATTTGGGGACTGGTTTGCAACCGCTAACCTCAAGGATGCATATTTCCAGATATCAAATATTAATGTTCCATACATTTTTAGCGAGAGCTGTGTGCAAGTAGTCACTTTTGCCCTCCTGTACATGTTACCTGTTCTAAACCTATTTGTCACCACATAAATAGAGAACTACACACAATCGACGTGCTAATTTTATACAATTGAAGACATACACAACCGCAGTACAGATTAACCAGATTAGTGCTCTTGGTTTGAGGGTACTCACTCTTGACCATACGTGCAGCCTTTTCATACTTTGGATACAGAAAATATGAATTATCTCTCAGCTATGTGTTTATGTGCTGTGGAGGTTTATGGATCTTATTAATCAGCAATGATTAGGCAATGAGCTGAGAAAATATTTGCATTGTAACTTTGTTTTTTATATTTTACAAAGGAAAAAGCAGCAGAAAACAATAGGTCCCAGATTTTCACTTTATTTATTTGCCCACATATATTGACATCTATTTTAGTTGAATTCCATATTTATGAACAACTCAGCCATTTGTTTCCAATAGTCTATCTTAATTACGTTTAATTAACATGCACATGGGCCAGCAAAAAAGCATAATTTAAGTGAGTTAGCCACATTCATATTTGTACTAACTAGAAATAAAATCAGTTAAATATTTTAATAGTTGCACAAAAGCAGCCCTAAAGATTTGTCAGTAGTAAGTTTCATGATCCTATTTTATGTCAAGCATTCAGACAAGATTTCATGACAAGTTTGTGCAAACAATAAAATGAAGCTGCACAATTACACAGACAAATAATAACTGTTCCCGCAAAATTTGAGTCTATGGCACTAATGGACATTTAAGTTACAATTCAGCTTCATACTCCTGCAGAGCCTGGATTAATTTCTTAATTTTTAGCAATTCCTCCTCATGATGCTTTATTTCTGCAAATAATGCCTCACTTTCACCATCCATATAATCTTTGGTTTCCTGCATGTAGTCTTGGATACTCCCTATATATTTCTCAAATGGGGGAAAGTCACGAGGTGAATCACTCAAATGTTTTTTCATCGAAGCCAAAGAGTCCATATTATTCTTTATTTTATCTGAAATGGCGCCCATTCTTAACATGTGGTTTTCCTAATGGGAAAAAAACAAACACAAACATTTTTATCTATGTTGTTAGTTACTGTATGTCCACTGCAATGCAGAGAAGTCACTAATGAACAGGTTCCAGTTATCTTCTGCTTGATTTAAACACTTTAAACATTTTTCTGTGAATAGGTCAGTAACATAAAGCGACTGACTCACCTTCACTCTGTCGACATTTTGTTGTGCTCTGTGATATGTTTCCACAAGTTGATGCTAGAAATCAAGAATGAGAATCAACATGCAGTTACTGTACACTTGGGGACATGTAAAAATGACAGCAGCTTTAAGACTTTTTTATTTAAATTGTTTTTGTTTCTTTTGTTAATTTACCAGTTCTTTCTTATAAATCCGTGAAGATGACAAGCAGAACAGACACAGCAGAGTGAAGACAACGAACAGGCCTTTGGTGGTGCTGACACCAGCTACACCTCTGCTCCTGGACAAAGCTGCTGCTGCTGCCATCTTTGTTCTACATAAAATGATAGAGACCAAAGGATCAGTGGAGAATTAGAAACCAACCACTAAAACTACAACTCAACAACTTGTTTAATTGTAAACTGTATTATTTGAAAGTCGACAGTAAAACAGCTTCTCATATTGAGTAATAGTTGTTCTTACCTGTGGTGTGAGCTGCTGTGCAGGTGACAAAAGACTATTGTGAGAAAACACAGGAAATGTTTTATATAGTCCTGGGTTCACAAGCACCAACCCACTGCACAACTTACCTTGTTTATGTGCGTGTGTGTGAGGGAGTTTGTCTCTCTGTGTGTTTCATTTACTTTGTTCGTTCTGTAGCTGTCTTTAGTTTCGTTTTTACAGAATTGACAGTTTGACTTCACAGAAAATTACCCACAACAGTATTGTGAACATACTGTGACATGAAAAAAAAATCCTGGATGAGAATCCAAACTGTACAAGAATGTCTTATAACCTGTGCAATACTGAAACCAATCAATGTCTTAACACTGTGGTAATTTGCAATATTAGAACAGACAGCAGATGATGTCAGTGTCAATGTGCTGTAGTTAATTTTTTCATTAGCTGGTAGTAAATTATATTATACAATATACAATATATATAATATGTCAACAGGAGCAAGAGGCATTAAACCTGTTTAATTTCTCTTCATAAAAATATTCAGAAGTCAGTTGTTCAACAGCATATTTTTGATTTTGTTCTTTTCAAAGGCTCCTGGTCTGACACATCTTTGACATTATTACTATGACTTCTTCTTCTTCTTCTTCTTCTTCTTCTTCTTCTTCTTCTTTTCCTTTCGGGTGTTCCCTTTCAAGGGTCGCCACAGCGTGCCTCCATGTAAACAGGAGCAAGAGCTGTTAAACCTGTTTATTTTCTCTTCATAAGAAAATGTCAGAAGTCAGTTGTTCTACAGGATATTGTGATAGTTTCGCTTTTCAGAGGCTCCTGGTCTGACACATCTTTGACATTATTACTATGACTACTGTCCTTAAAATTAGACACCAAATTCACAAACAAAAGCTTTATATAGAAACAAGGTTTTATAATTGTAAGGTTTTGCAAAGACCAGTCACTTTTCTTAATACTGAGTATTTGATTATTAAATTCCTGTGACCTTAGCTGCTCCCTGTAGACGTCCTATCACCAGTTAACTAATAGCATGAATTTCTCAGGGTGTAGATTGTGTATCAGACTATAGCAACTGACATAACGTGCTGTGAACTAAAAACCCTGAAAATTTGATTTTGATTATCCAATATCTATTGGATATATGTTGCTTTATGTTGTTTTATGAAGGTTTTTTTAAATTAGAAAACAATGTCAGGATCACAAAAAATAAGGCATCAGACTGCAAACATTCACATATATGCATATAAACATTTCATATTTATTAAAAATGTAGACATTTAGTTTTAATATTCCTCAGTGTAAAAAGTAATATATGGATGAATATTGAATTAACAGAATTAACATTATCAGAAAGTGTGAAAATCAACAACAACGAATCAAAGAAAAGAAAGATGAAAAAAAAAAAACATCATACAGCTACACAACAGAATATAGGAGAAAGACGACAGAGACAGTGATTGTGGTGGACACTGCTACAGTTCAGCTTGATTCGCCTCATGGAATTTTATGAAGTTCCTCATTTCCTCCAATTTCTTTTCACCATTTTCAATTTCTTCAGCAAAGTTCTCCTCCTTTCTTTTCATATAGATATAGACATTCTTGGTAAAGCGCTTTGTGATTTCTATAAGTTCCAACAGTGGTGGGAAATCAGCTGATGCATGCTCCAGCAGGATCAGCTTAAGGTCCATTTCTTTGAATTTTTTATCTAGAAAATCATACAAGAATGATATTCTAGACTTGTAGTCTTCCTGGGGAAAAAGAAAACCACATTCTCTTTAGTGACAGTATGTGTTTCCCATAACTGAAGATACACTGTGTAAATTCAGCTTTCAATTCAATATGTTGATAAATATTTTTTGTCTGCTACCTCCAAAAAAACTGACTCTCTCAGCCAAGATAAGAACCACATGGAAACTGACTCACCTTCATTCTCTCTGCTTCTTTTTCTGCTGTCTGAAGGTTTTCCTTCATTTTTTTCTGAAATTGTTAAGTCATAACTGTTCAGTTGATTGGCCCTCCAACAATGCATATACCGTAAACAATTGTAAAGGATGAAAAATCCAGCCGGTGAACTTTAGATTTTAATAAACGATGGCAGATTTTTTCAAGTGTGTACATTACATGTTTGTATCAGAAAATGCAGTTATGCAGGCATTAATGTACCAGCTTGTCCTGATCAGTCAGTGAACTTGCGATGCAAACCAAAAGCAGCAGAGTGAAAATGAAGAACAGGCCTTTGGTTGTCCTGGCACCAGTCAGTCCTCCACCCCTGGATGAAGCTGCTGCTGCTGCCATCACTGTTTTAATTTTAAAAAATCTGTTATTTAAACACATACAGTAATAGAAAAAGTGCACTACAAAAGTCTGATATGAACAAGGGTCTCAGCTTCTTCCACTTACCACTCACAATTTATATGATTATATAAACCCCCTAAATTTTTATCAATTGATAATTTCTCATACATTCAATATGAACGAGTAGACTGTAAACAACATAGCATCAACCCACTTTTTGCAGTAAGAAAAGTAAAAACACCTTTCATTTGATAATTATTAGCTTTAATTAGCCCATACCCTAAATATTTTGAAGGATAGGAAAGCATATAATATAATTTCCAGCATATGATGAGGTGTCCTGCAATGTGGCCTACACTAAAACAAACCTTCAGGCACTAGATAATTAATGTCATATTGAAAAGAAAGAAATTTACACAATAAAACCTTCTTTGTAAAATGCTACTGATCTTACCTGCTATGTGAAAGTGAGGTCGATCAGATGATGAATGAAAATATCATCAACAACACATAACAAAATACTTTATATAATCCTGATGTCTCCTCCCTACTTTTGCGTCACATTACCTGTATGGATACTTTTTGAGACGGCTTCTCCACTTTCATTTCCACATAAACTATATTTGATCATTAAGGATAAAGGTATTACAACTCAGATGGCAGATTTTTTAATCTCCTTTAAGAGCATAACAAACACACTTAAAAATAAAAATGTACATTAGCTAATTCTTTCATGATGTATTAAGTAACACTGAAGCACTGTAATGTTGAACGTAGCACTATTCAGGAGCACCTGTAACCATTGAGCTCCTATTGCACCTGCCCAGTGCTCCGTTTGGAGGGCACCACTTGAATGTTGTAATAAATAAATAAAATTATTCTTTTGTAAAAAAAAAAGAAAAAAAAAAGTTATATTTAGGTGTGTTTGCTGGAATAATTGTGTTTAATTTTTATTAAACACACAAATTAATAAATAGGTTGATTTGTTGAATTGTTCGTAGATTTGCCTGTGGTTTAAGTCCTCATTTAAGTGGTCATTTAAGTGTGTATATAGATTTTCATATTATTTTATAATTTGGAAATATTTGGACGAACACATAACAAAATACTGTACATACTGCTGGTGTCACTTGTGCCCACAGCACACTTCACCTGTGTACTTTGTGATCCAGGGTAGGTATGCCGTTCTGTGAATGCCACTACTTTAGGCTGCTTCTTCACTTTCATTTTCCCAGAAACTCTTGTTGCTCCTTTTTTGCTTTATGGGAAAATGCTAATACCATTACAAACTGTCAGACAACAATCCAGTACAAGATGAACAAGTCAACAAATCAACCTCCTGACTCTCTTGTTACCCTCATCAAGGTCCACAAATGTGTCTAAAAAAGTGACTTTGATTGTCAAATGCACAAGAATGTTGGGGCTGCTAATGCTCCCAACAGTAATATAAAATAGTAAATCAGCCACAGCATTAACGATGGGGGTCTTAATAATGTGATGGAAGACAAGGGTCTATTGAGCAGTCTGCAGCTACAAAGTAGAGCTGGTTATAACTCAGATGGCAGAATTTGTATCTCTTTTAAGAGCATAACAAACACAATTAAAAAATAAAAATGTACAGTAGCTCATTCTTTTATGGTGTATTAAGTAACACTGAAGCACTGTAATGTTGTTGAATGTAGCACTAGTGCCGAGCACCTGTGACCATTGAGCTCCTATGGTGACCCTGCCCAATCTGCCCACTGCTCTGTTAGGAGGGCACCACTCCCATGTCGTGATACGTAAATACAATTATTCTTTTGTAAATAGAAGTTATATTTAGGTGTGTTTGCTAAAATAACTGTGTTTAATTTTTATTAAACACAATTAAATAAAGGCTGAAGGGAACATTTTAACCTCCTTGTTGTTTTGCCTGTCTTGCCTTATTAGCATAGATTTGCCTGTGGTTTATCTGCGCATTTTGAATACTCTTTATTTAGGAATTGCAACTAAAGTCTCTGTTCCCTCAGTATTGTATTTGCCTCTTGTGTACCTAATTCCTAATCCCCATTTTATTGTATGACCTATTTCCCAGGGTGCAATTCCCCAGGTGGTGTAGCTGGATAAATATAGTCTGTTCATGTCATCTCAGGCTGCCACAACAACATATTGTACAAACTGCATTTAATTATGTCACTTTAGGCAATAATTTGATAGAAAAGGATGATTGAAGCGTGAGATTTAAGAGCACGATACAATATTCAACAATTTGTTTGAATAATATATTCTACATTAAGCAGAACAGTTCACAAAAAGATTTTTTTTAAGATTGTTATTTTTGTTGATACTATGTACTTCCTAACTGAAAAGTTTAAATTCAGAATACAAAAAAATTACAAATAGTTATGTAATTTTGTAAACAGGCAGCATGTGATTATTTCTAATGTTATAGATTAGTTTTATACTCAAGGTCTTAATAAGTATTTGGTATTCATGCATGAACCAAGTAACCAATATATTTTCAGTTAAATATTTCTTGTTTTCTGAGTTAGTGAGCATGATTTTACAATATTTATACAGGGAGCTGTTAAAATGTTAAAACATCGTAGCTAAATTAGTAATTCTAAAAGACATTGGCAAAGTAATTATATATTCATTACTGTCTCAAGAGTTTCTCTCATCAAGAGATGTGAAAGCATTTGTAACACACATGTTGATATATAGGCCATGAATTGGCAAATTAAATGTTTTTATTTCTAAATTAAACGTTTGCATTTGTGGGCTCTATCTATAAACTGTACATGAAGATCTTCACAATTGAATGCAAGGGACTGAAACCAGCAGTGTAGGCGACTCTTTAATAGCATTACAAACAGGCTGCATGTTTTAAACAACTACATTTGTGAAAAGCTTTTACAACACAATGTGTAAAAAAGACAGAAGCAAAGATGTAGAATTTACTACAACCAGCTCAATTCCAAATTTTGAGTTGGGGTTGTCACAGGTCATCATACTTCCCAAGATGTGTTATCTTCCTCTCCAGGGTTTGCATTTTCTCTTCATAACTGTGAATTTCTGCAGCATCTCTCTCTATTTCCTTCTGCACATAAGCCTTGGTTGATTCCATGAAAGGCTTCAAGTCCTCCATGAGTTCGAGCAGTGGTGTAAACTCAGGCATTGTTTCCCTGGTCAGTCTAGTCAAATGATCAATTAAGGACAGCGCGTCATCCATGATCTTTGAAGTGAACTCACTATCTAAAAAGTGCTCTACCTGAGGAGGAGATAAACACTTGTTGATTTCATTCTCAAAAACCTAAATCTGATGTGAAACGCTGCTTTGTTTTATTTGTTTCATTAGTTTCATTATAAACATTTTTTCTCCCAAAATACAGAGCTGACTGTCTTACCTTCCTTTTCTCTAAAGTAAGTTTTAGTTTCTGAAGGTCTAGTCTTAGCTCATCCTACAGAAGAAATAAACATATATTAGCATTTAGTCAAACATGGTACAAAACAACTGCCAAGAATCTATATTTTTTTCTCAGTTCTTCAGATGGTTGTAAGGATATATGTATGTGTTGAATTATTTTAAAGAAGCTTTAAAAACAGTACATTTACCAATTTGTCCTTGTCAATCAGAGAATTTGCAGGGCAAACCACAACCACCAGAGTGAAGACAAAGAACAGGCCTTTTTTGGCTCTGACACTTGTCACTCGTCTGTCCCTGGTCAAAGCTGCTGCTGCTGCCATCTCTTGCTGTAATGGAAACCACCTGTGAGCTTGAAAATTTTAATATAACAAAAATATAAATACACAGTTAATTAGTATATTCTTTGCAGGTGTTTTGTTTGCCTACACAACATATTTCGTAACGGTGTTTGTGATCTTACCAGCTCCTGGAAGACAAGTGGATTTACAGGTGATAAATGACGCAATGATGAGATGGAGACACAAAATGGTTTATATACTCGTGGTGTCACCACCCACAAGACACACCTCAGATAGTTATGTGTGTGTGTGTGTGTGTGTGTGTGTGTGTGTGTGTGTGTGTGTGTGTGTGTGTGTGTGTGTGTGTGTGTGTGTGTGTGTGTGTGTGTGTGTGTGTGTGTGTGTGTGTGTTTCTTGGCATGTAGTCCACTGTCATTTTCACTTTACTGGAATGAATCAATGTCACAAAATAAAACAGGTTCTGCACAACAAGCTGTACAAAGACTTACTGTGAATTACAAATGTAAAACTGAAACTGATGGAGGCCTTACAGAACTGTTAGTTGTGATCATGTGACTTATTTGTGATAAGGATGAATGTGACACCTGCATACCGTAGTTAAAATGTAACGTATTCATGCACAAGTGGTGAATTCACACATTACAGCAACACTGAAAGAACATCAAAGTTACCAAGGTAAATAATAAATAAAAAAATCAGCTCTGGTCTTGTCCACCATGTTCTTTGACACAGCCTCTAAAGTGTCCAGTTCCACTACAGTAACGAATGTTGCCTTCTTGATCTCACATGGCACAGAGATTGTGCGAATTTCAAATTCAGAAAACAATTCAAGTTCTGGTCGTTATATCGTTTGATTGACTTGAACTGGCAGATTGAATTTGAAACCGCATGAAATGATCCCTATTTAAATGTCACATTTTACTATCAATTCAGTAGCTTTGTGTGTAAAAATTTGCAAATACTCTGGGGGTTTCCTTTTAGCTGTGCTCACTCCGGTGCAGTGCACTGTAAAATCCAATAGCAAGCATAACTTACTTTTTTAGTTAACTTTACTCAGTTATTAACAATATACACTTCTTACTAGTAAGTTAGAGTTGATTGCAGGGCGAACTAACCCCTTTACTCGTGTTTTGAATCTAACATAAAACAATCAAATACAGTAGCAACAGATAAGGCAATGACAGTACTTAACCAGTGGGACACAGCAGTTTGCAAAAAGGTTTTTAGTCTGCCAGGAAAACTTGTAGGCAAGTATTAACATGGTGATGAAGGTAAGAACTAATGGGGTCAAAGCATCCTGGATTTATAAGACTAGTGCAGTTAACTACTGACCTTTTTTTGCTCTCGGAGAATCCTCTGCTTGTCATTTGTGAAGATGGAGGGACATCACATGTACCAAAAAAGCACTGTTGCAATTTTAATATATATTACACCTTAAAGTGTGAAGAACATTTTACACTGATGGGACTGATCTCAGCCCTAGAAAATTAAAGCTAATTGACACATGAAGCACTCTTATTTGTGCACAGCGGAAAAAAGAGAAAATAACTGCGGACTGGCTCACTTTGAACACTGCTAATATGTCAGACAAGATATGTGTATAATGTGATTTCAACATCTACACTTTATAAATGCCATTTCTTGCTTACTATTGGGCACTTTACGTAAATATTTACACATATATTGATATTGACGTGGTGGAGAAAGCGACTTGCAGCAGGTTTTGAGATTACCCTACTGATGTTCAGACACTTTGCAGTTTAAACTGCCCCAGTGTTCAGCAACATACCTCACTGGCATAGTACAGTACAATCATGCTTTGAGGACTCATTAATAGTCCATGGGATTCTTCAAACACATTGACCACAGATCGGTATCTTTATCATCAGAGGACATGCTCAGCATACTTTCACTAATTGTTGTGCCTTTGCGTTTTCAGAAAAAAATGCATCCTTTGCTGTAAACAGCAGGGGTCAGTCTTGGTCCGTATTTAAGCTTTGGCCCGTTTGTTTTTATTTGTTACGGCCAGCACAAGTGTAGCCAGAATGAGTTTTGTATTTGATTACAGTTACACAAATGTATATACAGTAAGTAAATTACCATAGCAACTCTATAAAAATAACCCAGTTCACCCTAGTTAAGCAGAGGGTTGCACTGTACTTCATTGACTTTACTGAATCAGTTTACTTATATTTTGGGAGCAGGCTAATAGAATATATACAGTACTGTAATTATAAGAATCCTACAACACTAACCCAGAGGCACACACACACACACAAACAAAAGGTGACAGATACAGACTGAGAACGGTCATTCTCTAACAATCAATCAGGGAAATTGGCAGCCCTTGCTGTGCTGCTACACCGGGGCTCCTGATTTCACAGTCAGCCTCCGTCACTACTGCGTCAGCACCGATGAGCTCAGCTTTACCGGTGGGGAGGGGGGAGGAGATGGTGAACCAAGGTTGAGAGAGAGAGTGAGAGACAGAGAAAACAACGAGAGAGAGAGAGAGAGAGAGAGAGAAACCTGGGTGTTGCTGCCTCTGAGACACGCTCACGCATCACAGAGTAACAGCAGCAGGGTGAGAACAGAGCCTCCCTCCATCCTCCTCTCTGGGCGAAACACGGCTGCTTTTTCAATTATTGAAACCGTACAAACCTTTTACATTATTCAACATAGTAAAATCAGAGCGGTTTGCCAAAGATAAAGTCTACTGCACCTCGACACCCAAGAGCTCGGTGTGAGAGCCGACGGAGAGTTTCAGCACCTCGGACAGAGACAATGACTCCAATGGTAGAGGAAGGAGCTCAGCTCGGTGAGTCCACGCTTCATTTATTTTCGGGGGACCGGGGTTAAATGTGTGACGGTGTTTGTGGTCAGCTTGGGCTTGTTTCTTTTCACAGAGGGCTGCGTGATTCGTAACATGTGACTCCTCTGAAAAGTGTCAGCTAGTGAGATTAGTCGCTAGTAGCTGTTTTGTTACTTTCTGTATTAAACACTAACTGTTGGTTCCTTGTTTTATCTTGATAACAGTAGAGTGACTTAATAAATACAATTTCAAACTAATAATAAAAATAAAAGTCAAATTGAACCCTTTAACTGAAGATTTCCAGCCTCCATTTTGCAGGTTACAGTAGCTGATGAGGAAAATAGGGTGGAGAACATATTAGTACCGTACTAGAACAAGAACAAAGAACAAAGTTAATGTATTATCTTTATTATTCTTATGGGTAGATGGAGGTGATACTATAGCACAGGTGTTTTCTTTATTTCCTCTCGGATCAGCAGCTTTTTCAGAGCCCTCCCATTGGCACATCCATCTGTCTGTTGTTGTCGCCTTGAAAACCATTTCAGCCAGGAATCTAGACCCAAGTATTGATGAGAGGAAAAAAAAATCAAAACAAACAAAAACCAATATGCAACAGCTTTGAAAAACATCTGTGAACTAAAATTATAATAAGCTTTTGTCCCTCGTTTTTGTCCAGCTTGGAAAAGACTGAGAGGCAGGTCTTCCAGATAACTAAATCACATGATTCCATAATACATTATATACACCTACACACTAAAACAAGCTTACATGACGAAGGCTACCTTTTTTCTATAATAATATTATAACATATAGACCTATCATACAGACATAAATGATCAGAAACAGTTAAAAAATCATCGCCTTTACCTGTATGTATTTCATAGTAAAACTAGAAAAAAACACATTGTTTGCATTCATCATTTGCTGTGATGCTTTATCATCACAACCAGCAATGCAACACAGGTGTTTAAAAGAAAAATGTATAAATAATAATTACGTATAAATACCAATTGATGATCTAATACAGCAGATTTGATCCAAAAGAGTACATCAGTGAGTACTCTTGTACCCCACCCCTCTCTCTCTCTTTGTATGGGTGTTAACCTAAGTGCTTTTCCACTGGGCCGCCCTTTTAACTGCAGGAAATGGTCTGCATTGTCTCGATTGAAAGAGACCTATTAACTCTGACTGCATGAGATGGCAGTATTAATGCTGTTGAGTCAGAGTTCAGCTCCACAAAATAGAGAACTCAAGTGGCAAATATCCCTGCAATACTGTATGTCGCCATACTAATGTTTTAGGGAGACTGTAAGAGACAAATTTAGCACTGAAAGGATTAAGATGCCTGTAAGTACCAGTGTGTTTGAAGAGAATGTGATTTTGACGTCCTACCTGAGAGAGTTCGAACAAAATTAATTAATCTCTAATTATCAGTTTTGATATGTATCCTACAATGAGGATGGTTCTTTGCACCAACCATCTGGTTTCTGATGTTGTTCTTTCAAGAGTCTAGTTTTCAGCCAAAAATCCTTCTTAACTTGATAATAATGTAAGTCTGCATGGCATTGACCAGTTATGGCGATTTATAATCATTGCCATCATCAAAATGATAAATGACAGTGAAGAACATTTGTTTCTCTAGTTGTGTTGTTACTGAGACGTTGTTGTCTATGTCTCCATCTCCTGATTCTCCTAGTTCACCAACCTGTCAGCAAGAAATCAACCAATAGTTTTAACAGCAGTTTATTACTTCGACCAGCTGTTTCCTTTATATATATTATACCCATGTATGGAATATGATCACAGTAATGATGATCGCTTATTAATGTTGAACAGATTGCTTTGTTTTCATCTCCCTCTGAGTCAAGACTGCAGCCTCCGGCAGTCAGACACACAAAATGGATTCACTAGCTTCAGTACAACAATAAAATCTGCTGAGGTTGTGTAACCTGAAGGATTGTTCTATGTTTGATTGTGTTACCTTTGCTTGTTCCAGACTGTTTGTTGGAATGTGTAGTCATTTTAACATGTTTAATTAAAGTTTTCTGTCATCTGTCATCCCCTCTCCCCTACCCCCTGTCCCCTCCACAGTGGTAGTTCCTGTAGGTGTAGCTGTGGTGAGTGTCTTCGGTCTTGTCTTCACTGTGTCAGCCTTTGCATGGATCTGTTGCCAACGGAAAAACACAAAAACACAGAAGACACCACCCTACAAATTTGTACATATGCTCAAAGGGGTTGACATCTACCCAGAGAACCTAAGTGGTAAGAAGAAGTTTGCTGCATCTGCCACCACAGCAGCTAATGACACCAGTAAAACTGACGTTAATGGAAACTGCCACACTGCGTCACCAATGAGTCCAACCACCACCGGTAAACTGCCATCAAGTCCAGTCGGTTCCAGATCGTCTCTACATCTGGATCTGGAGAAACGAGATCTGAATGGCAACTTCACCACCAAACCGTTTCACCACCATCACCAGAAGGTGCGGAGCTCCCCAGACCTGGAGCTGCCATCTCCTCACGCAGGGTTCACCCAACCTGGAGTAATGGATCGCCGGGACCTCCCATCACCTTCTAGCACCCTCTCCAGCCAGGCACCCACACCAGCTGTGGACAAGCCCCAAGGGGAAGATAGGGAGAGTGGACTGGGAACTCTCCACTTTTCCCTGGAATATCAACCAGAGAAGAAGGCTTTCATCGTCCACATCAAGGTACTATCTGTGTTTAGGATGGTGTTTAGGAGTGTGTGTGTTTACAATCATTTGTTTACTTTAATGAAGGTGGTGTCATTTAGTCAGACTAATTCATTGATTTGTTTGACTTAAAAAAATTCAGGAAGCCCATGGCCTGACCCCAACTGATGAGCAGTCACTGACCTCTGACCCCTACATCAAGCTGACACTGCTGCCAGAGAAAAAGCACCGTGTGAAGACCAGAGTCCTGAGGAAGACCCTGGACCCAACCTTTGACGAGACCTTCAGCTTCTATGGAATCCCACTGGCTCGAGTGTCGGAGTTGGCCCTTCACTTCATGGTGCTGAGCTTTGATAGATTCTCCCGAGACGAGGTCATTGGGGAGACCCTTGTCCCCTTGTCAGGGATCGACTTGTCAGAGGGGCGTGTCCTGATGAGCCGGGAGATCATCAAGAGGAACGTCAAGGTAAGATCTGAAAAAAACTTCATGCTTTCTGTTTTAATTATCACCATCTCCACTGTTTGTGGTAAATCATTGTCATGTTTGGTTGTCACCTTTTACTGATTTCCTTATTGAACTTTTGGGACTACATTGTTGCATTTAGTAAGTTGCAAGTAATTTTCCACCAGTTTCCGACACAATGAAAACAACAGTTCCAGTAACACTCAAACCGGACCAGAAAATCACTTTATATTCTGAAATTGTTCCACTAATGACTCATCATTTCCCTCATTATCGCATTAGGGCCTGCATTGCTAGTCCCTAAAAGCAAAGCAACAGGGCAGTTTGGACAAATGTGGGAAACTAAAACTGAAGTGCCTCCGTTATCAAAATATTAAACAGCGCATAATCATTCTGGAAGTCATTTACTTATTAAAATGTATTTATATTCAAGTAGCTTTCTCTAACTAAACCTAAAGAAATAAATAACTTTATATTACAATACTACACTGAAATATTCAAATGTATTTTCCTTCCTAAATCTGGTTTTGCATTATTTTGTAAGTGCACTGATGGAATTTACATTTATTGTCTGTAAATAGGTTAGAAATGTGTTAACGTTAAATAAAGCCAGTGGAGAAAGCTGATAGAAAGTGTACAGTATCTCTCTGTGGAGAATACATCTGTTGCACCATAATGGATTTGTAAACTGATACTGAGTTTGGATGCTTGCTAGCGGTTGGTGATTGTTTTTTGTTGCATCAGTTTTTGTATCTGTTCTTTACCTTGTTAACAGCAATTTTTCGGGAGAAACCTTGAAAATACAGTTGATTATTTCAGCAATACCTGCAATGGTCAGCGCCGCCATGGCGTGTGTTCTTGCAGAATAGCAGTCATTTAGCAATCGAGGTTCAGATCACTGTATATAATAATAATAAAGTGAACTGTGGTGCAGTAAATGGCATCAGATAATTTAAATACTAAGGCAGGCTATAAAATGGAATAAGTATAATGTCTATAACTATATTCACAAATGGGGTCACCTCGAAGAGTTTTACACTTCACTGGGGAACCAGACAAGGATCCCCACTCTCTCCGTCTTTATTTTGGGATCTTTTTAGAACCGCTAGAAGCAGCCATATGACAAGATATCAGAATTAAAGGAATCCAGGATACAAATTCACACCAAAAAATTTGTTTTTTCTGCAGATGACATATTACTACACTTACAGGACCCCTACAGTTCTCTAAAGGAAACATTTAATATTATTAATGCATTTTCTGTAACCTTACATTACACTATAAATTGGAAGAAATCAAGAATATTTTCACTCTCTGAAGATGCCTAGGATTCTGCAGCCCAGGAATTCCTCCTTCTATTTCATATTGGCAACTTTAAATATTTAGGCATTAATATTTCCCCCAGGCCAATGGAGCTTATCCATCTCAAATAACCTTATATTTTAAAAAAATAGAAGACAATTTCAGATGCTGGACCGCCACTTTCACTTATTGGAAGAATTGCTAAAGTAAGATTAAGGATTTCACCACAATTCAACAATTTGTTCACAGCTTCACCAGACAATTGGTTTAAATCATTTGACTCACTAACATGTCACTTTTACTGGAAAAAACAAGAAACTTAGAATCTCCCTGTTACACGGCGGCTTCAAGGAACCCAATTTCCAACACTACTTACTAGCAACACAACTGCAATACTTAGTCAAATGGATTCAAAAGGGATATTTACAGTGTAATGTAATGTAATCAATGTAAACCTATTTCAGTTTCAGATCTTTTGCTTTTATCCTACAATCAGTTAAAGCTCACGAAATAACAAAATCAACACTAATAACTTGTAGATATACCCCAATACGGCACAACCCAGACTTTCAATTACACACTAACCCTATTCACTTTCCAACATGGCAGCAAAAAGGAATCACTCACTTTGAACACCTATTTGAGAATAACCAATTTCTATCATTTAAAACATTAATGGAAATTAAATTGGGTCAGAACAGTTCCCCCAATACTAACAAATAAAATCCAGAATTAAATCAAGAATAAATATAACTAACAACCCACTACAGCCCCCTACACTATCTGATGAGGTAATGAAAATCACAAGGTCAAATAAATAGTTGCCTAAACTCTATGAAAGTGTATCAAACAAAGACTATATAATAACAGTCCCATTAGAAAAATGGGAAAAAGATACTTTCTCCCCCAACTCTGACTTTTGGGTAGAAATCTGTAATCTTCTCCATGACACAAATTTCTAATTAATACCATATAAGACCATTCACAGAACCAACATAACTCAAAAATGTTTAAAATGGGATTAACCAACACAGACACCTGCTCACAATGCACCTCAGGTAGCACAGATAATTACTTCCACACCATTTGGGCCTGAATCCTGATGCGTTCCCTCATAATAGCGGTGATAAAGACACTCTCCACCATCCCTCTGCCTACTCGAAACATTTCATAAGATCATCTCCAAGTTAAATTAGAAACCCAGTACTCATCTTTCTAACAATCACCGAGAAAATAATTCTTCAAAACTGGGAATCTATCAGCTCAATGCATATCAGTCACTGGACAAAAGACAGAATACACAACCATAGAGAAAACAACTGAAAACTTCAATGATCACCTTATTGGTTAATATTACTATTATCATCATTAACATCATCATCATCATCATCATCATCATTATTATTATTATTATTATTATTATTATTATTATTATTATTATTATTATTATTATTATTATTATTATTGATATTATTGATATTATTGATATTATTAACATTATTGTCTTCTTGCTATCAATATATTACTTTAACTATTATTATTATATACGCATATGTACATATGTATATGTGTGTGTATGAACACCAGTTTAGTATATATGGACGTGTAAGTGCTACTTCCTATTTTCTCTTCTATTTCTTTTACTCCTTTTTACACCACTTATTAGTATTTTTAGCTTCTTATTTCAATTGATGTCAATACTTTATCTTTATAGTATAAAAGTTAGAATATTTTCCTAGCTCTCCCATTATTCCTTGCTTACCCCTTTACTTTTATTTATTTATTTGACATAATAATTATAATAATTATTATTATATTACCTTATTCTATTCCTGTTCTGTATGTTCCTTATCAATCCACCCTTAAATGTCATTTGCAAACACACACTGTACATAGGTCACATAATTCTTGTCCTTTTTTCTTCTCACACTAGCTGTTATGTTCATATGGACATATATATGTCCTGTAGTATTTTAATGTTGTGGCCAGTAATCTTCTGCTCCAAGCCGCAAGTATGAGGCTCACAAATGTACCATGTTACTAGTAGTACTATGAGGTGTGTACATATTACCTATATGTTTCTATAAATGCATTGGACTGAATTATAGCAGGAGGGATTACTACATTACATTGGATGCTTTGGTGTTTTTAAAAGATGGAGTGTAAGCTGATCTCTACATACTTATCGTAGCTCTGTGGTCTTGTGTACAGCAGTTCTCTATAGTGCAGTACTAGATGGTTTGCTGAACTTGAGCACTTGTCAATTTGCAGGTGGAATGTGAGCTGATATCAATGTAATTATAGATTTGTGGGTTGATATTTTACACTGCAGAGCTCTACTAAAATGAATGGACTGTGCCTACCAGGTGGGAGCACATTTGTACCTTCCCAGGAGGAATGTGAGCTATCTGTGATAGCTTTAAAGTTCTTTGATGCGACGCAGTGTTTCAGAGAAGTGCTGAGAAATACAGGTCAGATTCTGAAATCTATAAAAGCCTCTTTCTCGCTGCAGTTTCCTCTGCATTCTTATCATCAAGAGGATAATTTTTCTTCAGCTATGTTCTGCTAGCTATCCCTGTGCTCCTCGAATCAAATTTTGTTCAGTTCCATTTTTCATTTGGGTCTCAGGAGAGACAAATCTCATAAACCTCTGCTGAAGGAATGAGTCAGTATGGTGTGAACTTGTCCAATATTTAATATCTTACAGTAATAGATGTGTATAGGTGTTTTTGGCAGAATCTTTTAAATATGATATATACCAACCCTTTTCTGTCTGATTAGAAGCAGCTTCCTGCTGGTTGGGTGGTGGCTCTCTTTGTCTGTGTGGCATAGATCTTGTCTGACTTCTTTGTGCCAGTATGTGTGTGTCGTAGGGAGCACACAGCAGTTTAACGATCGATGTGGCAGGTCGCAAACATGGTGTTTTTACCCTGAAGGAAAACAAAAACTGTAGTGTACAATAAAATATTCTTTTTTGTGCAAGCACTTGGTTCTATGGAACTATAACCAGCCTACAATATTCCCAGAGGAATAATAGGAAAACGCATCGGCAGAATAATCACATCTGTATTTTGAGAGACACGTTCACATCAGGTCAAGACTATGTCTCATTACCATGGCAACCATGAGCAGAGAAGTGAAACTCTCTTAGGTGTGATCACAGTATCTGACGCATCAACTGTCTTGGACGTGGTCACAGGCGTGGATGTGTATGTGTGCCACAGATTGTGGAACAGTAGCATAGTGAAATGCAGAGCAGAGAAGGGAGCTTCTGCATCACAACTTTGCATTATTGAGACACTGACAGCATTAACAGAACACCTTGCTTCACCTCCATTCACCTCTCAACTATTTACCCTTTCCCCCTGTCTCTACAGAAGTCCTTAGGCCGAGGCGAGTTACTGCTCTCCTTGTGTTACCAGTCTACCACCAACACTCTGACTGTGGTTGTTCTCAAGGCTCGCCACCTGCCCAAGACTGAAAACAATGGACCTACAGGTACATCAACTCCTAGCTGTACCTTTTAAAACACAATCTAGGGGATCACTGCTTAGACAGACTATCAAATGTTTGTGTGCATGCTGTTCTTTGTCATAGCAATCATCTTGCTCTTCCTGCCACGCAGCCTAGATTACTTTAGAGGCTCTGATGGTTGCTATAATGACACCAATGCTGCACTAAAGCAATCTTATCAGGATTTGATAGACAGCATTTTAGTGACAACTACACCCACACAGACACACACACACACACACACGCACACACACACACAAACACACACACACACACAAGGTGTGTTTACAAAGCCAGACTGTTTTGTCCTCATCTCTAACATCCATCATTTCTGCCCTATCGAACGTAGTATTGATCTGGTGCAGGAATAATGTGCCACTCTGCAACTGCTGCAGGGAGGGAAATTTTTCATGACTTTAAAAAAAAAAATTCTTTCTGGCTTAACTTTCTTTCCCTGCTCCTCATTTTTAAAATCTAGATCCGTACGTCAAGGTTAATATGTACCATGGAAAGAAGCGTGTGTGCAAGAAGAAGACTCACGTGAAGAAATGCTCCCCCAATCCAGTCTTCAATGAGCTCTTTGTCTTTGATCTACCCTCCGAAGAGGGCCTCAGGGACACCAGCGTGGAGCTGCTACTGATGGACTCAGACACAGGCAACTCACGCAGCCCAAACACCATACTCGGGCGCCTCGTGCTGGGCACATCAGCAGCAGGCACTCCAGGCGAGCACTGGAGGGAGATATGTGATCACCCGCGTCGCCAAATTGCCAAGTGGCACGCCATGTCGGAGGATTAGAACGTTGAGGTGTTGGTGGATTCTGATGTCTATGTCTGATCTGGTCTGATCTGGGAATGTAATGAGGATGGGCAGGATTTAATGCCCTGCTTAGGACCACCCATTGAACTTTTAGTGGTAGGATGAGAAAAAAAGTAGGGGGGGCATTGATTTTTTTTCTAAAGGGTCATTTCAAGCGATGTCATCATTTAGTGAACCATTCATTAACTTATCTTTGAAGTTATTGGGGTTCAGCAGGGAGGGTGGGGCATCACAAAGGGAACCCCGTAGCTTTAAATGATTCCAAAGACTGTCGCAGAAATCATTGGGTAACATGCAACATCATCTCCATGACAACCTCTAATTGTCACGGTAACCGTGTGCATCGCAGAGATGTCTTAAATGTCACTCTTCTTCTTCTTCTTCTTCTTCTTCTTCTTCTTCTTCTCTTTCTTCAGCTCTTCCTCGTATAAATAGCAACTTAACACATCATATGAAAATGAACCACATCTGACAATGCTGTACAAAATGTGGATTAAAGTTTATTTTATAATGACAATGTTCTCTTCGAAAGGATGTAGATTTTTTTATTTTGTTTTTGTTTTGTACTCTTTTTGTTTATTTGTTGAATATGTTTTGTATAAGTGGTATTTCATATCATTTAAGAACAAGAAAACCTAAATTAGGTGGTTTGAGAATTGACAAGAACAGACTGAGTGCACTGGGGACTGTAACTGTGGATGCATTTGTGTGTGTGTGTTTCGATATGAGAGTGCTTGTGCTAACTTGATTGTGTGAGCGTGTGGGTGTGTATGTGTGCTCTGAATAGATGCAGCCCACATCATGTTTACTGTCGGTGTTTTGTCCCCCTTACTGTGAGCACAAAGACAGCTGAAATGTAAATGTATGTACCTTACTATAAAATATGGCAAGTTCTGAGAAACAAAACTGAGTTTGCAGTCTTTGTTTTAAATTACATTGATATGACAATAACTGTGTGTGTTTGTGTATTTTTAAGTAGGTTTGTTTGTTTCTAAACAAACCTTTAACAGCTCCAGTACATCTTTTATGATACTACAGTACACAAAATGTGCATGGGCCTGCACACATGCTCACCTCCAGTACCCTGGGAATGACATCATCGGGCACCTTCCCAATTCCAATGATGTAATAGCTGCTGAGTGGTTAAGTGCTTGGGGATGAAGTCATCGTCTCTGAATTTAATATCAGCTAAGTGGCTCAGTGAGGGAGGGCAGCTGGCTTAGCATGTCTTAAAGCCATTTCTTAGTTTTTCCTTTAAAATAAAGATCAAACCAAAGTATCTTTTTACTACCCCTCTTTGAATACTGCCTCTGCCACTGCCCTCCCCCTCTTCCAGTATGTTGTCTTGCACCAAGTTACATCATGTGCTCAGTGGTGGAGCCTCTGGAGAAGCAGGATGCTTTGTCACTCTGTACTTCCTCAGTGGTTCGGAGGTACATGGTTCCTCTCTGAGACTGTTTTCTATTTTTAACATTTGCCGTCATCTTGGAAGCAAAAAAAAATACCTGCATAATGTGTAGCATCCCTCTCATACCCCTATTCCCCACCTTTTCTTAGCTAACCTTTTACAATTGAGCAAGGCCCTTAAACCTACTACTACTTCAGAGGAACTGCTCAGTGGTCACATGTCAGGTGTTTAACATGTTTATGTACATGCTATGATATGACTGGATGAATCTTCATCTGCCACAATCACAAAAGAAGTAATTATATCAAACCACAAAGGAAATCTGACCCTTCATAATCTGTATCATAAACCATTAACAGATATATACAAATAAAACACTGCTAACAAGGCAGAACATATTACACACAGCAAAGTTTCAGTCTATGTTCATCTTTAATTAACTTAGACTTCATGTTGAAGTAGCACAGATGATATACACTCCAAAAAATAACTTTCTCCTGTCTTCTTGATGTTTGAGCGGAATAAACTTAAAATTCTAACAGAGGTAAACTGAGTTAACCTTAGTAAATAGCTTTACTTGATTTAAGCAGAATTACTTTTCTGTCCATGCGGTCAGCAGGAGAAAAATTATTCCAGCATTGATGACATTCAAATATTTTACATCCACCATGCCGACCATCACAAGGATAAAGATTTCAGCGAATACAGTTTCCTCATGGACTGTTTGGCTAAGTCAGAAGTAAACTTGTTCAAAACCCTCAGCAGGTAAGACAACAATTCTTCTCTGTTGTGAGATTTCACTGACAACCTAGGCAAGGCTATATTTTTATGGAGTGTAGTGGGCTGAGCTACGTCAATGGGTGAATGGCTGTAACTCATTGAAGGACTGCATGGATAAGAATGGAGTGTGCTCTGAACCTTCGACTGGAGAATAAAATTACTGACTTTAAATTGGCAAATCCAAATATTAAATACGGACACTTTAACATAAATGTAAAAAGGATGTAAATGTAATTGTCATGCAATTGAAGAAAGATAACAACACATAATAGAGATGGTAGAAATAAAAAGTGTACATTTAAGTAGGGTTGTTCTGAATTTAGTATGAATGTCTAAAATTAACAGCATGCAGACATAATTAAAATAAAAACACATTGTACACTACCTGCCCAGGCCAACTGGCAGAAACAAAGTTAGCTACTGGCTGATGAATATACTGGAGCATTTAGCTGCTAAAGAGCAAATTATATCCTTAAGAATTTGCAAAAAAAAAAAAAAAAAAAAAGAAAAAATCAGAACTAAAAGAGAAACAAAGACACAATTTTATTCACATTAAGAAACATAAGTTCAAAGAAAAGCAGTAAGTTGTTCAGTCTGTTGGATATATGTATGTCAGTGGGAAACTAACTGTTACAGTACATTCATCACATTCACTATAAAATGAAAGTATAGGCTGGTGTTTACCATATGTTGTGTTTAGAGTTACATCTAGGAAATGCTGCAGTTAAAATAAGGCTGTGATTTCTCTGATAAACACACAGACATGATCGAGGCCCACTTAAACACTTCTCTCAAAATTGTGCAGACAGGTTGAATTTTTAACCTTAGGGAAAATATTAATTTGTCCAAACAGTTGCTCCTTTTACTCCTTCCACTGTCTGCCTTGTTAAAACCTATAATTATAGGGATGTGGTATCCTTTCAATGTTGAGAGATGAGAAATGACTGGTTAAAGATTAAATTAGTGGTTTGAAAAGAAAAAATAAATGACAGGTACAATAAAATAATATTCAAACCCTCTATGTTTTCTTTGGCCAGAACGATGACTAATTCAGACAATTCACCAATAACAGGATTTAATGTTTCAGTCAGAAAGTAAATTTAACCAAGCACAAGCCAAAGCTTTAATTTCACAAGTCCCTAAGATTTCATAGCTAGAGTATCAGTCTGAAAGGGTTAAAGTAGAGGGAGAGAGAAAGAACATATGATTATGTATGAGAGAAAGATTTGTCCAAATTAGAAAACTGGAAAAGCACAAGAAACACATTTTCTTATCTTATTAATTCTTCTCATCACCATGGTTAAGCAGCCTTCCTCTTGCTCTAAATATGCTCTTTCTCTGCTGCTATGATCTAATGTTTAAAGTAAAAAGAGACAAAGAGGCTCCACTGTTAACTCCAAAAAAAAAACTGCAATGGGCAAGAGATTCAGTACAAGGATACTTAAAAGATTAAATAAATATAAAAGCTAGACCTGGATTTAGTCCTTTTCCTGTAGTTTAAAATTATTGGAAAATAAATCTCATCCAACTAACACTTTTTATAGTGCCACTTCAAATTTGTGAACTTGTCAATGAGTAAATTTGTTAGAACTTTCTCTATTTTTGGGATATTTTGGATTTTCACACAATTTCTAAAACTAAGTAAAGGAAATCCTATTAAGCAAATGTCACACCAATATTTTGACTTTTAAAATATATAGTGCAAAATTTGTGTATGAAAAAAGTGCATGTGTGCTGTTGTCACTGTTTGTAGTGTTTTGTTTTTATATAATTTATTGTATAACTTAAACGTTAGGTCGTTCCCATGGTGCCAAAAGGTGGCACTCATGGAGTATCCAATAGTAAGGCCGAAGGTATTCTGCAGCGTCAATATGATACGTTAAAGGATATAAACAGTGGCGCAATTTGACCCCTTAGAAAGCATCAATGTCTGACACTGTGGGATCAAAATGTATGGAAAGGTCCTGATTTCTTTTAAGAAGAGAACATAGTTATGTAAAAGTTTTTCAAACAATAATAATCTCCCTATGAACGGCTTACCATCATTGAAAGAGCGTTGAGTTCTGTCAAGGGAAAGAGGGAGAGAATGATGCGGCATGCAGAGAATCTAAAAACGCAAGACCCTAATCCTATAGAAATACTGCAGAAGGACCTAAAGAAGGCAGTGTTTTGTAAGTTATGTGCAAATACTGACATATAACAAGCCTAAGGTTTAATTTACCTGGACTCGAAATGTGTCATAAAATATGTGATCCAAATCTAAAGCTAGTGCTAAAAGATAAATTTGCAGAGGGGAGGAAATGAGGAAAATTGTCAAAGTGGATCTACAGGAGTGGAGGAGGAAGTAGATAGACGGCCAGAGGGGAGGAGGTGGTAAGATGAAATTCAGATAGCTTGACAGGAAGAAGGAGAAGGAGATGTGGAGGATGACATAGCACCATGCTGAGATATTAAGTAGAGTGAGAGGGGACTGAAATGAGAAAGGTGAGCAGGGAATGTATTAGTTTAGAGCACAGTGAGATGTGTCGGTGAATAACTGATGTGCGTGGGTTTGCAGACAGACATCTAGATTAGTATCTGAGGGTCATTTGCTGTTAGTGAAACAATGGCAAAAAAGTGGAATAAAGAGAAACCCTGAATGACTGAGAACTGAACCTTGTGACTCCAGAACATGCATGAGCTATTCATTGGCTGTTTAAAGATGAAGGAAAGAAAAAGTGCTGTTCATCCAAATGTCCACATGTGATCGAGTGATCAAAAGAAGAACCTTAAAACACTATCTTGTACTACACTACATGCACTAGCATGTATAAATTAGTCACACTCTAAAGTTTGAAATCAACACATATTTGTGACATAAGGATTCATCAAAATGTTCTTTTCCAGCAATGATTATTAAATTTTTGCTGTGTTGACAGCAGAGAAAAACACAGTCCACAGCTGACACTGTACAGAAAGGACAGATCTGTATGACGTGTTATCAATGCTGTATCTTTACCTGAGGCACAGGAGAGAGCCGTGCATCCATTGGCTTTACCGTTTCACACTTTTGGTTTTGTGGGAAACCAAAGCCCATCATCATCAACCACAAGGCTGACACCCATAGTACAATGTAAACTTTAAATTTAAATTTTGGTAAAATTTCAGTGACAAAAATCTCAGCAGAATTACAATATTAGGAATCACAGTATATCTTTTCATTCATATGCTGATGAAACACTGTTGTTCCTGTCCTCTGATCACATAGTATATTCACAATTCGAGTCACTGTCTCTGAAGTATAATTACCAGGATTACAACCTTGAAGTCTTTATGGATGCTAATTTAAATTTTGAAAACATACCAGCGCAATAACTGTCTATCACTTAAACACCCAAATAGAAGATTCCTAACTGAAGCAGACCACAAAACTGCTCAATGTCTTTGTTTCTGTGACAAATTGAGCTACTGTAACATTATTCATAACATTATGTAAAGCACCTTGAATTGCAATTGTGTAAGAAAAGTGCATATAATTAAAACGGACTTCCTTTCATTATTGCTAAACCCAACATTTACAAATTGATCTCGACTTATTAAAATAAGTTTGTCAATAATGATTTTGCTCTACTGCCTCCATTGTAGATTTTTAATCAGAAACTTGGTATTCTTGTCTTCCAGAGCCATTTTCATGTTTTACAGTGCTCCTCTTTAATACCTCCTATGTGTCTTTGTGGAGAAACCTGTCCCCAGTGCACTGTGGGATGGAGGGGATGAGTCATTGCCAAAGTTGAGGACTCAAATATGAGACAGGAAAACTCAGTTAAAGGTTTATTACAAGTTTTCCAACAAGGCTCACAATCACAAGGTAAGAAAATGTCAACTTTGGTTATTTCACTAAAATTCATAAAAACAGTCAGTAGTTGTGGAATGATTACTGTGAGGGAAATTTCAAAATCTAGGTAACACTGTTTCACTGTTTTCACACTTCTGGCAGACCCAGTATCAAACCTGCTTACACCAGTGCTTCCTCACCTCTTGCTCCCCAGCAACACTGTCTCTTGCCACACAAAGAAGTGTGTTAGGTAGATATCAACTATAAACCTACCTACACCTGAACTTTTGCTTCCCAGAAGGGAGCCCACGGGAACCAGCACAAATGATCAATCTCAAGGACTTAAAAGACAATGAAGACAAAAGGACAAAGTGACATGAACTTGCTAAATAAGACTCCTGACCACATTGTATGAAGGTCGTATTGCACTGACTCATCCCTTTGTTCTTTTTGTGAACCCAGCTGTTGAGTTGTATGTATAAAAGGCTGAACAACCTACAGATCTGGGTCAATCTGATTGACCCACTCATGAGTGTAGCTCTGTTCTGCTCTGCATGTTTCTCCATTTTGCTGATTAAATTCACCATTATCATTCACTTGTAAGTTGCCTTTTGCCTCCTAACTTGCCTTACAGTTTTTGCCACGACGATTAAAGTACTTCAATCAAAGTAAACAAGCTAAGCAAAAATTTGACCAGAAGTGAGGCCAGATTTTTCTTAGCAGAGAACGGAGAACGACAACAAGCAGAACTGTGGCAGCTTAAACACAAAAGCCCCCTAAGCCATGCAGCTCTAATGGTGCAGGTGAGGAGATGCGTAGTCAGGAGGCATAGCGCCCAAACAGACAATGACAGTCAGGGAATGCAATGAAGGTCTAAAAAACACAGAGGACAAGGGGAGAAACAGAAAGTGCCAAAGTCCTGAAGTAAAAGCATGAACAAGAGAATCATGACAACCACTGTAGAATACATTTGATACAAATGCACACAGACATACACACGCACACTAACTGCCTTTTTCTAATGGGGGGTGAAGGCTGACCATGTGTCAGATTGTGAGGGCACAGAGAAACAGATTAGTTCAGGGTTGAAACCTTAAAAGAGAGAGAAAAAAAAGGTTTACACTGCTTAATGAGAGCAAACCTTTTGGTTAGTCACAGTGATCAGACCAGAACATGTCAGTAGACATCAAAAGGTTAGTGCAGTTTCTTTTATTTTATTTTTTGCAACATTAGTCACTGTGATGACCCATGAATAGAACTGTTTCATTTGAAGGTACCATTAATCCAAAACAGGCAGCAAATGTACAGGGCTGAAAGTCTGCAGGCTTGTCATCCAAACAGCAGGCAGCCTCAAACATGAACAACCCTGCAGGCAGGAACTAATCAGCTGCTTTTGTGTTTATTTATGCATGTTCTTTATGGGTCATATCACATGGCTGGCTCTACCATTCATGCAATAAAACATTTCCCTCTATCAAGCTTCTATTCGAAGGAAAATCTATTATGCCTGTACTGTATCACTGCTCAAACTACATGAAAATCCCCACACAAATCTACAAAAATAAGAAAGAAACAAAATTTTAACTAGTCCTTTAACGGAGAATAAATGTGTTTAATATGTAGTGGATATTTGTTGGGTGCACTTTCCAATAGATAGGAAAATCTATTATGCCTGTACAGTATCACTGCTCAAACTACATGAAAATCCCCACACAAATCTACAAAAATAAGAAAGAAACAAAATTTTAACTAGTCCTTTAACGGAGAATAAATGTGTTTAATATGTAGTGGATATTTGTTGGGTGCACTTTCCCATCTCACAGTGAATCCAAAGGAAACCATTAAGAATCATTCTTAGTATTTTTGAATGACTTTACTCAGATAATTGCTCAAATAAGCCTAAGTGAATTTTGTCTATTTATGACAAATTGCAGCACTCAGGCATCTAAAGGAAATGTTTTCCAAGCCAGCTAAAAACACACATATTGAATATACAACTACCATCCTTACTGTACCCATTCATGCTGCATGGAGTGAACCTCGTGACATAATTTTCAGTAATTTCTGACGTAATTTCATAAACTGGATTTTTATTTATTAGCATTGCTGCAATTTATAATTTAAACTGTTTTTTTTTCTTAGGTAACAAAAACAGTGAGAAAGTTCTGGTTATCTTTTAGTTTGCTGTAGATGAAAAAGATGAACTGGAGCTCTATCAATAAAGGCCTTGGTCAGACACAAGATATGTTGTTGTCGAGGTTTTTCACATTTTTGAAATAATCCTTTTCAAGCTTGTTGTGCAGCACTGTCATTAAACCTGTCTAGTGCTGTAGCTTCTCATCTTCAATGGTGAAGTCGAGACGTAATTTAGGCAAAAAAAAACTTGGTGTGAATGCCACAGGTGCCTATCCTTGAGAAAGGCAGCAAACAAGATAGACAACAATATCCCGATGGGTTTACGAGGAAGACCCCATAAAGCCACAACCACCTGGGGGCCTGCATGTGTGTGTGTGCATGTGTGCGTGTGTGTGTGATAGAGAAAGAGAGAAATTTAGGCTTATTGACAAACAGGGTAAAAAAGCTGGTTTGCTGATTTCTTGCTTCAAAATTACGTTTGCTGTCATGGCAACAGAGCACTGTAGCAGTTCCAGGGTAAGAGGGCGATAGAAAACATGAGCTACCAAGGGAGAGGATAACAATTGGAGAAAGAGAGAATTTGGAAGAGAATCGGGAGGAACGTCGAACAGTAGCAAGGAGATTGATGGAGCAGGGGAAAGAGGGGTGGGAGGGAGACACTGCAGAGGGTGGGGAACTCGACCAGCCTGAGCAGTCTCGCTCTGTTGGCCTGGAGAGGAGGCAGAAGAAATAGAAAAGCCAGTGTGAGATAATGAGCATGAAAGGAAAAGGCTGGCTTGACTGCACTGATAAGATGTTGCTTTCAGTGTCATTTCCCACTGCAGAAAAGAGCTGTCTTCTTTTTACAGAACTATATTTTAATTTGGGTTCAAAATAAATTGAAAAGTATGCAGACAGGAGCAGTGAGAGTTCAATTGGAAGGAAAATTGAATAAGGGGAAACAGCGGTGGTGGGATTAAACACAATAGCACGACAGTCAATCATAGTCTCTTGGGTTCAGTTCCTGTTGGTGTCTGTGGAGAACACATATCTGGAGACAGTCAGAGAGAAAGTAAGAGGAGGTATAATCAAACGCTCTGTGAGCTAAATGGTCTGTAGAATACAAAGGAGCGAGAATAACCTTTCAACATGGTACAGTTTAACATATAGTTTAAGGCTTTATACAGATGAATGATTATTTAGTATGAAGAACTTTGTTACTTAAGGCAAATATAGTAGTATTTGTTAGTGAAAACCATGTTAGTCAAACCTGAGTAAGAAACTCTAGACTTTTCTGTTGTGAATCATCCCCAGCAGCATCAGTCACTGATAGCTTTATTTTACTTTTTATAGATTTAATACAAATCCAACAAGGACTCACACAAATCTGCCAGGTATGTGAATGAGTACATAACTATAAAACCCTCCAAGGATATAGTATAAAACTTAACCATGGCTGCACAACTATCTTAGCTTGTTAAGTCATTACTGTACCAAAATATTTTAAAATGCTGATATCCATCCTGATATAGATATGTGTCAGATCTGCCACCCAACACGTGGAACAAAACTCCTAGTGAGTGGCCCTTGTGTCCTTTGAGTAACAACCTTTTTCTTGATAATTCAGTTGTAATTCTGATTTATGGCAGTCAACTATCAGGCCTCTGGCAAACAGCTTTACAACAAAAGGTAGTGGTGGAGGTGAAAAGTGTTTTAATAAAACAATAAAATTATGAGAGAATTTCCTCTATTTGAAGGAAAGCAGTCGAGCAGGATGCAGCAGCTTACCAAACCAATAACAGTTTCAAGTCAGGCTTATGCTTCAGGAACGTCACATGCCACTAAACTATAATGCCAATATATAGTGAAAATGATTTCTTTTTGCTGGAACTGTAAACAAACGATAAGCCATTTTTCATGCAGTGTTTTGACTAGAGAGGGTTTTTACTTTTCAAGACACCTCAATAAGCCTTGTCTGTCACAACAAATCAGTGTTCGTACATAACGTGCACATAGTATTACTGATAAATTATAAAATTAGTGGAAAAAATTTATTGTCTTCTCTCTTACCTAGTGTAAAAAGCAAAATTATTAGAGATACTGCAGATACAGAACTAACAAAACTGAGGATGAAATGTTGCTCATTTCCATTATTAACCCTTTCGGACAACATTTTGTAGTAATATACAAAGAATTGCAATGATTATTTTGAACAGTTTAATAGGTAAAGCAATATTGTTAACAATTGGAGTAATGAGCTGTGAGCAATTAGTAATGAGTAATTCCCCCATGTAAATGGGGATTAATATGCTCAAAAGACAAGTAGCACACATTCACATCATCTGACACTCATATTGTACATTTGACTGAGTGTGTTCATGCAAGTGTTATGTTTGTACTGTAGACTGCCTGCCAGTGAAAACTGATTTTGCCTGATTGGAAACTTCTGTGGAAAGTTCTGTTGCACAGCTTTTTTTTTTTAATTTCAGCTCACATCAACTTCAACCAAGGACCAAGCAGCTTAGGTACAAAGACATCAGGGTTAGGTTTGAATTGGTAACTAAATAAACTGGTTAGGTGTTAAAGTCTCACAGTTTTGTTTCCGTTCAATAATTTGTGATTGCTGCCACACTGATCTCTGGTCTGCTTTGTTCATTTCCCCCCTGGCAAACTTTTGTGTCTAAATAGTGTTGTGGTGTAATGACTTTAGGTAATAGGACCCAGAAGCACAGACACAAGGGGGAGGTTTCGGAAAGTTTATTGACAATAGTGGAAATAGATGATTGGTGACCCAACCGCTGGGGAGTCTGATTACAGGATGTAGTTTACTGAGCGATAGAAGAGGGGAGACCAAGCATTGTAGCCGGAGACAGCAGGGGATTGAACATACGGTGTAGTTGGAACAGGTGAGTGAGTGGGGAGAGCAGAAACAAGCAGAGCAGAGCAGGGCAAATTCCAGATCAGTGGTCCTCAGACAGTGTCTGGACAGGGAGTTTGAGGTCCACAGAGCCGATTGGGTCAGGAGTACTGCAGGAAACAGGAACTGGGCAGAAAAAAACGGGGAGACAGGAGAGAGGCTGGGGCAGAGCACAAAAGGGTTAGAGCACTGACAAGGTCCAGGTCCAAGAATCCAGTATCCAGATGACAGAGCACAGGGTCGGATTCAGAAAACTCAGGTTCAGATCCCGAAACAAAGCAGAGTCCGCAATCCAAGGAGTCAGTAATGAATTTAGAGTTCTAAGCCAGGCCAGAGAGAAACAAAATGCAGAATCCAGGTCAGTCAAGCAGAATTCAGATAATCAGAAAGACTTATGAAGCCAGGGGGTCGGACAGGTAATCAGCTTCAGGGACAGATTCGAGTAGTACCTGGTAAGCAGGTGAGCTGCTTCACAGAGGAGTTCAGCAGGCAAACTGATCAGACAGGCAGTAGGCTGGTTAGCCACCTGACAGGTAGGCAATAGGCAGACAGGTTAGGATACAAGCCAAATCACATCAAGAATGGTAAGAATGCTAAATGATTGACGTGTATCATTTCATCACGTAGCCCAAAGCAAATTGCAGTGATTCTCTTCAGAATTGTTTCACAGTAGCACACTCATGCCGTCCATGTATACAGCATGTCATTTAGCTAAATATGACTTGCTTTAGTATGGTCCTAGTGTACCATTATGCCTATTAGTCTAATCATCACACAGACATTTGCACAATATGCTGTAGTGTCACAGGAAGCAAACAGTGCAAACACAAGTCAAACAAACTAACATGTATTATATTCAACATCCAACACACTAACCCTACCTCTAAAACCTGTGCTATGCGATCATATGAAATCATGGTTTATTGTTTAATATTATATCATTATATTAAATAGTATGACCCAATTTATTCTTATAACATTATAAGAATTCAAACAACTACTCAGTAAATCACCAGAATCCACCAAACCTTTTTTTTACCCTGGTTGTGTTATGTCCAGTCCGCATTTGGTGTTGATCTCTTAGCAAAATGAAAAGCCAAAGTAATTACATGGATTGAATCTCCAGCCTCTGACAGACCTTCATCATCTTTATCACTTTGGATTTCCATGTGCTTCTTGAGACAGAGGGAAGCTGTTGCTCATGGTCTGCATATAGGGAGGCAGAGGAAGATCAAAACAGAAACCAACTAAAACCTCAATGTGCGTGAAATCAGTGTAAATTTCATTTGATGTTAACATGTTTTTTCAGCCCAGGGCAACACTTTTATGCAGAAAAAATGTTTTTGATCTCCCTCACAATACCCCCTCTCTCACTTTCTGCTTTTCTTTATTCTTCACCTCTCTCCTGCTTTTTATTTATTGCTCTCATTCAGCCACTTTCCGTTCAATTTTTTCCTCTTCATCACAGCATCAATTTTCACATGCGGCACTTGTTACCAACCATCCTTCCTGCTCTCTCTGCCCTTCTCACCAGCATTCTGTGATTCAATATCAGCCATCAGTCAGTGACACACACACCCTTGATCTCTGACACTTCTTTTGCACTGACATCAGTCACCAGTCACCTGTTGTAAAACCACACAGCTTGTATATGCACCACCGATTCACTTCTCATCCTTCTTTCTCTAGCAAGTCATTGATTACTACACATAGTCTAATATGCAGTTAAATACAACCTACTACTTGATTTTGTTGAAGGAAGACACTTTACTAAATAAACAGATGAGGTAACTACTACTGTATTTACTTACTTGGACTTATGCTGTCATTCATTGTGGGGACATGAGTATCCAAGAAATACAGGACCAGTATTTCCATCTGCCTGTGACATGGAGTAAATGGCCATAATAGTTCTATTAGAACATTAAACAGTTAATGACTTGATGCCCTCCATTAGTGGCTGCACTGATATCACATCACAGGACATTGATTTTCATCCCTGATGGTTTTAATAGCCACTGTCATTGACTACTATCAGGTCAGAGAACACCTCAGTTATGAAAGGCCCTTTGGACTTCACAGGTGCTTCACAGGCTCAGGTTATTAGCAGCCGATGCATGTGGTTGCAGTTGGGGTTGATGTCTTTTTGGTTTGTGTCACACCTTAATTTGCATACATATTCAAAGAATATTGCATCCTTTCCAACCCACAGCTCAAGCAGCTGCAGCAGCTGTAAACTATCATTCATTAGCTCAAACAAACCAGTGCTGCTTCTACAGCAGACCATCACCCAAATGCACAATTTTAAAAGTGCATCAGTGGAAATTCAGCCTTTGAATTGGTGCCAATTTACTCATTCACTCACTCACTCACTAATCCACCCCCCTCCACACTTCTCGTGTTTCAGATTTAGCAGATGAAACCTGGATTTGAAGGTGTAAGTCCAGGCCAAGAACCGCAGAGACAGGCAGCTGCTGTGGGCTTAGTGGAGAGGGTCAGCACTGGTTTGTCTGGAGCACGCATGACTTTGACAATCAGACATGATCCGACTGACTAAGCAGAGAAAGTAATAGGCAGACTGACCCACTGTGCAAAGGTGAATGTGCTGATGCTGCAGAGGTTTTAGAAATATGGATATGGATATACTGTATTAAAATGCAGTAAACCAAAACTCTCTTTTACACTTTTAATTGATTTGTAGTTTGACCGTGCAGCAGACTGAACATTGTGTCTAAGAAGACGAAGTGGAGACCAGGAGAGTATAAAATTAGAGGAACAGGGCTACAGAAGTACACCAAAGTCTAATGATTTTCTCTAGCAAAAGCAGCACAACCTACACATCTGCACAAACACACACATGCAAAGTTGATCGTTAGGGCTTAGCCTCCATAATGATTTCTTGTCCTCTTCTACTGCTGCTGAGTAATTGCTCGGCAGCTGCAGGGAAGAAAGAAGGTTATCGACCAGCTTGACACAGCGGTGTCCCCCATTTCAATCAAATGTCTCTCTGAGGACTCTGAGGAATTGCTGGGCGGCTGCAAGATTAAAACATCTCTTCATGGTTGTTTGAAGAAACTATCATAGATGTCTACAGCCTTTGAATATCTGTGAGTAGCACAAATTATATTTTTAGACCGGGATTAGTAGCAAGGTATGAATCTAGGCCACAAGATAATTAAATGTATTTTAAGTGCAAGTTTTTTGAGATATTTGTACAAAAAGGAGGATAAGTTGGTAGCTGATGTTAATAAACATATAAAGTGAGATCAGCGTGGGAGAAAAAGGGTTCTAAATTTATATGTGTGCTAGAATATAAGGATTTACGTATCATGTTAGAAAAAGTGATTTTTCATTGACATCAGTTTTTACAATGAAGGTTTGACTTAAAAATAATGTTATAAGATTCTTATCTTTGTGCCCTTTAGCTTTAGTTTACAGTTTAGTTTAGTTTAATGTATTTACAATGCAGCAGTTGTGCTTGTTTACCATCCCCATCTTCATCTGGCGGCAGAACACTTCAATTGTCTTCTAATGTCTACAGTTTCCTTCTCTTGTTTACTTCCCAAATGTGTTGTGCAATAAATGAAAGATTTTTTCCTAACGCAACTTAACACTGTACTGCTTTCAACTCCTAGGATTTGATGTTGGAAAACATCAAGTAGGATCTAAAATGAGAGATGTTCGTTTCCTCTCCAGCTAGGCTTCTTAATATTTATTTATTTCCATTTATTTTCAGCAGCAGCTGAGAGGAAAGAAGATAAAATGCTGATCCTAACACACGGCCTTTTGGGGGAACGCATTTTAAACTCCCTGTCAAGCTTTCACTAAAAAACTGCTGTTTTCACAGACTGATATCAAACAACTGACTAAAGCACTCAATAAAAGCTATTTTAGGATCAAGGACTTCATATCTTCCAGCTCTGATAGGGCACGTAAAATGTTTGGATATTTTTAATACAGCATAAACAGGGGCTGAGCAAAGTCGAAATTCAAAGTCAAAAGTCATTTAAATAGTAAAACACCTTAAAGTTGTATGTTGTCAGTCTCTATACAATATTATCCACTGCATTCAAAATGAAATTCATCGTACATGCGAAGCAACTGAAACATATTAAGGAAAAAAAAGACACAATAAAGTTTAAAATATTTGCAAACAGCAACAAATAAACTCCAGTACATGATCAACACAGCATCAAACATTTATGACTTTCAAGAGCTTTTAATATATCCTTGAACATGACACCACGGTCTGGGATTCCCTTATGAAGTAATGCAGCAAGAATGCAATAGCCTTACTCCTTTTTCTTTAAACGTCAAAGCAAGAAAAAAACAACAAATTTACTATTTATTTTGCCTTTATTTGCATTTTTGCTTTACACTGCATTTTAATCCTGAGAGCACAAAGATGCTACAAACCAATATCCTTGAGGAGCTGAGGTTTAAGTTATGGCTTAAGGGCACTGCAATGGAAATTTGTTTGTGAAACGTTTTGCAAAGAGTGAGTCTGCTTCAATTTGCCTGCTGTGAGTTTAATCTGGGGACGAGCACTCGGGCCTTTAGTTGATTTGAACTTCCCCGCAGAAACAAACACAGCAGGTGATCATTTCTATTAGTGTCAGCTTTGTTTTTGTGCAAAGTCTCTTTTCAGATCATTTCCTTTTTTAACATTTAAGGCCACACAAACTAAAGATTAAAGTGGCAACAAGTTAGTCCGAAAATACTTAGTAAAAAATAATTAGTAATAGTTTTACTGTACATTTTGAAAAATATGCTCATTCTCACTGGGATAACATTAATTCTTCTCCCACATGAACTAAATAGCGTTTCCTTGCACAAACACTGAAAACAAGACAGAGCTGTATGCTCTCTCAAAGAGGTTAACACAGGTACAAACAGGTACTTCTAAAACTCCCTAGTTAGATCTTATATCTCATTCCATTTTCAGAGAGACGTCAAGGAAGTAAGTCAATTTTACCGACCAGGAAATAGTCTGTCACATAAATCCCCAAAAGACACAAATTGGCGTGTTTAAAGTAATATAACATAATAATCATTGAGCTCTAAAGGTGCTGCTGTGCAGCTATTGGTGGGTTTAGACAGAACTAGTCCAATCTTTTAAAGATTACTGTAGATTCAATTTAATGGGTCATATAAGTTACAGGTATCTGGCAACATTTATGAGGAGAAATGGCTACAGATATTATCAGGCCAGGGCAGGTATTTGAGAGAGGTTAATGGGAAACTTTAATTTAAAATTCCACATGGATATTATTGGACACAATCTTAGTGTTATAGGATGGGGTAAATGAATAGTGAAAAATGTTGGAAGTGCCACAATAATGTAGGAACATTTATACACATGATTTGAAATGTCTATATATTTTTGGAATATATAATATTTAGGGAAATTTGAATAGGACTTAAATAAGTCGGACACAATGAAACATTCTTGTGTCAAAACAAGGTTTAGGATAATAATTAAAAATGGTCCTTTTAATTTTCATTTTGATGCATTTAAAACTTTCTCTGTTGCTTCCAGCTGCCATACACAAGCTGTGAAAAGAAATTCCAAGAAAAACCCTAAACTACTTAGGAGTACATGCAGTTGATCTCATTTAACCCCATTCAGTTTCATCAACACTGATGTCACTCTGGTTAAACAGACCCATGCCTGTATACACTCAGTTAATCTATGCAGTCATGTGCACAACACACAGCTGGTGTATCGCATCCTGTTGAGGAGCTCAGAAGTCTCAGGTGGTGAGTCATAAACACACAGCAGTCACTCGCTGCCTCCATGTTGTCTGTTCTCTTTTTCTCCTATGTGGAGTATTAATTTGATTGGATTAAATTTGGATGTCCTCATTTCAGCACACGCCAAACAAAGAGACTCTCATGTATGGAGAAATACACAGTGAGGTAATTAAGGCTATATTTAAAATCCCTGCCCAAGACTGTGAACTCAGTCAGTGTCTACCAAAGCAGAGTCTCTGGGCTTCCACTGTGAGACTACACTACACAAGGGATTATATGTTAACACATTTACATTTATACATTTATACAAAAGGTCATACATTATGTGTTAGCTGGTAGTTGCAAGGTTTGCAGCTTTAATGTTATAAATATGAATATTTGATGACTGTTGATTTCCTGTGTCTACTGATTAATATTAATATGGTTTCAAAAGATTATGTTCCTATGCAACTAAACTGCAAATGCAATTATGATTGGAACTTAATCAGTGGGTGATTATGTTCTGATGCAAAGTATTTTTGGAATGAATGAAGCGTCACATTTACATGTAGTAACAGAAATCAAGCTGCAAGAAGACTGCTGAGGCAGGACTGGCCTAATATTTACCAAAATTACATTTAGGCAAAAAAAGCCCATTGGTTAAAATTAGAGAATAATCAAGGTTTTGTTGAAAAGCAATTGTCTGTCGAAATAGGCCACATTTCAGAGTCAGCAAAAAATGGATTAAAGAAATTGAATCATCAAGGTAGATGGCGTTGACTACATTAAAGCTACAGTGTGCCAGCAGTAGCATAACACTCAAAATAATTAAATCTGTTCTGCCGACTCCTCCCTCTCCCTGCCCCACTATGCTCTTTCACTGTCTTTTACGCTCCACCACTCTCTGCACAGCTCGTCAGGTATTAGTCATCACAGCACAATAAATGAGAATGTTGTTCTCTAATTGGTTATAAAGGTGAGACTCAAAAACATCTAGAAGCTAATGTCGCTACTGCCAGTGCCAAAATGTGCAACTGCACCGCTCCACGAGAAGAACAAGCATTTTTCTATTTCTATTGAAATTTCTAATTTATAGTTTTAGTTAAAATATACAGTAGTTATAGTCATTTGCATATCATTTGTTATACAGACAATTACAAATAGCTTCACACATTTAATAAATGAAAAGCATAGATACATGTAAACAGCAATGATAAAAATTAAAAGCAATACAATTATTTAAATGTGCCAACGTGCCCACAACACATGGTAACACACGTGAACCTCTGGCATTTGCAAATATTCAAATGCCAGAGTGCCATGACTAATACGTTGTCCATAAACAATTACAAAATGGTGTGAAGTGTGAAGAAAGAGTGGAAAATATTTCTTTTTGTATCACAGTGAGCACTTGGTGCGGTTAATGAGCTCAGATTGAAGCAAGCACATCTCATAACTCTAATGTGCTGTGAGATACCTGCAGCCATCCAGTAATACACCACTAGCTGGGGAATGTCTATTAACTCTAAACTGGAATCCAAACTTTAATTTTAAGATGGGATGCTTTCAGCAGCTCGCCTGGACTCTGAAGTGCTGTGGGAAACTGATTCAGTGATCAAGTATCACTTTAACCCATGTGGCAAAATAACAAAGTCTGTTTGTGTCTATGTTTTCCCGTTTTCAGGAAAGATTTAAGATTTCACTGTACGAGACAAGGACGAGTGGGAATCAGAAAATAAACTAAGTGAGATATATTCATCAGCATAGAAATAGAGAGGAATTATTGTGAATTTAATTCTCCTTTTCTCTCTAACATCTCTTCCAGACAGACTCTTACATTTCAGCTGCCGTTTGTGTAGTTTTAATAATTCCTTGTTTGCGCTTGAAATGTTATCACATTAGCTCCTAAAGTACCATAATGTGAAAATTGCATCATGAAGTCCAGATGGGCTGTAATTTCAGTACCTCATTTGTGATGTTATCAGGGCCTCATGCTTCATTTGTTTATGGAGATGAGCTTCTTCCAGCCAGTTCAGTAATGAAATATCTTTGTGGCCTTGGGAGATTGTGTGGTGATCCAAATGCTCACAGTAGCTTTAGTTGTTATCTTCTTTTTATTTGAAATTCGCTTGAGGTTAATTCAATTATAATAATACTTGGAAAGAATATTGTATCCCCCAGAACAATTCCTGGTACTGTTTGTGTTGCTCTGCGGATTCTGCTATGACACTTATGCTGTATTTCCTTTTTTTTTTTCCATGTTTCCAACCACTTAGAATGCACTGAACAGATTTAGAACGTTAACTGCACTTGAATTATTATTTAGGCTGTTACTGCAGGGGTTGACTGTAAGTGGTAGAGTGCTTTGCATGTACACAGTCATGGATCTTTAGTTATGTACAGTATGTAGGCTCCACACATAAGCTGATGGATTGGTTGGTTTGTTGTGATTCGGTCACATAAAAGTAGTAATGCTTATTACATTTTTAATAATAATCCAGTCTCAGAACTGTCTGACTGAGCAAAAACACTGAAATCCTAAAAGTAATTATGGTAATTATTTATAAAGACTAAAGAATATTACAGTATAAAATGTTGGGGGGGTCCTTCCCCTGTTGGTTTTCAGCAGGGGATATTTTCATTTTCTCATGACCTCTCCATGGTCACATGATGGCTTTTTTTTTTGTGTGTGTGATTCTACTGTATTTTGTCACTCTTTACTCTCATTGGTATCTATGTAACTCCATGCCACTACACAAACACGTGAATATTAAAACAGACAATAGCCACAATAAGGTGAATTACCTTAATATGGCGCGTAAATCCAGGTGTGTGACTGCATGTTTCTGGGTGTTTAGCCCTGATAATTACAGCTCAAGGAATAAGTGTTAAGACGTTTATATGCATCTCTTCCTCTTTTTACAGCCCACTGATGTGCGTCTAGCTGAAGCGCTTTACTTTTCCCTTCCCGGTCTTTGATTGATGAAATAAACCAAGGAGCAGAGACAGACAGAGAGAGGCAGATGAATTTATTGAAGCATATAAAAGATGGATGGAGGAAAGGAGACAGAGGAAATGAGAGAGAGAGATATGAGCTGTCAGAGGTTCTTGAATGGCTCCACAGTGTCCACCTGCAAAAATAGGGCTGTTGAGTCCCTGCTGCACAGGCCTGTGAAGAGGTGAAAAGATTCTCTCAGTGATGGTATCAGTGGTTTTTATATTCCCTTGCTCCATTCTGAGTCTGTTAATGAAAGTGAAGTAAATCCCCTACACGTGTCCACACACACACACACACACACACACACACACACACACACACACACACACACACACACACACACACAGCTTCACTCCATTTACTTTAAAAGGTGAAGTCAAAGTGGCGAGTTCAAAGCATTTTTGTGTTATTCAGGTCATTTAGTTGTCACTCTAAAACTTGAAGGAAAGGTGACTACAAGAGGCAGATTTGCAGGTATGCCTGCAAACAAACACCTACCCCCACTTTCTGAACTCTGAGTGCTCTCAACGCTTCTCAAAATGGCAACATAACAGAAGCAAAAAGCCTTTTATAGGCAGAAGGAGTGTGACACACTTGGTAAAAAGTACTTCTTCCTCTCCGGCATCTCAATGATGCAGAGCAGCAAGGATAGTTGGGCTATATATTAAAACCTTAAGAAAAGCTAGATTTTGTGCACTGAATTAAGAATGTGAGAATATAAAAGAGGAGAAACAGGGTGACTGTGAAGTGTAGAAACAAAGAAGAAGAGAGGCTACATCAATCTCCCTCTTCTTGACCAGTCCTTATGGTGTTGGACCAGTCAGTAGCTGAGTGAATACATTACCCAGTTCACCAGTGCCCTCTGGTGCCCCTCGCCCTCCCCTTCTGGAGAGGGAGCGAGGGTTAAAAGAGGGGAACAAACGAATAAAAATGAGAGGAAGCCACAGGAGAACAAAATCAGGAGCTTAGGGAACAAAGAGAACACATTTATCACGTTTGTAGAAGTGTGGTCGTAATAAAAAACTGCAAGGATGTGGATGGAAACCAAAACAGAGGAAGAGGAGACCAGGATTGGTCATGCCAGCCTCAGTCGCCGTGCATTGAAGGGTCTAAGGTTGTTTACAGGAGACATGAAGCACTTGGATGAGTACATGCAAGGTAAAAACACCCTGAAACTTTTTCCCACTTTTACTCTTGAAGTCACTTATAAAATGTAATATATGCCACAACCTTTTCCAAATGGGCTTGAAAAATGCATAATTCATCATGTTTGAGTGGATTTGTAATGTGATTAATGACAAAATGTTTTGAAAAGATCGAGTTCTCAAACACTTGTAATGTGTTAAACCGCCATAATCATAAATAAATGACTCTGAAAGGCTTAAGTTGCCATTAAAATATGCAAATGTAATCATCGCACAACTCCCATGGTGAATGCTGTTTCAGTTTTCCAACAACATAAAATATAATCATCATTAAACTCTCATCTTGAATTCTTTCTAAAACCCTGAATTGGGATCAAACATCCCAACCAAGAAACACATTTGCCTTTGTAGTTGCTATGAAAAATGAAACAAATGAAAATAATAATAATAATTATTTTCCTTCTGTGTCTTCAGACAAGTATTTTGTGCTGCAGCTGGCGATATGGGGCCTGAGAGGGGTGACCAGGGTCATTCTAGCCAACAACCCACTGAGTGGTGCTCTCATTATGGCTGCACTGTGCTGGCAGTCCCCGTGGCAGGGCCTCTTGGGAAGTCTGGGTGTGCTGGCCTCTACACTTACAGCTGTTATCATGGGACAAGACAGGTGGAAGAACACAAACTACAGAAAACAACTACCCAAGAATATGGAAACTCAAAAACCCACATATTTGCTGTATATCTGTCTCTCACTTGAAGGCTGGTTAAGACAGTCTTAAAAATCCGTTGACCAATACAACAGGAGTACAACTGAAGGTTCCATTTAAAATTGAGAATGAGAATAACAGCTCCATGACTGATAGCCCTGCACCCATCGACCCCCACCACCTACAGCAGCAGTTTGTATTTTACTTCCTGTCCGAATATTTAGGCAGTCTGATTGGCCAAAACACAGCATTGGTTTACAGCTTCCAAAATAATTCCAGCTTAATTCCAGAACTACAGCTCCTAATATTTTTAAGTCTGACATGTCACATAAACATAACATCACCCTGGGGCATTTGCTCATTAAACCTCAAGAGTTTGTGTCATTAGGGACAGGAAGAAGCTACACTAATGTGTGTTTTGAACATAAAATCAAAGATTTTTGTGGCATTTCTGGACAACACTGTATTAAAAAAATGTTCTCTTTTGCTTTTCAAAATATCTAACACTTGACAACATTAGAAAAAGGTTTTGTGTGTGTGTGTTTGTGTGTGTGTGTGTGTGTGTGTGTGCGTGCGTGCGTGTGTGCGTGTGTGTATGTGTGTGTATGTGTGTGTAGAACCGAGGTGTCGGGAGGTCATCATGGATTTAACGGCATGTTGGTGTCTCTACTGATGGGTGTGTTTAGCTCAGCTGGAGACTGGTACTGGTGGCTGCTGCTGCCTGTCTGCCTTGGGTCAGCTATGTGGTAAGACACACACACACGCACACACACACACTACTCTCACTGTAGCACAGCAGTCGTGGAAGTTGTCCAGCATCTCCTGGAAACCCATTTAAGATTTTAATTAACCTCATTTGCAACAGCAGTTGTGAGTCACTGTAAGAAACAATCCCTTTTGTCTTCAAAGGAACCAAATTACACTACTGCTAATCAGTTTGTGAATAATAAAACATTTTTCACACATTTCAAGACTTAAAACTAGACAAAATAATATTACATTCAGAGTATAAAACTTCAAAAATTCCCTTCTACAGTGTCTTTCTGTACAGTGGTCTCTCTTCGCTGTTGGACCACTGGGATTTGCCTGTCTCTGTGTTTCCCTTCAACACCATCATCCTCCTCTACCTCCTTTGTACTGGCTCAGATCATCCCTATTTCCCACACCACCCAGCCATACCACCGAGGGCTCTGGTGCCCAATGACACCAAACTGAATGCAGTAGAGGTAAGTAAGCACTTGCATTCATTGGGTTAAAATATACAGCCTCTCAGACATTTAGATGAATTTTAACAGCATCAAGGTCTATACAACTATAAGTCGATGGTACTGTGGTTTCATTATTAGTCATTTTTATGTGCATTTGGTTTTATAATAAAATATATTTTACTGACAAAGACCATTTTTGGGAAAAATATTGAGAATAATGACAATAATGATGATGACAATAATAATATAATTAATAGTCATGCAAATAACTGGAAATCTCAAATAAATACCAGAAAACAATCATGAATAAAACATTATGCTCAGTAAACTGAATTAAAAGGTAAATTTGTTGAGTCAAATAAACATTAAGCAACATCACACCACATGACATGTTTTCCATTGCTTTGTTTTCTGAAATATGTCATATAGCCTGCAAAATATGTGAAAAAAATAAAAATAAATAAACTGAAGGGTGTAACACACCCAGATAAGGCCAAACATTTCTAAGACCAACTCAACCTGTTTTGTATTATTTAACTTTTCACTTAGAGTTTGTTATAGATTAAACTTCACCAAATTGTGTCCCTTCGCCAAATCACTCTCACCTTCTTATCCAATATCCATTCTTGTCCAAGATTGTCGGCAAGCAGCTGAAATATTTTAGTAAGGACAGACTTATTTCATTATTTTATAAGTTGCCACAGTTGTCACCGAGATGCCACCTACAGCTGTAAATAGCAAAATTGATGATTAATACAATTAAAATTGTCTTTAAAATTTGTATCTTTCACACTAAAAGAAAAGTGTATTTAGTTAATAGAGATGTAACTTAAGAGTCAACGGTCTGCATGCTGATGTCTGTGTTGGTTAGGCAGCCACTCTGTAAATTAAAGATTAACACTGAATGGTCACTGATTTCATTCTGCATAGGAAAGTATTGTGGTTAAAATATTTATATGAGCAGATTATTCATACTGCATTGACAATAAATTATCCTCATTTAATTTAGTTTCTAAATTTGTCACATGGGTTCAACAGTTTATACACATTTTAAAATCCTGTTAAATCATGTTAGTTGTAAATATTTAAATGGTTATTTGCAATATTGGCTTTGGTTGTCTTTTACTATAAAGTTTGTTTAGTACTTCCTCAAATTGGAAGTAATGAACACTCTCAGGCTTCATTAGCTTTTTTACATCATCAGCATTTGAATAGGTAAGCTGCCATCATGAGGGTGTGTGTCAAACTAAAATTTGAACAGAGGCAGCTCATTATCACAACACATGATGACAGCAACAGGTGGAGATCATCTACGGTCGTAAAGGGAAATATTCGAATTGACAGGACATATGATGAAGCACAAGCTGAAAAACGCATAAAAAAGACCTTAAAAGGTGAATTAAGGCCAGAGTTATCCTGTAAGTCTGCTATGAGGCAGCCTATTCTCCAGAATGGGCACGTAACTGATAGGAGCACAATATGCACAGGATCAGCCAGCGATGACTCACCAGTTACTTAGCAACAGTCAGTGATGGAGCTCCCGTTAGGAAATGATAATCAGCGAAAACTGCTTTAATTAATAGTCCTGATGATTGAAATCCATAGTGTAGGTGAAGATATTGCATTTGAGAGCAAGTCTTTAATATTGCGTTTCCTTTCTGTTAATAGATTGTGTATAATATTTTTACAGATTATGAACATTGTTGTTTGGGTTTAATTATCATGACTGCTATGGAGGGTTCATGGAAGAATATGTTAAAGTGGACTTTTTAGGCAATTTTATTTTGGTAAACCCGGAGAAGTCAATAGAGGATTGCTACTGAAAATGAATTTATTAAAAAGTTAGCTAATACATATTGTGCCCTGTAAACAAATTTTTTTTCTACTTACTGAATTCAAATAAAATTCATTCGCTTTCTGTTGCTTTTCACAAGACTTTGGAGAAAAAAATCCAGACTGTCACCACCTGCTGTGGTCGGCTTTTGATCTCTGAGAGCCAGTTGCTATTTCTGAACTTCAATACTGAGTGAATTAAAATCTCCAGGCAGATTGTGTGAGCCAGAAACACAAAAGATTCTACCAAATGGAATGAACGAAGAGTTTTTCTTGTCAGTACTTGTTTTTATATATTGTCTGCATACAGTTTAATATCACGTTTTCATTATGCGGACATCAATGACACACGTTCATTCAAAATTCAAAATGATTGCTGATTGGAGTAAATCCACTCTAATGTGTATGTGAATATGGGATTTGTATTCATCAGGTGCCCAGACATCTGATTTCATATGAATATTAATGTTGCTCTTTGTCTAATGGATGTGTAAATAGGATATTTGTTTTGCTAACACATTTGCCTATTTAACTTGATAGGAAGATAATATAGATCCATGTTGTGTTTCACTGCCCCAAATTAAGACAATTAAAGTTAATACATTCACCACATTTAATTCATCAATGTCCAGTACAACTGTGGCTCATCCTTTTATACCATTTATATCATAGACACTATGAAGACCTGTAGGAGGACCTCCGTCTGTCAGACAACAATGACTTAAGCTGGTGGATTTATTTAGCTCATGGTCTGTTTTTGAAGAGCACTGAGAGCCAGGAGTGTAGAAGGATGTTGTATTTGTGGATTTCTGCACAAACTAACTGTGAAGTTGTCTAAACTATATTAGCTCCGCTGTCTAACCCTTTTCTGCGCTGTAAGGTGACCTGCATATAGAATTTGGATTTACACCTGATTCTATTAACAAGCATCACGCCTGCTACCCTAGGATGTCACTCACCATGAATAATTACTTAACACAAGTTACAGCCTCCCTTTCAAATACTTCTCCTCTCACTCTATTTCAGTCTCTGTCTTCCTTCCTTGCTTCAGTTTCTTTTTTTTAAACTGTTCCACATACTCCGTCCATTTTCTCACCATGTATGCGCTCTTGCTTTGCAAATGCTGTCTCTTTCATTTCATAAATTCCCTTTGGTTTGTTTTTAGAAAGATCTTAAACCTCTAAATCCATCGTTTTTCTTACTGCTTCTCTTCTCCCCAGTCACCCTCTATTTCCCTGCTCTGCTATGCAAATCTCCCTTCTCCATCTACCACTTTTTTCATTCCTCTCCACCCTCTTTTTGTCCCTGTCTTTTTTTGATTCCCTTTTCCTCTCAGTTCACGTAGCTCAATTTACAACAGATTTAGAGCTATATTCTCAAGGACATCATAAGTCTTTTTTTTTCCAGCTCTACTCTGTGTGAAACAATCTCATCCCATGACTCTCATATTTCTTTTTCCTCCTCTTCTCTCTTACCTTTCCATTCCCCTTGCTTCTCTATTTCTTCTTCTTGTTTCTCCACCCATTTCCATTTCCTCCTTCCTTGCCTCTTCCTCTCAGCTTTTCTCTGGTTGTCTCTGCAGAGATGGCGATGACGTTGGACCTATTTATATACTGTACAAAGCGAGCTCTGGCAGCACTACAGTGACAGCGTATTGATTCTTACAGCAAACAAATATAAACATGCTTACACACATGTACACACCCACAGGAAGTTGTGTGGCAGCAGTATAATTAAAGACTTGTACATAAATTTCAGTGACAGGTAGATGCACCCATCACATTGCCATGGAAACGCTTCACTTGCAGCATATACGCATGCAATGTGTATGTGATCTTGGTAAAGAAAAGATGTGATTTTGAGCAAGCCTTGTGTGATGTTGTTGTGTTTCTGTGTTGCTCTTGAAATTCTATAACCTCTATTTTATTTAATAGAATTTTTTAAAAATGCATATTTTTGAGGTGTAAAACTAACCTGCTGCTTCTACTTCTCTACCCAGGTCATACGTGGCATCCCCCTTGGTGTAGGTCAGATATTCGTCTGTGGAGCCCTGGGGCCCTCTCTTCTAATTCTGGGAGCTGTTCTGCTTTACTCCCCCCTGCTGGCCATCCATGCTCTGCTGGGATCAGCAGTTGGAACACTGGCTGGTGAGTTTCAGCCATCATTATTACACTTTTTAAATATCATCACAGCTTTGGAGAATTGCAACCCCGAGCTTATACCAAAGCTATAGTAGGTGTTTATCAGGTAAACATGTCTATCTCTGAGAACTGACAAGGGACTTATTAATATATTAACAGACATCAACAAGTGCTCTTGCCTGTTGATGTTGTTTGTCCCTAACACCTCATGCAACCAACAGAGCTATTAGTGAGAAAACTCAGTTTTGTTTTGTCTCTGTGTGTGTGTGCTTGTGTGTGCGTGTGTGTCTGTGTGTGTGTGTGTGTGTGTGTGTCCGTGTGTGTGTATGTGTGTGTGTGTGTGTTTTTAACTAATCTGGGTTAAATTTTTGCATTGAATTAGAGTCAACTATTCAACCTTTAATCTGTCTCATGTAAATTGAGGTACAGGGTGACTGTAGGCTATCCCAGGTGACAAGAGAGGTTGTAAAAACTGTACAGACCCTGATTGGGGGGGGTAGATATGTAAATAGATAGTCATCTACTCTTATATTTATGTAATTAATTTAGCCTGGACTGTCTTTGGACTGTGAAACAAAACCAGAGTACCTAGAAGAGACCCATGCAAGCATTAGAGGAACTTCAAACTCCAGTGTGTGTCTCAGGTAGTGGTTCCTACTGACAGATGTCAACAACAAGTCATATTACTGGGGTGCATGCAGCACTGACCTGGACAGGAAGAGACTGAACGAGGTGGAAAGGAGGGCCAGCTCTTTTTCTGGGCTGCCCACTGGACTCCCTGGAGGAGGTGGGTGAGAGGAGGATGTTAGCCAAGCTGACATCCATTATAAACAATACCTCTCACCCGCTGGATGAGACAGTGGAGGCGCAGTGCATCTCCTTTAGGTAGGAACCACTAAATGAGATGTGCAGCGATAACTCATGATAGCGTTTTCCTTTTCATTCTTACAGTTGTAAGAATGTACAACTCAACAGTTCAGATGAATATTTCTGCTAATGCTTGATTACTGTATTGAAATCAACTGCAACATACAGTCATACTATATGATTGTATGTTGCACTCTTCGATAGTTTAAAAATGTTTTGCACTGTATACCGTTCTGTGAGCTACTTAAGGAGTGAATTTCCTGGCTGTGGGATCAATAAAGCTTGATATTATCTAATCTTATATTTGTCATATTGGTATTGTCATCTCGAAAAGCCCGTCCAAGCCCTCAGATACAGCTTTTGTGAGGTTTCTAGGCATCATTTGATGATATCATAGATGCATTTGCTGCAAGGAAGTCTGACAAGGAAGTCCAGATATGTACAATTTTAAATGAGACCTAGCAGACGCTAAGATTTTAGTGCTACATTATAGTTTTATGTTGTCTTGTTTGCACATTCTGCTTCTATGAGGCCCTTTGTTACTAAATACAAGTACAAAGTATTCACTGATGATAGCACCATTTTCTATTTATGTTGTTGAAAATATAAGGAAAAAAATATGCAGTGTCACTGGGAGAAACTCTGAATTAAACACACACAACTTTTATATTCTGTTTTTATATTACATTGCACTTGTTTTGTGTTGTTTAAACATAGCTATGACCATAAATGTTTCCCTTAGTTGACAGAATAAACTTTCCATTTAAGAAACCATGAGTCAAGACCTCAAATAAACTGCAGGCTTAGCTGTCTGCATTGCAAATGTTTAATTATGGAATGATATAAGAAGGTTTAAGCTGGGAAAGGTTTATGAATCACCAGCATACATAAATATTCAACTGTAAAACAGGCAGCAGTAGCCTGAGGGCTCTGAAAGACAAACAGCAATTAGCCAGGGTGCTGATAACCACTGGCTTATATACAGGCCTGTGGCTACATGTGCCTTTTCCATCTGACTTACTGCAAATCAATTCAGGAAGACACAGAGGCAGAGAGAGACAAAGAGAAATGACAGGAGTTTAAAAGACTTCAGCCCCCTGCTTCTGTCTGCTGCTATAAGTACAATACAATATCTTAAATAGTTTTTAATCTGTGTGTGCATGTGTGTTTGTAGCTATGAGTCATACCAGACAAACGCACACAAATGCTTATGCAATCTGTAAACACATGCAAAAACTGGCAGGTATATACACACACACTGCTGCAATAAAAACAACAACAGTGTGACAAAAAGGCAATCAAAGATATGTGACTGTAATGAGATTGTGTCTAGGCAACAGAACTGAAACAGCCTGCTGGAGCATGGCGGCTAAACCCACAAGAACAAAATACCAAATAAGGTCTGTATTACAGTCATTTGTGTGTTTCTTTGTTTCCTTTATCCTTTTTTCCTCTATTCCTTTAAATAAGCACAGTAAGGATTTTTCTAGCTTGTAATTCAGGCTTCCACCATTGGCAGTTTCTGGCTTTTCTGTCTTAAAGCATGTTAAAACTTTGCTTGGAAGAATGCAAAGAAAATGTTAATTATCACTCTTGTTGGTGGTCATCACATCTGCACATTTGTTGGATTTGTTCTGTAAGATGGTGAACTGCCTGCCCTGGATAAATGTAGATGCACTAACACACACCCACACACAGAAACAAATGAAGTCACAGTACACAGTTTTTGTACACAGAGAGTTAAGGGTGTGAATAAATGCTACAAGGTCAGATTCAAAACTTAATCCTCTCTAACAGAGAAGCAGAAGCAGAAAAGAAGGCTCATTTTCAGTTGACAAAGAAGAAACGGTCAGATAGAGATAAAAAGAAGAGAAGGAAGGAAAGGGGCATAAATTGTCCGTTGGAAAAAGAAGAAGAGAAAGATGCTAATAAATGCAGCAAAGAAGAAAAGTGGATTTCCTACATGATCAATAAATCTAAAAATGTGTGTGTGTTTGTGTGTGTGTGTGTGTGTGTGTGTTTGTGTGTGCGTGCGTGTGAGAGAGAGAGAGAGAGATAGCTGATAGCTGTTCACAAAATCCTGCTAATACCATGCATACAATAGTTTCCCATAGTGTCTGAGATGAATGTGATGATATGGCCTGTGTGGTTAACAGTGATCATCATCAGCATCTTGTTCATTATTAGCTTTATCCTTACCTTAATGGTAGTCTTCCTCATTCATTTATTATTATCATTAGTAATCTCTACTGTATATTATAATCACCATTTTTATGATGTTCAGTAGTGCTATCTTCATTGTTGTTGTTCACCACTGCTTACTCATCCATCTTCACCTTTTGTGCTGTTGTCATCCACTTAATCTATTCTTTATTTCAAGGATGAAGCTGAAGTGGGAGACCAAATGCAGGCAGACAGTAAAGGTTTAGAGACATGTGGACATTTAGCATGAGGAATCCATGAGTAATCAGCCTCCTCACCTCTTAATGGCTACTTTGTCTCATTCCTACTTTGAGAGGGAATGGAAATGATGGAGTGATACTGGTAGGCCGAGTGTGAGGCCATATTTAGAACTGTCACTCAAAACATCCGGGTTGAAACGATTCCCATAAGGGGCTTCCAGATGTGGAGATTAAGGGCTGTAAGTAGGCCGGCGGCAGAGAATAATTGCTAAAAGGCTTCAGAGTGTGATCAGAATCAAGGGGTGAGACAAAGTCAGGCTGTCAGTGAAGTCAGCTCAGGTTCTCAGTGAAGTTCTTGCCTTAATTAAGTAGCTTTATGAAGATATATACAGGCAGGAAACTCACAAGCTCTTAACAACGGGTATGTATCATCTGACATGCAAGCAGAGAAAGAAGCCGTGGACTCTGCTGCCCAGGAATAGATAATTTTTTCAGGAGGAGTATGATGTTTGTTTATGACCTGTATTTAATCACAGTGTCAAATTGTGTAGGGATGTTTACCTGAGACAAACTAGAGAGGACACTGTAAGGGCTAAGCTCACTTTTCAATTTTATTTTCGCAGCTGAGTTATTTCCTTAAATAATACTGTAACTGCAGCCAGAGCTCTGGGTGTTACATAACACAACTGAGAATTTACTGCAAATGTCTGAACTGAACAGTTTGAACTGTTTATTTAGAAAGTTAGATGCTGTGCTCTGGGCTTTGAGGCTCAGATTTTTTAGTTCGCTCCCGGTCCCAAATGAAATGTTCTTTTTTCCTATAGTGTGGGACTGAGGTTAATATTTGAGGCACTGGATAAGTTACTATGAAATGAGGATGAAATGAGGCAATTAGATGAAGAAATGGTGGAAACACTTCTCACATACAAAGCAATAGAACATTTAGATGCTTCCTGGACAGCAACTAACAGCTCCTTACAGCTCATGGCACCAATGTCTGGACTGTGCTAACAAATGAGCACACATACAGAGCAATCCATTTAGCTCCACCCGCAAACAGTTTTCCCTTGAAGGCTTTAAAGGGCACGATGATGGATTCACCAGCTGAATGAAGAGCAAACTTGGCCATTACCTGCCAACATAGTTCATTTCATTTGTTCAGTCCATCCTATTATCCCTTCCTCCATTACGGCTGCAGTCGGTCACTATGAAGTGATGCAAAAGATGAGGGGAGAGGAGAGGAGAGGAGAGGAGAGGAGAGGAGAGGAGAGGAGAGGAGAGGAGAGGAGAGGAGAGGAGAGGAGAGGTGAGGAGAGGAGAGGAGAAATTTGTTTTTAATATTATAAGAGCTGTCTGACTCATGCTATTAGCATAGAAAACATCATGACAGTGAGAGTGATTCACACACACACACACACACTCACACACATATAGTAGAAAACCAGTAAAATATTTAATATCCTCTGGGGCCTCCCTCCCACAGAACCATTACTCTTTAATGACACCCTTGTGTGGGCAGGGAACAAAGAGAGCACAGGGATGTGATGAAGGCAGCAAGGAAACAGGGAGAGGAACAAGGGTGGTACTGTGATGGACAAACAAAGGGAAATAGTGATAATCAACAACAGGAAGACTGAGAGGATAATGGAGTGAAGAATAAAACAGAGACAAAATGAGCATTTAAAGACGGCAGAGCAAGGAAAGAGGTCGTGGATGGAGAGTTGCCCAGCAGACACACAGATTAAGGAGGCAGCGTGGGGCGTGGTCAGTCAGAACTGCTACAGAAGAGCTTCCAAAATGTACAGCAACTGCTGATGAACTCTTTTTGGAGCATTGCTCTTTTTGCAGCATTAAAACATATGCAAGGATTCTGTGAAATTATGTAAAATGATGTCAATTTAAAAAAAAAAAGAGTCACTATGTTGAGACTGCAGGGAGCAAAAGACAATTCTTTCCCAATTCTATTTCACTCAGTAGCACATTCAGCTGTCTGCATGGTTTTGTGAATAAAACATAGGGATACAAGAGAGATCCTTCTTCTGCACACACAGACAGTGTTCAGTAATTTATAATGATAGTATTCTTACTCAACAAGGTAAAAATACACAATCCCTGCTCTAATCACTCCATGTTCCCACGAACAAAAGGACTGTTGACTGTAAAGTACAGATCAAGGGAAAATCAGTTTAAAGCTGAGTCCTTTCTACGGCTGAATAGAGCTATCAGATTGGTTTGGGTGGGGCCACAGGACAGATGGACTGATTTTACACACACACACACACACGCGCACACACACACACACACACAGAGATGAGAGAGCTTATAATATGCAGTTCAATGAGGCTGTGTCAGGGGGGAGTAGATTTAATGTTTTAGCCACTGCAGGAGTGTGACTGAGATATCAATAGCTATAAAATTTTGCCCCTCTCGATGTATCAAACTGACTTTGATGATTCCATGATGCATTTATGGCACAATCTTGAAGTTTACGTTTGTGATTTTGAATAAAATATCTTGACAACTACAGTGTGTAATGAACTGTCATGAGGCACATTCACGTCTACCTCAGGATGGACTGCAATCATTTTGGTGATGCCTCAGCTCTTCATCTCACATCTTCATTAGGGAAACTCTTAATTTGTCCAAATCTTTAGTTAATGCTCAAATATTTCATTAGGATGGCACAACATTATAGCTGATTGGCATGTGTCCATTAGCATGGTCCTCTTACAGTAGCACGTAGTCATCTCACCGAGTAACTAGTGTGGCTGTTGACACTGATATTATTGGTGGCTGAGTGTTGAGTGGTGCAGGAGGGGGAGGTTTTGTCTTGGTTTTTGCTTCCCATTTTATCAACAAAGAGAAACGTTTTCAGATTAACATCAAGAATTTTCAAGAAAGTGACTTAAGTAAGATACAAATGTTAAACAATTCAAGAATGCCAGGCACTATAGTGCTGATTCTGAATGGAGCCTGCTGATCTATGTAGCTGAGTTCTGTAGCCCTGCTCTTTCTGATGTCACCTTGACATTATTGCTACTTTCCCCCACATATGGGTATAAAGTGGCTGCAGCTAAATGATGGCAGAGAAAAAGATTGATGCTTCTGGCCTCGCCAAAATGTACGTGGGTCAACGTGCCATGTGTGCAGTCTACTTGTAGCTTCAGCAGCAAAGTGGGCTGTTTGTGCAATGTTGACATGTGTCAGGTGTGAGATACTGACCTGGTGCTCATCCACCCGCACTGCATCAATACTCTGCAATAGCACTAGACAAGGAGACTGTCCAATAAAAAGTCCATATATTGATATTATGGTTGTGGTACTATGCAGACAGATGTTCTTTATTGCATAATTGATCATTGATGTTACTATGCAAAATAAAGTCAAGAGCAGTGTGACAACCAAGTAAGAATTTCTCAGTCCTCTGTGATTCATCTCCATCCAAAATCTCCTCTTCTTAATAGTTCTACAGTGTCTTTGAAATAAAATAATTGAAAACAATTAGATTTTTGTCTAATTCCAGCTCAGTGGAGAGAAGCAGGCTCCTTGGCATCCCCCCTTCTTGGCCCAGCCCTGGACTCACCATAATCAAATGACTATTGTCTTAAAACACACAGTCTATTCCAAACTGGAAACGTCCTTCATTCATTAGACACGTGGTCCCATCAGTAATTGTTTCCTTAGTGCTGCATCATATCCTGTGGAAAAAGACATTTCCTTATTAGGTTACATGCAAATTAAGTATTGCACTGAGGGTAACCATACAAGAGTATGTCTGTAGCACCACCATATGGGTAAATCTAGTACTGTAGACCCAACAGGACACAATTCTTATATGTGTTTTTTATGTATTCTGCCTGAGCATTGTCCAATTCTACTGAAAGTAGTGTGTGGCTTTTTGTAATCAGACTTATAAAGATGTAAGATGATGATTTTTCACACACACACTGTGTGTATGTCTGGCAGGTTTATCCATGGCTGTGAATCATGGATATCTGTACTCAGGTCTGTCTGGGTTTAATGGTGCTCTGGCCTGCATGACTATTGGAGGACTCTGCTTCACTTTCAACTGGAAGACCCACCTCTTTGCTATTGCCAGCGGTAACTCAAACACACACAAAATGCACACAGATAAGCACAGTCACAGCTTCTATTTATTGATCGAAGTACATGAGGTCAGTATTAATATGCTAACAATGGTGTAAAGCTTTAACAGGTTTGATTAACAATAGATGTAAAACTTAATTTAAAATGAATACATCAGTTCACCAGCCAAAACAAAACTGGCCACATTGTCTGACATACTGACTGTTTATTTATTAAATGATTGTTAATTTACATATCTTTCAACACTGGGGTAAACCTAACACTGGACAGCACTACATTGTTCTTGATACTGTAATTTCATCATGTATCACATCCTTCATCCTTCTTCCATTTAGTCTTTGGCCTAATACTTTTGATTTCCCCAGAAACTATCTGCACTCCACATCACAGTTCAAAGTTTTTTACTCATCATATATAAAATATTACATTTTATATTATAGTTCTGCTAATTTTGCTGGTGTCATTGTTTTTGTCATTGCTGGACTCAGTCAGTGGAGGGCAACCTTCAAGCTCCATCACTGTGCTCTGTCCATGGTGCTGAAACAGCCAACTGGAATATTTATCATTCTTTTTTTTTTCTCTTAATCAGAACACTTTCACTCTCTGTTAAAAGAATTCTTTCTTTTAACAGTTTTGTTTAGTCCAATTGAACTGAACAGGCACATTAGGCATTAAATGCAACAAAATGAAAAACAAAATGGACAAGGTGAAAGGTTGAGAGGAATGTCCAATCCTCAACCTTTTGTCTTTACACTTCAAAGAGGTTTGTTTTTAACTTCATTGTGTTAAATTTTCATATTTCGTGCACATTTGGTGAAAGTACATTTTAGGTTTTACACTTTTTTCCAAACATTATGGGAATTTTAATGCCTCACATTTAGAATTTTTTTGTCCAAACCTTTGAGTCACCAAAATCCTACTTCCTGCATCAATGTTACTTTACTGAGTAAATCACCAACTCATTCTTCTGTTGAATCCATCATGAAATTGACTCTTTTCTTATAAATTGTGAGGTGTGTGGAGACAAACTCAGCTGCTCTTCTAAAAATAACTAGTATGGAAATATAACATCTTAGCTCATTCAGCCTACTCCTTTTACTCTACATCCCTTTGTGTATATCTGTTTGTCACAACATTTCTTTACATCGTTTTGTGATGTCTGTCTGCTGAATGGCTCTAAATGCTGAGAAATAGATAATAATTCTGACATTTTTCGAACTCATGATTGATTTAATTAATCTATTTAACCTCACCATTTACATTTGTATTCACAAAACTGACAAAGTAGGCACACATGCACATATCTGAAATTGCAGCTGGAGCACTGTGGACACTGATGTTGGCCATTCTGACTAATCTGTCCACATTAGGTAAATTGGTCTTAATTGGAAATTTCAGTGTTTTCTACTATGAGCCAAAATAAACCAGCAACCCAGGGAGCGATACAGAGTGAGTGTGAGGAGGATATATTTAGCCAAAATCTCTTCTCATCTGCCCGCAGCCTTCATCTCTGCATATGTTGGCATCGCTCTGGGCAATCTACTGGGAACTGTAAGTACACACACTTTAAGCCATGTGTGCAAAGGGCAGCAACACTAAGAAAGCATTCAACATTTTCCAGGCAGAGAGCGATTAGGAAATCTTAACTTGACCTTTTCAAACAAGGTCTGCTCCACTTGTGACCTCTTGTGATCAAAAGATATAATTTGTTTCTACACTACCCCCAGATATGAACAATTTTATGCTTTGCCAAAGAAATCAATAATTTTTTTTTAACACCGGTGTTGATTTAATTAGCACTCTCTAATGCAAGATGTAGAACACTGCAGGTACAATGTTGTTACCATACAGAAGATTTTTCTGCATATTGTTTCCATCTACTTGTCCCCCACATATCAAACACAAAATAATATACATTTTTCAGAAGCACATAAAACTAAGGCACGCCTAAAATGAACAATGATAAAAGGAGCCTTTATGTCTTAGGCTTTTAGTTGCTGTCATGCTGTACTGCGTTGTGGGTTGAAAATTGCAGATTGCCACCTTAGAATGAAAGCTTTGTTAATTAGTGAATTGTCTCATTAGTTATAGTATTTAATTTACAGGAGAACTAAACAGGGAAGCAGTTATTACTGCAAAAACATGCATGTACATCTCTCTACTTTAATCTACAGGTGGGTCTACCTGTATCCAGCTGGGCAGCTACTCTCACAACCACACTCATGTTGCTACTGACCGGTAGTCTAGCAGCATACCGCATCCCAACTGCTCAGGTTATGGCCCCTGAACACAATCTGCGTTCTCACAGACATTGTGACGCTGGAAGAACTAGAGAGAAGGAGAGCACTGATGTGTAGTGCCAAGCCAAACACACACATAGAAAAATGTATCAGTAGAACTCCTGAATTAGACAGTGCATGGCAAAACATATTATTATTTTTAAATGCTTCAAATGCAATATATATATATATATATATATATATATATATATATATATATATATATATATATATATATATATATATATATATATATATATATATATATATATATATATATATATATATATATATATCACAATTGTGTCAGTATACATTTTGTCCACAAGGTGGCACTTTCTGGTCAGCAAATCACGCAGTGATTATCTGAGTTTTGGTACTAAAACTTGAAATGTTTACAATGTTTTTCAATCTGTGTTATTACAGCAAATGTTTTCCAGATTTCTCAGAGTTTTTTATAGTACTGTTATTTTCTACAAATACTGGCTGAAAAAACCCAAAGCATAGCCAAGTCAAAAGGGAAAGAAAATGTCTTTTTATTGGCATGAAATCAACAAAGTCAGTTCAATAAAATTGTTTGTCTTTAAAATGACAGTTTTACTGTTATCAATAGAAACACAGACCAGACTGGATTCTACAGAAATAATTGCTAACCCCCTTATTACCCTGCATAGACATAATACAAAGCACTCCACGTGAATTCATTGTTAAAACAAACTGTACATGTACCTCAGTGCAGGCAAACACTCAATAAATACACACAGTCGACAACAGGAAATGTGTTACAGAGGTGGAAGGAGCGGTCAGCTGCTCAAGCATGGAGTTTGAAGGCAACTGTTATTATTACTATTCTTATTCTTCGTCTTATTATTATTATTGTTGTTTTTCATATTATTACACAATTATGATGTGGTTTGTCAATTTGACTAGTTTTAGTCTTATTTTTGTCTGTGTACATTATTTTTTATTTTCACCATTCCACACTTATTCCTAACCACACACATTCACACCCACATTTGATGTAGTGGTGCTTTAGTGTTAGAAAAATGTCTTTTTTATAAGTGACAACCTTCTGCAGCAAACATTGACACTATTTCTAGAACTGTCTTTATATCATGCATTTCTGTTCTGGGACTGGAGACTTTTATCATGACCATGGCGATACGGCTGGTAACAAAGAAACATATACCGATCAGCCACAGCATTCATACCACCTGGTGGTTTTAAAGTTGTGGCTAATTTGTGTGCAAAAGTGCCTTTTAGTCTACAATTACCAAGAATCCTAATAAAAAAAGAAGAAAAAATCTAAAGTAGAAATATAAATACTTGCACAAACAGTAGTTGTGTCCTAAGCTGCATTACAAAAAATGAACATTCATAGTTCTACATACTTTCACTTTGATTGTGAGTGCTGTTGTGCTTCTTTTAGCATGCCTCTGCTCTGTACGTGTGCATGTGTGTATGCTTGATGTGTGTGCAAATTGCAAAGGCAGAATGACACAGCTGATATATTTAGAACACACTCACACGCACATACACCTCACACAAGGTACACACACATATAAGAGGTATTTATGTCCAATCGTAAGTCCAAATAATTGTAAACTTTAGGTGTGTGTATGTACTTTATGTGTCTCATATGTCTGCATGAGTTGTCATGCACAAAAATCTAAGATTGTTGTTTCTTTTGCATTTCTAAGGAATTTGCATGCATTGCATTTTCTATTATCACTAATATTCCTAAGACATTATGGCTATGACAACTGAGAAAAGTCCAATAAAAAAATCTTTATTAATGTTGCCGTGTTAGAGCATTCCATTGAAATTATAATTGTATGTTTATGGTCGTTTCTGTATATTTACTTTCTGTAATTTCTACTCTGTGAACAGCCACACAATGGTTTTTTCTTCATGCAAGTAAACATTCATCTAATGTAAGCAAGTGTAAACAGTGATGTCATGCCTGGGTTTGGTCTGGTGTTGGCAGACTGTTTAACCAACAGAGCAGGAGCTAGATAACAGATCCTAACTCTTAAGAAAGAACGATCATTTAAAAACAAAGCAGAGGGAGCAGAGTACAAGATCGACCAGTAGCTTAATGTGGTCATAGATCGAGAAGATTGTCTAAATGAAAGGAACATTTTGAAATGTTATGCTTGTTTGCTTTTTTGCCAAGCGTAAGATGATTAAATTGATACCACACTCTGTACAGTATATATGGAGCATATATTAGTACAAATACCAGAAAAGGGGCAACAGATAATCTGGAAAAACCAACTGCAGGCACCTGATAAACATACAGTAGCAAGTAATAACTCATTGGTTTAATCTGCATAAAAAAAGGTGCCTCCACTGGTTGCATTTCCTCCCTGCTCCTCTACATATGGTAATGACATGACAAGACACAGGTTGCTTCCTGTAAAACGTGAATGAATGGTTATTACAGTTTGATATTGAAGGGTTAGGATTTGTGATTTAGAAAGCAGAACAGATTCTTGATAGCTTAAGAGTTCAGCTATTGTTTTCCGTTGCTTAAAAATAAGACAACTGCAACTGGAAACAAACAATAAACTATGCAGGGGTTACAGCCACAATTGAAACATGCTGATATGCTGCACAGGTCTGAGAACTACAGTGTCAAATAAAATTTCTGCGCAGTAAACCCTTTCACATAGTACTGGTCGTGAGAAGCACTGTGGCCATCGATTACAGCTGCTTTAGAAAAAGATCATGAATGAATGACACAAAGGAGAAATTTGTTGCTGCTGTGATCTAGCACTCTGCTCCTCTGTCTCTTTATGTTTGTGTGGACTTCCTTGAATTTTGAAATCCTCAAACACTGGTAAACTCAGTGATGGGTTAGCATAGCTCTGCTTAAAGTTTAAATTCAAATCAAATCCCTCAGGGTTCATCCCCATTGCTGCCACACAGATTAAAAGGAATCCAGGATTTTATCCAGCAAGGTCTTCCCTCTTGAGGAGGAAGATACAGATCCTGAATATTTGCAAAGCCGAGCCACCTCTACGCTGTATTATGCTGTATTATTATCTGTTTCTATCTTTCTGTGTACACAGGTGTTTTTGTGTATCTACTGTATGGTGTGTGTCTTTACAGCTTTTGTATGACCTTGTGTGTGTGTGTGTGTGTGTGTGTGTGTGTGTGTGTGTGTGTGTGTGTGTGTGTGTGTGTGTGTGTGTGTGTGTGTGTGTGTGTGTGTGTGTGTGTGTGTGTCTGTGTGTGCGCTCTCTGCATGTATGTTTTTGTTCAGAGTAGCCTCCCGAGCACCACCCCCTCCCTGTTCCTGGCTTCTCCTCTGAGGATCTCCAAGAATCCCAGTTTTGTCAAGAACTCCAGCCTCTGACGGTCTGTTGGCTGCACCTCACAGAACACACCCTGAGAACCTAAACACACACAAATGCACAAGAAAATAGCAATATAAAATGTGAAATGGGGATCATGCTCTCCCTCTCCATACAAATACATATACGTGATCTACATGAAGTATACTTGTCCAGTACTGCAGGATTTCAAGATTCAGGATTAGCATCAGCTCCCCAGCAGGCAGATGAATACATTTTTTGGAATTTAACGGTGTGAAAACACCTGCAGGCAGCTTGACAGTAAAATCCTGCTCTCATAAATGGGATATGGTACAGTAGTGTTCATACCTCCACATTTCTCTTCTCTCTCTCTCTCCAACCTTTCTCTTTAGCCTTGAGGTGCTGAGCACAGAGGTTAATGCTAATAACCACAATATGAATCCTTTAGCATGCACATTTTTTAATAATGTATGTGAATCCTTTCCAAGCCAGTATTTACTTTTGCTTTGTTGACTACATAATACGTTTTCTAATATTTATAAGGCAGTCTGCCCTTACCGTTGGCCTTGAGCGCAGTCAGGAGGGAGGTGAGCAGGGTGCGGCTCACGCTGATGTCGACCAGCTCAGGCAGGGCATCCAGTCGCAGCTGAGAGGGGAAGTGATAAAGGAGGGAGTCTGGGTACTCACCCTGGTCCTCCTCCATCAGCTGAATTAAGTCCTATGTAGGGGAAAGCAGAAACACTGGACACTTTCACAGTGCATTGCTAATGATAAGCAAAGTCCTGGACGTTACTTTGACCCAAGCAGCTAAGATGATTTTTAGATTTGGCACATGTTCCTATGTTGCTGTATTTCCCCACAGCTGCCACTAGATGATAACAATGAGCCATATTTGACAGGCTGCACCATTAACTTATCACACTTTGCTATTACCATCAACTTCAACAAAAAACAACAGCAAGCAAACAGAGATTCTAAAGACTGATCACCATACATTTCCTCAGAAGCATACTTTCAATCCTTTGTAACATAACCGCAGTCTCTGCTGTATCAGTAGCTTTTATTTTGTGGACTCAGACCTCGGTAATTAGTCTGACGTACTTCCTGTCTGAGAAGCTGGTAAATATTTATTCCTGGAACAGAAATTGCTAGCAGGGAGGTTTTCAATTCATAAAATACATAATAAGGCAGAGTTAGGAATGTGTATAAATATTAAAAAAAAACTTACAGTAATAATTGATTTCATAAAATACTGCCCTTCTGTTCCTAATGCATGTGCAGTAACACAGGAAACGATTCTATTATAAAACTTACAGTCTCTATATGGCCAATTCTGCATTGGACTGAATCGTTCAACACTTGGGGCTGCAGCATGAATGATGGTCATCCAAAGTGGGACTGTCAGCTGCAACATGACGCACAAAGTGGGTAGATAAATCCTCCACAGATATCAGGGAGTGACTGTTTGATGTTAGTCACCACCGCTTCTGTGTGGATCTTTGTCTAAAACCACTGATTTGCTTGTCACTTTGGGAAACAACAACACCAAGTGTTCACCGATGGCGAGCACTACTGAAAAAGAAACTGAAACACAAGGATTCTCTACTTGTGTACTTTTAAAACAATTGTGAGTCTTAAGTCCTATCTCGGTGTGCACAAGTTTTAATATGTTAGTTTTTAGGGGTCATGTGCATGGTTCACCTGTGTGTATTACAGACTTCCCAGTGGGCTATTAATCTATCACAGAGAGATCCAGATGGTGTAAGTACATGTACTGCAGGTATGTAACATTTGTGTGCTAATTTTACCTTTGCGTACAGCTTGTGCCTATAACTTGCTTGTGCCCTTGAGAGTGACAATATTGTTATGATTAAAATTCATGTTCTTCCATTCCTCATACTTACCTGAGTGTTGGGGTGTGTATTGCCTCCTTTGGGTGGATATTTGTCCCTCATGGCAGGCAACCAGCTGGCCTGGCAACGCTTTGCAAAGGAGCGAAAATCCAAGACACCCAACACACAACCGCACACGCCCAGCTCATCCTCCAGGATAAAGCTGTAATCGGGGCACAATGCCAGGCACGGTCCGAGACATCTAAAAAGAGAGAGCGATTACTCAACTACTATTAGAAAAAATGTGTGGCTTAAGTTTTCTGATATGATAAATATCTACTGTGATAATGTTTTCAAATGCAGAAGATTACTATTTCTTCTCTTTCTTTAACTCAAACACACACCTGTCTCCTATGACATCAGGATGAGAAGCACTGGACTCTTGGCCGCCCTGAGTCCTCAAGTGAAGTTGGCGTATCATCCGATACAACTCCACCTTCACAAACACAAATACATCATGAAATGATCATTTAAGGACAATATTTTGAGCAGTGGCTATGGATTCATGTCAATATATTCTAGACCATATGTTTTCCCAAACACATTGAATAAATGTTGAACTAAAAATCTACAAGTGACTGAGCAATCAGGGTGCTTTAAAACTGACTTTTATTTTGCAGCATGTCTCCATATAAAGATCGCACTGTAGCACAGATTGAAAATTCCATAAATTTTCCATGACTTTCCATCACCAAGTCAGTGTCCGTGTGACCTAGAATCTGTTCTGGTAGCATCCAGGCTTGTCAAATTTCTTTTTTAAATTTAAATGCACCACCTTTGGCCTTATAATGTTCCATGAATAATCGTGGTATTATGTTTGAGGTAATAATGTACTGTATGTAGGTCGGACCTCTCCTACCTTGTCCTTACTGTGGTAGGGCCGGATGTTGTAGAGACGAGAGGTAGGGAAAAGAGGAGGAGGATGAGAGAAGAGTTCACTGCTGCCGCCGATTGGAAGAAGCATCTACATGCACACGCGCGCACATACACAAACAATAGGCAGTTATAAAAGGGTTGAACTAACCAAGCAGAAAATATTAAAAATATATAATTGCAAGTGTACACACTTACACAGTAGGGGTAGTGTAACAAACCCATACAAAATAATATGTTATACAAACACACATTGTACCTGGACCTCCCCAGACACACCCCCTTTGAACACCCATGGCTCTGACTCCACTCCCAGCAGGTCTCCCCCTGTGGTCTTCCCACACCCTAGCACAGACAAAAACTAATGTCAGTGTGGTAGCATCACACACTTAAAGTCAATAAAATGAAAGAAAGTTTATTAGTAGAGACGGTAAATGTACAGTTAAATCACACATTCATGATAACAGTTCAGCGTTTTAAATCACTACAACTCCTCACTACAACTCCTCAAAAGATAATGCAACCGCAACGGAACACAAGCCAATATCTTCTTGTGCCAGTCCCAAGTCTGGATAAATGCAGTGGGTTTTGTCAGGAAGGGCATCCGACGTAAAACACATGCCAAATTACAAATGTGAATTATGACACCGAAAATGACTTCCATGCCGGATCGGTCAGGGCCCCAGTTAACAACGGCCGCCACCAGTGCTGTTGACCTACAGGGTACTGGTGGAAATTGGAATACTGTTGTTCAAAGAAGGAGAGGAGGAAGGCGTGTTTATGGGCAGAGAAAGAAGAGGAAAGCTAAGAATGTAGGTGAAGGTAGAGGTGGCAAAGGCAAAACAAAGAGCTTATGAGGACTTTTAGCATAGTGTCCAACGTATGCTACATTAGACACTAAAGAGGAGATTTGGATTTGTACAGGTTGGTGAGACAAAGAGATAGAGATGGGAAGGATGTGCAGCAGGTTAGAGTGATTAAAGATAAGGATGGAAATGTATTGACAGGTGCCAGGAGTGTGATGGGCAGATGGTAGGAGAACATTGAAAAGTTGATAAATGAGGAAAATGAAAGGGAGCGGAGAGTAGAAGAGGTGACTGATGTGGAGCAGGAAGTAGCAAAGATTAGTGAGAGAGAAGTGAGGAGGACGTTGAAGAGGATGAAGAGTGGAAAGGCAGTTGGTCCTGATGACAACATACCTGTGGAGGTATGGAAGTGTCTAGGAGAGGTGGCAGTAGAGTTTTTGACTATTGGCTTTCCAACAAGATCTTGGAAAGTGAGAAGATGGCCAAAGACTGGAGGAGAAGTGTACTGGTGCTGATTTTTAAGAACAAGGGAGATGTGCAGAGCTGTGGCAACTACAGAAGAATAAAGCTGATGAGCTACACAATGAAGTTGTAGGAAAGAGTAGTGGAAGCTGGGTTAAGGGCAGAGGTGAACATTTGTGAGCAGCAATGTGGTTTCATGCCTAGAAAGAGTCCAACTGATGCAGTATTTGCTTTGAGGATGCTGATGGAGAAGTACAGAGAAGGTCATAGGGAGTTGCATTGTGTCTTCACAGATTTAGAGAAAGCGTATGAAGGGTGCAGAGAGAGGAGCTGTGGTATTGTATGAGGACGTCTGGAGTGGCGGAGAAGTATGTTAGAGTGGTGCAGGACATGTATGAGAGCTGTAAGACCGTGGTGAGGTTTGCTGAAGGTGTGACAGAGGAGTTCAAGGTGGAGGTGGGTCTGCATCAAGGATCAGCTCTGAGCCCCTTCTTGTTTGCTCTGGTGATGGACAGGCTGACAGATGAGGTTAGACAGGAATCTCCATGGACTATGCAAACTATGTTTGCAGATGACATTGTGATTTGTAGAGAGAGCAGGGAGCAGGTGGAGGAAAATCTACAGAGGTGGAGGTCTTCTCTGGAAATCAGAGGAATGAAACTCAGGACATCAGAGGGACAGCTCATGTTAGATGTGTTGGAGATAAAGTCAGTAATCTGCTAGTGCTGAGAGATAATGACTGAGTGTTGGGTGGCAATTTACCTAGGATAAAAATGACTTGTGTGGCAGGAATACATGTAGTTACTTATTTTACACAGATAGAAAAATTTTAATAGTCATGCCTACTCACAATGAAAGCAGTTCTTCCAGGAGCCCAGGGTGGAGCTGTCACTCAACACTCGTCCATCTGATTGAGGTAGGTGAGTCGGTTGGAGAAAGTACATTTCATTAAAATGAGACAGCAATATACACTAAGGATGTAACTCCTCAATTATTCTCAATTATTATATATCCACTATACCAATCCATACTAACTATGCCAAACAACACTACGCTATTGTATACTGCAGCAGAAAATTGCAGAGTTTATCCTAGTACAGCGTAAAGCGTCAGAGAACAGCACAGTGCCTAAAAGTGATATGATAGTAATAGCAGTAGAGTTGTCCGGTGCAGTAGAAAACATTATATTAGTCTTTATTACAGTGTTTTTCCTGCCTTTATCTCTCTGTGGTCTTACCCAGCCAGCATATGAAGGCCTTTGCCGCCAGAGCCGTGTTCCTCAGGTCCCACACATAAGGGTAAAGGTCATAAAGCACAGCCCTGTTGGCCCCACCTACCACGCTGCAGTGGAGCTGGGCTATGTCTTCACACAGAGACAGGAATCTGGAAGCCCGAACACGCCACTCTTCGACCTTGAGACCGGGTAAAGTTTTCGGGTAAGGCACTAAACTAAATAAAGCTACATACACGAGTTAAACATTTACCAAGAAGAAATCAGAACAAACACCTACCTTCTGAGGCTGTGCCTTCTTGTTGTTAGCACTGACCAGGTGGCAGTTTGTCTTCAGCCAAGTCAGATCCTGTAGGAGTGTCTGAGCAGATGGGCCGTGTTCATGGGGCAGATAGTGAAGACCAACCAGCAGTCGCACCTGGGACTCAGTTAGCAGAGCTTTGCCCCCACAGAGTCCACGACCCTGGGCCTTCTGTAACTGTCGTCCACCTAAAGGTGCTCCAGGTTTAGTTCCAGCAGGTTGGTGATTGGGTTGACTAGACTGGTTTGACCTCTTCATCTCCGCCTCTCGTCCCTCTCTCTCCCCCTTGAGCTTAGTGGGTGATGGTGGGGGTGAACTGGAGTTGAGGGGGAAAACAGGGAGTTTGGCCACAGCACAGGTCCCCTTGAATGTGGAGGGGTTGTCGGATGTGTCAGGAGTTTTGGAGCGAGACAATGGAGCAGAGGAGCGCTGGTCTGCTCGAGTGTTCTGACGACCTATGATCATTTTTAAAAATAGGTTTTGTTTTATAATGCTGTGGTCAATAAAAAGTATTTGTTCAGTTTGTAGTGACCAATGCCTTATGAAATGCAGTTAAGTCAAAGATTGAAGTGCAGCACTCGAAGATCTTCTAAAGTAATAAGCAGTTCATAATTTTTCACCTGCTTGTAATGGTTGGTTGAGTTCCTCCATCCAGTCATGTAGAGCAGCAGACAGAGCTCTATCAGGACAGTACTCAAACTCCTCATCTAGAGTATGTACAAAACAGTGTCATAATATTGTACATCCTAAACAGCATATGTGCAAACACACAGCATAGAAACCACCCTCAAATATCTTTACTGTTCTGTTGCTGTTTCACAGCATCGCTTTCACTAGACACTGCAGACATAGTACTTCATTGGCTTTATCTGCAATCATGATGCATGTCTACAAAGGAAGACATCTTCCTCAGAACCACCTTGCTAATTACTCCTAAAACATGGCATTTGCCATTACTGTTCGAATTTACTGTAAAATCTGTCCACCAGTTTGCATACGAAATCTGAGACTTGGATCAGTCTCGCAGAAAATAACGGAATTATTTCAGTGGAATTTCAGCTGAATGTTTTCATATACGACCAGCATCTAAACCTTCTGCTTTTTATGCAGCCATTAAAATTCCTCTCCCATTTCCATCCACATAACAGGCCTCAGCATGCCCTTCATCTCCTTTTTCATCCCCACCCTTAAAGTCTATTTCTCTTTCTTTTTTCCTCCACCAAGGGACCTTCCTCGTCTTATTTGTTCGCTCATCACACCACGCAATTACAGTACCCCTCCATCACCACCTCTCCCCCCGCTAAGTCTTCAGAACATCACACGCTCCAGTGGTTCTCTCTCCGACAGTTTTCCATCCAGCTCTTTAATTTCCTTGGTCTTTTTCTGATTGCATTCTTATGTATTTTACTTTTACAATATATTAAATGTTATTTGTATTAAATCTTGTGAGTATTTACAAATTAAGGTGATTTGAACTCTATGAAAGATCCCTTTCATAGAGTTTTAACTCTTACAATATACTGTACTTTCAACATTAAACAATACTGTGAAATTGACCAACAGAATTACCTATGATACTATTTCTGTAACTATAATCCACTTTTCTGTGAAAGTAGATGACAGCCAATGAAATGAAAGCAACTCAGTATTAGTTAAAGACATTTTCTAAACAAGTTTTCAGTGACTTTGTCTAGAACAACAGATGGTGCTTCAGTTCCTAGAAGTTAATATTTTTGTTCAGTAATATCAGGCAAGATGTCTAGCTGGTAGTTCAAATTGTGTTTGTTGCCAAGCAACAGCAGCTTATTAAACATTTCTTCCGAGGCAATAGGACTAATCGTATATGGCTGTGGTCTGACAGAGCCAATATTAGTTTACTAACATGGAACATCTTCTGTCTCATAATTTCTTTGTCCTCCTTCCATCTTCCTTCCCTCAGTCAATTTATTTACCTTTTCTGCCCTCTTCCCCAGCTCTGTACCAGCTCCCCAGCGTATGGAGTGGGATGTAGTTGGCCTCAAACTCGCAATTTGGGTTGAGTAACAATCCTCTAAGGTGGCTCCTCAGCTGAGGCTCTCTACCCTTAAAAGGCCCCAAGAAAAGACGTCTGGAGTCATAGTCATTAGCGTGTAGGTTGTCCCAGATGAGTGGGGGGCGCTGAAGGACAGCCTCCACCTCAGCCAGGCAGTCTACAGACAGTTTTCTGGAGATGACCTTACTGCCTGTGGAACAACAGTGAAGGCTGATGCTTAAAGAGTTGAGAGACAGTCTTTGCCACATTTACATCTCAGTTAGACACAACAACATCACAACCATTTTGTTGTACCTTAAATGCGATACAAACCATTAATCAAAATAAAAATTTTAACATTTATGATAAACAATACATTGGTTACCATAAAAACTCTTCAGTGGAAAAAAGGAATAATGACAATAATAACACTTAAGAAATTAACTTTAAAAAAGAGCAGGTGCTAATGTTTGTACAGGCATGTGATTCTACTGCAGTTCCATACGCATGTGGGTGGATGTGCACCTACATCTTTTTTGGTCTGTGGAGGAGGTAGAGTGTTGATTTGTGCTTGCACTTATTTGCATTTGTGCATGCTGAGCTGTGGTTAACCAGTGTGTGTGTGTGTTTATTATCAAAGGAACGGCAGGTCAACTAATGAGGCAAAAAATAAAAAAAGTTTGATTTTATTAATGTTAACACTTTAAATTAATTTGTTTATAGAGAAAAGATTTAATATTTATGTCAACATGATTGTGTCTCACCTGTCCATATTACTGTTATGTTGGCTAGTAGGTCTTCTCCAATAGTCTGCAGGTACAGAGACTTAGACACACTGGGAGAGCAAAGGGAACCACAGTATTCTACAGAGGGAGAGAAAGGGGTGTGATTCAAGATCTTGTTTATTCAACATGTATTAAAACAGCCTACATCAAATTACATCAAACAACAGGTTTTATACCACCGATCCTACCTGTTGGGCAAAAGAGGAAGACTGGTGGTTCCCCCAGGAATCGATAAATCTCATTGGTTACTGTGACCTGAGCATGGGCGAATGATGAGAAGGCCTCACTGTCAGCCTGACACATGGAGTGATCGATGTCATCAAACAAAATAGCATATGCCTGACAACCCAAGTCTGATACCTAGAAAGAGAAAAAAACACTCTGCATAAGAGATCAAAATGAAAGCAGCATTTGTTTTCTTACTGTGTGTCATGTACCTGTCTCAGCTTGCGTTTAAGAAGTGTCAGGTCACAGGAAGAGGAGAAGACAATGTCCTGACCAGGGGAGAGAGCGTAAACAAATTTCAACCCTCTGGATTGGGCCTCCGCAATCAGAGTACGCAATTGAACTGAGGAGGAGAAAAGGAAATTGCTAAATTTGTAAGGGACAAAGAGCCATCCCGGCCAATTAAAAGAGAAATAAAATGATCGTATTAACTAAAAGAATAAGAAGGATGAGAACCTGTGCTGTATAAAATTTGAGGGCTACAGCACTTTTAGCAAAACTAATTCAATACAGTGCTTATGTGTGGAGTAAGCAGTAAAGGTTATATAACAGTTACAGACATTGAGAATGATACATTTCTATAATCTGAATTTTATGCATTTGCAGGGAATTCATCTTGGCTCTAACACACATTTCACTCAAGTCTTTCCTAAAAACATAATTAGTTCTTCTGTGATTTATCATTGCAACCCTGTCAGGCTCATGGTGACCAGTATAAAACAAAAAGATCAAAACCAATGCGAAGAGGTTATTACACAAATTTTTCCTTTCCAAAACATGGTGCCTACATTACCCACAATGTAACTTCTGAGCTTGTTGTGTCTAATGTAATCTCAAATCATTAGCCTCCAGCAGAGATGAAGGGTGGGATACATGATACAGAGCCATAGTAGAAAGATGTAAACTCACACCAAATGTTCTTACAATGTTAAAATTTAATTCTTAATCATCAGTCAAAACTAACTGTATCTTGCCACTAAAGGCTTTAAACTAGATTAGACTTAGACTAAAATCTGTGGAGTTAGTTAATTTACATTTTACATGTACACCAATTACAATTAAAAATTTACACCAATTAAAAATATTACAACCACCTCTTCTTATAATGCACTCTAATATGAGTTCACTACCCACTATAAACTCAATAATAAACACATAGTAGAATTATCACCTTTCTGCCAATTTCAGTCTAAAACCTGAGAAATTCTAACCTTGTAAAAGTAGAATTCATGGAAGAGCCACCGTATTGGATTGCATTAAATTGCATAGGTGAACATAATGTTATGTGTGATCAGTGTAAATGGCATAATAGGAAAAGAAGGGTTGCCTGGCTAAACAGGTTAAACAAATCAGCAGATCAAAGGTGGAAAGCCTGAATGGAATGTTCTTACCCTCCTCCTCAGGAGAATAGACTTCTCTCCACAGCAGTCTGTGTTTTAAGTCATCTTTTGGCCCATACAGGTAGGTGTTCAGCCCCCAGGTCTGCATCCTGATGGAAGAAGGCAAAGACAAAGAAGTTTTGGGAGAAAGATGATAGTTTTAGGTAATTTTATTGCCAAATGTTGAACCTGGAACAAGGTGGAAAATAAAGCAAGTAAAATTCAATTTTGCTTGATATTATAAACAACACTTTAAAAGTAGCTTTTCTATATCTATCATTTTACTTTGGGATCCAGACTTTGATTTAAATAAATTCTGGTTCAAATTTATAAGTCTTTATAAGTCTCTGTATATTTATAAAGATAGGTTTTTTGCTTTGCATTAACTATCAGTTGTCAGGTATGAGCCCTGGAGAGAGCTGTAAGTGAATGAGCGAGTTGAAGATAAAAGGGAGGGGGGGAAATGGAAAAACAACAAACAGCAAGAAATAAGATCCCCTTTATTGATCGTGGAGCTCCATGGCTGCACCAGTTACAGGAAATGACCTCTTGAATTATAAATAGAGCATAGTACTAGGAGTGAAACCATATCTGCATCAGTATGCGTTGATGCACCCATCTAAAAACATGAATCTGATTCTTTCTCTGGACATGGACCAGCTCTTGCCTTGTCATTTGTGGGTAGACTGTGTTCTGACTCTCACTCTGCTTCATTTCCTGGACAGATGGTATGTAAGTCGCCTCCACAAGACGGTTAACTACCTCTCTTAAAGACACACACTAGCATACTGCATACCCATCCAAAGCACTGCTCTGCCAAACTTATGCAACATTAATTGTATGAATTTTGCCTGCACCCCACACTTGAGACTAAAAAAGCTGATCTATAATTAAACCTGGAGCCCACACATTATTCTGCTGCTACACTGACAAAGTCAAATTCTTCCTCATAGTCTCTTTATAAAGCAGTGATGATCTATTCAGCATAGTATTGTTTGCTCCACACCACAGCCATGCATTACGAATTGTACTGTCATTATACACCAATAAGCCACAAAATTAATATCCCCTGTGCTATTTAATCTAAAAATATTACAGTATGTGGTTGTACCACACTGACAGTAAGAAAATGTAAAATTTTTTTTAATTTATCTATAAGAATAACAGTCCTTGACATTTTTTTGTATATTAGTGCTGCTTTATTTTTGTTGTTAAATACATGTGGTATTCTATTAAAGTCAGTGACCCTCATACATCAACAATATCATATAAGTGTCAGTTCAATACTATAAATGCTGTAACATCACATGGTGACTGTAATTTCAAGAATAAAACACAGAGCACTGATAAAAGTATCAAGACAGCTGGAGTCCACTTTACTTTGAGTACTATTATGTTAAAAACTATGAGTCTTTTAGTTAAGACCATGGAAGGAGGGACTAACACAATACCTGCCGGTCCCTGGTTTAGTGAAGCGATTCCAGTGATTCCAAAAAATGTGTTGTGTTATGAAATGTGTAATATAATGTGATTAGATCATGTAACACAACTTTCATTAGAAATGTAGTGAAGTAAAAATGTATTATGGAGTAAAGGTTAAAGTAGCCATAATAAAGTCTACTTAAGTACAGATACATAAAAAATGTATAGTGACAAAGTACTTGTATTTTCTTACTTTCCATTACTATAGCACATTAAAATCTTAAAATCAAATTCAACTTTACCAAAACTGACCTTTGACCATAATATTTTTAATTATTTTTTTAATTTGCCATAGTTACCTAAATATTTTGCTTTTGTACTTGAAGTAAATTTTAGATAATCTGATTTGTACTTTTACTTGAGTAAAGGACTTGTATTAGAGAACATTTAAAGTCCTACTCTTAGTTTTGAGTTTGTGTACTCTTTGTGTTTGTGCACCACCTCTGCATACAGTGTATCACATTCTGATATTTATGGGGATGTGTAGCTAAAGACTGCTCAGAGTGGTAATGCTGACTGTTGTCTACCATCACATTATGAGGCAATATTGTAGCTGATCGATATGACTTCATGGGCATGATCATTATTACAGACCGTATGTTTTCATAACAAACATTATGCAATCATAAAATCAAAAGAAACATTATATACATGCATACTGATGTGAGCATATATTTAAGAGCAGTGGAAAGCAGAAAGCAAAGGGGAAAACTTATCTCCAGGGATGCAGATGTAAGATCAGTGCATTATTAACATTGATGGTTTCCTTATCACATATACTGTACTTGGGCTAATAAAAAAACACATGAAAAGGGAAAGTCACTTCCTTTATTAGTGCATCAACTCATTTTTTATACACCATTGTCCTATTATCAGTGTTTTCATACTTTGAATCCCATGAATGTTTTTGCATTTGGCAGTTTATGAATTTTCTTGCACTCGAAAATGCTCTTTCAATATTCTTTTGTAGTAGATTCGTGCTGAGAGAGTTGTCCCTCTTTGTGAGCTGATGAAACAGTTAATGAAAGCTGTGGCAGGCTTGATAAGGAGCTGCCATTATTTCATGTAGTCAAGACACAAAGAAACAGGATACTGATACTACTATAATTGTAGTTTCCGATTAATATTAGATTTTTGTCTTGAATGAGGACTTTATCTCGTTTAAATGGTTTGTGGCCGCATTTTTATCCATGTTTTTTATGTTGTCATGATACCCAGGCCTCATCTGCAAAACACTGTACAGAGCTAAATTGATATTGTTCCAGACTCTGTGACCAACAGCAGCTCCCTGGTGTGAAAGTCTCTGCATGGAAAAACAAAATGTTGCTAAATAAAGAGCTTATTAAGGCTCAGCAAAACATACCACCATAAAGAGGACACACCTCATTTCTCTATTAAAATAACAGACATATACATGTTTTAAATTAAGAAAACGTGGCAAAGTGATTTACTAATTCGTCATACCATTTCAGACGTTTACTTTCTCATTAAATAGGAGAGAAGAATTTCATATGTTCTATTTTAGTGGCCCATAGTCTAAAGCCATCTAAAGCCTACTGCAGGAACCAACATTATTGAGGACGTACTCATTTTGCACAAATGTCCTCATGTAGCCAACAACATTCATTTTCTAGTAACTACAAATGCCTGTGCAAAACCATGTGCAGATGTTGATATATTTTACAAATAACCCATCACACCAATGTGAATTTCTTAGTGACACTACAGGGAAAGCCATGGTATAAGAAGAGAAGAAGCTCTGCCCTAATGGCCATGAATGTCACAGACAGTTTCACTGCAATACATCTAATAGTTACTGAGATATTTCAGTCTGAACTAAAGTGGCAGAAGCTTCCATTCCTGCAGCTGTACCACTGGCATAGGTCTGATGTTCTTTCTGTTTCCCTTCACTATAACAAAGTGTAGCATGTGCCCCCTCCCTCACCACCTCCTGTCATCCATGGCTGAGCCTCAGGACCGAGGATGAAGCCTGCCCTTTGCTTTGAAGTCATTCTGCATCAGTGACTTCTCTCAGGTCTTTCTAGCAGTGAAATAGAGGTGAGAATCTGGAGTTAGCCTACTGGCATCAGCTCAGTATAGCTTCTAATGATATTCATGTGAAGAAGACCAACAGCACAAAATCTCCCCGTCTGACATTGCTATGTGTATGGACACCTGTGCTCACATACTTACAGACAGCTTGTGGACATAAGTTTTATTATATGCATGTAGTGCTGGCACACTTACCATTGGAAGAGGACTTTCCTCTGATCCATAGACCAAGGCCTCCCATAAAAACCTGCAGACCAAGTATATCAGCAAAATTAGTGCAGAGATAAAAACCCATGCAGGCGACGCAGTTCTTTACCTTGTTTGTGGAAATATTTGAAAACGTTTTAACATTTTGTAATTTTTCAGTTGAGCATTGAGCTAAAAGAAATGTGTCATTTCACAATAAATATTATCTTTGCAACAAATGACAATTTCCCACACTTTTTGTATGTTGAGTTTAGATCATTACAGCAAAAAATGTGCATTAAAGCAAACCATTGTTTGGTATTTATGATATATGATTAGTACAGTTCTCTGTTATATTTCACATTTTCCAGCTATGCAAATAATCAGAATTGTCAGCTCCTGGACACTATTCACTGAGATTACAGCGATAATACTTTATGTATTGGAAGACACAACACTTCCTAGTTGGTCACATCCCTTCTGTGTTTGACAGAACCATAATTCATCTCCAGCTACACTCTCCACCACAAATTCTATTTTTAGAAATGGGAGCATCTCCAGTGTCCCTGTTCCTCTTTTATGTTTTTTACACTGCATGTGCGTGTGTCTGTGTGTGTGCGCGTGCGCATGTGTGTGTGATTGCGTGTGTGTATGTGTGTGTGCGTGCGTGCGTGCATCAAGTTGGTCATAGTGAGAAGTAAATCAAACCTACTTACAATCCAGACTTTTTCTCTTGCATACCTACAGTATGAGGAGTGTGTATTTTGATGTGCATCTCTACCTGTGTGCATGTGTGTGTCCTGCGCAGTGGCCCCCCACTAAGCTACACCCAATTACTGCCTTGGCTAGATGTCACACATGAAACTGAGAAACTGGGAAAGGTTTGAAGGGGTTCACAAAGATTTGGTAATAATGTGTGTGTGTGACTGTTTTTAGCTAAATCTCTATGAGCTGTGGCACTTTTATTACTGTATTACTGTTTTACAGAGAAAAAACTTCCTAAATAGCTGTGAATCCAGATTACATCAGATTCACATAGCTTTTTCTGTCATAGTGGACAAATCCTCTCAGTAAAGTAATTATTTTGCTTTATTTTTAGGGTTTAGAGCACTTTGCATTGGCATAACCTGTAGCATCATTAATATTAACATAACCATTGCTGTTGTTGATGATCTTCTCTAACCTGTCATCACTATTATTCTCAACATTTTTAGCATCAAATGCCACCAATGTCAGTGTTATTATTGTCAAAAATGTGCAAACTATCCTCTACTTCACTGTATTTATTGTTTTTTTTATCATCATTACACCCATTTGCTTTTCAACCCACCTTGCTGTCACAAAAACTACTGTCACTGTTACTTCATCCCAGTACTAAGTCATCATCATCTACACCTTCACCATTGTTCTTATTTTCAGCATCATCACAGGACATCATCTTCTTCTTCCCTACTGTTAGTACTACTATCACCATCATCTCCATTATTATGTTCACTACCATTTATATGAGTATATCCAGATTACTGTATTCCTTCCCTTCATTTTCAGTCTTTGAACCAGACACTATTGAATGCTCTCACTTTATTGATCTCCAAGTCTGACTAATCACCACCATATCACCCTAAACATCTTTACATGCTTCCAGTGACATACACGTTACCACTCACACGCCTTTCCTTTCAAAGCAGGTGACAAAACATTGGTTTGCAAATATAGGTCAGACAGAGGTCTATTCACAATCATTTTCCCGAGGTAAAGAAAAAAATCACATGATCTGCCAGGAGGTCAGTTACGAAGTCGCTCTTACCTTCCACCACACCACAAAGAAACTGCTTCTTCTCCTCCTCCATCCTGTCTTCTGCTCCACTGCCCCCCTCCGAACCAGTAGGCCCCTAACAAGCAAGGGAAGACGAGATGCTCTCCCCGCCTTCCAGTTTAGATCCCGGGTATATTCTTCATGCTTCTCCTCCAACTGCCTCCACCTCCTCCTCTCCGTCTTCTTTCTACAGCACCGTAGCTCTCGTGGTGCATTCAGGTGCTAAGCAGAAGCTACAGCTTTCGAGCACCAATGTTGTAATTGCCTTCGTGTGATTATCAGTATTTACGTTAATTATTTTGTGTTTTCTATACCTAGAAACCGCAAAGTATTATTATTATACAAAAATTATAATTATACAAAACTGTTCTTTGACATCAGCAGAAATCTATAGACCAATTAAAAATGTTCAGCTACAACGTTAAATAGACTGTTGCATGGGGATAAACGGCCAGCAATTAATAAAAGTCTACCAACACATAACCCTGTGCATAGAAAATGCAGACTTTTCTCATGTACGCCTCCTACCTTTCCAAATTTTTCTCCCTCCGTTTTCATCATAATTCATATTTTACGGGTAGCCATGAAGGCAACATATGTCTCTGCTTGTAGGCTCCAGTTCGCACAAGCGCACTAGCCTGCTGCAAGCAAGGGGATAAGGTGTGTGTGTGTGAAAGAAAGAGAGTTTAGTGAGTGGTTTTCATATTTTACCTGGGTAATTTTAGGTCCTACGTGGTGTGTGGAGCGTATTGTTAATTTTTTGAAAGCTATACGGTGCCATGTGCAAAATTAGTTGTTTTGAAAACTGTGTATTTCAATGATCAGGCAAATTACTTTTAATTAACTATGAAACACTGAGGTGTGCATCAGAGGCTGAACTGACCTAAATCGAGTAAATTTAGTCGATGCAACAGTTGAAAATTAGTGCAAAATGAAAGCGGGACAGGTGTGAACGTTTCCCGTCCCACTGACGCTGGCAGCCAGTGGATTTTAACCGTAATCATCTGGTCACACCGCAGTTTCGCTTTTATCCACGAGAGGCAGTACAACCTAACAAACAGTAACAGATCCGCAACAGACCGTTTTCATCTATATTTTATAGTTTGATAGTGTGTATGTGTTTTATTCTGTTTGTTTGTTTTTTTCAAGCCACTCGCATGTTTAATCCGGGAGAGTGTACACTGGGATTATATGTTACACAAAATATTATGTGGCATTGTTAGAACCATAGAAATATGAGGCAGCAAATCTCAAATATAGTGAAAAACAAAGGACAAATACAATAGTTTCTTATGTAAGAAAATAGGGGGAAAGTACACAATTGGATCAGACTGGATCTGCATACCTTTTCCTAAAATGCACATCAGAGGCAAAATGCTAAAAACAAGCCTTTACTTCCTGATTCCCACACAAAGGAGCCTGTCTGTCATAAATCTTATCTACACCCTCTGCTAAGACCTGTCCACATTCACAAAGTCTACACACTGCAAACAAACAAGCAGCAGATTGTTAAAGAGACATAGAATCAATAACCATGTCATTTTGCATTTATTTGCATTTTCATTTGTGTGTGTGTGTGTATATATATATATGTTATATGCACATGTTAAAGATTTTTAATTCTGAATTTAGGGATAAATTACACAATTCCTCTTCTAATTCCTCTTCTAATCATACATAAACATTTTAACTTTACTTTTTAAATGACTTTTAATGATTTAATTATTTTTCTGTTAAAATGTATTTTGTCATATTTTAAGTTTATTGCTAAGTGTATTGATAACAGTTTTTTTTTTTTTGCAATGTAGTTGTGGTCAATAGTGGGGCAACTGTGGTGCAGGAGGGTAGAGCGATCATCCACCAATCCCTCAGCTGTTGGTTCAATCCCCGGCTCATTACATTTAAAAGTCCTTGAACAAGACACTGAACCCAAACTTAGTTGCTCCCGGTGAGTGTTGGCCAGCTGTATAAAACCTCCCGCATCAGTGTGTGCGTGTGCGAATGGGTGAATAAGAAGCAGTGTAAAGCGCTTTGAGTGCCAACAGGTAAAAAAGTGTTATATAAGTGCACAGCATTTACCATTTAGCTTGTACCTATAAGTAATCATCAGTAAAATCACTTAAATGGAACAGAATTTGGGTGGCAACTTGAAGGAACTGTAATGATTTCCTTTCACATCTCTTTTTCTTTTTCTCATTCATGTACTTTAAAATGCCCCATTAGGTTATTTTTTTCTTTTCTTGTTTCTTGTCTATTTCCAAGCACGAGAGAAGTGCCTTACAACACACACTGAAGAAAGTGTGCTTTTCCTTCCTGAGAATTAAGTTATTCTTTTTTGAACCAGCGCCATACAAGCCAGTTTCAAAGGATACTGTTAGGATTATTTTTTTGTGACTTTAGTGACTTCTCCTATTAAGAACTAATTATTTCATTCATTAATATAAATGTGTTACTGTATACAGTACACAATAGGATGACATTCAACATTTAAATATAGTTCCCAATTAACACTGTCTTTTATTAACCTAATCTTAATAAGCTGAATAATTGATTTACCCTAATTATCTATTAATACCATGTTTTAAAAATCTATTATGATTGTTTATTTTCACAGCATAATTAATTATTGTTAAAAGGAAATGTAGTATTTGATTTTCTTTATTTTTATTAGTCAAAGCTAATAGTAAAAGATAAATACAGCATTATTTACAGTTTTTATGTCAACAGACTTTATTGTCTTAACATTAGAGCAAAGTTATTTACGCATCTGTCTTCTACAGACAGTATTATTGGTGGAGGTGATAATAACTGCTATTTCTCTTCCTTTTTGTCTTTTTTCAGTGATTATGTGCATCATATATGTAGTTGTGAATCCAGTGCCTTTAATTAAAGTTTCATCCATTGTCTGTTACTGCTTGTCCTGTTCAGAGTCATGGGGGGCTCGAGCCACCTATCGTTGGTGGGGTACACCCTGGACAGGTCTCAGCGTCCATCTCAAGGCCAACACAGAGAGACATACACAGATAGACCATTCACACTGACATTCACACCTACGGGCAAATTAGAGTCTAACCTAACATGCATGTCTTTGGACTGTGGGAGGAAACCAACGCAAGAACTGGGGTACATGGAAACTCCACCCAGAAAGGCTGTAGGCTAGATGCAAACCAGTGACCTTCTAGCCGTGAGGAGGCAACACTAATCACTGCACTACCGTGCACCGTCTAACTAAAGTCTAAATAGTAATAATAATTAAATAATTTAAATGGAAAATAATAGTAGAGAGTACTTTATGATCAACAAGGAGTTAACATAATCTAATTTAGTCAAAGCCTGATATGTCTGAATTTGAAGTAATTTGGTCACTTTCTTTGTGAACATTTTCATAAGATGTTGTGTAGTATTGAGGGCAAATGTGCCATAATGGCTGGGAGTCAAGTACAAGTCACATGATCTGGGATTTTGTTTTGTACCGTACTGACATCATCCTTTCTGTAACAGTTAAATAATCTCTGCTTAGAAAACGTTACAGTTTACATTATTGTGATATGTGTGTGACTTTAGGTGTATGTTTCTTTCCATTTTCATTCAAACTAGAGTGTCTTGGAAGTGAGTTATGTATTTAAGTACTTAATTGTTTGTTCTAGGTACTACAAAGCAATACCACTAATATTATATAACACAATACAAAGAAATGAAACACAATGCAAACCCTGTAAGGCATCTATATACTCCTCCCACACTGGAAAAACATGTTAGTTTAAAAGCTCTGCATAAAAAAAAATCCTAGAGGGAGTGGTAACAGCGAGATGGAAAGGACTTTGGCTTCTTCCATGCAGTGTTCGTCTTTGTTACCTCAGAAGTCAAGCCTCACGTTAATCAACAAGGTAAGATGAAGACAGAATAGTGGATAGTTATGTTTCCACATTGTAGTTAGTAACTTACAATGTGTTTGTACTTTTTACCAGGCAGGTAAAATGTGGATTTACATTCGAAGCTCTTCATGTCTTGGCATAGTGTGCAGTGTGGGACTGTGTTCACTACAGCATATACTAAATCTTTGCAGGATAATGAATTACACTGGATGGAAAAAAATATGCATGTTAGTGTATTTAGTGCATGTTTCAAACTTAACAGGGTGAGTGAAAGGCAGAGTAAAGTGACTTTGCACCCGGACTTTGCCCAGTGGGCAGGGTTGGTAAAAGTTAATGATAAGTAAGCTGTGGTATGTCTGACTGACTGAGCCAATGATGACAAAAGTCCTAAACAGTTTTGTGGCCTGTACTGTTTGTTTTGATGCCATTATTTCTGAGGTGATTGCAGTTAAAACATAAAATGCCTCTGTGACTCAAAATGTAAATTATTAATTATATTAATTTGTTGTTCATAATCGCGTAACACTGATGTTCCCACTTATTTGTAAGGTCATGGCTTCCCCAAACATCATGTTGTCAGAGATGCAGTTTCAGTGTAGCATCTGTCAGGATGTCTTCGCTGATCCTGTTTCCATCCCCTGCGGGCACAGCTTCTGCTTCACCTGCATCACATCACACTGGGATGAGAGCTTTGCCATCAGCTGTCCCAAATGTCAGGCCATTTTTGAGGGCCGCCCAGAGCTCTGTGAAAATTCTTTCGCCAAGGAAATGTCAGAGCAGATAAGAGCGAGAAAGCAGAACGATTTAATATCAATGGCAGGGAAATGTATATATTGTGATGTGTGCACTGGGAAGGAGACAAAGGCCCTGAAGTCCTGCCTCATATGTTTGACCTCATACTGTGAGAGTCACCTGGAGCCTCACCTAAGAGTTGCTACTTTGAAGATTCACAAGCTGATTGAACCTGTAGCAATGCTGGAGAACAGAATGTGTAAAAGGCACCAACGGCTGCTGGAGCTGTTTTGCAGGAGCGACCAGAGGTGTGTCTGCATCCTGTGCACTGAAACCGACCACCGCTGTCATGATACTGTTCCAGTGGAGCGAGAGAGTCAGGAGAGGAAGGTGAGATTTTTTAATCCTCATCATCAAATTGTTCAATTCTTTATTGACTTTTGGACTTTGATTCCAGTTTTGTCTTTATTCCTCCTATGATGTTCAGATTCAGATAAAAAAGAACAAGACTGACGTTCAACAGATGATCCAGGATCGACTGCAGAAAGTGGAGGAAATCAAACACTCTGTGCAGCTCAGCAAAGTGTGTCAATATTACAGCATAGAAGTGCTTCAGTTAGATTATTGCATAAGCAGTTAAAACATGTTACCATGTAGAAAAATTTAAGAAAAGTGGCAGGACACACACACATCTAAATAGCAGAAAAATTGTGGTTTATTAGAGTTATTCCAAAAGGCCTTTTAGAATGTTACCATGCAATATATTACCTACACTAATAATACTAAAGAAACTCCATAAGCATTTCTCGTGCATTTCCTGATGCCTCTACTTAAACAACTTTTTTTTGAATGTGTCCAGGAAAACTCAAAGAGAGATGTTAAAGAAAGCACGAGGGTCTTCTCCATTCTGTTTCAATTAATGAAGAATAGTCAGGCTGAGCTGGTGGAGATGATCCAGAGAAAGCAGGCTGCAGCAGAGCACCGAGCACAGAGGCTGATTGCAGAGCTGGAGCTGGAAATCACAGAGCTGGAAAGAAAGAGAATTGAGATGGAGCAGCTTTACCACACTGAAGACCACCTCCATCTTCTGCAGGTTAGGAGTTTACCCACAGCAAGAGGGAATGATAGGCTATAAGAAAAAATCATTAAAAATATAAGTAGGTACTTGAGTTTGAATGGAAGAATACTTGTGTTATTCAGTTTTGCTCTGAATCCTCACAAAACGTCTTTTTACACTCAGCATTATGTAAAATGTGATTTTGAAGGGAGAAATATATAGTAGAAACAGATCTGCCAGAGAGCATTTTGAAGAAATAAACTGAAATGAAATTATCAAGTTAGTAAAAACGTCATGAGTATATTCCCTCTCTTTTTATTCAAACTGTATTTCGTCTCATGTTACTTTGTCCAGTCTTATCTCCTATTTCTGTGCATCAGAGATTTCCTGCTCTGAATTCTTCTCCACCTGCTAAAGTCTGCTCTGACATCATGGTCCATTCAGACACATGCTTGGGAATCACAACAAGAGCTGTGGCCATAATTAAAGAGCAGCTTCAGTTGGCGTTGAAAAAGCTTTCCACTGAAGGTTAGTATTTGAAAATGTTTCTCATTTCTTCATTTGCTCTTTTTATTGAATTTCACTACAGCTCAAACACGTGAACATTGTTTGACAGAGTTTGGCTCTTTTATTCTCTTACAGACAATGAGAAGATGCTGCCATATGCAGGTACACTTACACTTACAGAATCTCATATTTCTTCTGTCTATCTGTCAGCATTGTTATTGTTACTGGAGAAAAAACAAGTTAAAGTTTCACGTAAACTGTGTCTTTGTTCTAGTTGATGTTCGTTTGGACCCCAAGACAGCCAACCCTTGGCTGGTTCTATCAGAAGATGGGAGACAGGTCTGGGATGGAGATGTTGAACAAAACCTTATGGACATACCAGAACGTTTTGACACAGCGCCATGTGTCCTGGCTACCAAGGTGGGAAAAAAAATATGTAGTTTGTGTGTTCCTTATACTGCATATATACTGTAAATATATATACAGAGGGGATTGAAGCTCTCTTTCTCTGCAGGGTTTTACCACAGGGAGGCACTACTGGGAGGTGAAGGTAGGAGGCAAGACAGCGTGGGACTTGGGTCTAGCTCGTCAGTCAGTCCACCGGAAAGGTTTGGTGACACTGTGCCCAGAGGAAGGTTATTGGGCTATTTGTTTGAGGAAGGGCATCCAGTACCGGGCATGTGCAGAACATGCAGAACTGTTGTGTCTCACTCAGAGGCCACAGGTTGTTGGGGTGTTTTTAGATTATGACGACGGGACAGTGTCTTTTTATGATGCTGAGTCCAAATCACTCATCTATTCCTTTACACAGTTCCAATTCACTGAGACCATGTTTCCCTTTTTTAACCCAGAAATGAGTGACAGTGGCAGCAACAAATCACCCCTCGTCATTTGCCCTGTTAGTGAAGTCAGAGGAGGTGGGGATTTAGATGATATTACAATATAATGTAATCTATAATCTATCTGTTTTTTTATCAGGTACACCACATGAAATTGCTCAGTGTTCATATGAATACATAAAACATAAAGAACAAATATTCCAAAATAAAACTTTTGTAAATGTCAAAAAATGACTTGAAACTCTTTTTTTAATAGCATTAAAATGTCATCATGTCTTTTATTATCTCGTTCCCAACAAACACACTGGATGCATGTTTCTGATTTTGTTCCTTCATTAATAAACTTACGACTGCGATCTATCAAACCTCCCTTGCGTTATTCTCCTTGTTTCTTTACCATCACGTGTTGCTTTAGGACTTATAACCTATGTACAGACAGTTGATATTTCACAGTCAAATAATACCTCAATTGGTACAGGTACAATACTGACTTCAGACCATGTCTTAGATTTTACAACCTCATGGTTGATAATCTGATTAGCAAAGATATAGGATTACCCTCAAAGCAGATGGAGCACTAAGACTGACACAAGATTGAGTCTTGGGGGTTGGCAGTACACAAAACTATACACTAAAAGGTATGTCAATAAACTAAATTCATGCATACAAACACAGATATTGCAAAAACAAACACATTTCACAGTGTTAATAATTTTAGAAAGGATTTCCACTTGGGAATCTATCTGTAAAGACCGGGATGAAATGGACTGTGAAAGACGAAGGGATAAAAAAGGATTAAAATGGTATCATCCAAGCACAGAGCAGAGACACACACACAAAGACAGCCTGCAGATTACAATGGACACCATTAAAGCAGGAATGCTACTCTAGAGGGAAACAGCTTTAACGGACCAGCAAACAAGGGTAAGTCATACATTAACTTTATATAATAAAGCTCTTACTGGGTCATACTGTAGGAGGGTGTATCAAAACGCCCCACTGTCCTATAAGAATGAGTCCTAAAAAGAAGCTTTTATGTAGCACGATACTGTTAGTGTAACATTAAAGCTTCTCCGTGTACCATTTCACCAAGGGAGTTTACAGGTTTTTCTCTGGGTTTAACAGAAAGTATTGCTTCTCGCAGTTTTGCTCTATATTAAGCTAATGATGGAAAGTAAAAAAATATTCACTGTAATGGCAAAAAAACAGCAAAGATTTGAGATTCAAGCTTCAACAACTTTATTGATCCCGAATGGAAATTGTGTTGCCTTGTTACAGCTGCTTTCCATGTGAAAGTAGAAAGAAAGGCAAAGAACTCCCACAGAACCAAGACAATAAACAATATAAACAACTGATCAATAAGTAAGAAAAAACAGCTAAAAGAGTAAAATTAAACGAATTAAAAATAATAAATGAAATAAAAACTATATTAATTGTCAATTTGGACCATTCAGCCGCCGTCCTTTTTATAGAAGGGGGGTAAGTTGAACAGTTTAATGGCCACTTAGATCGTGATACAAAGTTGTATTTATTTATTTATTTAACTATGCATTTAGTTACATCTGTGTTTCTGCAGTCCTAAAAACCTAATTTTTTGTCTGAATTTGTAACTTGATATTTCAAGAACCAAAACCTTCTGAGTGTTCCTTTTCTTGACTTGCGTATGAGTGGAGAGGTGTGATGTCGCCAGTGGTGGACGAGACAGCTGGGGATCTCCCAGTCAGAGATGTTGGACTGATGAAAGGAGGACTGATGCCAACTGTCCCAGGTCTGTGTGTATAGATGTGTGCAATGATCTGTAATAAGTCTACATGTGTGTGACAAGTCATTTAATTTTCAAAAAATTACCACCAGAGGTCATAGCTCAAAAGGAGACAGTAAGGATAAAATAGACATACAAATGTTAATTTTTGGGTCACGGTTATTTGATAGCAGGTTAGTAGTCAACTATAATCCAAATAAAAGGAGAGTAGGCGTTTATTAGTTATAAATACAATGTTTAAAATACATTTAAAACATTAAGGCAACCAAGACCAGTTGTGTCATAAAATGCTTTACAATCATGTTGTCCAATATGTCAACCCATCACATACAGTTTGGTGTTGCAGGTGTATAAAGTTCAACAGTAGAAGTACATTTTATATTTATTATATTATTTTTTAACCTTTGGCTGTCTGTAATTATACTTTATTTAAAAGTCAATTTCTTCTTATGACCTTAGATACCCTACGTGATGTGAAGCCATGGAGGAAGCATCATGTAACAAAAAGTAACAGCGCTTTTCAAAACATAGCCTTTCTGTCTAATATGTAAGCATTATATAATATATATTTCTATGTGCCTCTTCAATCAAGGGAAATATATATTTCTGCTGCCTGTCTTCAGCAGATCCTCAGCGTCTGTTTCGGTTTCCCAGGGAGCACCTGGAAGACCTGTGTCATCGACTGCAAGAGGAAAACAGTGTGCTAAGACAACACACACGTACACAGGAGCAGAGGCTACGCAGGTGACACAGGGACAGTGACACACACACCAAACTCTTTACTTTACACCTTTTGAGCATAATTAATAATGGAGAAGCTGGGACACCCATTCTTGTTCCAGCTGTATGTGTGATTTACGGAGCTATATGATGAAAACAAGTCCCTTAAAATAAATGACAAGTTTACTTCTTTTTCTTTAACGCAGGATGTCCACAAGGCTGCTGCGTCTCCAACAGGCTACTCCTGGGTCCAGCGGGGTAAAAGAGAGGGACATGGAGGACACCATCCAGGAGCTGGAAGCTCGTGTGGCTACATTGGAGAGCCAGAAAGGGGTACTACAGAGCAAACTCAGCCTGGCCAAACAGCATATTATGGATCTGGGGGGACGTATACCATACAAGTTCAGCAAAGGTGTGTTGCAAAAATAAAAAATAAAAACAATCTTGCATATAAACACAGGCTACAGTGATTTCTCCCACTTAGATCTCTGACCTTCATCTGTACTTTCTTCTTGATAGGTAAAACTATAGAAGTAGAGGCTGGAGTGAGGAGAGCAGCTCAGACAGCCCCGCCTCGCTATGGCCCCACACTGGAGGACACCAGGGCAGAGATGGAGAGATTGTAAGTGTCTAGAGTGTTCTCTTTTATTTAAAACTCCTCTGTATTTTATTCACCACAAGTGCTTCCACACCTATTTTTCTTTCTGTTTGTATCATTAATCATCGTTGTCTTGTATCCTTTATGCAAACCTCTGATCATCCATTTATATTCATCTCACTATCTGTGTTTCTCCTGTACCTTAAAACTCCTCTACCTTGACCACTCCACCCCTACTATCTAGCAGGTCCAGTGTGACAGAGCAGGTGAGGATGGCAGAACTGGAGCTGACTGCACAGGCACTCAGAGAAACACTGAGGGACAAAGAGAAGGAGATAGAGGAAACTGTTAGAGACATGAGGAAGCAGCAGGCCGATAGACACAGGTAGCTACACAACAATTACCACTCCTGCTACTGTTAGTACAGCTAGTACTGCTGTTTACTCAAGTAGATTTTTAAAAACCATTTAATATGTTATATATAAATGAAGTAGCACATTTTCTACAGAAGGACATTGTATTGGTCTTTCGACCAGTAGCTACACAGTATGGCTACAAGTGTACCAGTCAATAACATTTTTAATAAAAGTATTTAATTATGTAATAACATCTTCTTTTCCTGTCAGAATAACTATTAGAGAGAATGTGGATTTGATCCATCTACAAAAGCAGCTGTCAGACAAGAGCACTGCCCTCAGAGTAATGCAGGAGAAGTTCAATGACCTCCAAGAAGTAAGATGGCCTGTCTGTCAGCTGTTCATTTAGGAGCATGTGATTTATTTTCGCTGGGTTTTTAAATCACACAAAAGTTTTATTTTTTTTGCTGTTGTATAATTTTATTTTGTTTTAACTTTCTTTCCAGACATATGAGAATCAACTGGAAGAGGTAAAAGCTTTTGCACAATCAAAGATCAATTAATATTTTACTACAGGACCATGATCATATTCAATTTCAGTTTGTCATGTTTTCATCCAAGTGTCAGAGGTCACTGAAGGAAAGCCAGGGAGCTCTGCTGGAGAAAGTAGAGGAACTGACTGATCAGCTGAAGCAGGAGAGAGAAAGAGCACTGGCACTGGAGGGGCAACTTACTACCAACACCCTGTCATTACAGAACCTGGAAAAGGTATCATGTCTGTGCCTGCAAGTAAATATGAAATATAGAGCCACAGATGACAGATAAAAGTTTCAGTGTAAAAGACTTTTATTTAAGAAACAAGTAATTCTTTGTCTTTCAGCTACAGGAAAGAATATCAGACCTGGAGGGAGAGAGAGATCTGATAAAAGACAACTATGACTCGCTATTAGAAAGGTGCATGATAAAGTCTTTACTTCCCTGCAAACTAATCCCTAATATGCAATGTACTGAAAGTGATAACTACATTAACCATGAGGCCTGAAAGATATCAGATTTGCTTCTGTGAAAACAAGGACACTCGTATTTACTCAACATTTGACAATGACAAATCTTAACTTTCTTTTTCATGTTTCTCCTTTTGTGTTTTTATTCACCTGTTCACCTGTCCTCTTTCGTAGTACATTATCAGCACAAAGCAACCCCAGTGGAAAAGTAGGAAAACAAAGAGCAGGCGACCAAAAGATGGAGGAGGAAGAGGAAATCTTCTGTACGACTGAAATCCAGAGACTAAAGGAAATGCTGCAAGTACAGAGGGAGGAGAGAGGCAAACTGGAACTGGAGAAGGAGAAACTGAGACAAGAGAAGGATATACTAGAGGAGCAAATGAAGCAAGAGAGAGGTAACTCAATCAAGGAGGATTCACTTTTTAAAATATTTGACAACCCCCAATGGGCCAAAAAAAGATTAAAATGTCCTGAGCTTTTTTTATATAGGGTTTTCTGTGATGATGAGAGAAAAGCAAGAGCATCTGGAACAGGAGGCTCTCCAATACAGAGAGAAGGTGTCTGCTCTGCAGGAAAGACTGGACTCTGTCACCAAGGTCAGAGATAAAAAAAATAATAATATACTCCTGGAGAGCTGTTTAACAAATCAGTTTCCACTGTGTTACCCTGCTTTTGGAACATCTCCTCACATAGTTTTAATTAACTGTGCCTCCTCACTCCTAGGAGTTCGACATGAGTGTGGAGGAGCTCAGTGAAACTCTTTTGCAGATAAAGGTTTGCACTCTGTTATACATCTGTTAGTCCTGCTTGTTAGTGAACAGACTCAATCAATTGTTTAAAAGCCTCATTTTCTCCCTGCAACTTCAGGCATTTAGGATGCAGCAAGAGAGGAGGGAGGGTCTGAGTTTCCTAATAGCTGATGGGAAGGTCGAGGATTCACCCCTTGAGTTGATAAACATCCAGGCATCACATGCTGAGACTTCGCTGGAGTTACAGAAAACCAGAAAACTTCTACTGCTCGAGCACAGAATTAGCAAAGACCTGCAGGTCCGCACACATACTGTAGAGTACACACTAAACACACTTGTCAAATATACACAATTCCGGTGAGTACTTATACAGATATCATTGCCATCTGTCACTGTATTTTCTGTTCCTGTTTATCTTCAAGGAAGAGTTGAACACAGCCAACCAGAGGATGGAAAAAGTAATAGAGGAAAGCAAGAAAGGGGTGGCAGAGAAGGACAAACTTTTATCAAAAAGAGCGCTACAGATCTACACCTTACAAGGTAAAAACAGCTATGACAGCAAAGGCAACCAGTATCTTAAAACTAAAGTTCATGATAACTTAGTTTTTGTTGTTACCGAGTGTTTAAAACTGTACTGTAGAAGTACAGCCTTCAGAATTTTCCTATTTCTGCTCTTTAGCTCAGTTGAAAGAGTTAGCATACAGCCCAAGGAACTACAAACGAACCATACCAATACAGTACACCTGGCCAGGTGGAGATCAAGATGTGGTACGGCCCATTGAGGAAGACATGCCTTTTTCTCAGCTCAGGCCTGGAGAGTCACTGTTGGAGATCCACCTCAAGGTGAAAGCCTTACTTTGTACCTGAAATAATTTAGTTTCATACGGAAAGAGTCCAAGCAAATCTCCCAGAAATCTTATATCTACTGTTTTTGCACCTCCAGGCTGCCACCTTCACCCCGGCAGGACTTCGGACTATGGGTAGCATTGGGCCAGTAGTGCACAAAGGTGAGGAGATCATGACCTTCTGCACCTACTGTCTCCTGGACTTTGAGGTGCACTCCACTCCTCTGGTGTCAGGCAACCAGCCCAACTATGGGTTCACGTCCCGCTATGCTCTAACAGCCCGTGATCTGGGCAGACTGGGAGGTCAGGGGTCAAGAGTGACAGTAGAGCTCCACCAGGCATTAGGAGGGGTCAGGTTTGTGACCCACGGCAGTGGGGGGATGTCTCTTATGGCTGCAATTGAGAGGAGAGGGGAGCGTATCGGTGGTTGTGTCAATATCACAGGTAAGTAATGTTGGATACATAAACAATACAGAATTTTGTGTTCCCTCTGCATAGAGTCTGATATAATCACATGGTATACATATTTTACAAATCCTAATAACCTAAAGCACCTGTGTTTGATCACCTAACTGCCTTAGTTTAAAAAAAGCAGGATTCAACTCTTTTCCAACAAGGTGATTATTTTTGTCTCTTTGTAAGGTCCTGAAGGTGAAATTGTTGGTGTTGTGGATTTCTGGGTGCGGCTGTTCCCTCCTGCAGAGCCAGTGGATACTGTGGTAGAGAGACCTACTGAAACAACACAGAGGAGTCCAATGCAGATCTTTAATGGGTGGCAAGACATTTGCCATGAGGTAAGATGATGTCATTTGTTCCAGAGCATGACTGCAGTTCTTTTGCTGAGTTCACAATAAAAAAAAAAAACTATTAAACTTCTTAGAGATTTATATTGTATGTATGAGATATTTTTTTAATTACAACAGGAGTTACATGACTTTGGAGGGGGGATCCCAAATGAGCTGATGGTTATGTTGGAACGTTGTGTGGGCCTTAATACTCGCTGGCCTGGACTCCTTCCTGATGCCTACCTGACATACAGGTTCTATGATCTGCCACCTCACGTCTCTCAGACAGTACAGTGCACCACTGACCCAGTGTTCAATGATGCCACCAGCTACCCACTGGCTGTAACCACTGATTTGTTTCAATACTTGAGGTATTTTTTTGTTATTTAGGATACAAGCACAATGTCGCTCAAATTCACGAATAACATCACCGATGTTCTTAACAATTCTAAAGATGTTATATGCTATTTTAATGATATAGAATGCGCGTTTCTGCAAAATATTACAAAAAGATTCAACTGTACTTTTGCCAAGGTCTAGTAGTCTTTGGGTGTATGTATTTGATGACGGTGATGACCAGATACCACGAGCCTATCTGGCCAAGACCCCAATCCCACTGCGAGCTTTGGCTACCGGCAGAGAGATCAGAGGTAAGAGAAAGGAAAATAGAAGAAATACTTAGTAGTATATCATCAAAGTCAGAAAAGCAATAGTCAAGACAAGACAAGTCAAGGCCTTATCTTAAAGAGCCCACTCAGCTGTTCAGAAATGTTTCTCTCCTGTCAGGTGACTATGTTTTGAGGGATCCAGCTGGAGCACCACGGGGCATGGTCAGGGTTATGCTAAAATGGAAGTATCCCTTCCAGCCACCTGCAGACACGATGCTGGGCAGACAGAGAAAGGAAGTGGACAGGCAGGACAGCAAGATGGAAATCACTGAGCTGAACGAGAAGAAGACAGGGGAGACCGATGTGTCACAGAGGCCCATAGCCAAGCCCAGAGTGAAGGTGAAACTATAGTGTATATTTTTGTACAGTTGTATATAGACATTTGTTTTCAAAAAAGAAAGAGAGAACTGATCAAATTCATGTATTTCCAAGAAGTTTGCATTTTACTGATATTGTGGCAATGACATTGTGGCACCAAAAGGCTTATGTAAACAAGTTCTAGCCAGAGTAATCAACTATCTTAAAGAGACAAAACCTTTGGTGAAGTTTATACACCTGTAATTTATAGTCACCAAACAGAACTAGGACAATAACTAAAGTTTCTTTACCAATAACTTGTTTACAGCCACAGCCTCGGCCTCCACCTGTCAAACAGAAAAGTTCACAGAACATCCAGCCAAAGGAAACCATCTCCGTGAAACTACAAGCCACTCGTCAGTTCACAGGCAGGAAGCGATCCACCAAGAGGTCAACCGGCCTGTACCCTGGCACACCCCATGTGACACCCGAGCCAAGTCTGCCCACACCCTCTCATTTACCAGCTAGCAAGTAAGCTGTTGATTATATTTTGTCCTTTTAATAAACCACTCTCTTGTTGTTGTACTATTGTTGTGTCCGGTGTTCCTGAAGCTGTTGTGCAAAAACAGGATCCTCATAAAGCAAACTATTATAAAAAGTAAACAGAAAAAAGGATTCAAATTACAGTTCAGTCAATCATTTTTTAAATATTGACAAAATTATTTAATTTTATTGAAGATGTTCAGAGGGAGCATCACCAGCCACACTATCCAGGAGAAGCTCTCTTAGCGATGCTGGGACTCTGGTAAGTCCTCATTTACTCTGTCATCATCTGATTGAGTCACCTCTGCAGGAAATGTCAGTGGTCAAAACTGTGCTATATGATAACTGTACATCATGTATCATTTATTTTTTTCTTTAGGACCTTCCCTCTGTGGATAATGTGTTAGTGGATGAAGAGGAGGTAGATGAGGAGAGGAATAAGAGTGGTAACTATTCACATACACATTATAGGCCTTTAAACATAAGCCTTGAGTTTCTCTGTTATTTTACTTTACTCTGCCAGTGTCAAATGTAAACATGCAAAACAATTGAATGCAATATCATGTTGGAACCAAAATACCTACCTAAATTTTCAGTGTAATTTTAAAGTAAATAAATTCCCTCATGCTACTTTGTTTATCCTACAGTTATGGCAGAAGACACTAAAGCTTTTGAATCTTCAGAGTCAAGTTCTTCAGAAAGCGACATAATCATCATTCCACCAAAACAAAACATGAAAAAGGTACATGCTAAATAAATAAATGAGAGAAGTGTAGGAATAAAAGTGGTGTAACATTTGTATGTTTTACGTCTGTAGATCTGGCACAAGTTTGACCTGCAATGTTTCAGTTTGTTTGATCTGTTTAAGTTCTTAAATGAACAGGCTTTGATTGGGTTTCAGGGAAACAAGCTGAGAGTCGAGATTATGTCCTTAACGTTTGAACCATCCTCACACGTGGCGCTGGATGAATTAGTGCAGCGGGTTTATGTGGAATATCGGCTGCTGGGTGTCCCTATGGAAACAACAGAAACACCCATGTCCCTCCGCAAACCCACAGAGGGGGAGGAGATTCACTACAACTTCACACGAGGTGAGAGAGATTTTGTATGTTTTTTTTTCCTACAAGGTTTTATTGTGACTGTTAATTTTTTTTTACCCCAAAACCTCTTTGTTTTTCTACTAGTGATCTATGTGGATGGTTCACAGTCAGCTCCGCTCAGACAATATCTCTACACCATGCTTGAGGGCTCTGACCCCAACCAGGGCAGGTAGTGTTGTTTGTCTTTTTGGATGTCTCTATAGCCAAATGACAAAATGTAACCCTGTGTTGGTGTTTGTATAATTGCAGGTTAAAGTTCACAGTAGTCAGCGAGCCAATGGATGATGATGAGGAGTGTGTGGACATCGGGCATGCTTTTCTGGACCTACAGGAACTGCTGCTCACAGGAAATGATATCATCGAACAGCAAATCGATAGTAGGTGTATTTAATTGATACTTTTAGTGTTATTTTTCTGAGGAAGAAGTGAAACCCATTGGCTGTGTTTATAATATGGACTACTCTATTTAATGCCATTGCACTACCAAGAGCCTTTAAAGTACTTTAGAGCATCTATGTGTGACCAGAATGTTTGTAGCACAATGTGTTGAATACTATAGCTTATATGTATTGTAAACAAAAAATAAAAAAGTTGCAAAATAAGGCTGCAAAATAAATTATAGAAACACTGAAAAAAAAATCATTGTGCCTGGTAGCATAGTACATATTACCAACAATCTTTCCAAGACTGCACATTTATCATTATCCTCCTTCAGCTTCAGGCAATTGCAGGTCATTGGCCATGTGTATACTTTAATAATGTTTAAAGTAAATTTCTGCCACTATTTTTTCTTTCCTCCAGTTTTCAGTGTAGATGAAGAGAAGGAGGTGATAGGTAATCTGAAGGTGTCCCTGGAAGCAGCAAAAGCTTTGAATGGGATATACCAGGAGTTTCAACAGAAAGTCCAGACCAAGAAAGAGGATGAGACAGAGGAAAAGGAGGAGTACGAAGAGGAAGGCGAGGAGAAGGAAGAAGAGGAGCAAGAGGAACAGAGGAAACATAATCAAATACAAGTGATAGATTCTAATGACAGTGACTTTTACTAATAAGATTAAATGAGATGAAATGAGAACTTGCGTTAGTTTTGAAGCACACATGTTAATAGTTCCATCCACATTTGTAAAAGCACAGAAATAAAGCAATTTTGTCCAGATGATCTTACTTGACATTTCTTCATACTTGCTTCTACACAATTATGTGTATTTATCATGAAATACAATACAAATATTGAAGATGACATGTGGTAAGATTGGTATTAAGGTTATAGGACTAGTGCTGTCTTTTTGTAGTCCGTCCTTATAACACACTATGCTAGAGTGTTGTACTGTATGTCTGTAAAAAACTCATGAATAATAACTCTTTTAAATAAGACCATATAAGGAGGAACTGACACTATTCCTGTGCCTGTTATAGTGAAGTGTTTCCTGCCTTGCAAGTGATTTGTTTTAATTTTTCTTTAAAAAGGAAAAGTGGTTTATTATGAAATGTTCGAGGTAATGTGATTGTAACTAATAATGTATCTAATAATGCAACATTGATTATAAATGTAGTTGAGTAAACTGTATAAATATTGCTCTTAAATATATTGGAATAACAGCCAAAGCAGCAATAATTGAATCTACTCAAATAAGCAATGAGAAATGTACTTTAGTATAGGAACAAAGTACTTGTACTTGTCTTCATCTTTTACCACAAACTAACTGAAACTTGGTGAACCTACGATGGTGTTATTCAAACATAGGGATGCAGTAACTGAGTCTTAAGGGAACAGGGCACAAACTCAGAGAGAGAAAATGTAAATTGTCAGTTAATCATTTGGAATATTAAAAACCATTTATTTGCCATTTATTTATGTTTGTTTTTCTATTATTTTATGTCCAATTGAAAGAACTTTTTACATATACAGATGCTTTAAGACTTTAATATTAAATATGTTATTAATTTAGTTTTTAATATTAAATATGAAATAATTTAATATGAAAATAATGTTTCTTAATGACTTGACACAGAGCATGGGAAATGCTTCAACGTATTTGCAGGTGTAAATTAGCATCGCGAGACTGCGTTCAAAGCGCGCACAAGTTTAATAGTCATTGAAGGCATCGTTAAACGTAAGAATAACGGCAGAGTCAAGTGGCGAGAAGTTATGATATTTTCAGTAGTGTCAACTTTTAAATAGTGGGACTTGCCAAATAATTTTAGAGAAGAGCAAGAGGGCATTTGATGAGGGTTGAGTCCTCGAAGTAAATAGGTCCAGGTTGTGATATTTCCTTAACAGTGAAGTCGGTTAACGTAAAGCTAAGGTTAGCTAGCTAGCGTTAGTGTTTACTAGATTTTTTAAGCAGCGCGAAAACTTTGAAACACGCCTCTTTAGTTAACCTGTGCACTTAAACTCTACAATGGTAAGTATTTAAATAGATATAATTAAATATTCTTGCGGTAACTCAATAACATAAGACTAAATTGGTTTCACTTTTTCAATGTTCTAATGCCAAAAAGTGCCTTTGTCATTGTTAGAGGGAGGTGATGCAGTCTGTGAGCCACCAGCAGGCCCGTCAGCTGCTGCATAACAAGTTCGTTGTGGTGGTGGGAGACTCCAGTGAGTAGTGTTTCAATTAACCACCTCATTCAAACAGTGCTCCAGCAGGTCAAGATTGTGACCCTTTTTAATTAACCTTACAAAATAATTAATCTTGCTTCCTGTATTAAATTGTTGGTTTGTGAACGCAGATCTTGTCACATAGTCCGTTTTGATGCTTTGTGCATTTCCTCACCAGTTCAGCGGTCTGTATACAAAGACCTGGTTCTGCTGCTACAGAAGGAGAAATACCTCACTTTAAACCAACTCAAGAACAAGGCAAGCGCTAACACTGCCTACTTCATTAAATGGGTAGCTTGTGTGTGTCATCCTTTTTGTTACTTTTGTCTTCACTCCCACATCCTCATTTCTTCAGGGTGAGATGAGCTTTGAGCAGGACCACCTAGTGGAAGGGGGCTGTCTGGGTGAAATGCACAATGGAACAGCGTATCGAGAGATTCGGCAGTTTCAGTCTCCCCACCACCTGGTCCGCTTCTACTTTGTGACACGTATCTATTCTTGCTACATGCAGAGCATCCTAGAAGACCTCCGCAATGGGTTGAAACCAGATGTAGTCATTGTCAACTCTTGTGTTTGGGATATATCAAGGTCAGTAGCCATAGTAATTATTAATAGTATTACTAGTAATGATTACCTAGCAATCTCTTTTATATTGCAAAACTGACTTGGTCATAAATAGAACGCAGTGTTGAACGGTTGTGGGTAAGCTGTTCGCTAGCAGAGATTGATACAGATCACATATAGTACTTTAAAGTGACTGAAATAGTCACTTTAAAGTTCCTATTTAGTTGTAGTTCCTATTTAGTGGTACTAGATTTTTGCTCTTTTGGTGTGTGTGTGTGTGTGTGTGTCTGCGTACATCTTTTTTTTAATATTAGGATTATTCATGTTTTAAAATTGCACTTGTTCGATGTGTAAGATGTTATTTTTAAAAGTCAGCGTGCATTTGGAGATATACAAACCTGTAATCAAATTCCAGACATATTGATGTTTGGTTTGGGAAAAACTGTGTTTACATTTCCCAAAAGATGTGGTTGAAGTGTAAATTTATCATTTCTTCCTTATCCAAGACAAAGCAGTTTCCCTTCTGGGATAAATAAAGTTGTCAGTGCACACAAAATCTTATCTCTACCCCTTACTCAAATGGTAATTATGGGGGAGGTTAGTATGAACAATTCAATACAGCTATGTTTTTAGTGTCCTAAAAAACTACTGTTTCACAAACTTCATACACATCCAAATTAATGTGAACACATTTGCTGCATAACAAGTTAGGTTTACGTAGTGAATCTGTTTGTCATAGTTATGTCTTTGTCTTTGTTGGGGTATGCAGATACAAGTCCACTTGGACCGATGACTACAAGAACCACCTATGTAAGTTCTTTGATGAGCTTAGAGGGACTCTGCCAAAGGAAACCCTGGTCATATGGAGCCTCACAATGCCCTTAGGAGAAAGGATTAGAGGTGGTTTCCTGGTACCTGAGGTAGGATATCAACACCCACCTGCATCATAAGCAGAAAGACAAAACTGTGGACTTGGGTCAAATTGGCACTGTCTACAGTAACAGTCTGCCTATAATATCTCCTCTTAAACTCTCCCTGGGAATTCACATCAGATGCACACATCAGTGGTACAGGTCACTTATGCGTTGACCTTTTATGCAGCAAAGGTCAACGCATCAGGCCAAATATACTAAATATATTTGGCCATGCATTAAATATACTTGGGCAGCTCACCCAGAAATATTGTATGTGTGGGAAACACTGATAATATTTGTGTTCACCTATTAAAGATTCAAGATTCAACAACTTTATTGATCCCATAAGGAAATTTTTTTGGCTGCTCTTGTCATATAAAGAAAGTAAAAAAACTTCCACCAAACCAAAGTATAATCTACTGATCAATAAGTAAGAAAAGCCCAAGCTAGAGGAGTAAGCATGGAAATTAAATTAAATAAAAATAATAAATGAAATAAAAACAATACTTTTTGACCATTTAGTCCTCCTCCTTTTTACAGAAGGAGGATGAGTTGGAACAGTTCAATGGCCACTGGGAGAAAGGAAATCCTGTGGTGTTCTGTGGAGCACGTGACCGGAATTAGTCTCTGGTTGAAAGTGCTCCTTTGTGCAGCCAGCACGAAGTGGAATAGCTGGGAGGGATTGTCCAAGATTGAGAGGAGTTTGGTCAACATTCCCCATTTTAGCCACAACATGCAGAGGGTCCAGCTTCTCCCCAGAACAGAACCAGCCCTAATTATTAGTTTGTCCAGTCTTTGTCCATTTGTGTGATTTAATCATAGGATGGCAGGTGCAATTCTCCCCATTTCCTTTCCTTTGTTCAGAGCTGTTGAATCTCAAAGTTCCCCAGTGTCCAGATCCTTTGTTCTTCTCATCAATATTAACAAACATTGTGTTTCTTAATATTCCAATGTAATTTATATGCAAGGATAATTAATACAGAGATTCAAAGGATTTCCAAAGGATGGAGCCCACTGGATTTAAAAGCCGTGACAAAGATTGATGACATTAACAGGTTTGATAAAATACTGTTGTTAGCCTGCAACCGAGTTATGGATGCAAACAGAAACAACTATAAAAGAACCATTAAAGCCCTGCCATTTCCAAAGGTGATAATTAACCATGTACATTTTTTTACATACTAAACTTACAATTTTGAGGTACTCATTTATACTCTTTATATTTCATGGTACTTCACTACAATTATGGTGGAAATGTACTTTATGCTTTCTACATTTTGAAACCTTCAGTTACTATGCACTGTGCAGATTCAGATCCTAATACAAAAGCCAGTCTAACATAAACAATGTGTTATTACCCAGCTGTCAGTACATAAAGTGGTTAAATCAGGTCCAGCCTATTTTCTGTTTCACACCAAGTTGCTATTATAACAGAGATCTTATAGACCCTATTTGTTTTAATCAGACTTATTTCTTTGCCATACATTTTAGCTTTAAACCGTTTTAGCAGTTTACGGCACAAATAAAATGTTTTGTCCTTTCACACAAAATATTTTGTTTCACTGGTGTTTATACCCCAATATTCCTTTAAGTGAGGGTGTTGTCCATATGTTAATACAATAAATGATTTTTCAAATTAAATTCTCAGAAATCAGGTTTTTGGTCAAATCTTCTCCCCGAATATGTACATAAATTTAACAAGATCTGGAAATTGTAGATTTTTGCTGGAAGGTTTTTTTGTTTTGTTTTTTTGAGGCACATGTGGAACAAACAGCATCAAGGTGACTAGTGTTTTAATATGTCATTTTCTAGAGGAGTACCTGTGTTTTTGTACTTTAAGTACATTTGTAATGTGTTTGTGTACTTATTCCAGCTTTGGTCCTCTTTCCTTGGCCTTAGATTCAACACAAGGCTTCCCACCTGCGTTTTGATGTGATTGAAGCTAATTTCTACAGTGCAACTCTGGCTGATGCCTATGGGATGGATGTGCTGGACCTCCATTTTAACTTCCGCTTCTCCCTGCACCACCGTACAAAGGATGGAGCCCACTGGAATGCTCTTGCCCACCGCAAGATAACCTCCCTCCTATTACAGCACATTGCACAAGCCTGGGGCATCATAATGCCCTGTCCACTGACTTCTGTAGGTGAGGAGGAAGAGTCCACACAGTCTCAGAATATACACTCCCAATGCAAAATGTGTAGTTTAAGGACACTGCAGTAATAGGGTGGTGTTTTCAGTACTGTTAATAGCATAACTCAGTAACATGTGTATTTATGTTATGCATTCATTTTGCTATTTGATTTTTTTTATATAGATGTTTTATTAATTTAAAAAAAAAATTGCTTTTTTTCCCCAGATCATACTAAAGCAAGTGATCAGCAGCCAGCCTGGGGAAATTCTCTCAGTTCTGCAGATAAAATGTCAGGTAATAATAAGTTTTTGTTTTTCTTTGTTTGTTTTTTTGGACAGAACAAAGATATTGCATCACAGTAACAAGGAAATTGTTGAGGTGATCGCAGTGAAAACATAATTATTTTATGTTGATATTTGTAAATGTCCTCAATTAATGTTCTTTTTTTTTTTTTTTTTTTTAGCCTACTGAGATTAAACGGCAGAAAGTAGTAAAACATTTGTTTTTAAAATTATCTGTTTTCTGATGTCTTTTTTTTTAGGAGTGCATCAAGTAGCAAGGTCTTCTAACGACGACTACCATCTCCCTAGTAACCATTTTTTCAATATGGGTAAGCTTTAAAACATCTACACAGACAATTTTAAGGCTTTTTAATTTTGTTTGGTCCTTGAGCTACTAAACATGTTTTGTTGTCTTGTTGGGATTTTTTTGTTTTACAGCCAGACAATTACATTGTCTATACAATGTCAAATTCTAACTCCTTTTTAGTGCAGTGTGAGTGCACAAGAGTTTTAGAGATCTAAACCATAAACACTAAATTTCAGTGTCATGTGCTGTAGACATGTTTTCAGAAGAGACAATGTTGTTGCAGTTTTAAAACATGGCTGAAAATAGTAGGTCTCAGTTTCCTTCTAAAGTATTTTTTTTTTAACAGAATTGTACATTATAGTTTTCTTCCCCCCTCTCATTCTCTTGAATCTATTCAGCTTTCACTCTTTGTCTCTCTTTGCTCAGAGAGATACCCCGCAAAGGAAAATTACACTGGCTACAGTGAGGAGTTCTTCAGTGATTCCCTTCCTCATGACTACTTGAACTTTGAGAACAACCCACAGCCACAGACATATCGCCGTAGGGCTGTTGGAGCTTACAGACCTGCCCTCACCACATCACAGCCCCCTCTACCAGTCCACAGGCAACAGTATAAACATGGACAGGTTAGAAGTGGTAAGTGTGCATCAAGGTCCAATTACACTTTGCCCTAAAAGTATAACCTCCAGCCTAACATTGAATAGGTTCCCCCAAAACAGCTTTGACCTGTCGAGGCATGGACTCCACTAGAAGTCTGAAGTTATGCTGTCATATCTGGCTCCAAGCTGTCAGTAGCAGAGCCTTGAAGTCCTGTAGGTTGCAAGATGAGCCCTCTATTTTTTCCAGCACATCCCACATATGCCTGATTTGATTGGGATCTGGAGAATTTGGAGGTCATCGTGAAGCACTTTTGCAGTGTGGCAAGGTGCATTATCATGCTGACACATGACATTGTCATCAGCCCTTCTATGAAGGGGTGTACGTGGTTAGCAACAATGTTTAGGTGGTGTGTGTTAAAGTAACATCCACATGAATAGAAGCACCCAAATGGTTCTAGCAGAACATTGCCCAAAGCATCACACTGTCTCCGGTGGCATGCCTTTTTCTCATAGTGCATCCTGATGCCATCTCTTCCCCAGGTAAATGACGCACCTGGCCACAAGCATGTTAAAGAAAATGTGATTAATTTGCTACTTGTCCATTTTACACGGATCAGCATGGGTACCCTGCCCGGTGTGCGGCTATGCTACATGTTCAGCACTCTGTTTTGACTTGTTTCTATTGGAATCAGCATAAACATTTTCAGCAATTCTATCTACAGTAGCTCTTCTACTGAATTAAACAAAACTGTCCAGCCTTTGCTCCCCATCTGCATTGGTGAACCTTGGTCATACCGAGAACATCCCACGACAGTTGTGTTGGAGTTTCTCTGACCCAGTTTTAGTCATTGCTAAATGTGTGTCGCTTAAATCCTTACTCTTACCCATATTTCCATAAGTCCTATCAGTGGTCGTAATGTTATGGCTGATAAGTGTTTATTTTTTGCATTTCTTTAATTTTTAAAGAAATAACCGTTTTGTTTGCTTTTCAGGTTTTGACTACAGTCCTCTCCATCACTTTGAACCCTACAACATGCACCATCATCATCGTGTGATGAAGAGTAGACACACCAGACACCACTATGCTCCATACACTCATCATAGACCAATGCAACATACCCATCATGCCCACTACTACTAAAACATACATACATAATTCAATCTTGGTCAAAGTCCATGTAACATGTCCTATGTCCATCTCCTGCATCATCTGCAGTAATATTTCACACAAGTGTGGTCTTGACATTATACAAAACGCTTTTAACCAGGAAGAAACATTAATACTTTAACTGTTTAGTTCACACTCAATGTAACATACACATTGGTCATTTTCTTATATTGTAAATTTGTAACGTTGTTTGATTGACACCAGATGTACTTTAACTGCACTTTTCATTCCAAAGCATTTTTAAATGTGTAACATGCTGTGTTGTAATAAAGTGGATTTTAAGTAGATTTGAAGACAGACTTGTTTATCTTAAAGTTAAATCACTTATTAGAGTTCAAAATCAATCTGCTACATTTTGACAATTATCAGAAAAATACATTTTATGATTAACTGCTAGCCCTATTCAGCCCAGAGTACCCACTTTAGTGTGTGTAATGTTAAAAGGACAAGGACATAAGAACAGTCAAAACTGAAAATTTGTGGTCCAAAGTGTATAGTTTACTTTTATTGTTTGAATTCCTACAAATACAAAAGACCCCAAGAAGAAAAGCAAAAGAGGTGCAATTTCAGTAAAAACTTGTTGCGGTTAATTTTCTTCATTTTAACAAAACTAGTGCATACAAGTTGTTTCAGACATGACGCTTTCTTAATGTGACATTCGTGGTCCACATGAACTTCATTTTTATTTTTTTAAATCAACAAAAGCACCAGCCCATTTTGTCACCATGAAGACACTCATTTTATTACTGCTTACATTTTAGTATGTGAGTCAATTTCCTGAGATTACGGAAAAGTGGTAAATAGACAAGGATATTGAAGGACCTGGAATGAGAAAGAACTTAGTGTGCTGCTAATAGTCACTGTGGACCAATGACAAGCTGCCTTATGCAATGAGGAGGCTGTGCACTCTCTGCAGCTGCTGTTGAGATAGGACAAGGCGATGGACTTGTTCCTGTCCAAGGGTACATGGAATGGAAACACGACCTACTAACACAGTTCCTTGCTGCTTCTCCTCCTTGGCCTAGGAAACAACACAAATTTGAACAAATTGTGGAATTTGTCCAGGTGCAAAGAAAACTTCCCCCCACTAAAAGACATTCTAAACAGAAACCAAACCTAGCTCCAAGGTATTGCACCTGACAATAGTGGATTTATTGTTGTTTTACCTTAACAAATGAGGAGACTGGGAAGGTGGCAAAATCAGAGGATGCATTTGCTCCAAGTTGATTCAAAACTACATGATCAGCTACTTCTCCCTGAAAGATCAAAGTTTTTAAGGTTAGTTTGACTGTCAATTTAAAATAGAACAGATTTCATTTGCAAAAGTTAGTAACTGTTTTTCTAAGGTTTTTTTTTTATGTGTGTGTGTAAAAATAATTGTAGCAGGCTTTGTATTAGGCAAAAGCAACAACCTCAGACAAACAACAAGAGAACTTATTTAAGCCTGCCATTTTTATAAATCGGAGCCAAAACAGAAAAAATGGACAATATTAAGTACCCATTATTTCATAGCTTGTAGATCCACCTTTAACAGCACTAACTTGATGTAATATTGTTTGTTTGACTATCAATCTCTCATATCTTACAGAAACTTCAGCTTTTATTGATGTCTGCAGACCTTCTGAGACTCAATGAATGATTGGCTAGTAAGAAGAAGCAGCTGCCTTCAACTTCCCCTTTTAAATCTATGGAGGCAGAAAGGTAGTTCTTAGTATTGCCCATGGCAACAAAAAATTATTGTTACAATGTTAACAAACCTGACTGTATGTTGTTAATCTAAGGCTGTGTTTGCCTAATAACAAGACCTGCTGAGATCGGAATTTTATAATGTTTCTCACACAAAACAACTAAATAAAGCACAGAATTAAGAGTATCAGTACTACTTTTTGCACATCACTCCTGGCTTTCTCACCTTAAGTTTGTCCAGAGCATCACTGAGGCTCTTTAGTCTAGCTGTCTGCTCCAGCAACTGGGCACTGGCACTAACTGGAGGAAATATGACAAAGACAATGAAGCCATGCAATCAGATAAGCACAGCATTAAACACAAACAAAGAAGAGAAAGTCTAAACAGATACAGTACAAACACAAACCTGCCGTCTTCCCAGTGATGTCCACCACTTTAACCTTTGCACTCAGCTTGAGCAGAGTTGCTAGCAGTTGATCTGTCCTGCGATAGATGCCTGTGTTTAGTCCCTCTGGAGGCATGGAGCTGTCTTTGGATGCCTGTGGCAGTTTGGGAGGATAGAGTGGAGGCAGGGAGGCCAGCTGAGCTCTCATCTTGTCTGCCTGTACAATAAATGATCTCAAGGTCAATATTATTACAGCCATTTAATACAGTAATTTAGCCATACCCTTTCCAAAGCAGTTTACCTTGAGTCTATTGTTTTCATTCTTCAGATTTTTGATTCCCAGTCTCTGGGCCTCAACCCGCTGTCTGAGGAGAGGAGAGTCCACCACCTGCACTGATCCTGCCATGGAGGGAGGCAGACCTGCTGGAGGAAGAGGGAGAACAGTCTCTGTCTTTGGTTCACAATCTGTCTTTCTTCCCAAAACAGTTTTTATGATTCTAAAAATCTGTATACCAGGAATAACACATTGACAGCTACAAGAATGTTATCTCATAAGGTTAAATTAGAGGTTATCCCATTTTAAAAATCAAACCTTTTGACCTGCTTACAAGAAGTGACCATAATCATACAGTAATTACCTCCTACAGATCCCTGAACAATGGAGGCAATTCCAGAAGCAGACGGACCCCTCAGCCCTTCAATGGTCATCTTTGATTGGTTATTGATGCGTTGTTTCAACTCTGCCTTCTCTGCCTCGAGCTGGTCAATATCAGCCTGTAGAGCATCCATTGTTTCTTCAAAACCCCTGAAGAGGAAGAGAAGAAAGGTTAAAAAAACCAAAAAAAAAACAAATAGAGGTGCGGGAGAGAAAAGGTCAAGGTGAGAGAAAGATGAAATACGTAAAAAAAGAGAAGAATGTTAAATCTCCATCTACTGTTAAGCACATTACTTACTTTTCTTTCTTCTTCAGCAAGGCGAGGCTCTCATCCAGTTTAGTCTGAATCTTCTCCACTCGTTCATCTGCATCTTTAGTGGATGTGTCCAGCTTTTTCTCCAGCAGACTCAGGCGGACATTGGCCTCACTCAGCTCCTCACCCTGGGAAAGAGATGTACAGCAACATCAGTTTTAGATGTTTGTTTTACTTTAAACTGGTGGGCTTATTTCGAATACATGCAATACATACATCTCAGAGGAAAATGCAGGTTACTTCAAGTGTTCTCTGTTACCTTAATCTTTAGAGATTTCTTGAGCTCCTTAATGACCGTCTCCCTGTCTTCTAGTTTAACTCCTAGACCCTCAGCATCAGTCATCTCAGCCCTGACCAAGGCTGCTCTTATCTCCACAGGAGGAGTCTGAAGATGTGAGAGAAAATGATGTGGTAAGAATGTGAATAGGGCAGAAATATGCTTGGATTTCCATATCTAACGTTTATGATAAATACATGTGAAAAGGCTACAGTATAAACAATACCTTGCCCTGAGGCTTTTCAGCATCGTACTCTCCTTCCTGCATAGCTGTGGCCATCTTGTTCATGGTAGCAATGACTGAGCTGCAGGACTGACGTAGACACTCTGGCCCATTCAGGCCATGGGAACCATAAACCTTGACAAAAAGAATGTAGAAAAGCACCATATTTATCAAAAAACAGCAATACTTAACAAACAACAGTTGTTTAGTAAGAACACAGAACATGCTCTAAAAACCTTTAACATAAATCTGACCTGCTAGTGTTTTCCAATTGATGATTTAAGCCTTACAGATCTGGTAGAATAATGTACACCATAACCTTGTTAGAAGGAATACATTTTCAAACAATTTGGCCAGGGTTTTGATGAGAGCTAATTTCACTATCATTCCTCTGTTTTATCAGAACAAAAAGAAAATCTCTTAAGTGTTCAAACTTCGTCTGTCAAGAGGATGGGGTAAATGTTATATTTGTGAAATGTGACATTACCTGCTCCACAGCTTTGCCAACAATATCCTCTAGTTTGAGGGCACTGAGACCCTCCTGTTCTGCCAAAGGAGCAACCATCTGAGCTCCAGCTGCAGCCACCTCCTGCAGCACAGCCACCACACGGGTCAGCTGGCGCCTGCACTCTGTCAGAGTCTCTGACACCTGGCCGGAAAGTCATGAGTTTAACATATTTGGCAAGTCAATCATTTTTATGTGTGCATTATATCAGTATAATCAGTGGACACCACACAAAAGCCCAAGACCTGAGCTTCCTTGTGTTTACTTTCTTTGTCTAATACCTGTGGTCCAAAACTTAGAGCAGCAGGTGCCCCAACCACATCTGTTCCAGGCATGCGACGGCGAATCTTTTTACAGAACTGTCTGATGTCAGAGCAGGAAGTGTCCAGGTCTTTCAGAAGCACCGCAAAGACGGAACTCTCCTGTCCGGCTGATAGGAATGCCCGCAAACGAGCCACTTCCACTTTCATGCTGTCCAGGGCACTCTGGCTAAACTGGAGGGGAGAGGGTTGGGTCAATGAAGTCAGAAGGCCAGACGGATATATTCTCATCTATGCATTACATTGTGGGGATAATATTTTCATTTGCCATTTCAGGAAAGTATTTATTAGTACATGAAAGCAGTAGAGCCACTAAAGAAGCTTTAAGCACCTTGATGTGGTCAGCCAGCTGCACTGTGCAGTCCTCAGTGTGATCTGCAAGATGGACGCCGTAAAGTTGCTGAAAAACAAAACAACAGTAACTGACTCTTCTGTAACACTGATCTTGTGTACATGTGGTAAATATGTTAGCATGTACAATGTTATTGGGCAGTACATATTTATTGATGAGAGCCCCTAAACAAAAGCTTATTGAAATTCTATCAGATACCAAATATAGGACAGATGCAGAACCCAATACATGCCACAAGAATTTAGATTAGGATATTATGTTGACTTGAAAGTTGGAAAATTATGGTCCCAAACATGCAAACAAATTGTGTACAATTAATGTGTGTAGTTTTGTGGTTAGATTTGCTACTTGTGTCTCCATTTGTGTAAATAGGCAATTCAGATGAATGCTTTTGTACCTGATAGTACTTAATGGCCTTGGTCAGAGGTTCCACCTGGATGGTCTCATCTAGCTGATCTTTATGCAGCAAGTCAATGAAATAATCCAGAGAGCGCTCATGGAAGCTCATTTCTGAGTAGAGCGTACCCATGCGCTTAAATACCTCCACACTGCAGGAATTCAGAGCCCTATAATCAGGGCAAGGAAAGAAAGAACAGAAAGACCGTTAAGTTTAAAGTTAAATCTAAATATACTGCGACAGATAATACCAGAGCACTTTAATGATTTTTGTGAGAAAAAAAGAGCAACCTAGGTACAATAATTATTATTTTTCTGACGAAGCCGTAATGCTTACTGTTCATATTTGTGCAGGGTGGCCTGCAGTAGGCTGAGTGAGTAAACGAGTCCGGAGGAAAAACTGCACTGTTCTCCTCGGGGCCCTCTGAGGCTGGTTCCTTCAGCCACGTTTCCGTTTAGATCAAACTTCTCCTGAGCCTGTTTACTGATCAGCTCAGCCTGTAACATATCAGAAGACAAATACATACAGAAACATAAGTAAAAAAAAAAAAAAAAAAACATAAATAAGAAATACATGTAAATATAGGCACAGCTTCAAACCTTGCAGATAAGCCTGGGGATGAGCAGGAGCACCAGAATACAGTCATGATCCCCCCCGTGACGGAGGAAGGAGTCTGGCATGAAGGAGGTAAGGAGAGATACCTGTCTGTTTGACTGAGCCACTTCCATTTTCCTCAGCTCCATCTCAATCGCCTGAAGACACAAATAAGTTAAACAATAAACAAACAACCAAGCTAGTCTCCAAGATGTAAAATTGGTCATTCTTAATGCACATCCCCTACCTTGGCATAGGCCTTAGTCTCTGCAAACTTGATCTTGAAATCAAAAAGTTCTGCAGGTGGTTGCTGTACTTGTTCAACATTGGCATTCTGCTGGCTGACCAGTTCTTTGTTGGCCTCCTGATAAACAGGAAACAAGCACAAACTCTAACAGGACTGTGTACAAAACATGGCCCCAATATGTTTATCTCAAGCTCATTTCCTAAAGCATGTTTTGACTTCTTTCCACCCACCTGTAGCCTGGCGGTGAGCTCTCTGTATTTGTTGATGGTCTGCTGGTAATCAGCTACAGTCTCTTGGGAAGCTTCCACCCTTTTTTCTGCCTCTCTAACCTTTGCAGAACTCAAGTCCAACTGCTCCCTCAGCTCCATTTCAGTCTCCCTAGCATTTTCCTGAAGTTCATCATTCATCTCATTGATTGACTCCTGTTAGTAGATGGGAAAAACAAAAAAATAAAAAATAAAAAAAAAAAATCACATGAATTTTGTAAGGGTGCTAGTTAAAGTTTCAGATTTAGTAAATCGGATTTTAGCCCAGAATGTTTCTTAAAACTTTGAATGCACTAACCAAATCGGTTACAGTTTCTCTGAGCTCTCTGACTTTCTCCTCCAGGTCAAGGTTTCTCTCTGTCAGGGTCTCCACCATCTCCTCTGAACCCAGAGCAGCATCCACCTGGTACAAGCATGTACATACAGTTAAATCATTACATGACAAAAAACAAGAATAATCACTTTGTATGTATGTAGGACAAACCCAAATTTTAAATATTTACTAGATAAATATATTTTATAGTCAATAGTGTGTAACTTTCAGAAAGCAGCATTAGATACTGTAAACACAGATTAATGCTCATTTCTTCTAGGCAGTACCTGCTCCTTCAGTTCATCGATAGTAGCCTCAGCATGTTTAACTTCTTCCTGCAGTTTTTCCTTCTGAGTTCTAAGCGTTTCCAGCTCAGTGTTCTTCTTTTCCATCTGCTTCTGCAGCTTCACATGCTCCTGTTTCTCTGAAGTAGACAGGTCACGCATCCTGACAAAAAACAGGATTTGTTTATTGCCTGCAGAATATAATGTCAACATCTAAAAGGCACAAACCCTGTTGTAGGCCTCCTCTTAAATAGGTTGTGCAACTAACCTGGTAGTTTATTTCTATGTGTATTTCTATGCATTTTCCAATGCAAAATCAACTATTAGTTAACAAGTTCTTCTTATTTCAAAAATAAATGCTTTTTAAACCAACCTGACCAGTGCCTCCTTTAGTCTGGTATTCTGCTCTTCCAGCTGTTTCACATGGTAACTTGAGGCAGCTCCATCTGTGCCTGCAGCAGGAAGCGTCACAGCATGATGAGGGCAGTAACACAACAAAGATTTACACAAATACAGGTGAAACAGTGGCCTTTTTGAATAAGTGAGGAGAGCACAAACCTTTCTCTGAGATCTCATGCCTAAGGATCTCTAGGTCCATGGAGAGCTCCTCCAATTTCTCCTTTAGTGTGTCCACTTCCACTTGCAGAGACTCTGCCCGCTCCTCAGCCATCTCTTTGTCGAGTGTGGCCATCTCTATGGCGTCTGCTGTGTCAGACATCTCCTCCATGTAGCGGTCCTTGGCCTCCTGGGCCTCACGTGCTTCCTGGATAGAAGAAGTAAAAAAATCTTGGGCATGTATGACAAGAGTGGGACTGTATTTTACAGACCACTACTAAATTTATATCACAATATAATATTAACACTATAATAAAACTGTCATTTTTGTTCTCTTACAAACTGAGTATTACTGTTTAATATTTCTTATATTTACCCTCTTAGCCTCTTTGAATTGTTTCTGCAGCTCAGCCTGCTGCTCCTGCATTTTGGTTTTCCACTCTTGAAGTTGCTCCAGTTGGATCTTGTGTTTTTCAAGCTCCTTCAGTTTGGCCTTGTCCTCTGTCCGCTTCATCTTCAGTGTCTCCAGCTTCTCCTCCAGGTCCTTAACTTGAGCTCGCAGTGAATCCTCCTCCTAAGAAGAATGAATGGGTGAAGAACAGAAGGGCAGTTCAGTAAGATAAATTATCCTTAAGCCAATTTAAAGGATTACATGGGCTTTATTTCTTTCCCAACATTTAATTTTAAAATAAACATTTCAGTAATTAGTTCCACCACCAAATAGATAACTGTACATTTCTGCACCCCAAATTGATATGCAAATAAGTTTCTCAAGTTGAACTTTAACCTCAACCTGTAAATTCACTGCTTCTGGCACAAATACTAAAGAGCAATAAAGAAAATCTCATCTTAACCCCCTTTGTTTTAAACACCATTTTAGAATTGTGTATTTCACCAAGTGTGTCAAAAAGTTAAACCATGCATCATCACCGGTAAAAAAATGACTGAGGGGATTTCAAAACAATATTAAAGAACTGAATGTGCTGAGGTAAATTTTGCCCTCTGGTGTTGAGTATTTTAGTAAACTCATGCCAGGTATCAGCATGCATGTAGCCATTAGAAAACTCTACCTGCTTGGAAATGGCAGGTTCCACCTGGTCATGAAGAAAATGGGACATGTTAATTACAATGACAAAAATGATTTAATAGACGTAAAATTATGTAGATTTTACTGACACTGACAAAGCTGGAACTACTGGAGATGAACAATTTCTAAAGGCAGATCTTTCTGTTGTTGATGGGTCTTGAAACAACTACATTTCTTTGTCCCCGTGTTTTTCTCAGTTCTGCTGAAACTAGAACTACCCTTTCTGTCAATTACCCACCTTGCTTGGAGTAGCTGGGATCGTGGCTGCCACTGCTGCAGGTGACCCACTGGGTTGAGGCATGACAGGTGCTCCCAGTGCACCCTGTTGGGAGGACAGGCCCACCTCTTTGACATCACCAGACAGAGAGGATGACAGGCTCTCACGTGATGCCTGTTAACAAAGAATGATTTTTGTTAAGACATTAGTGAGATGAAGATAATAGAAGATAAAAGACAGGACGAGGGAAAACATGAGTGAAGAAGTGAGTTAGGTATGTAAATGTCAGTCCATAATCCAGGTGAAAAAAACTGAAGCATCTCCCACAGTGATGACCTCAGTTGAAAAGTGAAGACAAATATGTATGATGTATTAGGTTACTGGACAAAACATTACACCTTCCCCATAAACAGTCTTCAGTGACAAAACATTTCACCACTCCCTGTGAAGTAGTAGGTAGGGGTAGTCTAAAATGACAGCGCCTACCATGAGTGACAGGCTGAGGCGGCCAGGAGGGCGCACTAAGAGGGAGGGGAGGGAGGTGGCAGGCATGAGACGTGGAGTACTCCACTGCCACAGTGTGATCAGAGAGACTGTGTTAAGATTCATGGATTCCTTTAAAAACTCAGCTGCAAAGTTAGTCTTTTGTTATTATTACAGAATGAAACCTTATGCTTATTAGCTTATTCATATACATCAATTACAGAGTCAGTTTTACCACCAAGCTGTTTTACTTACGTTTATACTTCATATGAAATATGTACAAATACAAAACCACAACCAGCTTCTCATATTAACTGTGAAAATTGAAAAGCCTACTTCAGCTGTGAAAGCTTGCAAATGTAAGTAAGCAGAGACTGCGCAGCCAAAATAACACAAACTAAACATCATTCAAGGCAATGCGAGAATAGCTTAATATAAGAGGCTACATATACCTTCATTATAATGTCTTCTTGCCCACAAAATGTTTAAAAGATTTTTTTAGAATTAACATTATTGAAATCATTCTATTAGAGTGGTGTTTAACCTGATCATTCTGCTATAGACAAGCTCACCTTAGCAAAGCGGCGGGTAGAGGACTGGAGGAGAGGAGGAGGTGAGTTGAACAGCGAAAAAAAACACACACACACACACACAAACAAACAAACACACATCCAGTGTTGAAGCAAGGTAAGAGATTAGCGGCATATAAGAAGCATTCCCTCTGTTAATCGTTATCCACGGATTATATTTTTGATGGCTACATGCATGATTGAACATAATTTTAAGGTTATTCACAGTTGTTTTTGATGACTCAAATAACAAGAGCAGAATTAAATGTGAATTCATGCAACAATGTTAAAACAAATGCAAAGTGTCATTTAATTATGAGGCCAAGATGAACAAAATCATCAAACCAAACTTATGACCTTAGCCTGTCATGTAATTGGCCTTTGAATAGGTATATCACCAGAATAAAAATGTAAATGAAATAAGGAATGTGTACAAAAAATTAAAAACCAAGAGACAATGACATCCATCAATGATGAAGCGATGTCTTCATGTCCCGTGCAAATGTCAACACATGAGAAGGTAACTTGAATGCAAAAGATGAAAGGCCACATTAGTGTGATTAACAACATCCAAAGCAAAGCAAATGTGCTGTATTAAAAAATATATATATTTCTACCTTCTTAATGCTCACAGGTGTCTGCAAAAGGCATTAGGAAAAACACAAATGAGAAATCAACCCATTCCTGAGAGGTTAAATAGAGACTTGGCCAATCCACGTTACAGGAGTGAAAAAAGGAGTAAAGTGATTATAGAGGAAATGTAAGGGGACTCTTTTTTCCCCCTTAACACACCACATTTGCATAAAAATGGAAATAGAGCAAGGCGACTCATCTATGAAGTTTGTTTTCTAAAGCAATAAAATATCATAGCCTAAACTGTCAGTGTCATTTAACTTCTAAGCATGGAGTACATGGACATAATCTATGAAGTTTGTTTTCTAAAGCAATAAAATATCATAGCCTAAACTGTCAGTGTCATTTAACTTCTAAGCATGGAGTACATGGACATAAATCCAGTCATCTGCAAGGTGAGTTATGGAAACAATTGAGCTTAGGATCAATGATGAAAAAGGTTATATTGTTCAAGTAATGGTTGCCCACCTGTTTGGATGTTTTGGGAGTCTCTGGAATATCTGGAGAAAAAAACAAAATCAGAATTTGTAATATTGAGTGTTTATGTAATTTACTTTACATTGTTAGATGTTCAAAGTAATAATTTCTGACAAAGATGTAGTCCTTGCTCACCTCTTTGTTTGGTCATCTTGGGAATGCCAGTCTCTGGGATGTCTGGTGAGGTGGCAGTGGAGCCCTCTTCCACCACCTGGATCTACACACAGAGTGACAGACATACACAGGAGTGTAATCAGGACAATATGCATGACAGAGCAAATGCATGTACAAGTGTTCCTTCAGAATTTGGAGTAAATGCTGTAATAAAAGGATTTCATTCATAACATCTTTTGAGAAAAGGTTTTTCATGATACAGGCATATATATTACCATTTTAAAGGTAAGTCACTGTTGAAATCATGAGAGTCATGTATCCAGCATATTAAGAAATCCAAGTGCACAACATACATTGAACATTTAAATTTACGTGACTAACCTGAGACTGTCTGACAAATATCCCATGATTTTCCTCACATTGAAAATAGCGTTTCCCCTGCACTGTGCCATCGTTTTTGCCTTTGGGCTCATCAAGTATGACACCAACCCATTTTCCTGAGGCAAAGAGTGTTGCGCCGATGTAAGCAACAGTGCCACGCTGACCCTTCCCTGTCACCTCTACTATGGAGCCAATCTATGAGAGGAGTGGTGGGTACAAGAGGAAAAGAGACTGTAAGTTATTGTACAAGAGCTGATAGTAACACATTTCTTTTTATTTACATTTCTCCCTCTTTTCTTTCTAAACTGAACACTGACTTACCTTTGGCGGTCTACCACTCTCCACTGTTCCTGCACTGCTCATTTTGCTGATCAGTGGGCTGGTCAGCTAGAAGATTTGGAGGAGTGAACATGGGGAGAAGTAGGTTAAAAAAATGGGTGGGGGGTGAGAAAAAGAACATAAAGATTAATTGAAATGAGACAGAAAGAAAGAGGAAAGTGAGGTCATTAAAAACAAGATAGATAGATACTTTATTTATCCTAAGGGAAATTCAATTTTCCAACTGCTCAGTTAAAATCACAGCACCAGTCACACAGTAAAATAAAGCTGTCACAAATAAAAAAAAAAAATACAAGCAATACCAATAAAACATGCAGTGCTGTAAGTGAATAAGATCTATTTACATGAGTCTAATGCTGCTCTTCCTGCCCTCATCATTGATGTATTAAAACGTCTTATGGCTCTGGGCAGGAAGGACCTCCTGAGTCTTTAAGTGGAGCAGGTCATAGAGAGCAGCCTCTCAGTGAAGGAGCGCCGAAGGAAGAAAACTTCCAGAAAACTTGTTTACATTTTAAAGTTCCTCAGCCATCATTTTACATCTTAATCTTGGCAAAAGAGACATAGCTTTCGTAACATTCCCAAACAATATCCCTTGCATCAGGTATTAAGAGCAGTCTAAGGAATAAAAAATATTAAATGACAAGAAAGGTCCTAAAGCCGCAGGGCACAGAATAAAATACTCATGCACAGTCATATGTCTTAGATCACAATAGGCTTCCTAATAAACAGCCCTGCTCACACAAAGATGCTCATTGAAGACAACCTAGTGCTGTGGCAGAGTCTAATTCTTTTATAGAAATATGAGGACACGTGAATTCACCCTGCCCCACATTATTGAACCATAAGACAGAAAACTGGATAGAAAAACTGTCACTGCTCGCTCACAGAAGCTGTAAAATTGGATTTTGTTACTGAGAAGCTGAAAGACAGTTTTGCAGAATCCTCTAGAATGAATAGTACTTAAGACTAATGTAAACTAAAGCGTGACTATCTTTAAACATCAGGACATCTCTTTTACAAAATAATCTAGGTTTGCACTAGTTTTTTTTTATGCTTAATGTGGTGAAGACAAAATACGCAATGGGATGACTGTGACAACCACTGAAGGGTAAGTGTCAAGAACCCTTACTTTTCCTAGTTCATAAAATGATAATGAATAATCATCTACTGATCAAATGTATCAAACAAAATTAGCATTGGTTTACTTAATAATATTAATATTACTCACCCTGGGCGTATAAGAATGTCGCCTGTTCAAAGCCATAATTAGAAGTTAATGATTTCACTGCCAGTATAAAGTGCTAACTTTTCTGCACTGTCATCCCTTCCTCTTCTCCAGTGAGCACAGAGGAAAGTGGTTTTAGGGAGAGATCTTAGTGGTGCAGCACTGAACGTCACATTGGATTTTGAATAGAAAGAGGGAGGCCAATATCTAGTTGTTGTGCCTCCCACAAGAACTGCACATGGATGCTAACTAGCTTCATGATTGGAATCACTTCAACAGATTGGTTAGGTCTTTATTTTAATTATATATATATATATATATATATATATATATATATATATATATATATATATATATATATATATATATATATATATATATATATATATATATGTGTGTGTGTGTGTGTGTGTGTGTGTGTATTTATACAACAAACTTATTCAAAATGTATTTAGTAAAATGTAAAAACCTTTTTTAGACACATATTATTTTGACATTATTTCATAAATTAAATGTCTTAAAGATGAATGAACTGACAAATAATTAGGTAATGTTATTCAGTGGCCAGTGGTAAAGGTTAACTTGTTAGTATCTCGTCGCCGTGCAGCCACTAGCAGATGAGATGGTTCGTTGTTAAATATGATTAGTCTTTTTATTTTAGTCATTAAACAAAACATAAGCTTATTATCATTTATAGTTATAAATGTACTCAAAACCTTTACAACAGAAGGAGGTGCCCTAAGTAAGGCAGGGAGAAATGTCATAACACATATTCTAGCTATTCTGTTTTAATGTTTTTTCCATGTTGGCTTAACCTACAGTATAAATAATTCTGACAGGAATAAACCAAATCTAGCGGTATTTGTAGGTAAGACATTAAGATTCCGTTAACAGCTACCTAGTTTAGCTAACGTTAAAACTCGCCAACACGGCACACAACGTCAGCTAACATCAAGGAAAAAGTGCTATTAAGAGGCTAACATCGTTTGGTTGTGTTCTGTAATTTAACTTACCTTGCACACACAGAGATTCCTGTCTTTAAATGTAGCTCTTTGGTGTGTTCATCCAGACAAACGATAATCCGTTGTTGTTATTTTTTGGCAACCTAGCTTGGAAATCCGGGACTCTTTTCCGCTTGTTGCCACTTCCGGTGGCCAGACGGACTAAAGACAAGAAGAAAAGTGAAACTTAGCGCCCCTGGTGGTCGCACCCACTAAAGGAAAAAAGCCCATTGCTTGTCTTCCTACGGTTTTGTCCATTCACACTTTCTTCAGGTTTGTCTTGAAGGTTTGTCACCTTCTTTCCCTTGAGGTTGGGAGAAGTAATTTCTTTTCTTTCCTCATATTGTGATTATTGAAACAAGTCAAGTTAGCTTTTGGTGTCATTCAAAATCAGAGACATGAGAGATGCGTAGCATAGCAAAACTGTGCCTGCTCCACAATTATAAGACAATATACTGTAATAACTTTATTTTTAAAATTAAATTAAAAAAGAACAATAATCAATGCTCATGTCAAAACCCAATTATAGCAAAGAGGTTAAAAAAAAAGCTGCAATGTCGATAAAGACTTATATTGGAAAGTGTTGAGAACAGCTGGTTTATAACCAACTTTGCCAAGTACATGTATATGTATACAAGTTAAAAAAGGAAAAATAGACAATGAAGAGATATTAAAGGAATGGTCTTTGAAATCTTGGGTTTCCTCAAGTTTTTACAATTACAATCTTAAAAAACAAAAAACAACAAGCGCACCACAGTTTTTCACCTAATCTTAAATCATTGTTTGTTTACCATGTTTTTAATTCCATCAATGAGAGGAATGATTGGATTGGGTTTGAAACAGAGTAAAGCCAGATAGTTGAGACCAAAGGGTCAAAGTAACACAGTAAGTAATCAATATAATTGAAAGTTTTTAAAGCAACATTTGGGATATAACACATTGCATCGTGTCAAATATTGTTAGGCCATGTTTCCCAATATTGGCTACATTGCCGCAACAAGTTGATTGGCAAAAAAAATCTATAGCCTAATTACTCGTAATATAATTTAAGAAAATGTTTTCGGTGTTTTCTTTTTTGTGGAAGTGTATTGACGTGTAATTAGCCAGAGGCTCTCGCACGACTGACCAATCAGGTGGCGGAGGAGAGGCCGTGCCTGGAGCGGCTGGCAGAGAGACACCGGGGACAGAGCTCTGGCTGCGGCTCAGCTCTGTGGCGGTGACAGCTCTGACAGCGACTGGACCGTGTCGTGACTTCACCATATCCGCTCTTAAAAGCAAGGTAGAATATTTATGTAGAATTGATTCAGACTTTGATGAACTTTTAAAACACGTAGTCCAGCCAAAGTTTTGCCGGCTGTGTTGAATTTCCTTCTCTTACACTCTCAGCTTGGATGGCTCCACACTTGTCAAGTTCGCCACGACAGTGCGCTGTTCTTCGATTAGTTTTTAGTGACTAAGTGACTGAGTAACAGTCCTTGTAAGGTATTTGCGGTGGCTCTTCTGTTTTATTATGAAAGCAATGCCTGTGTGCATCCGGTCTTTACATGGCGCTCACTGAGTAACTTGACGAGCCGTTGTCGCGGAGGTGGCAAGAGGATTTAACTCGGTCTTGCGTGTATGTTGTTACCTGAAGCGATTCCGCAGCTCGCCCTGTTCGTTGTGTTTGTGTTATTTTACCTGTAAGCACCATATGAGGACAATTTTCTTTAGGAAACAAAAAAAGACAACTTCATCCAAATAGTTTGTCGCGAAGGAGGGTGTGGAGTCGAAGTGTGACGCCTTACGTCATTTAGAGTTTGGCTGTCTTGTCTGCGGTACAGAAAGTGGCTTGCAGAAACATCTTTACTTTAACTAGTCGGGTAGAGCTGGTTTGCTGATGTCACTTGTTTGCACTGCGGCCTTTTTCATCAGCACATTACCATCTATCAAGGCTCAGTACGGAATGTCCGTATATTTCAATAGTCTTTCCATTAAAAGACACAGAAAGAGAAAGACACAGTAAAGTCTCGAAAGGCGGCGACCCTGCATTGCACAAAAAGCCAGAGTATCAAAAAAATAACGCTAACAGCCCACTTAGCATTAGAGTAACTTCTCCTGTGGTGTGTATTTGTTGTATCTGGACTAGAGCAAACATATCGGACATTATTTGACATCTAAACAATATTTAACTTTTGGAATGTGTCACTTTTATGATGGCCACCGGTTTGTAAAAAAACACAGTTGCACCTCAGGACAAAGTTGGCCACTGGGTGTGTCTCCAGTTTGCCAGGGTCCAACACTTGTTCTAGTATCTAGTACTGTAGCTTTTATGACGTGTTCCCAGGATCACAATGAATCAGATGTGTACTCTGCCGAAATGTGCCGCCTTTTGACTCCAGCCAGAATAAAAACTGAAAGTGTTTTCTGCAAGCGTAAGGAATAACGTGCTGTAAGGGAGAAAACTGTGCACATTTAAAACTTAAAGAAATAGCCTTCTTGTAACCATCACAAATTCTAAAACACAGATTTTTTTTTGCCATGCAGTCTGTACAAGTCTGAAAAACAGTGTTGGTTTGGAAATTTGAACTCATTTATAAATGCAGTCCATGTATTACAGCTTTAAATGGGGGTGCATTTGCATTATTCCTAAGTCAATATGAATCTGAAAGTCAATATGAATCTGAATTATATCATACATTTTTTCATTCTCTTGGTCAGTACTCGACTCTGAAAGTTGTGTTGTGTCTGTTGTGTCTCCATGTTCACTCTTTTTTCATTTTTTTTTTATCTATGGAATCCTTTCTTCTTCAGATGGCTGATGTGGAACTGGTGAAGAAGATGCTGCGGGCCATCCTTCAGGACAACAAGGGTGGAGTTTCACTGTCACGTCTGCAGTCAGAGTACAAGGAACTAACCGGAGATCATATACCACATAAACAAATGGGACACAATAATCTGGATGCACTCCTAGCCAGCATGCCCTCAGTGGTCCACATGGAGCGTAGCCGATCTGGAGAGGTATGTATGATTGTTGTGTGCATATATATTTATTCATATTTTAAAATGTTGACAAACTGAACATTTCATACTAAAATCAGTGTAATTTCCTTTTCTTATTGACATTATTATTTGATTGTATTTCACTTTCTCTCTTCAGATGGTATATTTTGCCTCAGGTTCCCATGAACCAGCCCATATAGCAAGGGTGGTGGCTCGCCAGCGCAGCTCCAAGAAGACGGGCCGACCCCACCTGGTCAACACCCAGATGAGGGTCAAACCAGCAGCACCACTTGTCCTTAATGGTAAAATTTGTGCCACCGTCTTTAGGCATTTGCAGCACTAACTAGCTAATCTCATGAGCTTATGGTAAAAATGAGTAGCACATGTATATTCTTAATATATATTTTATTATTTTCATTAAGATCCTATTAAGCATTTTTCAGCATGGAATGCTTTGCCCTCTACACACTCAGATGAGTTGGTCAGAAGGAGGGTGAAATCCGTCCAGAATAAGTCTAATTATAGATGGTTTACTTCCAAGTTGCCTTTGTGCATTTGATGATTTCACCGATATTCTAACAATAGTCGGAAATAGTCATGGATCTAATAAGTTACCATATTCAACAATTGAATATTATCCAGTTTTGGAAAGTGTACATGCCACCAGTAATTTTCTAGACCTATGTTAAGTGTTCTAAACCTTATCACCACTTTATCATTAGTTATTGAGTTAAACATAATTGGCATTGCTGGTTAAATTAGGGAGTATACATAAAACCTCTAATACTAATTTAATCCTCATATCGACAACATGGTGCACTGTACTTAGAATTCTTTTCGCTAATGTAGCTAGTCCCTTAAGGTTAGGGTGGCTACAGCAGATCATTTGTTCGCAGGTTGATTTGCCTTGTTTTTACACCAGATAATGCAACCCTCCTTAATTTTTTTATAAGGCTTAGGACCGGCATTCAGTATTATGCTGGCTTGTGCAACCTTAAATGTTTGGGTTGGGCAGGTTTGTGTTTAGTGTTTTGCCCGGAGACACTTTGACATTTGGCCAGGAGGCATTGGGCCAAGAACCGCCAACCCTACAGTTGATATGTAATCACTCTACTAGCTGAGCAACTGCAACCCAATTATACCTAGTCACTAATCTGTATTTTGCATTTAAAAAGAGCCAATCAGTATGTATAATAAAAAATATAGAACCACGAAGAGACTGGCAGCTCTGTGACTTAGTGGTGCAGAACATGAGCTGTTCAGCACAAAGAGGTGGTGTTGGGTTTCTTGTGTTTATTGGACTATTGTGTGGATCCTAATAGTAAAAAAAAAAACATGAATTGAAAGACCTGAATTTTGCTCAGATGTGAATAAAGAACTACTTAGCTGCACTATTCCAAACATGTTTAACAACATAGCTGGGAGACCTCACCACCAATACCAGCCTTTCTTTGACGAGTATTAAGACTGATTGGTACTTTTTGTTTGTATGACACTGCCTTGTGAGTGAGTCATCTTACAATTGTGAAACATATTTAATATATTAAGGCTGAAATCCACTATTTGCATATCTCTGCTATATAAAATCTACTGTAATAATGATGATGACAGAGCAATCTGTCCCTTATGTCTTAATACTTTTGTGTTATATGGTCTAAATTACTTTTCTACTGTATTTCCTACTGCACAAATTTGCACGACAAATATTAGACTGGTTAAACAAATTTGGTTTATTTACTGTAGGTTAGGCCTTTTCTTGGATATAAACCTTTTCCAGATTCTTCTTATAGCAGGTGCTACAGTGCAGCTGTTCACCAGCAAAGGAGAGCTAGAAGGTGTCCAGTGCCTGCATCAATACTATGACAATGCAACATTACCAAAGTGCTCTCTGTCTGCATTGCAGCCTGACAGGTTATGGATGAACGATCAGCCTGTGTAGAACCTGCAGTTCCTTTGGCACTAAGAATATCTCTGTCATACTCACAGATGCATATTAGCAAATACTAACACATCTCATGGTAACACAGGTATCAGGGTACTATGTGTGAAAAGATGTGAGTTTACACAAACACCACCTTTATTCGCCATTTATGACTTTATAAACACACACTGTGTATACTACTGCATACACAAATGCAAACGTGCATGTAACACTTTTTGCTGCATTTGTAGCACATACACCTCCGTTAATCTGTGATGCTGCAAAATATTCTCAGAGAGCCAGACGAAGAGGAGGGAGGTAGGAGTGCAGGGAGGAGAGAGAGTAAGGAGAAGAGGAGGAAGGAGGAGTGGCAGAGAGACAGTCACAGCAAAAGAAAAGCATAGAGATGGTAAAATGGGGGGTGGGAGGTGGACAGATGACAAGGAAGAAGCCAGTCAGAAAGGGGGAGAGTGGGGTGGAGTGTTGAGGTTGAAGCTAATATAGCCTGAGACTCAGCTGTAAGCGAAGGGCAGCTGATTCACCATTCAAGCTCTCTAGCTCCCCATCTAACGCAGTATCTCCCTCTCATTCTTTCCTCAACCACATGGGATTCTGATATTTGTGCTGAGACAGACCAGGAATTGTGTGTCTATGCCGGTGAGGTGATGCAGCGCCTGTTCTGGGTGGCTCTGTGTGTGAGTGCTTGTCCTTGTCTATAATTGCATGTGGATTAAGCGTTTGCCTGCCTGTGTGTTACTGCTGAGTTTGTGTAATGTCTGTATGTAAGAGTTAGCATTTAGATAAGTGACTGGTAGTAGCTTAGAGAGAAAAAAAAGATTTAGAAATCAACATCGCCTGTTGATGAGTTTTGAAGACGCGTGAAGATCCCTGTTGCATTTTGTCACTGGAAAGATTTAGTCTGAGAGAAGATGAAAAGCAGGAGAAAGTTCTAGAGCTTGCAGAGGAAAAGAGATAAACAAAAGAGTAAAGATAATGGAAGAGATAGTAGGAGGAAGAACTGAAAAAGACAGTGTAGGATTGACTAAGGCCTATGCACAGAAATGATACAGTGGTGATGTCATAGAGCAGAAATGTGATGCCATGCAGGCCATATATAAATATATATGTGTGTGTGTGCGTGTGTACTGTTAAGAATATGGCACTTTGACTTTGGGTTTTTACTGAACTTGACCATACTATATGGAAATATACTTGACTAACTATATGGAAATAATCAACCTATTTGATGTTAAATGCACTTTTGTTCTTTCCACTGGAATCTTAGAGTTATAGTATAGATCAATAGATTTGAGCTTGTTGCCACAACAACCCTCCCATTGTTTGTCCAGTCTTATGATAGGCACCAAGGTGGCCCTTGGTGGCTGGGTGGGATTCGAACCCACAGCCTTTTGCATCCCAACCCAATACTCTGATCCCTTGTCCAGGCCCAGGCCCCCTTGTCTTAGTTTATATAACCTATTTTAACAGAAATATTTTCCAATCTTCATCATAATGTGAAGAGGTGCTATCAGAGTGAGAAACACCTGACTGCAGGATAATCGACTTTTAACCTTCGTCGGTTTTCTACATGTCAGTCTTTTTGGAAAGTTTCTGGGGCTTACAAACCTTGACCATTGGCTTTCCTTAACCCTAGCCACTTAATCCTAATTCCTAATCCTAATCATCGTCAAATTAAGAGGCATCTTCTGCTGACACTAACATCTTCTGGCTATATTGACCACTTCCTGCCAAGGTCTGTGGTCTGCCATCTTTGTCTGGAACCAGGTTTTACTGTTCAAAGCACCAGCAGTGCAGAGATATTCTAAAAGTTTTTGCACCATACTCACCTTTCTGTCCAATCAGAGAATCTGAAGTATTTCTGTCTGATTACTTGTCAATTATTTTTATTTCAAAATGCCTGTTGGAGTGAATCAGATCGTAACAGAGCTGAGGAGGAGGACTGGGTGGATTAGAGTCTCATGCTAGAGTAAGCCTAAGGTGGATAGTGTAAATTTAAATTGAAAAATCATACAGTATTCAATCTTTATTGTAGTCATGCAATAACGATTACACACCTTTCAGCAAAACATACACTTCATAGTATAACAAATATCCAATATGATAAAGTATGTTGTTTCCTAGCAGTTCCCCTCACATGTATTTTCATTTACTGTTAATGTTCCTCTCCTGGCTGTGCAGTGAGGTGATGATCTATTTCCCATTACCTGTTTATTGCAATTACTCTAGAACTAAATAATTAGGTCAATTTAGCATGAAGTATGAATAATGTAGTTCAATAATTTGCAGACAATGCTAGCCAAGGGGAAAAAAAGCTACTAGTACCTCTGAAGCTTAGTAATGAACTTGTTATGCTTTGCCCTAACAAAGCCAAGGGCATAAGCTCTGGAGAAATGTATATAGTTTTTCTTTTGTCATTTTTGTTTTTTGACAGGATGCTGTCTTAAATTTATATAACTGCTGAGAACAAAACTTTTCCGCATCTTCCAATGCACTTAAATCTATTTTTTAAAAACTAAAAAAAAGTTCCTTTCTTGCACTTGCATGTCATAAAATGTAAACACTTTTCTGATAGGACTTTGCTTTGATGTTTTCTCCTGGACTTTGATTTTTGCTTGCCTTGTACCTCATTTGTAAGTCGCTTTGGATAAAAGTGTCTGCTAAATGATTTTGCATTTTTCATATTGGAGCCATGATGTTATCTGTTCCGCTGTGTCTCCAGAAATCGAGCTGTCTATGACACTGCCCTCCAGACAGACACGAGGCCCATCTCTGGATCAGGTTTAGCTTAATCAGGGACTGTGTGTATTCACAGTTTTGCTTTTCTTGTTTTGACATTCTCTCCACAGCCAAACCTCAAACTTCTCTGAGGCAGCCGAACCACCGTGGCCGAGGCAGAGGTAGAGGAGGAGGTGGAGGCCAAGGGGGTGGACATGGAGACTTCAGACAGGCCAGGGACATGAGAGATGGCCAGTCAGAGGGCAAGTCTGGAGCACATTCATACAGGACGTCCAATCAGAACCCACTCAACAGGAAAGGGAACCTGCCTGCAGAGAAGTGAGTGAGGGAGAAGGCTCAAAAGTAGAGTAAGGGGTTTGGAAAGAGTAAGTAGCTGGATGCAGAAGGGTTAGTTGAGTATTTGACTATTTGATTTTATTTGATTATTTATGGTGTATATATTGAAGAAATAATGTTGGAAAAATTATCTAAAGTAACCTTTTGGCACTAAAACTGTCAACTTTAACATATAATCAAATTTAGGTTTTCAAAAAGAAGACTTTTTTAGGGTTTAATTTGAAAATACCAACTAAACTCTGGTCTAAAACTCTGCCTTCACATATCTGTAGGAATTTTATAACAAAAGTACCGCACATGCTCAGGAGAACTACATGTTTTGCCAGCAGATATCCTGTAGAAAGCTTTTTTTATTTCATTCTTTCTTTTTCTCTTTCTCTTTCTGTCATACCTCCTCTCCTCTCACCCATGTGGGAGGATAGGTTGCTGTTGAATGGGAGCCTGGTTGAACTGTAGTTGATGTCTGACTGAACAGCTTCCCTGCTGCTGCTTATTCAGCATTGGGCTGGTGATGTGCTCTCCAGATGATTCTGGTTCTTTTTGTGTCTGAGTGCATCCCTCTCATTTCACTCTCCTACCTCTTTGTTTTGCTTGTTATGGGCACAGATAACATGTTTTTCTAAAATCTATATTACTTCTAAAATTGTTATCATCAAACTGCTACTGTCATTTACCATAACACCTGATCTATTATTGTTGAAGAAGCTGACTAATACATTGTCAGATATAATCAGTTTGCTTAAACAATGAATCAAGATTAATTCAACTCATTCTCCCACTTTTCTCTGTCCCACACTGTAAAAGCAACTGACATCAGTCCTCTGTCCGTGTCACCATGGGTGTCCAGTGTGTTGTTGGCCCTTGGCAGCATAATTGGGCAGAAGGATGGGAAGCCTGGTGTTATGGGAGGGGACACGAGCCAAGAGCAGGGGGATGTTAGCACGTTCTAATCCCCGCTCTATTCTCTGGTGGATTAAGCTTCTAAACCGACAAAGAGTGAATCAGCACATCTCTCTATGTCCCTTTAGATCTTCTATTGGACAGTATGCTGGCAGGCCAGCACTATCATTTGTCTGTGTGTGTGTGTGTGTCTGTGTGTGAGAGAGCACGTAAATGTTCACAATAGTGTGTCTGGCAGTGAAAGTGATAAATTCATTAAATGAAATGAGAAAGTCGACATTGAATTACAGTTAAAGGAAAACTAACATTTCTTTAAAAAGTAAGTAAAATAGTTTTGTCTTTGCCTGGATTCTAGCTTTCCTAGGGGCTCTTCAAGCCATAATTTAACAAAGATTGTCATACTCAAATCACAGGGCCAAAATCTAGCAAAAATAAATTAAAGATCAACTAAAGATCTATTACATTACATTGCACTGTAATGCAGTTTTTGAACTGAAAGTTGCAATGTTTTTACAAATGGGGCTTCCAATAGAGAAAATCCTCCCCAATGATACGACTGAACACTTTTCCATTTATTGTGCTAAACAAAAAAAGCCAACTTTCTCATTAGTTTTGTTTATCATGTCCTGCAGCCATCAATTTCTGTGACATATTGTTATAAGATCTCTATTGCAGCCATTTTGGGGCCACAAAATAAACCAAATTTTACTTATCTTTGTTTATCGATTGCTTGCCTTCAGTATTAGTCCATTCCTCCAGGAATTTGCTATGTCACGATTGCAACAATTAATTAAACTGATCCCCTGTGAATTATGCACGACAAAAAAAAAAAATCATAAACCCATTGCAATCTTTATGTGAAAAACTGTCTCAGAGTTAGGCATTTTAGGCTGCAACATTAAAAACTAGGTCCGTAATATCCTGGAGGGACTGATCCTGGAGCTATGCATCTGAGTGATCTAGAATGTGTAACAAATGATGGAAGAGGGGGAAACAGTAAATTATGTCTTGCATTGACTTTTGGCATGTTATCAGTTTAAACTTTAGAATGTTGCCAAATGTTACCCTCTTTAGGAGACCTCATACTTTGCTTCGTCAAATAAGAGCACAAGGGTCTGATAGGCAGTTCAGAGGCAAACCTAAATGCAGTTTTCATAGTTTTCATTGTGCTCAGACCTATCACAGCTTTTGGCTTTAAAAAGTAATAATATTCAGAAAATAATTCTTCTTCTTGCTGTGGTTTCTTGTGTTCAGGTCAGACAAGAGGATGACCCTCCCATCACGGTTTCAGAAGGAGGTGCAAGCTCACCTTTCCAGAAACCCTCAGCAAAGCAGTTGTAAGTAGGACAGACTGTCTTTTATTCAGCTAAAAATACATTTTGTGTTCCTTTTGCTCCCTAAAAGCACAAATCCATAACAATGACCTACAGTACTTCAGTAGAAATATCACAAGGGGGCATTAACATTTAACACTCAAGTAAGTAAAAGAGTAAAAGACAATTTTCCAATTTCAGACTGCTTTTTTTTACCCTTATTTGAGCAGGTAGTTTTCCTATTGACATTAACAACTTGGCAGCATTACAATGTCCTGACAAGCCAAACATAAAATATACAATCCTGGGATATGAGATTATGACTTGGTCCTGTGTGATCAATTTGCCAAGATGTGAGGAAGTTTACATATAATGGTTTATAAAAAAAACCCTATTGACTATGTGGTGTATTTTAAAACGTTTTCAAGTTATGGCAGCTCCCAAGTGTCTGTCCATTTTTTTACTCCTCCTCCACAAGCCTTTACTCAAACCAAGGTTTGATTTGAAGTGGAGTCATTGTCTGTATGGCCTGGGAGAAAGCACTGGAATGTAATAAACTGCATAGCTGCATAGGCACACATTTCAAAAGGTCAAGCCACCTCAGTCCCCTACAGACTTTGATACTGAATGATTTATTAGGCATTGAATTCTTTATTTAAAGAGACCCCCACAAAGTAGAATAAATTTACAATATAATAGCCATGTTTAGAAAATTAGTGTTATTTTCTTTTATTTTTAGAACCGAAAAGGTTCTAAAGGTTGTAAATATGCCTCATTATGAGTCTTTCTCTTTTTTAAATTTAAATTACCTTTTTAAGGTTCAGTGCCTTTGTTCTTGGGAGAAGCACACAATCCAGGAGTTTTGGATGCAGTAACTGTTTGCATTTAAACTTTCTTTTTTCTACGTGTTCTCTCTGATCTTCCAGCACCCCAGAATCTAAATGAAAGCCTTGGCATTGGAAAAGGAAAGCCTTACAACCCTCAGCAGGTCCAGGGTCGCATCAGGGAGATTCTGGGGAAGTACAGTAATGGGTTCTGGGTGTCGAAGCTTCCTCAGATTTACAGAGAGCTGTACAAACAGGACCTGCCCACTGAGGCCATAAAAGACCTGGAAACCTGGACAAACATATGTACTGTATGTACCACTTTTGTTACTTTGTTTTTTTATGATATCTTACTACATTATAAAACATCTCTGTTTTCAATTGACTATTGCAACAATTTTAAGATAAAATGATAATACATTGCTGCTAGTATAAAGATGTAATGTGCATGTTTTTTCTTGATCATTTTACTTCACATACTCTTGTAAAAAAGACATATTGTATTTATAAATATTGTGTGTTAAGTTTGTCTTGTCTACAAAGTGGTTTAATCTCTTTTTTAGGTAGAAAAAACCTGCAGCAGCAACCCATCAGAGCTGCTTCTCTACCCTGCCAAGGAACAGACCACCAAATCATCCCCCTCATCTATCCTCAAGTCAAACCCCTCTGCTGCCCCTGTTGTGACTTTAAACCCCACAGAAAAACCCTTGCATTCCCCTGCTCAACAGAGACCCCCAAACACCAATCTCACTCGCTCGGGTTCTTGCTCTCCTCAGTCTCCATTATCATCTTCATCCTCCCCTAGTCCTCCTTCCTCCCCTGCTACCCTAAGCCCTGATCTGAAGCTGAAACTAGAGGAGCTGCTGGTTAAGTACTCCAATGGCCTGTGGGCCCACGCACTGCCCAAGCTATTCCAGGACACCTACAAAGTCAGTCTCACTTTGAAACACTATCACACGATAACCTAATTTATGAGCTGGGTGTACTTAATAATTAAAAATATTTTTTTTTCTTAATTTTCAAGACCAAACTTCCAGGGCATGTCCTGGAGAACCTTCACCTTCTTTCTGACATCTGCACCATCGACTACCCAATGCCTGAAAACCCCAAGAGGGCCATTCTGTACAGAAAGAGCAGCACCAGTGGAGGAGGAGAGGATGAGAACCGTAATAGGAGGAACTCTTCGACCAGTGAGGAGGAGCTGAGGGTGAGACAGGAGCTGGGGAGGAGGCTCAGTAACCAGGCAGTGCCTTCTCTGCACATCCCCAAAGAGGAATACCCCTCTGTGCTGGTGGTGGAGGCCACCAATACCAATGGAGTTGTACTCAGGTAGTAGAGCAATGAACATGTAAATCAGTGCATTTACATGGACTAAATGTAACTAGGTTACTGTTGTCTTTCTTGGTAAATCTGATTTTTGTCATGTAAACAGGAAAGTTGGTTTCTGAATTCAGGGTAGGGGATTAGGGAAACGTGATTTCCCCAGATTGATTCAGATTCCAGAGGATGCAGATTCCTCTGCCATGTGTACATGTAACCGGGTTTTTAATCGGCTATTTCCAACAGGCTGCAGACAGTGCAGTGATAGGCTGCATGAGAGCGATAATTAATGGGGCAATGCTGTCTGCCCAACTGAAAATTTGAATAATACAAAGTGCCCCATAGAAGCCTAAATAAGTTGCCTTTCACCGCTGTGGAAGACAAAAAGCAGTGTCTTCTGTGAGCCATGCCAATAAGTTAGAGGTGGATGTATATGCAGATTTTCAGGTTTCTTAGATGCATGTAAACCTAGTTACTTAAATGCACGTATTGTGTTGTAAAGCTCAGTATATATACATACAATGTCTGTGTCACATCCTCTCTTAGATAGTGAAGGCACTTGTTCTTATCAATACCAATTCCCAGACAAAGCGTTTTGACTCTTATTCCACCACTCAAAGAACATTACATAAACTTACGGCTTCAAAGATGAGTCTATCCGAGCAGCTTTTTTAACGATTTATTAGCATCAGACATAAAATGTGAACTTTTCGATCTTAAGGTCCTGTAACTGAGCTTCTCTCAGTTAATGGTATGGTATTCTCTAACCAACCTTGTCTTTTCTTATTATACTATACGGTCCAAACCTGTTTTGTGCCAAACCCAACAATTTTCACAGTTCTCTTTTCTTTTATATCTGCCTCCTAGCCACCACTGCGCATGTGCGGCCGCCCTGACTTACATGATTAATTTACTAGGAGCTTATGGCACAGTTAAGACAACACAAAAAAATAACAATAACTTACATAAATGTGTAAAGCTGTTTTGGCTCTTACAGATACATTGGTGAGGATTACTCCAAGGCCCAGGAGCACATGGAAGATGAAATGAGGGAGTTTTATGGTCTAGAACAGAGCGGTCCAGCTCCTTTGTCATCTCCATCCTCGGGTCAGCTTGTGGCTGTCAAAACCGAGGAAGAAGAGGAAATTCTGAGAGCACAAGTCTGCGAGGTCATGGCTGACAAGGTCAAGGTGAGTGACCAAGGTTGTTTTAACTAATACTTTCAGAATGAAGATTTGAAGTTATTGATGAAGACACAATATTCCATGCATTTCTTTTAATAATTCTGGTTTCTTTCATCCAATTTCCTTCTGCTCAGAGGCTCCTGTCAAAGTTAAAATTTACAATGTGTAAAAATATGATTTTGGGGTGAAACAATTATTACTGATCACTGTGTTTTTTATCTTTGGATCTGTAGGTCTACTATGTGGATCATGGCTTCTCAGAGGTGGTCAGCAAAACTAAAGTTTTTGAGCTCCATGAGAAGTTTTTCAAACTGCCTTTCCAGGCAACCAAATGTAAACTG